>NC_137788.1:109412234-110012234 GCF_963383645.1 Muscardinus avellanarius | reverse complement strand
GTTTGTGACATCAAGTAAAAAAGTCACAAGTGATCCAGGTGCGGTGGCGCACCCTTGTCATCCCAGCATTTGGGAGGCTGAGACAGGAGGATTGTGGTTGGAGGCCAGCCTGAGATACTTAGCGAGGCCCTTTGCAACTCAGTGAGCCCCTGTTTCAAATAAAGAGTTAAAAATTGGGCTGGGGGTGTAGCTCGGAGGTAGAATGCCCCTGGGTTCCATCCCCAGTGCCGGGGGAAAAAATAAGTCACAAGTGATGATTTAGGATAATCAGAGTTTTCATACTGGTGTGTGTGTGTGTGTGTGTGTGTGTGTGTGTGTGTGTGTGTGTCCAGAGTCCTGCCGCCCTCTAACTCATCGCCATTGCTGACGCCCTCGGTTTCCCCTCGGCTTTGCCCAGTGTGTTGTTTATTAACACTTCTACCAGAGGGTGGCGCACAGAGCAGAGACCTCACAGCCAGTCAAAGTGGCTTTTTCTTTTCTCTTTTCCTTTAACATTTATTTATTTATTTATTTATTTATTTATTTATTTATTTATTTATTTATTTATTGCTAGTGGAGACTGAAACCAGCGGTATTCTACCCCCAATGCTTTTTAATTAATGAATGAATTAATCAAATTTTTTTGTGTGTGTGGTACTGGAGGTGGAACTCAGGGGCATTCTATGTCTGAGCTCCACCCCCAGCCTGATTTTTAACTCTATATTTTGAAACAGGGTCTCACTGGGTTGCACAGGGCCTTGCTCAGTAGCTGAGGCTGGCTGTGAACTGCAAACCTCCTGTCTCAGCCTGCCAAATGATTACCAGTGTGCGCCGCCACCACGCCAACTTACTTTTTTTGTTGTTTTGAAACAGGTCTTGCTAGGTTGCCAAGAATCTTGCTAAGTCGCTGAGGCTGGTTTGAGCCTGTGACCCACCTGTCTCAGCCTCCCAACGTGCCCAGCTCAAAGCACATACTTTTGTGTGATGATGACAATATTTTGAAAGAGGAATTCTTTTTGAAAACTCTGCAAGGAATCCTTGCATGGCAATGTAACCAAATATAAATATCACGGACATCATCTTGGGCCCAGAAATTTCATTAATATAAACAAATACCACAAGTACACCACAAAACTGTGCAAATCCAAACAGTTCCTGGTGTCCATCCTACCTACAGCAACAAGTGAGACAAATTAACGCCAAAGAAAAGGAGAAGGAGAAGAGCAACAGTGAGTGCTTCTGTGTCAGCGCCCCGATGGGCCCTCGCCATATCCTGTGCCTCCAAAGGCAAGTATTTGAGACACCTTCGACTTCAGTCCCAGGTCAAGTGGCCCAGTAGCTATGGCCCACCGTTGACCCAGGTAAATTTATATTATCACAAAAATCAGAAGAAGCCAGTCACTTCTAGAATGCTAGGATGTAATGAATGCTAGAAAGTAAGTTTAAATTATCACAAAAATCAGAACAGAGCCGGACGTGGTGGCACACGCTTGTAATCCCCGCGCTTGGGAGGCGGAAACAGGAGGATCGGTGCAGGTTGGAAGCCAGCTGGCTTAAGAGACCCTGTTTCCAAATAAAAAAGTATAAAAATAGGTCTGGGAGTGTAGCCCGGAGGTAGAAGGGCTGCCAGGAACCCCAGTACCACCCAAAAATAATAATAAAAAAAAAAATCAGAACAGGTCATTGGCTTCTAGAATGTCCGGTGTTCTAAGCTCTGTAAGCCAGGGATCGGAGCAGGCAGCTGGCACCATGAGTGTCTCCTTTGTCCTTTGCAAAGGCCAAGCCCAGAGGAAAGAAACTGTAGCTTCTGATTCCACAATTTACCCAGCCCCAAACCTGGCACGCCAGGGTGTGCCTGCGCCGCCGAAATGCACGTGAGGAGGTCACCCTGGGACTGGCGACGGAAAACCCGAGCAGAGCAGGGCGTGCAGAATCCTGCCAGGGCGCCCTTGTGCTCAGCTCCCCGAGGCCCATCTAGGGGCTCAGGTTGAGAGAGGATACTGGAGGGTCAGACCTAAAGGAAAGAAGTGCAGAGGGAGATGGCCAGGGCCACAGGGCCTACACAAACCACAGGGAGAGGGACAGGAAGCGTCTCAGCCCCGTGTGACTTCGTGAGCCGGAGGAAGTCGGACCTGGTGCAGAGCACTGCAGAGGAAAAAAGTCACACCCTACTCCTGTGTGATATTTAAAATATCATACACTAGCCCCACCTGGTGGCGCACGCTTGCCATCCCAGCACTCGGGAGGCTGAGACAGGAGGATCATGGTTCAAGGACAGCTTCAGCTCCCCAGTGAGGCCCTTTGCAACTCAATGAGACCCTGTTACAAAATAAAGAATAAAAAATAGGGCTGGGGGTGTAGCTCGGAGGTTGAATACCCCTGGGTTCATTCCTCGATAACACACACACACACCCCAAAACAAAACAATAGGTTTTCTATGCATCAGTAATGAATCTGCTAAGAAAGAAATCAGAAAAACAATATTATCAAAAACTTCAAAAAAATCAAATACTAGAAATAAACCTAATCAATGAAATGAAGATGTCTACATGAAAAACCATAGAACTGTAAAGAAAGAAATAGAAGAAACAAGAAAAGCCAGGTGTGATGGCGCACGCTTGTCATCCCAGCATTCGGGAGGCTGAGACCAGAGGATCGCGGTTCGCGGACAGCCTCAGCTACTTAGTGAGGCCCTCTGCAACTCAGTGAGACCCTGTTTCAAAATAAAGAATAAAAAATAGGGCTGGGAGTGTAGCTCAGAGGTCGAATGCCCCTGGGTTCCATCCCCAATACCACAAAATAAATAAATATATAAAATAAATAAATAAGGCTGGAGGTATAGCTCAGAGATAGAACATCCCTGGGTATGTACACACACACACACACACACACACACACACACACACACACACACACGGTATATACACGCAATGGAGCTTTATTTAGTCATAAAGAACAAAAATTGTGTTTTTGCAGGAAAAATGAATGGAACTGAAGATCATAATGTTAAGTGAAAAAAGTCAGACACAGGAAGACAAATATTGTATGTTTTCTCTCAGTGTGGAAGCGAGAGAGACATGAAGAGGGCTACACGGATGTCATGAGAAGAGATCTTTGGAGAAGAGGAGGAAGGTCTGGCAAGGTTGGAGGGGAGCGTAAGAGGAGTGCTCAACAGTGTGATGGGACAGACTATGTCAGAGGCGTGCCCAATCATGTCACAATGAAACTCCATATCCTGCATGATTCATACGAGCCAATTAAAAGTAAATATCACAGGCTGATTCAAATGCAGCAATTAAAAATAAATAACAAACACGGGCTAGGCTCTTTAACAAGACCCATAAACTGAGCTTCAGGGAGTAGACCTAGATGAAGGTCAGGCACCCTCTTGGGATCCCTGATGCTAGTATCTTCTGGCTTGCTTTCTTCTGGTATTATGGGGCAAGAGGTACAAAACCAAAAAATTAAGTAATGATATTAGCTTTCTTTTCTGCATGAGCCTTTAGCGAGAGACATAGGGCAACACCTCCAGACTCCTGTTCACCACGAGCGAGGTTTAGAATGAGAAACTGTGTTTACCCTAAGCCTTAGAAGGGAAATGTTTGCTAACGTTTCATCTGTCACCAGCCTCATCCACTCTGGTGGTAGGCTAAAGCATCGTCACAATAGAACCCAAAAAAACAGTGGACATAAACAGCATCCACCATTATTACACTGTGGCCAGAATTGGAAGTGACCAGCAAGTGTAACCTCCTTCCTGATGAGATCTCTCAGGGGCTGGGCTCCCACAAGACCCAGGAAACACAGATTAAAAAGTAGCAGAGAAGATAACACCTTTCCCTGCAGCCTGGGCCGTGAGGTGGACACCGCAACTTCTGCAGGTCGACCACGTAACCACTTCCTTTTGTTTTTTTCTTCTGTTTCCCCCTGACATGTGCCTAAGCATCTTTAGTTTCTGTTTTGTCACATGCATTGTGTGGTGACTTGAATAATGACTCTCCACGCCAATGTTCTGTGAATATTTCCATTACTCGACCAAAGGGAATTTTGCAGATGGAGTTATGGTCAATAATTAGCTGGGGTTGTGTGTGTGTGTGTGTGTGTGTGTGTGTGTGTGTGTGTGTGTGTGTTACTGGGGATTGAACCCAGGGACATTTTACCTCCAAGCCACACCTCCAGCTTTATTTTTTAAAAAATTATTTTGAAACTGGGTCTTACTGAGTTGCAAAGGGCCTAAGTAGCTGAGGCTTTCTGCAAACCACAATCTTCTTGTCTCAGCCTTCCAAATGCTGGGATTATAAGCATGGGCCACCATGTCCAACTAGCTGGTTACTCTGGAATGGCTTGGATAGGTTTTAAGAATATTGGGGTTGAAGGAGGAGGAGGAGGAAGAGGAGGAGAAGGCAGGGAAGGAGGAGAAAGAGGAGAAGGAAGAGGAGGAGAAGAGGAAGGAGGAGGAGGAAATGGAGGAGGAGGAGAAGGACAAGGAAGAGGAGAAGGAGGAGAAAGAGAAGGAGGAGGAGGAGAAGGAGAAGATGGAGGAGAAGAAGATGGAGGAAGAGGAGGAGGAGGAGGAGAAGGAGGAGGAGAAGACAGAGGAGAAGGAGAAGGAGAAGGAGAAGGAGGAGGAGGAGAAGGAGGAGGAAAAGACGGAGGAGGAGGAGGAGGAGGAGGAGGAGGAGAAGGAGGAGGAGGAAGAGGAGGAGGAAGAAGAGGAGAAGGAGGAGGAGGAGGAGGAGGAGGAGGAGGAGGAGGAGGAGGAGGCAGTCAAGGGTGTATGGTAGAGGAGGGAGGCAGAGGATACACAATGGGGTGAGGAAAACTTGAGACCTCCCTGGCTTCGAGTGGTAGACTGTAAGCCAGGGTAGGTGGGATGTGTCTACTACACGCTGGTGTTAGACTACAACTGACAGTCCAAAAGAAAGCAGGTCCTCGATTCTATAACTGCATGAAACTAAATCTCACCGTAACCCCACTGAACAAGGACATGGATTCCTCCCCAGAACCCATTTTTGCTGCCATCATGACTTTGGCCTTGCCATTTTTTTAGGCAGAGACTTAGCTCAGCTAGTCAGGGTTCTCACCTATGGATCCTGTGAGACAATGAATTTGTGCTGTTTGAAGCTGTTAAGACTATTACTGCCGCAATAAGAAACGAACTCACCCAACAATATGGTTCCCCGAGGAAGCACTCGGTCTCCTCCTGGAGAATGAAGCTGCTCTGCTGACTGCCCCTCCCTGCACCTGCATCTTCCCACAAAATAATGTGGCCCTCTTCACTAGGAACTGGTCCAGCAGGGAAAACATTTAGGGTTAAAGCCAACTTCTTCCAAGAAGACCCAAGCCTGCTCACCTAAACCAAAATGCAGGGGACATATCGCTCCACATCTGAGCAGACCTTTTCCACCACGCACAGTTGCCGAGTTCGCCTTTATATTTCAGGTATCTCTACCCCTTTTGAGCTTTTGGTTGTTTTCACTCTTTAGGGGTTTGTGTTTTTATTTTGCTTACTTCTTCTGAGAGTTCACTTGTTAAAGAGCAAGAGAAAAAAAAAAAACAACAACATTTTTCCAGTACAGTTAAAGCTTTGAGATGGAGGAACCGTATGTACTGACTCCTTAAGTACTCAGAAGTTTAACTGAGCTGGACACAGTGGTGCACACCTGGCATGCTAATGTCCAATCAATATTTAAATTTCCCCAATGGCAGGAAATTTTGTGCATTAGGTTTTTTCAAGCCAGAATCCAAACAAGATCCTTGTAAGTCTCTTTTGCCCTGGTGCGGCCCTCAACTGCGCTGTCTGATGAAATTCTTATGACTTCCATAGAAAGAGTAGCTGTCCTCACAGCTGTATTTGCTTGTCTGCTTCCTCATAACACGTTCTTATTTCTGTTTCTATAAATTAGAATTTAGTTACAAGCCAGGTGTCTTGGTACGTGCCTGCAATCCTAGTACTTGAGAACCTGAGCCAATCCCAGGTTTGAGGCCAATCTCAGCAACTTAGTGAGGTACTTTCAGCAACTTAGCAAGACCCTGTTTCAAAACAAACAATAAAAAGTGCTGGGGTGTAGCTCATATGTAAAATGCTCCTGAGTCTAATCCCCAGAACCGCACACACACGCATATACACAGTCAGCTTGGCATGGCGGCTCACACTTATAATCCCAGGAGGATTGCAGGTTCACAGCCAGCCTCAGTAACTTAGTGAGACCCGCTGCAACCTAGTGAGACTCTAATAAAATAGGGCTGGGGGGGGGTCTACCTCAGAGGTAGAATGGCATTCTCAACACCCAGCACCGAGAGAGAGAGAGAGAGAGAGAGAGAGGAGAGAGAGGAGAGAGGAGAGAGGAGAGAGGAGAGAGGAGAGAGGAGAGAGGAGAGAGGAGAGAGGAGAGAGGAGAGAGGAGAGAGGAGAGAGGAGAGAGGAGAGAGGAGAGAGGAGAGAGGAGAGAGGAGAGAGGAGAGAGGAGACAGGAGAGAGGAGACAGGAGAGAGGAGACAGGAGAGAGGAGAGAGGAGAGAGGAGACAGGAGAGAGGAGAGAGGAGAGAGAGAAGGGAAGGAGATGGAGTTAGCTACAAGGGTGTGATTAGCAATTAGCATCAGGCTTAATGATTGTGGAAAGCAGACCTCACAGTGCAGTCTTAAGTTTCCTGTTGCAACAGTGTCCGGCTGTTCCACTCTTAAAGACACCCAAAGCTGCCCAAACTGGCCTGTGGGTTCAGGCAGCGAAGCTTGATTCCTACCTCATAAAGGTCATTATCAAATGTTTGCCTAAACATTTCACCCATTGGCAGTCTTTTTTTAATTTCATTACATATTATGAAATGGTGATTTTTCATATTCTATTATCCATTTTAATAGATATTTTTATTATTTTGAAATAGGATCTCACTGAGTTGCAAAGGGCCTCACTAAGTAGTAGCTGAAGCCGTCCACAAACCACAATCCTCCTGTCTCAGCCTCCCAAATGCTGGGATTATAAGCATGTGCCACCACGCCTGGCTAAATTATTCTTTTTAATTGCCTATTTTCATAATAATATGTGTTAGTCTTTTAGTTATCCGTTATACTGACAAGTAGTTTGTTGGTGTGTGTGTAAGAGTTGTTGTTGTTGTTTTGGAGGGGTATTGGGGATTGAGTCCAGGGGTATTCTGCTTCCAAGATACAACCCCAGTCCTTTTTGTTTTGTTTAAAAAATATTTTTTTTTGTAGTACTGGGAGTGGAACCCAGGGAATTTTCAATCACAGACTTATACTCCCAGACCTATTTTATATTTTATTTGGAAACAGGGTCTCACTAAATTGCTGAGAGCCTCACTAAGTAGCTGAGGCTGGCTTTGAACCTGTGCGATCCTCCTGTCTCAGCCTCCCAAGCAATGGGATTACAAGCGTGTGCCACCATGCCCGGCTTG
This sequence comes from Muscardinus avellanarius, assembly GCF_963383645.1. Taxonomy (NCBI): domain Eukaryota; kingdom Metazoa; phylum Chordata; class Mammalia; order Rodentia; family Gliridae; genus Muscardinus; species Muscardinus avellanarius. The sequence continues at coordinate 110,004,841 of NC_137788.1, read as the reverse complement.
TTTTAAAACAGGATCTCACTAGGTTTCTGAGAGTCTTGGTACATTGTTAAGGCTGTCCTCAAACCTCCAATCCTCCTGTCTCAGCCTCCCAAGTACTGGGATTAATGGGGTGTGCCACCTTGCCCACTGTGGGTTGTTTTTATGGGTAGAGGCTGCCTTTTGGAATATACTTAGAGCCATTTAGGTTTCATGTATGCAGTCAGGGGTCTCTAAGACCACCCTTAGTCTCAGTAACTAGCTAGAATGAGCCAAAGACTACCCTACTCACACTTATAATAGAATGGCTTATAATAGGAGGACACACGTCATACCTCTCGGCAAGGAGAGCCTGGACACCAAGCCTGCCAGGCACGCCCTCTTTCATCAATAGTTGATGAGAAGTTCTCCCTTTGCTAACAGGATTCCCAGTAACTTAAATAGTAAACGGTCCAAAGTCACACACGAATCCAGAGGAACTGGGTTTGAAGCCATGTTTCTCAGTCAGGAGAAACAGGAGTGGTGGCACACACCTATAATCTCAGGACTCGGGAGGCTGAGACAGGAAGATCGCAAGTTTGAGGCCAGCCTTAGCAAGTTAGCAAAGTTACCTGTTTCAAAATGAATGAATGAAAAAATAAATGAATAAAATAGGACTGGGGGTGTAGCTCAGAGGTAAAATGCCCCGGTTTCAATCCCCAATACAAAAATAAATAAGAAAGAGAGAAAGAAAAAGAAAGAAAGAAAGAAAGAAGAAAGAAAGAAAGAAAACCAGAAAAGATGGAGGGAAGGAGGGTAAAAAAGAAAAAGAGGAAGGAGGGAGGGAGGGGAGAGAGAGAGAGAGAAAGAGAGAGAGACAGAGAGAGAGGGAGAGAGAGAGACGGAGAGAGAGAGGGGGAGAGAGAGGGGGGGGAGAGAGAGAGAGGGGGAGAGAGAGGGGGGGAGAGAGAGAGAGAGAGAGAGAGAGAGAGAGAGAGAGAGAAGAGAAGAGAAGAGAAGAGAAGAGAAGAAAAAAAAGAAGCTGGGTGTGGTGGTGCATGCTTGTAATCCCAGCACTTGGGAGGCTGAGACTGGAGGACTGGGTTCGAGGCCAGCCTCAGCAACTTAGGCCCTTTGCAACTCAGTGAGACCCTGTTTCAAAATTAAGAATAAAAAATAGGGCTGGGGGTGGAGCTCAGAGATAGTATGTTCCCTGGGTTCCATCTCCAGTACTGCAAAAATAAATACATAAATGCATAAATACATAAATAAAATAGGAACTCAAAACATCTGAGGCTCTCCAAACCTGGTCCTAATTAGTCTATTCTTCTACCCAGAAAGAGCTTCCTTGCACTAACTACAGCCAGTGTGTCATGGCTGGGACCAGAGCATAGAACGAGAATCACTTAGCGGCAGAAAGGCTGATTTGGGGTTTGGCCCCAGGTCAGCTGGCTCATGGCTGGGGCCTGTCTGAGGTGGTGGTGCGAAGCCACGGCTCCGCCTTACATTCTGTGTCCTTTGACCCTCAGGAGAGTGGCTCTTGTAGGGGTCTCACCATGTGTGGACATAGCAGGCATTGAGTGGCCATCCTGAGCTCAGCTCAGCTCAGCTCAGCTCAGCTCAGCTCAGCTCGGTTCAGCAGAATGTGTGCTGGACTCCCAGAGAGAGAACCAGTGGCCAGAGTGGTCAGGCCCTGCTGGAGGTGCTGGGCTGCTCTGAAAGCCTCCCTGAACAGTGTTGGTCACTGCACCGCCACGCCCTTTCACTTCCTGAAAGTGTGAAGCTGACCTACGCCCCGGGCCACTATCTCATCCCCACCCCAGACAGGAGGAAGGGTTTCTAGGGCTCGGCCTGGAGCTGGGTCTCAGGGTGGCGGGGCTCTCCATGGACCTGCCCTACTACCACGGCCCCCTGAGCAAGCGGGGCTGCGAGCGCCTGCTGCTCAGCGACGGCGTGGATGGCAACTTTCTGCTCAGGGACAGCGAGTCTGTGCCGGGGGTCCTGTGCCTCTGCGTCTCGTGAGTAGCCTGGCTTCCACACGCCCCAGCCTAAGGGTTCACAGCCAGAATACGCTGCCCAGAGGGGAGCAAGGGGCGCGCGGCCACTCCCCGGTGCAGACACTGCTAGCAGAGTAGCAGAAGAGGGCTGGGGAAGGTCAGGCTTGGGAGTGAGAGAAGGTGGAGATGCCAGACCCCACTCTTCACAAGCCTGTTGACTTGCAGCAGGGAGAAGACTAGGGCTCCTTATGAAACTCCAGTCTGAAAGCCTATGACTTCTGCTGGCGATGCGTCACCTACGAAGGCTATTTTGCATTTTGTTGTTAGATCTGCAAAGTGCTCCTTCTCCCAACCTCATTTTCTTTCATTCCTCTGGTGGTCTCTCTAAGCAAACAGTAACAGCATTTCAGAGGGGCAGAAACAGAGACTCGTATTTCTCAAGTGACTTCTTTGTGTTCAGGCTTGCTGGTGTTTCCAGAGCCTGGCTTAAGTATGGAATCCCAGGCAAGCTGGGTGTGGTGGGCATGTCTGTAATCCCAGTGCTTGGGAGGCTGAGACTAGAGGAAGATGGCTTCAGGAACAGCTTCAGCAGCGGGGCGTGGTGGTGCATGCTTGTAATCCCAGCATTTGGGAGGCTGAGACAGGAGGATCATGGTTTGCGGACAGCCTCAGCTACTTATTGAGGCCCTCTGCAACTCAGTGAGACCCTGTTTCAAATTAATCAAAAATAGGGCTGGGGGTGTAGCTTGGAGGTAGATAAAAACAAACAACAAAAACAAAACAAAAAACAGCACCAGCAATTTAGCAAGACCCACAGCAACCGAGTGAGACCTGTTTCAAAACTAAAAAATAAGGCAAAGAAAAGAAAGAGAAAAAAAGAGAAGTATTCAATGACAGTAAATAAAGCATGACGAGATGGACAGTATTGAGAATCATGTGGCAGGTGCAAGGGACACTGCAGAGGGACTCGCAGCAGGGGAGAGTACAGTGTGGAAATTTTAACCAAGAAGCAGAGAGTGTATGTGTGTGTGTGTGTGTGTGTGTGTGTGTGTGTCCGGGGTCAGTGGAAAGAAAATCACCCGGTAACAGAGATCTAGCTAAGCTGACCTCCCAGGATTCTAGAAGACAGGCCAGAAGAATCGGATGGTGAAGGAGGCAGACCTTGCCAAATGGATGGTGAGGGAATCTTGCCAAATGGACTTTGGAGAGTTTTCTGGAAACTGGATCCATAAAGAGGCTCACAGGGCTGGCGGGCTGGGAAGTCAGACCAACGTCTGGCTAGGCAGGGTCTGTGCTCCCCAGGATGAGCCTCCCGCTTCCTAGAATCAGAGCTGGGGTGACGAAAGGCCCCTCGTCACCCAGAGACGCCTGCTTCTTTAATTGGCGTTGGAGATGCAGGTGTAAGGAAGATAGCCCGAGGGGTCACCAGTTTGTACTTTCAGGTGACCTGAGGTGTTGACTGTGTATGCACTTGTAACCTTTGGTAGTTTCTGTTATGGTGTGGGTGTGGTTCGAGTGTTGGACACTCGGTCCCAGGTGTGGCCTTGTTGAGAGGGGGCGGGACCTTCGAGAGGCAGGCAAGAAATGAAACTATCACTCTGGGCACAGTGGCCCAAGCCTATAAGCCCAGTACTGAGAGGCTGAGACGGGAGGGTCACAGGCTGGAGGCCAGCCTCAGCAACTTAGCGAGGCCCTCAGCGACTTAGTGAGACCCTGTTTTAAAAACAACAACAAGCCGGGCGTGGTGGCACACGCTTGTAATCCCCACGCTTGGGAGACAGAGACAGGAGGATCGCGCAGGTTCGAAGCCAGCCGCGCGCGCTGGCTTAGGAGACCCTGTTTCCAAATAAAAATGTAAAAATAAGTCTGGGAGTGTAGCCTGGAGGTAGAAGGGCTTCCAGGAACCCCAGTACCACCAAAACAACAACAACAACAACAAAAAATGAGACCACAAGACAATCCAGAATAGCTGAGGGTGGAGCAGCAGGTCCTGGTACACAGGGGCTGCTAAGGTCTCTGACCAGCAACGAGGTCAACATGTAAAGTGATCATCCTTGGCCCAAAATTTCACTAATGAAAAACTATCTTATGGGTATAATTGCACAAAAGGAAGAGTCCCACCTAGGGTCCTGAGGCTACATCTGTGGGCTCAATGGAAGGTGTCCATTAACAAGACTGGGTCAGCCTACGCAAGGTAGAAAACACCTTCCAAACCTACTGTTGCAAAGGGCAAGGTGCAAAATATGGTCCCATTTGTGCAGAAAAAGGTTATGCATAGCCGGGCATGGTGGGCACACTTGTAATCCCAGTACTTGGGAGCCTGAGACAAGAGGATCATGGTTCACGGACAGCCTCAGCTACTTAGTGAGACCCTTGCAACTCAGTGAGACCCTGTTTCAAGATAAAAGAATAAAAAATAGGATAGGGGTGTAGCTCAGAGGTAGAAATCCCCTGGGTTTCATCCCCAGTACACACACACACACACACACACACACACACACACACACACACGTAAATTTTTACTTCTATCCAAACACTGTATGCTGGGGAAATCCCAAGCTGCTGTATGGGGAATCAAGCCTTACTTAGCACAAGAAGCTTTGGCCTATGAACCGAATCCATAAACAAATCTGAAGTTACCACTGACGTATGGCCTGCTTGTGGCTCTGTAGGGAAAAACCCTGCCACAAATAGATATTTCCTCCAAACAAACCATGTGCAAAGCATGTCCTTCTCTTTATCCTTTGCCAAAGAGTGTGCAAAGCATGTCTTTATCCCTTGCAAACCCTTTGCAGTGGGCGATGACAGCCCTAGTTTGTGAGGAGCCTGTAGCTTCTGATTCCATAACTTACCCGCGCCCAAACCCGGCATGCCAGGGTGTGCCTGCTCCGGTGAAATGTGCGTGAGGAGGTCGCCCTGGGACCAGCGACCGCAACAGAGCGCCCGAGCAGAGCAGCGGGTGCAGAACCCTGCTAGGGCACCTTGTGCTCGGCTCCCACCTAGGGGCTCAGTTGGGCGAGGGGACCTGAGGAGTTAGAAATAAAGGAAGGAACTGCAGAGGAAGCTGGCCGGGGGCAGCTGGCCCGGCCACAAAGCCACTCGGAGAGGGGCAGGAAGCAGCGTCTCACCCCAACACCAGCTCAGAGACTGCGAGTGTGAGGAGCTGGAAGTGGGTCTGCCTGCGATCCATCGGTGGAGTCAGAATGGGACGGAGACTGGCCGATGCAAGGGCTCACCTGTGGAGGTGAAAGAGGAGGGGCTTTCTACAGCCAGAAGAGAAGGACTGGCCTGGTGCTCCTGCCCACCCTCCCTAGGGAGGACAGTGACACCATCTTTATACTGTCCTGAGAGTCATGTGCAATTCTCAGCTTGAGATCTTTGGGAAATCGTAGAGTTCAGAAAAAAAAGAAAGAAAACAAACTTCTACTGAGCCATATACCTTGATTATCTAAAATTTAAACATAATTATATATTTAGGTTATTTATAATTTTTACCTTTTTTTCCCAATAGATCAGGTGTAATTTGGAACAATTAACATTTTTTTTTTTTTTTGCAGTACCAGGGATGGAGCCCAGGGGCATTATACCTCCAGGCTACACCCCTGTCCTATTTTTTAGTCTTTATTTTGAAACAGGATCCCACTGAGTTGCAAAGGGCCTCACTAAATAGCTGAGGCTGGCCGCAAGCCACGATCCTCCTGTCTCAGCCTCCCGAATGCCAGGATTCCAAGTGTGCCCACCACACCCGGCCTCAGCTTTTTATTCATATGTTTTAGTTAAACCAACGATCTCTACTGCAGTCAATGACAAGTCATTTAATAAACAGTACAGGCGCCCTCAGCGACGTTTTGTAGACTGTATCAACTTAGAACTAAATGGAAGCGTGGGGCGATGCACTCAGACACAGAGCTGTGAGTTCCTTCTCCTGTCCTCTTTCCAGAGTCCAGACTTCCACCATCATGATAAGGCCCCCCCCCATTTCAAAGACCCCATTTCTTCCAAAATCTGCACAAATGAGAGGACCTAAAATGCATCACACACTTACCTTTGAGATCCAAGATTGACAAAGACATTGTGGATAAAATAGAACGGCAGATGCTACCTGGGCTCGTACACGAGCACACTGTGTTGTAATTCACACAGGTGTCTTCCCACAGGTTTAAAAATCTTGTCTACACATACCGGATCTTCAGAGAGAAGCACGGCTATTACAGGATACAGGTAAGAACCCATAGGGACCTCTTCAGCAAAACCTGAGGTCATCTCTTGAACCCAAGATGTGACCATGTGAAGGTGCTGCATGCAGCTGGGAGTCAGACCCTTAGCGTATCTTTCTCTACAGAAAATAGGAAGGCATTGTGTGGGCTTCTGCTCTTACACCACCCTGCCTGCTGTTCCAGAGTGCAGAGGCCAATAGCTCTGCTGCTGTCTGTGGCCAGAATGCTCCAAGCTCTAAATCCCACCAAGGTGTCCAACTGTATCACGCCAATAAAATTCTAAGAAAAAAGGCAGAGCACTGCGGTGCACACCTGTAATTCCAGTACATGGGAGGCTGAGACAGGAGACCCAGCAGGTATGAGGTTAGTCTCAGCAATTTACTGAGCTCCTGTTTCAAAATAAAAACTGGGCATGGTGGTGCAAGCCTGTAATCCCAATACTTGGGAGGCCAACACAGGAGGATCACAAGTTTGTGGCTTGCCTCAGCAACTTAGTGAGGCTCTCAGCAACTTGTCAAGACTCTGTTTCCAAATAAAAAATAAAATAGGTCTGGTGGTGTAGCCTAGAGGTAGAACACCCCCTGGGTTCCATCCCCAGTACCACACACACACACACACACACACACACACACAGAGCTGGGGTGTAGCTCAGAAAGAGAGTGACTCTGGGTTTCATAGCCAGTATCACAAACACAGAACACAAACAAACAGTGAGCTCTAAGCACTGCTGCTGGTGAGATCCCTAATGTGGGCCCCGACCTTGTGAGTTCAAGCTGTCAGTGCACAGAAGTGGCCCTGAAAACCCTCTTTCAAGAAGCGTCCCAGTTCACACACGATGGAACCCATGCCAAGTGACATCCTTCTTGTATCTTTGCAGACTACAGAAGGAAGTCCACGGCTCATCTTCCCAAACCTCAGGGAACTGATCTCAAAGTTTGAGAAGCCAGATCAAGGGCTGGTGATTCACCTCTCAAAGCCAGTGAAGAGAAGCAGCCCCAGCCTGCGATGGAGAATGTCTCAGCCACGGCCAGATGGTACTATGATTCACTTTCTCTCGGGTCAGAAAGACGCTGCGTCGGTGTCCACTGATGTCCTGCTCCATAGACCTGATACAAGTGGACGTTCTTTTCTAGGCCGTTACCTCTGGAGGGTGTGGGCTGGGAGGGCTGGAATAGTACGTGACTTCAGACTCATGCTGAGACCTTTTTTGCTCAGGCTTGGGGATCACCTGACACAGGGGCAGATTTTTAAACAAGAAAACACCCTAACTGCCTCTTCAAGGGCTCAGCTGTTCCATGCTGCTCCTGTGCGCTCAGAATTCATTTACAAAGTGTCTGGTAAAAGCCAGGTGAGGTGGTGCACACCTGGAATCCCACTATTTGGGAGGCTGAGTCAGGAGGATTTCAGGTTCAAGGGCACCCTCAACAAGTAGCAAGACACTCATTAACCTAGTGAGACCTGTTTCAAAATAAAAACAAAATAGGGTTGTGAGGTGTAGCTCAAAGGTAGAACGCCCCCAGGTTCAATCTCCAATGCCACAAAATAGAATAAAATAAAGTACAGGTGATAGGTGACCTCAGATGCATCCATAAAGGTACAGAAGCATGGCAGAGAAGGTGAGTGGCTGTGAGGGCGGGCCACCTATACCAAGGCATCCCAAAGCACACCCCTAGCTACTGTGCTGGCGCACCTTCACCCCTGTGGGGTGGGCTTGAAAGAATCCAGCATCTGTGAACGGTCAATTAAATTCAGACATCAGCAGCTTCATCCTGGTCTTCTGTGGCAAAACACACGGCTGCATCCTTGATGTAGGGGCTGCAGTTGTTTTGTGGCAGGCGACGGTGAACACATGCCAGCCAGGTGGACGGAGGATTTGAGGTCGGTCTCAGAAACTTAGCATGGCTCTCAACAACTTAGTGAGACTCTGTTTCAAATTTTAAAAAATAAGGCCAGGTGTGGTGTTCGACACCTCTAATCTCTCTACTGGGGAGGTGGAGACAGGAGGATTGCAGGGTCGAGGCCAGCCTCAGCTATGTAGTGAGACTCCCAGCAACTTGATGAGATACTTAATAACCTAATGAGGCTCTGTTTCAAAATGAAAAAGTAAAATATTCTGGGAGTGTAGCTTGGAGGTAGAATGTCCTGGGTGCGATCCCAAAATACAGTAAGAAATAGAGAAAGGAAGAGGGGGAAAGAGAGAGGGAGGGAGGAAAAAAGGAAAGGGAGGGGGAAAGTGAAGGAAGGAAAGGAGGAAGGAAAAAGGAAGGAAGGGAGGGAGGGAGGAAGGGAGAGAGGGAGGCTCTTCTCTGTCACTGATGCTCTGAGCCTGTTCCCATGCACGGGAACAGGTGTCCATCACAAACACAGTCACATTCTATAGATCCATCTTCAGACAAGGTATCACAGCTCTTTTCCACCAAAACTTACAGAATTAAAAAGTATGAAAAGTGATGGAGCCAGAATGGGGGGCTCACGCCTGCGCCCCATCCCTCACGCACGTCTAGGCCAGCCTCCGGTGGTAGTTGGGCAGGTGATAGTATTTTTCTAAACAATGATAAAATAATCACAAGTCCCAAGGGGAGAAAGAACCTTCCAAGATCTTCCCCCACAGCCAGCCGGGCATCTCTGCACACCAGCTTCCTGCGCCTGGCGCTGACAGACGGAGACCGCAAATCCCTGGTCCTCCCACGGCTTCCTCTTCCTCCTCCCTTGCTGTTGCTGCCTTAGAAGCAGAGTCAGATGTTTTCCACTGGTGCAGATAGACATTCCATACTGGAAAGGCGAGGCTCCGCTTGTAAAGGAAGCCCCTGTTTGGGCAGGAGGTCCCTGTGCCTCAGGGCGTTGCTTTGAGGTGGCACTGGAGTCTCTGGGTGTCTGTTTTTCTCTCCCTGGAGTGGGGTCGGTCGGTGTGTATGGAGACAGCCTCATGGTCCTGTGCTTTCCCCACAGAGGACAGTAGCAATGATTACGTGGAAGTCTTGCCTTGACCGCGAGCGCTTTACACAAAGTGAGCTGGAGAAGAGCAAGGACAGCGCTCTCACGGGGCAGGCTCCCTCTGCAGGAACAGGCGAGGAATGACCCATTCTAGTAGACGACTCAGACCCTGGCCCTCGGATCTGGACAGCGAAAACTCTCCTGTCTCCCCATTTCAGAGAAGTCGGCCTCGTCCCAGAAGATGCCACGAGCAGCTCTGAAGGCCCTCTCCACTCTCCTTTTTCTTTCTTGGAATGGGACCGCCTGCCTAGTTAAAGGCACTACAGCAGCATCATGGTAGCATCCATTTTCCAGCTTATTCTAAGTCCTCCTGAATTTTTTCTACTAGTTCAATGTTGATTAGAACCTTGTTAGTTTGGAATGTACCAATTTTCTATGACTATCTTCAATCCACAGTCATCTCTCTCTCTCTCTCTCTCTCTCTCTCTCTCTCTCTCTCTTTCTCTCTCTCCACCACCACCACCACCACCACCACCACCACCACCACCACCACCACCACCACCACCATCTTACTTCAAGTGTTATTCGAGAGGAGCTCTACATTTCCAAAAGACTGAAATGGACATTGTGGCTGGATCCTCAGAGCATGAACCATTCTGAGTTCTTGGGTCACAGAAATTTTGAGCTATGACGAAGTAGAGATGTGAAATGCTTCTGTATTCATAGAGTGGAGAGAGCTGCTTCCTCTGATTCAGTCAGACACACCAGACACTTGCATAGATCTGTGATTCTTTCTCCACGGTACTGAGAAACATGCTCTGACTTCCACACCCTACAGTAGTCCTACAATGAAAATGAAACGTATTACATGACTATGTTTGAATGAATGAATGAATCAGTACCTAAATTGTATCTAGATTTTCTTTGCTAATGTCACTTGTCCTGGATAGCAGAGATTTGTTTGAGCTTCCTACATTGCAAGATCCTGTAGAGGAATACCATGCTCGAGATCTTGCAATTACATCTTTCCTAGAAGCAATCACATCTGACACAATGCTTAATGGGCTTTTAGTACATTTATCCAATGAGCAAGCTGCATTTCATGGTTGACATCAACATCATGCTATGAATCCCCAACATTTTTTAAAAGACCTTCAACAGGTCATAGAAGGAGCGACTCTAAAATCTGGGTATGTGAGGTTGGAAGAGGGAAGACAAACTACCAGTATAAATTTCAAGTGTTCAAAGTGCTGTTCTGTGGAAGAAGAGTTAGACTTGTCAGTACAATATTAGAACACTGATGGTTTTAGTGTCTGTGGTGGACCAGCAGTTGGGTATTGATGGAAAGGCAGATTTAGCCAAATGTAAGGACACTGATCCACTGGGCTCTTCTGTTTGCTAACAGTCCTACCTGTGTGTGACTCACGTGGAGGGTGACTTACCTCCAGGGAGCAGAGGAAATTATTTCTGTCTGGAGAAGAAATTAGAGATGCCCCGATGCTAAGGAACCTTTCAACTCAAGAGACCAGACCCACTCTAATCTCTAACAACCATAGTGGGACTGTAGCCCTCATCTACCACCATCTTTCTTTTTCTTTTCTTGGATGTAGGGATGGAGAGTTGAGTTTATCAAAATTCCTTAGTTTTTATTTCACCACCATCATCAGTCCATACAAGAATCGCCCTTTGTTTTTATTTTATTTCTCTTCCTTTCATCCCTAATTCCTGTTCTGGTGTTCACCCTTACTCATAGGCAGCAGTGCTCTGCTTTTGATATAAGCCCTCAGGTGTGAATGTACTCTTGTAGAAGATACAATATTGGCTACACATAGATAGTTGGTGTCTATATATATGATATGGCGCTATTGCTCCAAATCTGTTATTGCTTTTTTGAATCAGATTCTGTCCCTCTGACCAACACATGGTATTTGCTAGCATGTAATCCACCATGTTTTGCTTATCCCTTGCTTTAGAGACAGACATCAAAGTCAGTTCCAATTCCCTGCAACCAGAAACAACCTTATGATGGGCAGTCTTGCATGAGTCTTCTTGTGGAGCTGTGTGGGTTGGACTGGACTATATGGGTGGGTCACAGAGTTTGCTTGTATTTATATTTGATGTACTCAAATCCAGCAAGTCTTTGCCTTATGCTTTGTCTTGTTCCTGATTTTACAGGAGATTTTTTTCACTTTTTTTCTTGTTCAGTATGATGACTGCTTCTGGGTTTATTAAAATGTTCAAGTAAGTTCCTTCTGTCCTTTATTTCTTCAGTGTTTTTTTAACATAAATGGGTGTTGGGTTTTGTCAAATGCTTTTTCTGCGTTTATGCAGATGTATGTAAGTTTTGCTCTTGGTTGTATTTATATGATAAATTATAATTAGTGACTTGTATATATTTAACCAATCTTGCATCCTTTGAATGAAACCACCTGGATTGTGATGCCCAACCTTGTTGATATGGTTTTAGGTGTGAATTGCTAGTATTTTATTAATAAAAGGAGGTCCCATGAGCAGCTGATAAAAATGTGAATTCAATCATTGTTGAGTGAAGTGTGCTGTAAATGTCTGTTAGTCCATTTTATTTATAGTATTATTTAGGTCTAAAGAGTCGTATACATCTCTTGTCTCCCAGTATTATTGTATTTGGGGTCTATCTGAGAGTTGATGTCTAGCAGTGTTTGTTTTATGCAAAGGGGTATATCAACGTTTAGCACATAAATGTTTAGTATCATTATGTCTTCTTGTTGGATTGTTCTCTTTATTAGTAAAAAGTGACCCTCTTTGCTGCTTCCGACAAGTTTTGGGTTGAAATCTACTTTTTCAGATATGAGAGTAGCTACCCCTGCTAACTTTAAGCTTCAATTTGCATGAAATATTTTTTTCAATTCTTTCACCTCTAGCTAATTAATATATTTGCCAATGAGTTTTTGTTGTTGTTGTTGTTGTTGTTGTTGTTGTTGTTGTTGTTTTGGCACAAGGGATTAAACCCAGGGACACTGTGCCTCTGTGTTAGATCCCCAGTCCTTTTTATTTTTTATTTTGAAGCAGGTTCTCACTAAGTTGCTGAGAGCCTCACTAAGTAGCTGAGGCTGGCTTCAAACCTGTGCGATCCTCCTGTCTCAGCCTCCCAAGGACTGGGATTACAAGCGTGCGCCCCCACGCCCGGCTCCCCTTCTTATTTCTGAACTGAACCCCCTGAATACAATCTTATCTGGGCCTGTTTCTATCTGCCAGGTGCATGCTATGCCCTCAGCAAGCACTGGCTGGGGTTGGGGTAGCAGTACTTACCACAAGCTCCCATACTCCCACAGTTGCCAGCTCCAGCATGGGGTAGCACCCTGGCTCACCCTCCACTCACCAGTAGAGAAGCAGAGATTTTTTTCAGACCTCTGCTCTGTGTGTAGCCTCTGAGTTATCGAAGCTCAGACTGTCTTCTACAAAACTCAGACAGATAACCCTCTCTTACCAAGAAGCAGTATTCCAACTGGTTCAGTTTTGAGGTATGTGCCAACTGGAACATGCTGCCTCCTTCCTGTTTTAAATCCTCTCTTGTTTCTCCATCTTACCCCCGCCCACCTCCTGCTTCTGGTTCTTGATTCAGAAGTCCCTCCCACTCTAAGCTCATAGAAAACTTTTCCTGAATTTTTCTCTGCTGATTTCCCACTTTTACTCTCTACACTTAGGGTTTTAGTGAAAGTACAACTTGTCCCTTTTTTTCCTTGGCATACCCCTAGTGCCCAAAAATGTCCTTCACACACAGTAGATGTTTAATTAAAAAGAAGGGACATCTGTCTAATTTCATCTTCCACATTATTAGGTGGCTGGGCAGAGCAAAAGCAACCCCATTTTGTGAAGGCATTCCACTCACGGGGAAAGCCCAGCCATCTATCATATTCTTTCTTTCTTTCTTTCTTTCTTCCTTCCTTCCTTCCTTCCTTCCTTCCTTCCTTCCTTCCTTCCTTTCTTCTTTCTTTCTTCTGTACTGGGGATGGAACTCTGAGCTACACCCCCAGCCCTATTTTTTATTCTTTATTTTGAAACAAGGTCTCACTGAGTTGCAAAGAGCCTCACTACGTAGCGGAGGCTGTCCGTGAACTGCATCCTCCTGTCTCAGCCTCCCAAATACTGGGATTACATATCTTGCTTGGCACAAACCCAAGGGACCTTTAGATAACACCTCTCCTGCCTTAAGGACTCACAAGCTTTCCCACCTTAAGTACCACCCACCAGAATTTGAGCTTCCCTCCTAAATAACCCATATATACCCTCATCCTGGGATTGGGCATGAGCTCCACCCTGTACTGGGGACTCCCACCCCACCCCCAGCTTTACCTCAATAAAGCCTGTTTGGCCATACAGCTGTCTCTTCTCCTTTTCTCCTCCCTCCCCCAACCTTTCACATAGATTACTGGTCAAATGATATTAGTAAATGTAACCAAACTAATGCATGTCTATCTATGTTCGTAGCTGTACAATTCACCATAGCCAAACTATGGAACCAGCCAAGATGTCCATCAACAGATGAATGAGTTACAAAACTGTGGGATATGTACACAATGGAATTCTACTTGGCCATTAAAAAAAAAAAACCACAATTGCAGCATTGACAGGGAAATGGGTGGAACTGGAGGACATTGTGCTAAGTGAGATTAGTCAGTGGCAAAAAGTAAGAAACCGGATGCTTTCCCTAGTATGTGAAAGCTAAGGCGAAATGGGTCATAGGAGGAACTCCAGGTGAAAAAGGAAATCCTATAGAGGAGCAAATAAGGCAACCTACTGTGGGGATGGGAAGGAGGAAGAAGGAAACTCTTTAAAGCACACGATGTACTTGTTCATATCGTCTCCAACCACTAAGCCAAGCATGGGAGGGAGGGATGGGGAGGGAGAGGGGTGGGGCCTGGGTGGGGGCTGGCTGGGTGATGTGTGCATTTATGTCTACACAAGGTTTTTACACCATTATGTTGTATAAATACAATGCACCAATAAAAAATTTAAAAAATGTAAAAGCCCATTTAAGAGGGAGGTAGTGTCAATCTTAATGCTACTTTTCTCATGAAAATCTTTCTTTTGCCAGGCGTGGTGGCACACGCTTGTAATCCCAGCGCTTGGGAGGCTGAGACAGGAGGATCACACAGGTCCGAAGCCAGCCTCAGCTACTTAGTGAGGTCCTCTGCAGCTTAGTGAGACCTTGTTTCCAAATAAAATATAAAATAGGCCTGGGAGTATAGCCCAGAGGTAGAAAAGCCCCTAGGTTTCACTCCCAGTACCACAAAAAAACAAAAACAAAAACAAAACAAAATCTTCCTTTTGTAGAAGTGACCAAAAACGGAACCTCCTGAATGCAGTCACTAGAGGTCAGACAACTACCATGCAGATCAGCCTGCTCCTTTTTTATTTGTTTTATGCACTGCTGAGTAACCCTGGTTGCTGTGAAACCCGGAAGGTTTCTTGGCGAATCTTCTCTAAACAGTGCTCTTTCCCGCAGGCTTAATCTCCCCGTCTCTGAGCCAGCCTCGAGTGGCTGTTGACCGAAGTCCTTAAGAGTGAGTGTGTTCACAGACACTATTGTCAGCTCTATTATACTGGCCGACTGGCCGTGGGGAAACTTGAAAGATCACTGGTCGGCCTCTTCCAAAAAAAAAAAAAAAAAAATATGAGAACAATGACTCTTGATGGGAGGGCTATTTTGGGATTCAACAAGAAGATGCTGGCTAGAACAGGTAAACTTTTTCTTTTCTTCTTTTTCTTTCATTTTATTCTTGCAGCGCTGGGGATTGAGCTCAAGGGTGCTCTACCACTAAGTTATACACCCAGATGCCCTTTCAATTTTGAGACAGGGTCTCCCTACCTTGCCCAGGCTTGCCTTTAACTTGCAATCCTCCTGGGTCAGCCTCCTGAGTCCCTGGGGTTGTAAACATGCACCACAACAGCCATGAATCGACGTGTGTGTGTGTGTGTGTGTGTGTGTGTGTGTGTGTGTGTTACTAGGGATTAAACTCAGGAGCATCCTACCTCTGAGCTACACACCCCAGCCTTATATTTATTTATTTATTTATTTATTTATTTATTTATTTATTTATTTATTTTTGGTGGTACTGGGGTTCCTGGTAGCCCTTCTACCTCCAGGTTACATTCCCAGGCCTATTATATATATATATTTTTTTATTTGGAAACAGGGTCTCTTAAGCCAGCAAGACTGGCTCCGAACCAGCGCAATCCTCCTGTCTCCACCTCCCAAGCATGGGGATTACAAGTGTGCGCCACCACGCCCGGCCCCTATTTTATTTTAATTTTTATTTATTTATTTATTTTTTATTTTTATTTTTTTAAATTTTTTTGGTGGTACTGGGGTTCCTGGAAGCCCTTCAATCTCCAGGCTACACTCCCAGACCTATTTTTACATTTTTTATTTAGAAACAGGGTCTCCTAAGCCAGCATACCTGGCTGGCTTCGAACCTGCGCGATCCTCCTGTCTCTGCCTCCCAAGCGTAGGGATTACAAGCGTGCGCCACCACTCCCGGCTTATTTTAATTTTTAAAACGGTCTCACGCTGGGCGTGATGGCACACGCTTGTAATCCCCATGCTTGGGAGGTGGAGACAGGAGGATCGTGCAGGTTCAAAGCCAGCCTCACTGGCTTAAGAGATGCTGTTTCCAAATAAAAAATATTTTAAAAATGGTTCTGGGAGTGTAGCCTGGAGGTAGAAGGGTTTCCAGGAACCCCAGTACCACCAAAACAAACAAAAAAAGCCAGGGTCTCACTAGGTTGATGAGAGTCTTACTACTTGCCAAGGCTGTCCTCAAACCTGTGATCCTCCTGTCTTAGCCTCCCAAGTACTGGAATTACAGGAATGTACCACCAGGCTCAGCTTATGGGTTATAATTTTAAGAAATAAGAGTCCTAAGCCGGGCGTGGTGGCGCACGCTTGTAATCCCCGAGCTTGGGAGGCAGAGACAGGAGGATTGCGCAGGTAAACCAGCTGCGCTGGCTTAAGAGACCCTGTTTCCAAAATAAAAAAGTATAAAAACGGGTCTGGGAGTGTAGCCCGGAGGTAGAAGGATTTCCAGGAACCCCAGAACCACCAAAAGAAAAAAAAGAAAAAGAGTCCTTATGTTTCTTCTTCTATAAAATGAGAGGGTGTGTTGGTGGGTCTTCACATTTTCATTCTAAGTGAGTATTCAGTGTTCAGAGAAGTTATGTTTATCCTTGGAGAAGGTAAAAAAGACATGTCTTGGCTATGAGTATTTCCTGGAATTATTTATCAGATTAGTGAGATAAAAACAGAGAAGAGTTGTGTGGTGGGAGAGGAGACACCTACTCCCTAGAACTGAAAACCTAGTGTGAGAAGTCGTGAGGCCTCTCTATGAAATGGGGCTGGAAGCCTGGCACGGTGGCGCATGCCTGTAATCCCAGTGCTTGGGAGGCTGAGACAGGAGGATTGCAGGTTCAAGGCCAGCACACAACTTAGTGATACTCTGTTCAAAAATTTAAAAAAAATAAAATAGAGCTGGAGTGTAGCTCAGTGGTAGAAGCCTGCTGGGTTCAATCCCCAGGGCCATACACACAGACACAGATGTACACGAAAGAAGGAAAGAAAGGAAGAAAAGGGGAAAGGGGGCTGGGACACTTACCTCAGATGGGAGGACTCATGAGATCACAGTGGATCCCTTGAAACACGGGAAAACGGCCTTAATAGCAATTTCCTTGTGGGGTTACTAGAAAAACAAATGAGATAATGTGTGCAGCTTGGTTAGAACAATTCCTGGAGTTCTTAGGAGCTTTCAAGATATAATAAAGAGAAGCCGGGCGTGGTGGTGCACACACTTGTAATCCAAGCATTTGGGGGGCTGAGACAAGAGGATTGCAGTTCAAAGACAGCCTCAGCTACTTAGTGAGGCCCTTTGCAACTCCGTGAGACCCTGTTTTAAAATACAGAATAAAAAGATCGGGCCGGGGTATAGTTCTGAGGTAGAATACCCCTGAGTTCCATGCCTAGGACCACACACACACAAAAAAAGATATAATAAAACACCAATTAATAGCATCGCCCTGAAGAGTAATGTATAAATAATATGAAGAAGTGGACCTTAAGAGCAGCATCGGCAGCTGCCAGCAGAGGCAGGTGCCTGGTGTGGGGTGCAGCCTTCCTGTTGAGTGGGCACAAGACCCTCTTCCCACCAGCTCAGTGCAGACTGATGGAGGCAGACTTCAAGGTCACTCTGTTTCTGGGACCGCACCCCTTAAGTAAAGGGGGGAAGGAGCTGATTTGTCTTCTCTCTTTTCCTGACTTAAACTTTCCTATTTCTGTATGCTTTGCTAGTTCTTGAATTTCATTAATTGAAACCCACTGGACAAATTGGGCATGGTGGCGCAGGCTTGTAATCCCAGCATCTGGGAGGCTGAGACAGGAGGATCGCGGTTCACAGGCAGGCTCAGCTACTTAGTGAGGCCCTTCACAACTTAGTGAGACCCTGTTTCAAAATAAAGAATAAAAAATAGGGCTGGGGGTATATCTTGGAAGTAAAATGTCCCTGAGTCCCATCCACAGTACCACAAAAAAAGAAAGATAGGAAGAGAAAGCAAGCAAGCAAGCCAGTCACTGGACAAGAGCCGTAGTAGAGGAGTACCACTATTTCAGACTTTGTGCATTGGTACAAAGGATGGAAGGGTAAGTGAAAAGAAAAAAGCTTTCAGAACGGGTAGTTCAATCCCAAGATGTAAAAAAGGAGCCCTGAGAAACGGCTCAGGGCTGCACTCAGGACACAATACCCTGCAGTGTAGTTGCCGGCAGGCTAATAAAGACTGCCCATTTGGCTTAAGCTAAGCCTGAGTGACCTTCTCTGGTGGTCGCCCTATAACAATAATAGCCATCACCTGCAAGACAGCTTAAAAGGATTGATGAACGGACTTTCTGGATGTTCAGCAACTGATACTTAGAGGACAATCAGGAAATAAAAGACAAAAAAAAAAAAACAGCCAATATTTGGCCCTATTCTTCCAAGGTCAAATAGAAACCAGGGATCATGAGACTTTGCTAAGGGAATCACTTGACCTCCAAAAATGGGGAGATCACAAATGCCCCAGAGAATGGGAGCCACCAGCCACTCTCCTTCCCTGGAAAAAGGAGGGTCATCAGAGAGGAAAATGTCCTCTATGGTTCAAAAAAGTCAAATGATTAGCAACACCAAGACCTGTCCTCGCAGACAGGACAACTGGTTGGGGTAAAGCCTCACCAAGTCCGTAAGAGTAAACCTGAGGAGTCTTGACTGACCTTAATGACAAATTGTTAGAAAAACTTATGTTTTCCCAACATTGGGCTAAATAGTGAGTCTTGAGCACCCAGTGGAAAAATATAATCAAGAATAAGTGTACTTTCTGGAGTTAAAAAAAATAAGAGTCATACGCAGAGCCATTTAAGAGACCACCCACATAATTTACCTATTTTCTGACTTTGGCCCCCTTATATTTTACATTATAATTTATAACGGCACATCTACTTTTAGGCTCACAAAAATAAGATATGATACCAAATGCACAAAGCTTCCCTTCAGTAAGTCCTTATAAGATGCTGTAAAGTTAGAGTAACTGTTCTTGAGGTATGTGCAGGTCCAGGACCATCCGATACTACAAAAGTAAAAATTCCGATTACTATAAGCTCCTGGAATATTTGAGTCTTGTCCAAAATCCTAGAGATAAAAAAAACCTACTTAAGCTAAGTTAAAAACAACATGCTTAGTTTTTTCAGAAAAGGCTTTGTGCCACAAAACATTTTCTCAATGTGTATATATATATGATATATATACACATTGAGAAATGTATACATTATATATATATATATATATATATATATATATATATGGCTATATATAACATATACCCATGATCTATGCAAATGGATAAATGGATTGGCTACCTGGCCTCCAATTTAAAATGCCGACAGATGGATGGCCCAAGGTAAAGGGTTATGAAAAACCATCATGGCAAGATTTCTGGGTTATTTTATAAAATACTAATATATCCATTTTTCATGTAGATACCCACTGAACCACCACAGATGAGTTTGAGCCAAGATAACCAGACTCCTTCAGCCTTCCAGTCCCAGATGGCTATGAAAACAAGGCTTCATGTGAAGAGCTCCTTCCTCTGCTGTCTCTAGATCACCCACCCCCTGCCAGCCTACATGGCAGTACTCTGCCAGTGCCCTCCTGCCAGCCTGAAGAGGTAGAGCTGTCATCGCCCCATTTCCCTAACAGCAGTTAGGATCACGTCATCAGAGGAAGAACATAGGCAGGGCAGAAACAGGTCGGTAAAAGGCCACCTGAATCTCCATTTCTGTGAAGTGGGGGAGGTAACCAGGTCAGAGAGAGACTGGTGGATGCCAGGAGATCAGGGCCCTGACCAGCCCACAAGATAACCATTAAATTAAGGATCAAAATTGTGCAAAAGGCAAGTCATTTGTTCCTCCAAACCCAACACTGGCCAATCTTAAAAAGGCGAAGAGAAACCCTCAATAAAGTTTAAAAGCCCAATCCCCAAGGGCTGCGGGGTCACTCTCTTTCCGGGATGTCACCTCTTGTGGGGTTGGGAGGAGGTGCTCTCTTCTCCTGACTTTAAAATAAACTTTCATATTGCTGTACTCTTTGTAGCCCTTGGACTTCATTCACTGAAATTCACGGGACAAGAACCCTCTAAGAAGAGACACCCCATTTTACCAGGCCTTCACAGGGTCAGTGGGATTCACCATCCTCCACCTCCATCCTCTTATAGCCTGGAGCGTGGGAGTGGCCCCTAAATATTTTCGCAGACTCGCTCCTGCCTGTGCTAGCAACCGCGCCTCGTGGGGGAGAGCTGTCCAGCCTCCTGCGAGCCCCACTCGTGGCCAGGGCAGCAGCTGGAGATAAGCTGGGCACAAAGCGATGTGTACCTTGGGGGTCGGTCCCTAGATACAGGGAGCAGAGGAATTTTTTTCATTAGTCGAGGTTGATGGTGGGGGCCTACTCACCATGTGTCTGGGGAGTGAATGGCCATGGGAGGAGGGCAGCCCAGAAGAGTGAACACTCTGGGACCTTTCACCAGCCCACTTGAGGCTCCCGGGATGCACTCCTTGGGAGATGAAAGACGTGACTGCCACTTGCGGTTTTTCAGGGGAGGTAGAGTCTTCTCGAAAGAGCTGTCTGGACTTGCTTACTTGTTCCTTCCGCAAGGAGCCACGGTGGGGCTCCAGACAGGGTACATCCATCCCCACAGAGTACCGCCGACCAGGGGCCTGAGAGTCAACATTTAAGAGCAGTCATTGCTGTGCTACCAGGGCCCCTCGGCAGTGAAGGGAGAGTAGGGAGTCCAGGCAGAGAATGCCCCAGGACATTCACAGGACTCACTGATCTCCAGAATCTGAGCCAATGGACCCAGAAGGAATTTTCTGGGTTTGAAGTAGCATTGAAGTTCTGTCTTAGATTAGCTAATTCTATTAAAAGTGTGTGTGTGTGTGTGTGTGTGTGTGTGTGTGTGTGTGTGTGTGTGTTTGGGATTAAACACAGGGACATTCTACCTCCAAGCTGCTATACCCCAGCCTGTCTTATTTTGGAACAGGGTCTTGCTAAGTTGCTAAGGGTCTCTCTAGGTTGCTGAGGCTGTCTTCAAACCTGTGATCCTCCTGTGTCAGCCTCCCAAGTGCTGGATATAGTCATGGGCCACCATACCCGGCTCTATCCTCTTCTTGGTGGGCATGGCTACCGATCCCGGATTGAAGTTGATCCACGGGTCATTTGCTCTTCCCTGGCTCTGAAGTTTCCTGCGTACAGCACACTGAGGCCCCCGAAGCAGCTGTAGGTCCAGGCTGCTCACAGTAGCAGCCAGGCTGGCGAGCAAATGATGGCCTGGCCTGAGAACCTTATTTCTCAAAGCCCCAGGCTAGACACGCTCAGTGGTGACCGCTGTCCTCACATCCCCACCTCCCCCCAGCCCTCTCCCAGGCTCCCAAAGCAAAATGCCAAGGCTCTGCCCCGACCAGCCATCCTCCAAGAAGTAAATATTTCCCATCAGTCAGGGGGCAGAAACCAGTCCAGCAAGGCAAACATACTTCTTTTATTGTGCCATATCCTTCTACCAGAAAATCTCTAAAATATAAATATAAACTCTCTAAAAAAAATACAGAGTACATCTGTAATCATCTTCCTCTTCCAAACGAGGGCCAGATGACAAACACACGTCTTCACATCTGCACTGCTGGCGTTCACAGGTACTTTCATCTTCCTGTAGGCAGGAACACCAGCCCCTGCCAGCGCTGCAGCCCAGATGTGATCTAGCAGGTGGAGCTATGCACGGGATGGCGCCTCCTGCTGGGATTGAGAAGTGGGAGAGTCTCCGAGGCCCAACTTCCCGATGTGCATCACTGGACAGGCCAAGCTCTGGGAGGAGAGAGGTTCATTCCTTGGGGCTGGTGGGAGGAAGGCGGAGCCCGTGGGATGGACCAGAAGTCAGGTACGGTTGGGGATGGAGAGGGTCTGAGTCGAGGCCCTGCAGGATTAGCAGCATCGTTGCTCCTTCTGGGCAGTGGGCCATGCCTAGCAGCAGGCAGAATCCACCGCTTCCAAGACAACGCTCAGCCTCAGAGGGCTCCTGGGGTAGCAGCATCCCCGTGGCAGAGGGTGCTGAGTCGTAGGCAGCTAGAGCTCAGCACAGGTCCTCAAGCACCTTATTCAGTTTTGTACATGTCTGAAGAACTTTGATGTCGGTCCAGAATAGCGCGGCAGCGTGGAGACAGTGGAAGCTGGGCTGGGATGGCCCCGACTATGGCTACCTTACCCCTGTCTCCGGGAGGCACAGCCAGGGTTCCCGTCAGAGCAAGGGGCTGAGCTCCCAGCACAGGGCTCAGGTGGATACCTCCATGAAGTGTGCTTATTCTTGACCTCACACCCCCAGATCTGTTCTGGGTGATACTCTAGGCCATCCCAGAAAAGCTCCCAGGACCCCACAGGCCATCCGAAAGACTCCTCTCCCGCCTTGGAGGCGGACTCCACGCTCTTGGACAGCAGGCTCTCCACATGTGCCGAGAGCCCTACACACAGAGCCAGGGCCGCACGGCTGCAGAACTGGCACCGCATCCCAGCATCCTGCTGAGGCTCCCGTTGTGCCGGGGCTAGCGCGAATGTCTGGGAGACAGGGATGGAGGAGAAAGTGGGTTCAAGGATGAACCTGGAAGCACTGGGTGCCCCAGAACTCAGGGCAGGAGCCAGACAATGGAGAGGACGCAGGGGTCCTAGAAGAGACCCTGCTGGCTAGACGTGCAAGGCCCCAGGGCTGGGGTCACTAGAGGATCCCTGGCGACAGGAAGATAGCACAGCGGCCCTGGTGGGAGGCAGAAATACAAAGGCCATGTGTGTTCAGGGCACTAGGACAGGCGCAGAGGCCCGGGTGCCTTGAGGGAGGAATGGCCCCATCACAGAGTCCTCAGTCATCCCAGCCTCCCGCGGGCCTCACCCTGCTCCCTCATCCCCACGCCCCAGGAGCGGCTTCATGCTGGAGCATGGGGTGCCCTGAAAAGCCACTCAGACCCTCGGCGACGCTCCTCTCTCCCACCCCAGGCTCGGCCCCTCTGCTCTGTTCTCAGGACTACCCTCACTGGCCTGGGCTCCTCTCCGAGGAACGCTCTCTGCTGCTCTTAGGGCTGTCTGGCCCTGCGCGCACATGCTCAGAAGAGGAGCCCGGCCATATTGTTTCCCCAAGCCCCTCAAGGGCAGGGAACCTCAAGAACCCAGTAACCTCCCCAACCCACGGGCGCAGGAAAGAGGGTAGCCTGGAGCTCAGACTTCTGGGCCAGGCCCCATCATCCCTACCCGGGCCATCCTGGAGAGAGGAGGAACAGGGCCAGGGAGGGAGAGGGCCGGGCAGTATAACTTGACTCTGGCAGAGAGAATTCCCAGGCAGGACGCTGCAGTGGGAGCCGCAGCGACCAGGGGCTGCAGCTGACATGTGGAGGGGGTCACAGGACGCAAGGGTTGGGATGGCACCTGCCAGAGGGCGGTGGGGAGAAGGCGGTGGGGGGTGGGGGGAAGAGGCGCTACTCAAATGACAGCAGGTCTGGGTGAGAACCCTCGTCCTGGAGGCGGGAGGTCCGTGCCCGAGGCGGGGGGCTGTCCTCCTGGGATTCGGCCAGGTTGACGGGGCTCAAGCTGAGTCTCAGGCCGTTCCTCTCGGGGAGGTCCAGGGAGGACGTCCCTCTATGCTCCACTGCCCTCTGCTTGGTTTCATCCTGTCCATCCTGGTCGATTAGGTCAGGGACCAATAGGGTCGCCTGGCCATTGGGCAGGGCCTCGGCCCCGTCTCCTGTTTCCACGGTGGCCTCTGGCTGCCGAGCTTCTGCAGGGATAGGCTGTGCAGAGGCATGGGGGTCCCGGGGCTCCCCGGACGAAGGCTCGGGTCCGGGCTCCAGGCTGCTGAGGACGGGCTGGGAGGAGATCAACATGTCCTGTGTGGTGGTCAGGGCCCGTGGTGTTCGCTTCCTAGAGATGGTGGGTGGAGGATCCAGTCTTGGGAATGCTTCCTGAGCCAGCCTGTGAGTCGGTGACAAGAGACGGCAGGCATTAGGGCCGAGGAAACCCGGTCCTTCAACTGCACCGCAGCCCAAAGCTGGTCTAGTTCCCAAGCTAGGATGAAGGTCTTAGAAAGTCGGCATAGCCGGGCGTGGTGGCGCACACTTGTAACCCCAGCACTTGGGAGGTGAGACAGGAGGACCGTGCAGGTTCGAAGCCAGCCTCAGCTACTTAGTGAGGCTCTCAGCAACTTAGTGAGACCCTGTTTCCAAATAAAATAGAAAATAGGTCTGGGAGTATAGCCTGGAGGTAGAAAGCCTCTGGGTTCACTCCCAGGAACAAGAAAAAAGAAAGTCAGTACACCATTAGCTATCTCTGGTTCCATGCTACAGCCTCAGGGAGACGGGATAAAGGTCACCAGAACTGTGTCAAGCAGAACCTACAGAAGCAGCCTCTTAAAGGTGACTAACCCAGAGGCACCGGCTCCGAATCAAGGCCTGGCAGGACTTTCCGGCTGGAGGGGAAGAACAGTGTGGGGCTCCTGCGAGGCTCCCTTCCCGTGGACCACGGCTGCGGCTGGACAGCGGAATCCGTCGGGGCTCTCTGGGTGATACCCGGGTTCATATTTGCCGTATGGGCAGTGTGACCTCAAACCTGTTATCACTTCCTATATCACTCTGAACTTGAATCATGGAGGCAAGAGGCCCTCTACACGTCTCCCTGGGCTGGAAGTTTAGACCAATGATGCAGCCGGGTGCTCGCAGCACCCTGTGCTTGTGGAGGCTGGAGTTGGACCCCCAAACACGGCCCTGCCTTCTTTCTCACCAGACAGCCTCACTCCCTGCTTGGGCTGCTGGCCCCTGGACACACTCTAGTCCCGAAGGTTGTTGGGCAGGTGGAGGGACTCACCTCTCGTCCTCCAGGTGGGTTCTGGTGGCCGCACTGGCCAGCTGGGCACCCACGGTCTTGTTGACCTCCGTCATGCCCACGCTGCCCGGGCCGCAGGGCTCCTTTCGCCGCAGGAGGTCATTGACTTTGGCACCCACAGCTTTGCCCAGGCTCTTGAGGTGCTGGCTGCCCCCCACTCTCAGCCCTGACACTGTGGGCTCCGCAGAGCCCAGGGAGGTGGGGCCCAGGACCGCGGGCCCAGACCGGCTGGGGAAGGAGCGGCTGGCCTGAAGCTTCAGAGGGAAGGCCGCGTTCACGTTCTCAAACATGCTGTGGTCCACTACAAGGAAGCAAGAAGAAATATGGTGAGAGGAGGGGAGGGGTCCTCTGTTTACACCACACCAAACTTGGACTCCACACTGACTTTGGGAACATTCCAGAAAGAGCCAGCAGAGATGCGCTGGAGCGCCCAGAAGACCAGAAATTCCAGTTCTTCCCCACCCACACTAAAGACTATGAACTGCCTCCAGCCCTGTAGAAGTGGACCTGTGCCTTTAAATCTGACTCGTGTGTGTGTGTGTGTGTGTGTGTGTGTGTGTGTGTGTGTGTATTTGGCAGTACTGGGGGTGGAACCCAGAGACATTCTATCTCCGAACTACACCCCCAACCCTATTTTTTATACTTTTATTTGAAACAGGGTCTCAATAAGTAGCTGAGGCTGTCCACAACCTCGGGGAAAAAAAATCTGACTCATAGCTTGGCCTCTTCACCTTGGGGTCACCAGGCACTTTGAGGTAGAGAAGGGAGGATGGGCATTGCGGTCGCGCGCGGGGAGGAGGGCAGGGGCGAGCCGAGGCTGCCGGGCTTCCCTGTGCACAAGCAGGTTCATGCTCTGTGTGGAGAAGGCTCTGTGGGTCCCCGGTCTCTTGCCATGGAACCCGGGGCGGGAGCCAGCTCCCCTGCCGAGGGGCCACAAGTGGACGGGCGCCAGCTCCATCAGGTTCTTGGACGCACCAGGATCCCGGCCAACTCCAGCTCATTCCACCCTCATGACCCGACTGGGGGTGGGGCGGGACGGCACCCAGGAGCAAGGGGGCTGGCCCAATACAACTGGAATTGGATGGCAGTTCTCCTAAGCCCAACCTCAGGGTTCTTCCCGGCCTTTGCTCTGCCTTAGAACACAGACTGGCTCCCTAAACATCCCTCGTACAGGTCCTTCCCTTGGGATTTCTCTTGAACAATTAGCTCAAGGGCTGGGTGTAGACCTGCTGGGTTGCTAGCATCTGCAAGACACAGGCCATGACCAGTCCCTCTCTGTCTTTAACACCTAGCCTCAATCCATCTGGTACACAGTAGGAGCTCAATTAATGTGTTGAACTGAGTTGCTAACATTCACGTACTGTGAGGCCAAATTGGTGTCACCCAGCTTAGCGCCTAGAAGTGCCAGAGCTCCAGGATCTAGGCCAGGCTTCCAAAACACTGGCACTGGGCTAGACCTCTCCCTAGCTGGAAACCAGTTCAGTAATGGAGACAGCCAGACCTCCTCTGTGGCCTTGAAACGGCCCAGCTAAGCCAGGGATTTTGTCAGTGCAGGGAAGGGGAGGCTCCCTTGGTAACAGGAGTCCTTGCCTGTGCAACACCTCTGCTCAGCCTATTCTAACTGCAGCTAAGTGGGGCATGGAAGGGTTGCAGGTTTGAGGCCAGCCTCAGCAACTTAGCCTGTTCCAAAATAAAAAATAAAAGAGGGCTGGGGGTGTACAGCTCAGAGATAGAATGCCCCTGGGTTCCATCTCCAGAACCCAAACAAAAAGGACTGGAGCCAGGCGTGGTGGTGCACGCTTGTCATCCCGGCATTTGGGAGGCTGAGACAAGAGGATCACGGTTTGCGGCCAGCCTCAGCTACTCAGGCCCTCTGCAACTTATGAGACCCTGTTTCAAAATAAAAAATAAAAAAAAAGTAGAGCAGGGGTGTAGCTCGGAGGCCAAATGCCCCAGGGTTCCATCCCCAGACCCGCAAAATAAATAAAAATAAATAAAAAGGACTGCGGTTAGGGCCACTTTTGCCCCCATGGGATTTGGCCTAAGGCAGCTGCCTCTGCCCTGCACTGCTGCGAAGTCCTGGACACAGGTGCTTTTCTCTTTCTCTTGGTTTTAGCAGGGATGTCTCCTCTGCTTCAACTCCCTGGAGAAGCCATAGTCTAAGGGCGTTTGGGGCAGGAAGACGGCCAGAGGAAGAAGGTGAGACCCCGAGCCTTCAGCTGTCTTTGAGCACCCACGTGGGTGGGACATTTGCACACCTTGATGGCGGCACCTGGAGACGGCTCAGGGTGCCTCCTGGCTCTGCCCTGGGGCTGCAGTCGGCATGGTGCCTCGTGGCCACGATTTGTCTACCCTGCCTTGTCATTCTCATTCTCTTCTCTCTTCCCAATCAAACTCTGCAAAGGAGCCAGTTTGATTGGGAAGTAAAATAGCTGCATGCCTTTTCCCAGGCCCGAGAGTACATGGGCTGCCACGGACCATTTTGAAACAATTCAGAGGGGAAAAGCAAGCCCTCTGCCACTGCCTGACTCGGGCACTGATGTGCTGGCTTCATTGCTGTTCAAAGTGAATTTCTGGAGCAGAGAGACTGTGCATGGGTGTGGGTGTGGGTATGTGAGCACGTGTTTGATATCGAGCTTTGAACCCGGGGGTACGACTGGGTTTCCTCTGAGCTACACCCAAAGCCCTTTTTATTTTTCAAAACAAGGCCTAAGTTGCTGAGGCTGGCCTTGAACCTGCAATCCTCCAGTCTCAGCCTCTCTCAAATACTGAGATTACAGGCGTGCACCACCATGCTGGCTGACAGAAACACATACTTTCTAAGGATAAGCACCAAATCCTCCTGTCAAAGTGGTTTATGGAGTGTGAATTATGAGCCGTGTAGTTAGATTACTGTTATTATTTGTATGTGTGAGGAACAGGAAGGATGGAACCCAGGGGTGTTCTACCTCTGAGCTACACCCCTAGCCCTGTTTCATTTTTTATTTTGAAACAGGGTCTCCCTAAGTTGCTGAGGGTCTTGCTAAGTGGTTGAGGCTGCCCTCCAAACTGTGATCCTCCTGTCTCAGCCCCCCACCTACTGAGACGATAGGTGTGCACTGCTGTGCCTGGCCAGTTGACTGCTATTTTTGAAATGCACTCTTTGTAACAAATAGCTTCTGGATTACACACTGCTTGGGGTTCTCCATCCTCCGCGCTCTCCATAATTTTATCGCGAGTCCATAAAATACAGCAAACCCCTCAGTCATTTAAAGATAGTCTCTCACACGCTCTCTTTGCGGTTGTCGAAATCTTGGGAACATATGCCTTGTCTCTCTAATAAAACGGTAAGCTCCTCTTGGGGCCATGGACACGTGAGCACCTTTTATCTTCTACAATTGCTGGCTTACTTTGCCTTGTGGAAAACTGTAAGCATTTAATAAGATAGTGTAACCGAATTTGACTTTCATATGATTTCTTAACATTCCAGTGCACGCTGGGCTGACGCTGCGGAAAAGCTGCCCCCATTCATAAAAACCCCTGCAGGAGTCACTGCGGGGCTCTGAAGGTCACCCCGGAGACACCGGCTCTGCCCCCAAAACATGCCTCTGTCTGGCGCCTCCTCCAACCCCACCCCGGGGGTGCGGGGGGCTCTGAGGACCCCAGCTCTGTCCTCTGCCTCCTGTGATTCAGAAAGCGATGGGGATGGAGGAGGAGAGACGCTGCTCCCACTGGCAGCCCTCCCAACAGCAACTCCCAACATGCACACGTCCAAGCAGAGGGCGCCGAGGGACACGGGCACCCAAGAGAAAGGGGCTCTTACCTGTCCCAGAAAGGGGCTCGGAAAGCAGACGGGAGGCAAAGGAGAGAGAGACACATTTTACGTAGTGACCGACCACTTTGAGGGCGCCACCTCCTGTCTGGGCCACCAGCAACCTCTGTTAGGACACAACATTCCGGAGAGTGGGACAACCCCGGCATGACTGGGTTCCCACTAAACCATACTGCTGGACCCCAGTGGTACCCACTAAGCCCAAATGGGGCTGTGTGTGTGTGTGTGTGTGTGTGTGTGTGTGGTACTGGGGGTGGAACCCAGAGGCTTTCTACCTCCTGGCTGCACTCCCAGACCTATTTTACATTTTATTTGGAAACAGGGTCTCACTAAGTTGCTGAGAGCCTCACTCAGTAGCTGAGGCTGGCTTTGAATCTGTGTGATCCTCCTGTCTCAGCCTCCCAAACATGGGGATTACAAGTTTGTGCCACCACACCCGGCCGGGCTGTTTCAAATGCTCTCCCATCAGGCCCTGGATGCCCTGCCTCCCGCATCCGCCCCCGGGATCTGAGACGCTTCCCCTCAAGTGCACCTCGAACTCCCCGGTGGCAGTGCGTGACCCAAAATGGGCAGAAGGAAACGCTAGGTCCTCAGGGCACACACGTCCTCAGCCACTTGCTGTGATTCCCACACGTAGACCGCTAGATCTGAGCCAGGCAGTGCTCACCCATTCTGGCTCAGAGTCTAAAGAACAACATCAAGGCCTTGAGGCCGGCGTTTGCCCAGTCCCAAGGGGGCAGCTGAACGAGGCTGCCGCGCATCCCAGCTGGCAGAGCCCTAATCCTGCGCCACGCTGGCGAGGCCCCGGCTGGACCGCTGACCCTGCAAACCCACTGCAGCCCGCGACTTCCTCTTCTATCCTCAATGCGCCCCATGTTCCGAGCGAGGGAGACACAGAAGGGAAAGCCACTCCATCCTTCAAAAGTCCAAGTACCGGGATAGAGACAGCAACCAACTCTGGGCTCTGCCTTACACAGGGCGAGGGGCAATGTTCATGGGTAGCCTGCCCACTGCAAATGGAGCCCCCGAGCCCTGACCTGATGCTCTGCTAATGGCGGCATGGCAGGTGTGGAGATCCAGGGTGTCAGGACAGTTCTCTCCCCCACTCCATACAGCAGTAAAGAGGACCCAGAATGCTCACTGGCAAGTTCACCTCTCAGGAACCAAGTGGTATCTACCAGTGTGTGTGTGTGTGTGTGTGTGTGTGTGTGTGTGTGTGTGTGTGTGTGTGGAACTGGGAGTGGAACCCAGGGGCATTCTACCTCCGAGCGACACCTCCAGCCCTAGTTTTCAGTCTTTATTTTGAAACAGGGTCACACTGAATTGCAAAGGGCCTCACCAAGAAGAGGCTGTCCACAAACCGCGATCCTCCTGTCTCAGCTTCCAAAATGCTGGGATGACAAGCGTGCCCACCACGCCTGGCTAGCCACCAGTGTTTTAGTCGCTTGCAGAAATCGGCACTGACTACAGGAAACTAAATCTGGTCCCTAGTTTTTGAAAACAGGCACTGAAATGTTTAGGTATGAAAGCACATAAGGATCATAACTTACCTTCAAGCACTCCTGAAAAAAGTTAAGTATACACAGACAGATATGATGGAGTGAGTAGGAAAAGGGAGATGAGAAAGCAGGTATGGTAAAGTGTTAATAACAGAAAGCCAGGCATGGCGGCGGATGCCTGTAATCCTACACCGCGTACTTAGGAAGTTGAGATAGGTGGACCTCGCAGGTTCAAGGCCAGCTTCGGCAACTTAGCGAGACCTTCAGTAACTTAGCAACACCATAGGCAACTTATCAAGACCCTGTTTAGAAATAAACAGAGGTAGAAGACCTCTGGGTTCAATCCCCAGTACCAAATTATCATCCTCCTCATAGGAATGCGTGGATATAAGGTATATGGGTGATCTTTGTATTCACTTCACTTTTGCAAATTTTATAAAGTTATTTCCAAACCAAACAAAAATATTTCCCAAACAAAAAAAAATTATATATATTATATATATATATATATATATACATACATACATACATACTTCAAACCAAAGAACAGAAATACCACAAAAAACACAAAAATATCCAGTGGCAGAGGTTAGGCAGATAACAGAGAAGAAAAGCAAGATGGTCATAGAGGACGTGGTTCCCAGAGCCGGGGAAGCACAGAAGAGTGGTGAGTGGAGCCAGGCGTGGTGGGCACGCTTGCAATCCCAGCACCTGGGAGGCTGAGACAGGAGGATCTGGGTTTGCGGCCAGCCTCAGCTACTTAGTGAGGCTCTCTGCAACTTAGTGAGACCTTGTTTTAAAATAAAGAATAAAAATCGGGCTGGGGGTATAATTCAGAGGTAGAGTGCCCCTGGGTTTAAGCCCTCAATCTGTAAAATAAATAAATAAATAAATACATAAATAAAAGCTAGTCTCTTCTCTCTGTGTACTCTCAGCCAGAGAGCATGGTTCAGAGGAATGAAAAAAGAAAAAAGAAAAAAAATTCAGGCATTAAACAAAATAAGTAAATAAAGCAGTCTTGCCTGCAAGAGCCTGCATCTCTCCTACACAGGGGCCCCTGGGTGGAACTGGTCCTTGTGATGTCGGCTGGGCTCAGAACGTCTGTCGCCTGGACAACCCGCTGGCCCTGCAGCGGCCCAGCCATGGAGAACTTCTCCCTCCTCAGCATCTCTGGGCCTCGACTTTCCTCCTCCGCCCTGAGCACCTTCCCTGACTTTGTGTCCTCGCGAACCAGCTTTCCAGGTAAGCTCTGCTGTCCCTGGGGCCACAGAACTTGTTCACCAGGCTTTTACCAAAGTACTGGCCACAATTCACGGAACTGTGACTTCGTGTGAAAGTCAGGGTCCCCCGGGAAAGAAAATAATTCTTCAAAAACACCGCATCCCTGGGCTTTGCCATTTCCAGCAAGAGAATAGAAGAAAACCTTGCCATCAGATTTCTTGCCCCAGGTCTGGCCCACCTAGAGACCTGGACTCTCGCAAGGCCGCAGGGGCCATAGGGCACCTTGGGGATAAGGTTGGACACCTGAGGCCCGTTAGCTCAGGGTGGTCCTCAGCCCTGCAGCATCCGCCTCCCAGGGGGGTCTGGCAGAAATGCAGAGTCAGCATCTGCAGCCTTGACCCAGGGGCCAGGTGATTTCTAAGCACATTAACATTTGAGAAGCACCCTGCTGCAAAGTAATTCTCCTAAACATACCCCTATTTATCCACATACTCACAGATTTGTCCCCAAACTCAACACAGCTACTGCCCTTGGATTTGAGGCAGGTCCACTCTTTTTATTTATTTTTTTCTTTCTCAGTGCTGGAACCCAGGATGCACTAACCACTG
Organism: Muscardinus avellanarius; assembly: GCF_963383645.1. NCBI lineage: Eukaryota > Metazoa > Chordata > Mammalia > Rodentia > Gliridae > Muscardinus > Muscardinus avellanarius. The sequence continues at coordinate 109,973,141 of NC_137788.1, read as the reverse complement.
AACTAACCCCTACCCCATTTAATATTTTATTTTGAAACAGCATCTCGCTGAGCTGCTGAGAGTCTCACTAAATTGTTGAGGCTGGCCTCAGACCTGTGTGATCCTCCAGTCTCAGCCTCTAGAGTGCTGGAATTACAGGTGTGCGCTGCCACGCCTGTCTGAGGCAAGTTTGCTTTTTTTTTTTTCAGTACTGAGGATGGAACCCAGGGGCATACTACCTCTGAGTGTCACCCCCGGCCCTATTTTTTTTTTTCCTTTATTTTGAAACAGGGTCTCACTGAGTTGCAAAGGGCCTCACTAAGTAGCTGAGGCTGGCCTTGAACCGTGATCCTCCTGTCTCAGCCTCCTGAATGCTGGGATTACAACCAAGCACCAGCGCCACCACACCCGGCCAGGCTTACTCCTTATCTCAAGTGAGCAGCTGCTCCAGTGTACACAGCAAGGCCATGTGTGGCTTTGGGCATGAGATGTTTCAACTGGAGAACCAGGCCTCCATCCTTAAAGGGACCAATTAACAACACAGCCCTGCAGCCTGTGACTAGAACCTAATCTCAAAGTGCAGGAGGGCCAAGTATGGGGTGAGGTGGGCAGAAAGATGTCACCTGGGCTTTAAGCCCCTTTCCAAAAGCTCCCAAATCCAAATAAAACTGCCTCAGTTGGAATTCCCGGAAGCTCTTGGTTTGGGGACTCCTTGACACAGCTCTGTCCCGGGGAGTCCCGACCGACATGCTCAGCTCACCAGACTGTTTCTCCTGCAACCAGATATTGCAAAGACAGTGGTACCCTCGGAGGCTGCCAGCCCGGCTCAGGCCCTGGTACCCCAGCACCAGAGCAGCGCCCTGCGGCACGGGGCGCAGAGCACGCTGCACCCAGCAGGTGAGGCCCTTGTCCACGCTGGGCTGCTCCCTGGGGCGTCTATGAGCCGCTGCTCACCGTAGCCCCTGGCCAGTCTCTCCATCTTGAAAAGAAGAGACTGTGGTTTCAGTCCCTCAAAAAGAGGGAGCATGGCAGGCTGAAGTGTGCTACCCTCGCCCCCTGAGCTCTGGAGGGTCAGAGCAAGGTCTCCAGGGAGGGAAGGACCTGCTGGGCTGAGAGGGGCCTTCCCAATAGCCACAGGGGGCTCTTCGCTTGACAGCCTTTCCTTTACAGACTGCACCCTGGGCGACGCCCCCACCGGGGAGCAGCTGAGGCGGAACTGCACCATCTACCGGCCCTGGTTCTCTCCGTACAGCTACTTCGTGTGCACGGACAGAGAGAGCCGCCTGGAGGCCTGCAGCTTCCCTGAAGTGGACAGGGACAGGGACGAGGGCCGGGGGGACAACGGCTCTCCTGAGGACCTGACAGAGAGCCTCTGCTCCTCCTCTTCCTCCCCAGAGAACACGTGCCCCCGGGAGGCCGCCAAGAAAGCCAGTCACAGCCTGGACCCCACGGACTGCATCACGTCCCAGGACATCCTCAGGGTCTCCAGGTGGTACCCGGCCCAGCAGAACGGCTACAAGTGTGCAGCCTGCTGCCGCATGTACCCCACGCTGCGCTCCCTCAAGAGCCACATAAAGGGGGGCTTCAAGGAGGGCTTCAGCTGCAAGGTGTACTACCGCAAGCTCAAAGCCCTGTGGGGCAAGGAGCAGAGGGCTCGGCTGGGGGACAGGTTCTCCTCCGGCAGCAGCCAGGCCTTCAAATAGCCTGGCTGCACCCACAGGCGAACAGGGATGAAGCCCATGTGTGTGTCTAGAGATGCCAATAAATCACTTAGCCCCACAGCCTTCCGCCCAGTCTGAGGCCGCCTGTACCACCTGCGCCCCTGCCAGGGCCCCGCCGGCTTGCACCCCTGCCCTCCGTCTTATGGTTGCCCCGTAACACCAGGTCCGCCTCTGTGGCTGCTCCTACCGCTCATCCTTTTTAAATAAAGACAATTCCTGAAGTTTCGGAGACATGCTCCCAGACAGTGGTTCTCAAGGCGAGGTAGCCCGGCATGGCAGGAGCGGCATCTCCTGGGACTCCTCCAGGACAGAATTCTCAGGTCGCACTTAGACCTGCCGAGTCGAACGCCCGCGCCCCGACCAGAGACCTCGCCAGCTCAGACGTGAGACGCTCTGCTTCAGGGATGCTGGCCATGTCCCATGTGACCTAGGGGCCATCTTTTCACAACTGTTTTGAGTAACTTCAAAATGGGCAGGCGAACATAAAAGCACAGCTCCCTGGTCACAAGAAACGTGCCCAGTAATGCCTGGGCCCTCGCCCCACTCCAGCAAAACTGAGCTGACAGAAGGTGCATACGTTGGGGCACTGTGGGGTGTCTGATCTGTGTCTCCTGAGGCTCGATGGCCGCTGGGTGTATGTATACTTGGCCTTATTTACCTCTTGCCTCAGCCTGGTGACTTGTGGGCGCCCTGGCTGTGGTGGGGGCATCCTCTCAGGAGCCTGCACCAACCCTGCCCAAGCCCACGGGTGGGGGAGACCTCCGTTGCCTACCGGGGATGTCAGGTTGTCCTTCCTGGAGTCCTCCTTCCTTTGTACTTTAGTAAGGCTGCCCTGCTCGCTACATGCTGCCCCCCCCCACAACCAGGCTCCTCCTCCTCCCAGAGTCCACAGCAAACCTTAACAGGAGGCCCAGGGGCCAGGACTTACAGGCACAACCTACCCACTCTGAGCCAGCAGTCTCTAGGAGACCTTGACATAAGCCCCAAGGACTGAACTTGCTAGCCTCACTCTGAGCGAGTTTCCTGAGTTTCCTGTTTCTTTTTCTTTTTCTTTTCTTTTTTTTTTTTTTCCAGTACTGGGGATGGAACCAGGGGCATGATACCTCCAAGCTACACCCCCAGCCCTATTTTTTAGTCTTCTTCTTTTTTTTTTTTGGTGGTACTGGGGTTCCTGGAAGCCCTTCTACCTCTGGGATACACTCCCATGGGCTACACTCCTAGACCTATTTTTCAACTTTTTTATGTGGAAACAGGGTCTTTTAAGCCAGTGAGGCTGGCTCGGAACCAGTGCAATCCTCCTGTCTCTGCCTCCCAAGCGTGGGGATTACAAGCGTGCACCACCATGCCTGGCCTTATTTTATTTTTTTAAACAGGTCTCAACTGAGTTGCGAAGGGCCTCGCTAACTAGCTGAGGCTGGCCACGAACCGCAATCCTCCTGTCTCAGCCTCCCAAATGCTGAGATTACAAGCGTGAGCCACCATGTCAGGCTCCTATAGCATTTTACAGATGAGAAAATAAAGCCTAATTCCACTCACTTGGCCAGGAGAGGACAGAGGGAGTACAAATCCAGTTTATCTGAACCTCCAAACTTCTTCTCTGGGCCTGAGAAAGCACCAGTCCTCAAACAGTCTCTATCTTCAACATAGTCCCAGCCAAAGCGTTTAGAAATAAGAGAGGGAGAGCCGGGTGTGGTGGTGCAAGCTTGTAATCCCAGCATTCAGGAGGTTAAGACAAGAGGATCCTGGTTCAAGGCCAGCCTCGGCTACTTAGTGAGGCCCTTTGCAACTCAATGAGACCCTGTTTCAAAATAAAAAATAAAAAATAGGGCTGGGGGTGTGGCTTGGAGGTAGAATGCCCCTGGGTTCCATCTTTTGTTAAAAAAGAAAGAAAGAAAGAAAAAAGAAAAGAAAGGAGGAGAGGGAGAAGAGCCCTGCGCAGGCCCCCAGCTCACTCCTGGAACACGCCTCCTTTCCCAGTGTCCTCCCCCCTTGGTTTCTGCGCCATGCAGCAAGCCTCCTTCACAGGTTCCAGACTCTGATGAGCCATGTGGCCCAGGCACCATAATCCTTCTGGGAGGCAGGGGAAGGTCCTACTCTGCCCTCAGAAATGGGCCCTTTAGACTCCTACCAGATACATCTCTCAGATGTCTACTCACAGTACTGGGAAAATTATATAATCCCAATCTTAATTATATTGGAAACCATCTATGATGTCCTTTTTCATGCACTCAAAACTCTGCCTCTGACCACACATTCTAATCCTACCTAGAGTCTGAAGAGACCTGGGCTTGGAAGTTCGTAACAAATGGATCCGGGACAGGCCCCAGAGACTTCAGCTCTGCCGACGTTTTGGGCTGGATAATTCTTTGTTGTGGGCTGTCCTGTGCACAGGAGAATATTTAGCAGCGGTCCTGATCTCTCCCCACTACCTGGCAGAAGCATCCTACCCTACCCGATATAAATGGGGACGGCTCAGGTCATCGTCAAAGGTCCTTCTGGGGAAGCAACAACCTTCCAAGCTCAGATTAGTGGTGCGGTCTCACCTTGCAAGGCGGGCCCCTGTAAACCACCTTCCTCCCCTCTTCCAGGGGACCTGAGACTCCTTTCTAAAGCTCCAGGCACCATTCACAGAGCTGATGTCACCTGGCTTAGGAATCGAAAGTGAAGGAGACAGAAGGACCGAAGTAAGAAAAGACAAGAGGAAAGCTTTTAGAAATAAGAAAGGTTTATTTAGCAAAAGCCACTAGGCTAGTGACAACATCCAGGGAGTAAGTGCACTTACATTAGCAGAATCCTTTCCCAGAGAGCTGACCCAACAGAGTTAATGAGACAGTGAGAAGCGGCGGAGGGCGGGGCTGGGGAGGAGGCTGCCCAGCAAGGAGCAAGGAGGAGAGAGAAACAGCTCCCCAACAACAGCAGCCTAGAGAGAAGCAAGGCCTGGAAGAGGCTTACAGACAGGAATAGGAGGGAGAGTGTTTCGTCCCACGTGCAGTCCATCCTGCGCAGAGAAAGTCTTTCCTAGCTCTGCAGCTGCGAGAGTCTCTCATGCCCAGGCATCTGGGCCCTGGGCTGGGACAGGGAGGCACCAAGAGTGTCCACACGCCCTCCACACAGCGTGGAGCAGGAGGAGAGAGGGGAAGGAGCTGAAGGAGCAGGAGAAGCGAGGCAGGAAGGAGAGCTATGCCGGTGGGGAATCAGTTCTGCGAGGCCCCTTCCTGTCCAGCTGGCCCGGACGGAGGGGCGCAGGGTGGCTGGCGATGCCTTAAGACCCACAGCTTGTCCTCTGTCTCTTGCCTTGACAAACGACTCAGTCCCTCCAATTCTCCAACAATCTCCGTCGTTAAGACCCGGAGAAATCATCTTCTCCACCTGCCCCCACCCCACACCCCCAGCCTCCTCTGCTCACCTGTCCTCTGGCCTCGGGATTTATCCTTAGCTCCCGCCTGCAGGAGTGCGCCTCAGAACATCAGTCCTGGAATGCTCAAAGTCCTCATGGTCTCAAAGGTTCCCAACTCAAGGAATCCTGGGTTGGGATTTCATGAGCTAGCAAGGATCGGCCAAACTGGAGCCCCGACAAAGACTTCTTCGGTTTTGCGGACCTCAGGGTCCTGGTCCTTCCTTTCTGTGTATCTGGACCTACTTTCAATAGTTAGAAAGTAGAGCAGACAGAACCACGTCCCTCCACCTAAAGGCTTGTCAGGAAAAATATACAAGTCTGTCATCGATTCACACACCCTCCTCTTCTCTCCTGTCTCTTCTCAGTCCCACAGGCGGGTCCATACCTTCCCACACACATGCATCTGCACACAGACACACACGCATGCACGCATACGCATGCTCACACACACACGCACGCACACACAGCACCCTCTCCTATTTCTGCTGATGTCTTCCTGCCCCGGGGAGGGAAACTCTAAAGCTGCATTTATTTCTTCTCATTCAGACTTTCTGACCTAGAAGAAATCCACCTGTGGCTCAGAAAAAAAAATTATAAAAGTTCAAAGCATAGGCAGGCAGCAGAGCCCCACCTGCGGCAGCGATGCCCTCGCCCACTGGCCGCCTGAGGACACTGCGGTCTGATCCGTAGTTGGCTGCCCAGGGTGAAGACATGACTCGATGCTCTCAGCTCTTCCTAGAAACCTGAAAATCTATGAACTGCTTAAGAGTCTCCTAGGAGCCAAAGGAGCCTTCCCCCCAGCCCGGTACCAAGTGGAGAACCCCAGACAAGGCCCAGGCAATAAGACTCATGCGTCACATGGCACTTTTTACAGACACACCCACAGGAAGGGGCCAGGGGCAGCGAGGCTGCGGTCCCTGGCCCAGGTGGCAGTGATTCCCAAGGACAGAAGCGGTCTTGGCTCTAAGCTCATGGAGGTATTGCTTTCTGCGGTAGAAACTGACCGCTCCCGTCCAGTGGAGGGAAGGCTGAGATGGTAAGGCAGGGGCTCCTGGTGTCTGAGGCTTTCGCAAAGTGCTGCTAAGGCTCTGGCTGGCACAGCCCAGGCAGGGCGGGGTTGGGAGGACTTCCCAGACTCCATTGGTACAGGTGGAGCAGCAGGCAGGGCTTCCAACCCAAGAATCAGACCTAAGTGACCTAGGGCAGCTCAGGGCTGACCTCTCCCTGGGCTCTGCCAGCAGGGGCCTCAATACGTCAACACTCAACTTTACCATCCAGTGAGAGAAAGTGTTTGGCACCAGTTTGCTTGAACAGTGTACCCGCTACGATATATGCATATCTCAATCACGATAAAAGGAGACTCTTCCCCAGCCAGGGCTTTCAACCTCTGGGTTCTCAGCCAGGGCCTGCAGGATGATTTCTCCTACACGGGTCTGGGGAGGGCCAGTCAACTCAGCATCCTGCATCCTCAGCATCCCGAGCACCCTGCGCACCCTGCATCCTGATCCGGTACCCACAGCTTCCCATGATGGCAGGGAGAGGAGACTGCGGGGCCTGGGCATCACTGGACTGACCAAAGCCACCTCGCGGGAGGCCTCCAGTCCACCCTCCTCGCTCCAGTCCTCCCTGAAGCCGGGCTCCCCGCGTGACCCTGCGGCCTTGGCTCGGCCGACTACACCCTTGGCCTGCGGTCTACACAGCGATCTCGTCGTCCAGGCCGTCGCCCGGGCCCTGGCCCCGCAGCACGCTGGGCAGACGGGGCCCGTCCTCGCTCTCGTCCGAGTGGGACTCCTCCTCCGAGGCGATGCCCGACTCGCGGAAGCGCAGCAGCTCCAGGCCGCCCAGCAGCGGCCCCGGCGCGGCCGACGTGAAGCGGAAGCACTCGAGGCGCACGAGCCGCTCGCGCCTACCCAAGGGGCTGCCAGCCGGGGCGGGGGGCGAGCGCAGCTCCGCGGGCTCGGGCGTCACGGGGTCACACAGCACCGGCAGCGCTCCGGAGCGGAAGGTGATCTCCAGCAGGCTGTCCTGGGAGCCCACTGCGGAGGAGGGAGACAGAGGGCGTCAGGGGATGGTGCTCCCCTGCTCACCCCCACCCCCGTCAGGACCCCCGACTGGCCCACGGAACCCCTGCCTGCCTGCCGACCCCCAGGGACCCCTGCCTATCCCCCCATGGACCTCTGCCTGCCCCCCAGGGATGCTTGCCTAATCCCCATGGACCCCTGCCTACCCCCAGGGATCCCTACCTGCCCCCCAGGGACCCGTGCCTAACCCCCAGGGACCCTGCCTTCCCCCCATAGACCCCTGTCTGTCCCCCAGGGACCCCTACATTCCCCCCTATGGACCCCTGCCTTTCTCCCCAGGACCCTTGTCTAACCCCCAGGGACCCCTGCCTTCCCCCCTACCTGCCCCCTAGGGACCCCTGCCTGCCCCATGACACCCTGCCTCTCCCCTTTCTGCGTCTGACAGCTGGCTGGAGGGCCCCCCCCCTCCCCCCCGCCAGCCACAAGGGGCAGGAAGCCAGTGGCGCCTCCAGTGGGGGGCACACTAAGAGCCTGCGGTGGCCTCTGGTGCAGAGTCTTAAGCCAGGACCTCAGAACCCAGGGCCTCAGGAGGGGAGACATGATAGTGCCGAGGGGCCCCGAGTCACGGATGGGGCCCAGCAGCACACATTTACAGAAAGCTCAGGAGAGAACTGCTAGCAGAGCTAGAAACCCGTTATGAATCAGGCTTGGTGTGCATCTGCACTCCCTTGGTACCCTGTGCCCTGAGATGGTTACTTAACCCCTCTGCGTCTCTGCTGAGCTGTAAAAGAACACTGAGCACTCTGGGCTCGCATCTACAAAGGTACAGCGGGTGTTCCACGGCATCTGTTGGTCTGCAGCCCGCGGGGACTGAGCAGGCATAGACCCACGGATCGGCCTGAGATGCAGGTGTGGGGCGCAGGCACCCTGCTCCTGTGGCACAGACCTGGCTGGTCCAGTCAGGGTCCGCAGCCCAGCAGCCTTATCCATTACACAGAAACCCTGCTAAGCAGCTACTTCTGTGCAACAGAGTCATGAGGAGATCTAACTGAGGGACATTTCGAGGTTCCCCAAAGAGCTCCCCAAGAAGATGGCCCCCTCAGAAAGGCAGGCCGCCTGAACACGCAATGTCTCCAGCAGACAGAGCGTGTGACGGTGACCCCCAGGGACACTCGAGGCTGCTGGGTTGGAGGGCAGCCGAGGATTGCCCACCCGTACTTCCTGAGTATATGGACAGGAAAAGCTAAGTCGGCGGTTTCTGCCTGGAATACAAGGGCAAGCTCGGGGTCCAGCCAAGCATCCCTGAAGCTTTAAGGAAGTGGCGGAGCTTCCCGGAGCCTGGGGGCTGGGCGGGGCACGACTTACTGGTGTTCTGTCCTGACAGCTTCAGCTCCAGCTCCTGCACCTGCTTGACCAGCAAGGAGATGTGCTGTAACATGTCCTTGTTCTGTAGCAGGAGCTGGTGCACGCGAGCCTGGGCCTCCAGCCGCGCTGCCGCCTCGGCAGCCAGCTGGTCCTTCAGCAAGTGAACCTGGGGAGAGGAGGAAGCAGAGGGGACAGGGGAAGACAGTCATGAGTGCGAGTGAGGCTCGCCGCCGCACCTCTGGAGCAGGAGCCTAAGTAGTTCCCCGAGAGCCAGCTACCCCACCGCGCTCTGGGAGTCCCCTCCAGCACAGCCGGGAACCACGTTGAGTGGGCTGTCTTTGTCTCTTGGTCTTTCTGTCTTGGCAGTACTACAGCCTGAACCCAGGGATGCTCCACCACTGAGCTACGCCCCCATCCCTTTTTTTTTTTTTTACTCTTTATTTTTATTTATTTCTTTAATTTTTTTTTTTTTTTTTTTTGCGGTACTAGGGATGGAACTGAGGGAGGGGCACTCTACCTCCGAGCTACACCCCCCCAGCCCTATATTTTATTCTTTATTTTGAAACAGGCTTTTGCTAAGTTGCTGAGATTGGCCTCGAGCCTGTGATCTTCCTGCCTCAGCCTCCCAAGTTGCGGGGATTACAGGCGTGTACCACCATGCCCAGCTCACACTGTCATTTAAAAAACAAAAGTCAACACGTTGACCTACTTGCTAGGAAGAGTATCACAGCAACCTGGGATAATCTTTCCTTGCCCCTCCCTGTGTGTGTGTGTACACAGGAAGCACTGCCAAGACGTTCCTAAGCCAGTGAGTGGGTGCGTAAGCCTGTCCTGTCCTGCCCATGGGTGCCAGCTTCTCTGCCCGACTGCCTCCTCCCTGTTTCTCCCCACAGAGACACATAGGTTCATGATTTACCCCTTGGAAGGGGTCGAATGTTTGCTGAGTGGCCTACAACATGGCCTCTTTGGACAACCCCAGAAGGGCTGAGCTGGAGGTCTGTGGCCAGCGTCTTATAGGTCACCATGTTGTCATGGTAGAGCAGCTGGAAACCACAGTGAGCGGGCCTGGGACCCGGGCGTCCAAGCATCTGTCCTTGGTGTATAATCCTTGTGTGGAGCTATAACCTCTCAGGAGGAGCTGGGGTCATTTTATCAAGCCTCTGGCTCGAAGAAACTGAGGCACAAGGCCAGTAGCTCTGTCCAGACATGTGATTCTGTGCTGACAAGCAGGTCGGGAGTCTTTGGAGAGGCCTCACACGGCCCCTAAAGAAGGGACTACTGAGTCTGGTGACCTGGACCCCAAACATGGTGTGGACAGGCATGCAGACCGGACGAGGTGGACTGCAGTGGGGAGGGAGGTAGAAAGGAGGGAGAGCCTCCTGCTCAGAGATCAGCTGCTCTGGGTTTCTGAAAAGCATCGTGGTCCAGAGGTCCAGATGTTGTCAGTAAAAGACCATCAGTGTGGCCCAAGTGCCTGCCCCCTCCCAGCAGTCACGAGAAAGGACGTTGTGTTCTTGGGTGTGGTGGCTGCCCCCCTTGCCCATATCTGAGGACCTGACCTTGTGGTCGGCTCTGCTCTAACCAAGTATACCACTAATGAGATTAGCTGCCACTTTCTAGGTGTGCCCCTCAAGGCAGGGGGAGCTCCATCCTCCCGGGAGAAGATGCCCGAGGAATCTAAAGCAAATCTGTCCTCCACACAGTGTGCTAAGGTCAGAGCTGACTTTGGCAGAGACTCTGGCCTCACTTGCGGTTTCAAATAAACAGAGCAAGCCCCAGATGTGCCCCAGGGAAAGGGCCGGGGCGGCTGTCCACCCTTAAGCACTGTTACTTATCCGAACTAAGCAGCACGGAGGGGAATCTACTGAATGGAATGGTTAATTATTCATTTTCTGCTTACTTTGGAACCTGGCAGAAATGTTAGCGTAGTTTTTCAGCGGACATAAGCAGAGACTCCCGCATCCCGTTGGCTAATGTCTCCAGAGCCCTCTGGGCCCAGGCCACAGGTTCAGTTCTCTGCGTCCCACCTGACCATCCCCATAGAATGGGCCTTTTCTCCATCAGCCACCGGAGAGGGCTAGCTAAGGGCTCAGTTGATCCACATCTGGGGCAGCACTAAGGGATATTTGCTATACATTTGATGAAAAACCCCAACCCAAAAAATCCCCAGCTCCCCATGTAATGTCTAAGACTTAGTGTCTAGGACAGGTGAGCAGCTCCTTCTCGCAGAGGCCAGAGGGGGGGGGGGAGTTTCTTTTCAGGTACCCAAGTCCCAGAAGCAAAGTGCTACCCCAGTAGCACTCCAGCTTAAGTGAGAACTTCGCTGCTGCAGACCCAGCGTGGAGCCACCAGGGTGTCGCGGAAGCCAAGGGCTGGCAGTGCGGAGTGTGCTGTGGTCCTCTGCCCCAGGCTGGATCGTCAGCTGCAGCTGCTGCACGCAAGAATCCAAATGGCTTGGGTGGAGACAAAATGGCCTGGATTCCTTTGCGTTTGAAGTAAGACGGCACTGCCGGCCTGGGCCGTGCGTGGAAGCTCTGGGTACCATTTCCCCAATACAACAGTGTAGAAACACTTCTACACCCTGACCAGATGGGATTCATCCATCCATCCATCCATCCATCCTTCCATCCTTCCTTCCTTCCTTCCTTCCTTGTAGTACTAGGGATGGAAACCAGGGTCTTTCTACCTCTGGGCTATACTCCCAGACCTATTTTACATTTTTATTTGGAAACAGGGTCTAAGTTGCTTAGAGCCTCACTAAGTAGCTGAGGCTGGCCTCAAACCTGTGTGATCCTCCTGTCTCAGCCTCCCAAGTACTGAGATTACAAGCATGCGCACCATGCCCGGCTTAGGGATGCTTATTTCTATTTACCACCCCCCACCCCCAATCCTGGAGATCGAACCCAGGGGCAGTCAACCTTCAAGCTACAACCTCAGCCTTTTTATTTTTTTTGTTTTTAAACAGAGTCTCCCTAAGCTGCTGAGGGTCTGGCTGAGTTGCTGAAGCTGACCACGCACCTGTAATCCTCCTTTCTCAGACTCCCAAAAGGACAGGGGTGACAGGTGTGCGCCACCATGCCATTTTCTTTCAAAGAATTAACTGCGTTTCACAAAGGCAGATCACACTAACCCCTGAGAAGGGCCGTGTTAAGAACGTTCCTTGCCAGAGCTGCGTTATCTCTGGGGATAACTGATCCACGCGCATGCTAAGCTAGGGACGCAGCACTCGGGTGAGGCGCGAGGCCCTCACGGGCTGCGTGCGGCTCCACATCCTGGCCGCGCAGGACACGCGGTCCCACCCGCTCTGCTCTGCCTCCTGGACGGGGTCCCCCACAGCCCACCCAGCAGCAGCAGGCCGTGGGCCCACTGGCTTGTAGCCTACTTGCCTGGACACCAGCTCCTCCATCGGAAGTGGGGGCAGGACCAGGCTGGAGTTAGGGAGCCGGAGGCACATGGAGATGGCGGCGGAGGAACCACAGCGACGGCCCGCACACGGCCGAGGCACAAGCGGAGTGGGCGTGCCGGCAGCATGCACAGGGCGGGGACTCGGGCAGTGCACACAGGGCGCGGGGGCCAGGAGAAGCCATGAGGACGGGCGCTAACTCTAGGGTCTGGGTTGGGGACTCGAGCAATCTCAGCACTGTGCCCCGGACTAATGGCATCGCACACAACGGCAAAGCGTAAATATCAGACTGCCTGTCCCTGCCCAAGCAGAAGGGGCGGAATCTTTAAGCAACAATACTGAGCCGCGCTGGCACAGGCTGGGCAGGACCAGGCAAACTGCAGGCAGATCTGGCCACTTAGCTGTTGCAGTCCCGCCATGCCCAGATCAGCTCTGGAGCTGCGTGGGCCGAGCCCAAGGCCATGCAGGCACCAGGTCATCCAAGCTCTGGTTCAAGGCATGGTCGTGACCACAGTCACACCCTTGAACTTCTGGTCTGCCTAAAGCAAGAAGCCAGTGAGCCAGGCCAGGCCCATGCTAGCGGGGAGAGTGGTCAGAGGGATGTGGGGACTCGTTATCTACACACGCCAGCCTGAGCTGGAGACGCAGAAGAACAGCACCTGCACCCCGATGCCTGTAAGGCCAGGCGGGCCCCTACAAGACCAGCTCAGAACAAACTTAGGGGGAGATCGGGAGACGTCTTGAGGTCTTGGACCACATCAGAGCAACACAAGAAGCCCACGCCTGATCCCTGGTGTGGAACAGCAGGCGCGGGGTGGCCTGGGAGAGCAAGGACATAGAGAACAGCGACCCCAAGAGCACATCTGTCTGTAAGAAAGCGGAGCTTCATCTTTGGGTTTTTACCCAGGAGCAACACGGGGGGGGCGCAGACGTTCACTGAGAGAGCAGAACACGGTTCCCCCGAAACGCCGAGGTCACGGTTCTACTCAGTGAAATTTTGGGGACTGCTGGTGGCTTAATGAAGAAAGACAGAAACCTTGCAGGGTGCTGGCAAGGGAGTCTGGCATACTAAGTGGAGGCTGACTCATGCTAGAAGCGGGAATTGGTCTACCCTGCAGAGAAACCAAGCGCGTGCTCTAGCTGGTTTATTTCCAAGCCCAGAAGACATGGAGATGACCGACCTCTTGACCCACCTACACAGCTTACATAATTGGTTTTACCCAAGGATATGGAAACCAACCAAAAGTACTTGAGTCAAATCCTGCAAAAGAGAGTGAAAGAGAAGGTGTGCAGGGGTGACTCTACTAAAGGCCAGTGGAGGACTGAGTCCATCCCGGAAGCGGGGAGCTGAGCAGTACAGTACCCACTGCCTAACAGATGGAAAACTCAAGGTGCAGACAGAGAGATGCGGCCGGGAGCTGATGGATGGGTGGCAGAGGTGGAAGGAGAGGTTGCTCACGACATTGGCAGAGGCCACATTCCACCCAGAGCCCCACACCAATGTACAAATCTAGGTTGTCCTCACAGCACGCTCAAGCTGGCAGGCAAGTGAGGCCCTGCCAGCAACATCTGACAGATTCCAAGTGAACGAGACTCAGGCTGCCGGCCTGCGGGAGTGGCCGGCCGCAGCTGAGCGAGGCTTGTGAAAGGAGTCCCGGAGGCATGCGGGCCTGTCCCCTGGACTCCCTGTCTTCTAGAAACGGACACTCAAATCTACGCCAGAAACCACCCAAGAGTTTAATGCTGACTCCGGCATCTGCTCTCTGTAGATCACACACCTGCAAACGGCTTCTCATGAGTACTGGGCAGTGACTTCAAACTAAAATGTCTTCCTGACCATCGCTTGACTAGGTATCAAGCCTCCTCTTAGCTAAAGAATAATTACTCGGCAATCGATACGCTCGAAGAGGGAAGAATTATGGTTGGGGAACGGCTCTGTATTTGGTGGAGACTCCTGTAGACCACGTATCTCAGAAAAGACCTAGAAGAGCTCAGGCTTTATGCCACCGTCATCCAGGGTGGAGTGGTTCTCAGACTATCACACTGTCACTCACCCTAGGAGAGGAGTTCTTTTATTTGATGAAGAGAAAGGATTTTTTCCCCCTCTAAACATAAGAAGCCATTAATGACGTCCCCTTGACTCTGTTGCCGTTTGGGGAAATATCTATAAATCTTCCTGGTACCAGCACATTTCCTATAGTTTCAAGGTCAGAATTTCGACCTTGGGGGTCGATCTGGGGCCTTGGAGGCAGCATTCACCAATTCAACTCTCTTGAAACCTACTGCAAAAGCCATGTGTCCTGCCTCAGGCCGGGTCAGTGGAGACGGTGTTATAAGAAGGTCTTTCAAAGGCCAAGCTGTGGCAGATCCTGTATGGCCAGGCTGCCGGATACTTCCTGGAGGCGTGCTGTTGGAAGGGATGGCTCTGCCTTGGGGATCCAGTCTCCCAGAAGCAGAAGAGTAATCAGAGGGCTGGTGAGCACCAGAAAGCAGCTCTGGAATAGCCTGCTCCTGCACTCTAGAATGTAGAGCCCCTCAGCAGCCAGCCTGACACACAGACCTAGAGAACCAACACTCACAGCTCCCTGACCACGCGCCCATCCAGGCCCTGCCCTGTCTCACCCCGACCTCGGGATTCAGCCTTTAAGTGCAAGGAAGGGGTGCGTCTTCACTGTTCCCTGATCACCCGTGGCTCAGTCAAGTTGTTTCCCTTATGGCTCAGATCCCCTACCTACGTTCCTGTAAATTCAGTCTGATTCTAATGAATCCCAAGGCCAACACGGTGTCAGTACTGCCTGGAGTAAAGTCAGGGTAGAGACCTGCTCTGGACAAGGAGCTTGGGGTACCAGGGGTAGCTGTCTTCAAGGATGTCTGGCACAAACTTTACCTTGAGCTGTTTTAAGAGCGGTACCACAAAGGTGCACCTGTCCTGACTCCAGGAGCACCCTTTCCCACCCAAATACCAGGAGAATGAGGTGGGAAAGGAAGGGTGGAATTGTGAGCATCTCATTCCTGGGAAGTTGGGGTCAGTATCCAACAACATCCAGCCAAGCCAGCCAAGCTCAACTCAGAGCAGGGGATACCAGGGGACTCTGAATGCATCTTTCTAATTCAACAGCATCCCGCTCCCCCGTCTCCCAACAAGCCAGGATACCACAGCCCGAGCGGTCCGCCTGGCTCCCTAGGATCAAACCTGCCCCGAGCCCTGGCTAGGGAAGGTGCGTCAAGCCCATGAGAGTGGAGCTTGTGAAGTAGGGAGGAGGCCGAGGAGAACCTGGGCCACGGCCACTTGCGTCTGCTGCTGCTGCTGCTGGAGGAGCTGCTGGAGGAGCTGCATCTGGTGGTGCGTGGACAGCGGCGTCCCTGAGCCCAGGCTGGGCGGCTGCGTGGCCAAGGAGGGGTGCAGCGTGGGGGGCGAGGCTGGCAGCGCAGGCGCCTGCAGGTGGGCGGAGGCCTGAAGGGGAGAGACGTGACCTGTGGCAGCAGCCAGCTTTGGGGCTCACTGTCCTGGGAACACACAGGACGTGGTCCCAGGCACCCCCAGGTGCTGGGGACGGGGTGTGAACAGGGCCCAGGGGAGGCAGTGTCACTGCCCAGGCGTGGACCACACAGTCAGAAACTCGCACCTTGGTGACTGATCTGCTGGGCTGCCAGACAGACTGTCCCATCTCTCACCCACCACCTCAGGGACCCCGTGTTGAGTTACACGAGGTCCTAGATTTAAAAGAGCCCTCCCTCCCTCCTTTACTTCTTTCCTTCTTCCCTCCATCCCTCCCTCTCTTCCTTCCTTCGATACTGAGGATTGAACCCAGGAGTGTTCTACCTCTGAGCAAAACCCCTAGCCCTATTTTATTTTGAAACAAGGTCTAAGTTGCAGAGGGCCTCACTTAGTTGCTGAGGCTGGTTGCAAACCTGTGATCCTCCTGTCTTGGCCTCCCACATACTGGGATTACAAGCGTGCACCACCATGCCCAGTTGTTTGTTTTTTTAAGCTTGGTTATCTTTAGGTTCTAATTTGGTCTCAAGTTCTTGGGGTTTTTTTCCCCCCCTTTCTTTATCATTTATTTATTTCAGTCCTGGTGCCTGAACTCAGGGACATTCTACCTCTGAGCTACACCTCCAGCCATTTTTTTTTGGGGGGGGGACTGGGGGTAGAACCCAGGGGCTTTCTACTTCTGAGCAAGACCCCCAGCCCGATTTTTATTCTTTATTTTGAAACTGGGTCTCACTGAGTTGCAGAGGGCCTCACTAAGTAGCTGAGGCTGTCTACGAAACATGATCCTCCTGTCTCAGCCTCCCAAATGCTGGGATTATAAGTGTGCGCCACCACACCAGGCTCCATTTTTTAAAAAAATAGTCTCACTAAGTTGCTGAGGCTGGCCTCAAACCTCAGATGCTCCTGTCTCAACCTTTCAAGCTCTGGCATTACAGGTGTGCCACAGGACACCTTGCCAGGTTCTTAGCTTTTTAATGTGGGTCATACAGGAGCTGCTGAGGGCCTCAGGCACCCCTGTAGAGTGGTAGAGTGGGGTATGTGTGGAGCAGGCAGAGGAGCCACATACTTGGCCCCTTCGGCTGCAGCACGAGAGTGTGCATGT
The DNA here is from genome assembly GCF_963383645.1 of Muscardinus avellanarius. Classification (NCBI taxonomy): domain Eukaryota; kingdom Metazoa; phylum Chordata; class Mammalia; order Rodentia; family Gliridae; genus Muscardinus; species Muscardinus avellanarius. Next base: position 109,956,657 of record NC_137788.1, on the reverse strand, counting down.
CACACCGGGTGTGCCGGGTTGAGTACTGTGCAAACGCTGTGCAGAACTGTGTATATAGGGTGCAGAGGGACCAGGGCCGGCCAGACCTGCTCGCTCCGGGTCACGGGCTGCATGGTGCAGGCCCGCTGGCTGTGCTCCCACCCCCCGCTGCCCACCTGGGAGTCCAGGAGGGAGCCTTCTTGCTTTCCTACGGCATCCAGGTCGGTCACACCTCGACTGAACTCCAGGATATCACTTCCTGGGAGCGGGACCTCCACAGCATCGATATCCGTCTCCTCTGCAGTGGCCATGGAGGCCCTCTCTGCACCGGGGAGCTGGCGGCCTGCAGGGGAACAGGGGAAGGAACAGTGATGTCAAGAGCAGAGCCCTCCTCGCCCGACCTACGTCATAGCCACGCACTAGGGTTAGAGAACATCTCCAAAGAACTCATGTCTTCATGCTCAGAGTGGATGCAATTAAGCCTCGGGATTCTTCACCTCATTAGTGTGATTTTAATGGCTTTGCTCAGGCTGAAAAGGGTGGGGCCCTGGGGTGGGGCCTGGGGGGCTTTGCTTCTGTCTTTGAATCCCCTTGATCAGTCTCTCTCCTTCCCAGCCCCCTCACCCAGAGATCCGCAGCCCCCATGGCCTGGCCTTGAAATCGCCAAGAAAATTGTGAGCAATAACCTTCTCTCCTCTAACTTGCATGGTCAGTCTTTTTGCATTATAGCAGGGAAAATATTGACCAAGACATCGCCTTGTGAGATGGGGACTACTGCTGTCTCCACTGGACAGAGGAAAAACCTGAATCTGCGTGGTGAGGTTAGTGCGGGGCTTGAAGAAGCCTGGAGTCTGGTGGTGCTTGTGACCTTGTGCACAGTGCCTCCTGCCTCCAGGCCCACCCCTCGGCCTTCTGTCCTTTCCCTCCCTCATTCCCTCCCTTCTTTCCTTCCTTCCTTGTCTTTTTTTGTTGTTGTTGTACTGGGGATGGAACCCAGGGCCATCCTAACTCCAAGCAACACCTTCAGCCCTATTTTTTATTCTTTACTTTGAAACAGGGCCTCACGAGTTGCAGAGGGCCTCACTAAGTAGCTGAGACCCTCCTCAAACCACCATCCTCCCATCTCAGTCTCCTGAATGCTGGGATGACAAGTGTGTGTCACCACGCCCACCTCTCTCCTCTTTCTTTCTTGGATTGAATCTCAGAGTTGTCAAAATCCAAACTGTTCAGCCGTTGTGTCTGGGATTAGTGAGTCCCTTAGCTAAAGCAGAGATGCCTGACAGCAAACCACAGGGCAGCTCTCCAAAAGACTCCTGCCACCAGGCGGGGGCTCAGACATCTCACTTAATGGGTCCACCTGAGGACAAAGACCTTTTAGAGCTGGGAAGGGTCCTGGGGAGGGTCACATCAGATAAGAGGGGCCTAGAGGAGGGCCCTGCAGCTAACAGCAGTCACCAAATCTTACCAGACAATGGAGGAAATACGGAACCTGCAACTGTCCCAGAGTCGAGAAACTTGTAGGACAAGAAGAGGCATGACCAGCTTCCTGGAAACGCCAGGCAACTTATGAAACCGGGCACCGTGGCCTCCAAATTTAACTGAGGGAGGGCAGACCAGGACAGGGGCTGGGGTCCTGCTGCTTCCTGAACTGTGTGAATATTCCTGTGTGGCATATGAAATAGCACCTGTGTGCTTACTTCATTCACTCATTCCTTCAGTAAGTATTTTCTCCCATCTTTCGGCTCTCTGTTGAGGTTCTTGATAGTTCCCTTTGCTGTACAGAAGCCCTGCAGTTGAATGTAATCCTGCGTATTGGTTTGCCTTTTAGTTTCCTGTGCCTTTGGGGTCTTGTTGAGAACGTTTTTACGTGTGCCTATATGTTGATCCAGAAATACCACTTCTGAATGTCTACCCAAAAGAATGGAAACCACCAAGCTAATGCATGCGTATCTGTGTTCATAGCCACACAATTCACCATTGCCAAACTATGGAACCAGCCAAGATGTCCACCAACAGATGAATGGATTACAAAACTGTGGGATATGTACACAGTGGAATTTTACTCAGCCATAAAGAAGAACACAATTACATCATTTACAGGGAAATGGATGGGACTGGAGAACATTATGCTAAGTGAGATTAGTCAGCCACAAAAAAAAAGAAAGAAATTGGATGCTCTCCCTAATATGTGGAAGCTAGGGAGAAAATGGGTCACAGGAGGAACTCTAGACGAGGAAGGAGAAACCACAGATGAGCCAATAAGGTGACCTGACTGAGGGGGATGGGAGGAAACTCCCTAATGTACATGATGCATTCACAAATATGTCAAAGTCAATCACTAAGTCAAACATGAGAAAGGGAGGGGGAGGGAACTGGGAGGGAATTAGGAAGGGCTAAATGAGTGATGTGTACACGTGTGCCTCCACCATCTTGTGCTCCTTTAAGATGTATGACTACAGTGCACCAATAAAAAAATTTTTAAAATAATGATTTATTAAGTGCCTTGTATGTGACAGATGCCTAGCGGGCACTCGGCATTAAGTTGGAAAGGGAATCTCTGTTTCCAGAGGTTCTCTGGCCTGGAGGAAACAGACAGACACACAGACACACAGCGGCAGCCTGAGGTTCTGCCTGGGAGGAAGCTGTCCAGCGTAGGGCAGCAGAGAGGGCCTGCCAATGGGCAGGCTAAAGGAGCCTGGGCAGAGAAGGGCTACCAGCTGAGGCAGCAGGTGTGGGGGCGCCACGCGGGCATCCCGGGCAGAGGCAAGCAGGCGCCAAGGTCTCTGCCTTCAGGTGGAAATCCACATGCGCCAGGCTCTGCGGACAGTTCTCCAGGAGCTGCCGGGCTGGGGAGTCGGATCTTACCTTGAAGGTTGAAAGCAGGGAATGCCGAAAGACTCCCGGCCTTTGGAATTTCATCCCAGAGATGCTGTGGAGGACAGACCCAGGAGGAGAAATAAGGGGGCCGGAGCTAAGGGGGTGGCCAGGAGCAGAGGAGGGAGGACATCGTGGGTGCTGGCCAACCGTCCATGGCACAGGTGGTGGGGAAATGGGGGGAGTTTTTACATTTCTGACTTGGGAACTAGTGTCCTGGGGGGAAATTGCAAGAGGATCAGGATGGTGGATAAGGGGATGTGGACAGGTTATTGTCTGTGTGTGTGTGTGTGTGCGTGTGTGTATGTGCGCGCGCGTGTGTGTTACTGGGGCTCGAACCCAGGAGCAGTCTACCTCTGAGCTATACCCCCAGCTTTATCTTTTTTGAAATAGGGTCTCAACTAGGTTGATAAGAGTTTCACTATTTTCTGAGGCTGCTCTCAGAAAATCGATCCTCCTGTCTCCGCCTCCCGAGTACTGGGATTAAAAGCATGTACCACCATACCAGGCTCAGTTCTGTTTGTTTGTTTGTTTGTTTGTTGTGATACTGGGGATTGAAACAAGGGATACCTCCAAGCTACATGCCTAACTCTATTTATTTATTTATAATTTATTTATTTTTAATTTTTTAATGGGACTGGGGATTGAACCCAGGGGCATTCTACCTCTGAGATACACCCAGCCCTATTTTTTATTCTTAATTTTGAAACAGGGTCTCACTACATTGCAGAGAGCCTCACTAAGTAGCTAAGGCTGGCCATGAAACCTTGAACCTCCCGTCTCAGCTGCCCAAGTACTGGGATTACAAGCATGCACCACCATGCCCGGCTTCTTTTTATTTTTTATTTTGAAACATTTTCTCTCAGTTTCTGAGGGCCTGGCTAAGTTGCTGAGCCTGGCTGTGAACCTGTGATCCTCCTGTCTCAGCCTCCCAAGTACTGGGGTTAGACGTGCACCACCATACCTGGCTGGATGTGTTGTTTCAGACCTGCTGAAAGCTTACACGTGTGTGTAAGAGCCAAAGAGAGATTTGACCAGTTTTAATGGGTACGTGTTTTCATGCCATCTCTGTGTCCCTGAATTCTTGTGCTGGAGCCCTGTTTCCTTGTTTGATGGTACTTGGAGGACCTCATGGGAGGCAGTGGAACCATGAGTGTGGAGCCCACAGGACAAGACCCGGGTCCTCACGAGAAGAGGCACAGCAGCCCTTGCTCTGCCATGCAGGGACATGGCAAGAGGCTGTCTGCCACCAGGGAGCGTCCCCAACTGGCCCGCATCTCCACCTTGGAGGCCTCAGCCTCCACATGGCTAGAAATGTCCTCTGTTTAAGCCCTGTAGTGTTCTGTGCTTCATCATGGCAGCAACACAGACAAAGGCGGAATGGGGTTGCAGTTTGCTGAGGTCATGGGGAGTCAGAGAAGAACCAAGAGACCAAGTCCAGTGCCCTCTGCAACTCAGTGAGCCCTTGTTTCCAAATAAAGAAGAAAAATCTGGGCTGGGGGTGGAACCGGAGGTAGAATGACCCTGGGTTTCACCCCCAGTACTCCCTCCACAAAAAGAGTGGAGAGAAAACCCAGAGAAGACATGAAGACCCAGAGAAGACACGAATGAACGTAGATGACTTTGCAAGAAGCTTAACTATGAAGAAAAGAAGGGAAATGCAGCCCCAGGCTAGGGAGAGAGAGACGGGAAGGGAGCTTTCCTTTGTTTACTTTGTTGTTTTTGAGGCAGAAGAGCCTTGGCATTGTCTATATGCAGCAGGAAGAAAAATGGAGCAGAGACAAGCTGGAGGGGAAGGCAGGGGGGTGGGTTTGAGGGGTAGGTGGAGTGCAGAGGCAGGCAAGGTTAACCCAGGACAGGAGCACTGCCCGTGGGGACAGAGCCGGAGCCCGCACAGGCAGGACTGCTTAGTGAGTCTGTTAAGGGACAAATCCTCCCCCAGATGTGGCTTTCTTCCGTGCCAGGTGTGGTTTCCTCTTTATTTTGAAACAGGGTCTCATTGAGTTGCAGACGGCCTCACTACCTAGCTGAGGCTATCCACAAACCGTGAACCTCCTGTCTCAGCATCCTTAATGCTGGGCACCACCACGCCCAGCTCGGCTATTGATTTAAATAAACTAACCTTTGGATTTTCTTTTGAATACTCTTTGAGCTGTGTCCTATCAGCTCTTGTTTTTTAAGGATAAGCATACAAGATTTACCTAGTGAAGTGAGTTTATTTAATTTAAGAGAGAAGGCTGAGTTATAAAAAGGCAGGCAAAGTACAAAGAATTCACCAGAGTCATGGAGTGGACTGTCCATGAGTGGGCAATGATCAATAGGCTTTGAATGCTGTGGCTCACCATCATGCCCCTGGCCTGAGAAATTTGTAGTAGGTTAAATGTATAGATTAACACAGGAAGAACTGTCATTTTTACAGTACTGATGTTTTTCATTCATGAACATGGTATGCCTTTTCGTTTTTTTATTTAAAACAATATGTTTACTATAAGTATTATTCTTTTTTATTTTCTTTCTTTCTTTCTTTCTTTCTTTCTTTCTTTCTTTCTTTCTTTCCTTCCTTCTTCCTTTTTTCTGAGGCTGGCCACAAACCTGCAATCCTCCTATCTCAAACTCTCAAGTACTGGGATTACAGGCACACACCACCACTTCCAGCTCAGTATTTTTATTCATTCATTCACTTGTTAATTCATTCATTCATTTTTGGTACAAGGGATTGAACCTGGAGGTAATCTACATCCAAGCTACACCCACAGCTCTTTTTAGTTTTTGTTTTAAAACAGGGTCTTGTTAAGTTACTAAGGGTCTTGCTAAACTGCAGAGACTGACCTTAAATCTTCTGTCTCTGCCTTACAAATACTGAGATTATGGGAGTGTGCAACTAGGCCCAGCCGCATTTTATCCTTAACAATTTTTATTGTTATTTTATCTTTAAAAAATTTTTATTGTTATTTTAATGAATGTTCCTGCTATTGTGATTTATAACCAGTTGTGATTCAATATATAAAAAGCACAGATAACTATGTGATATTAGACCTCACCTTCTGAGGTAAATTCTCTTATTAATTCTAGCACTTTTTAGTTGATTTTCTGGGGTTTCTTTCCTACTGTGCTCCTTTCCTTATTAATTTTTTTTGCAATTACTGTTAAATGACAGATTAAAAAATGAATCCTTGTCACTCCTGACTTTTAAGGAGACTTGAAAACTGGAGAAACTTAAATATCATCTACATTGAGGGCTCAGAGAACTATAGAAAGTTTTAAAAAACCAAAACATTTGGGCTATAAATTTATATTCTTTCTAATTTGCTTTATAGTTTTTGGTTTTGCTTTTTGTGGTGCTGGGGATTGAGCCCTGGGTGTTCTACCGCTATACTCCCAGCTCTATTTTATTTTTTAGTTTGATACAAGGTTTATTGAGGCTGGCCTTGTGTTCCTCCTGTCTCGGCCTCCCGAGTTCTGGAATTACAGGTGTGTACCACTGTATCCAGCTTGAGGGTACTTTTTTAACCAATGTTTTCCTTGGGGTCGGCTGAGGTAGCATAAATAACTCTATCTTTAGAGAGTATTCCCTGCCATTCACTGGCTTAAATAGCTCCTGACTTAATCATTTAAACATTTTAATTTTGGGTTATAAAAAGCAATGCATGTTCCTTAAACAAAACCTGGACTACAATCTGCAGTGAGACAGAAGAAGTAAGGCATGCTTTGCGTAGCTTGCTGGAGCCTGGGGACAGAGCCTACCTGGGTCCCCCGAGCCGCCGCTGCCCCTCTCGCTCTCCCCGTCCTCCTGGCCGTCGGCGTTCTGCTGAGTGTGCTGCAGGCTCAGCTTGTGGCAGACCTCGAAGGCCTGGCCCACCGTCCGCACGATCCGCATGGCTTGGCTCTGGGAGGGGGAAAGACAGAGCGTGAGGGGCATGAGAAGGGCCGGGGTGGGGGAGGACGTGCAAGGGGCCTGCGGCCAGGAACCCAGGAGGAAAATTCAGTGGACACAAATAACAGAACTCCACTCAGCCAAGAAGAAGAACAAAAGGATGTGATTTGCAGGAACAGGGAACTAGAGAAATATATTATGCTGATGGGATAAGGCAGTCTCAGAGAGTCAGGGGTCCTCGGTTTTCTCTCGTACGTGGAAGCTTGGAAGAAAACAGGAAGCTGGGCTTTTCCTTTCCTCTGTTAGACCAGAAAACAGCACTATCAAGAAAAAAGCCAGAGTTATAAAATTCAGCACTGTCAGGAGCCACCTGGGAGACTATGGGTAAGTCAACTTATCTTCCCAGGTACTGATTTATCAGCTATAGAGAGATTTGGACCAGATTAGGTCTCTGACCTAAGAAGTCTATATTTTGGTTCCCCAATCCAATCCTACCTGAACACATGAGGTTTAAAAAACAAAAAGAATCCTGGCATGGTGGCGCACACTTGTAATCCCAGCATTCGGGAGGCTGAGACAGAAGGATCGCGGTTTGCAGACTCAGCTACTTAGTGAGGCCCTCTGCAACTCAGTGAGACCCTGTTTCAAAGAATAAAAAATAGGAAAGGGGGTATAGCTCGGAGGTCGAATGTCCCTGGGTTCCATACCCAGACCCACAAAAATAAATAAGTAAATTAATTAATTAAATAGACTAAAAAATAGGGCTGGGGGTGTAGCTTGGAGGTATAATGCCCTTGGGTTCCATCCTCAGTACTGAAACAAAAGAACAAAACAAAACAAAACAAAAAACCCAAAAACAGTCTCTTAAACTGGGCATGGCGGGTGTATACATTTAATACCAGTACTTAGGAGGCTGGAACAGGGAGACTGCCGGTCCAAGGCTAGCCTCAGCAATTTAGCAAGGTTCTTGGCAACTTAGTGAGAGTCTGTTTCAAAATACAAAAAATAAATAAAAAATAAAAAGGGCTGGGGGTGTAGTTCAGAGATAGAATGCCTCTGGGTTCAATCCCGAGTTCCACAAAAAAGAAAACCAAACAAAACCAAAAACAAAACAGTCTCTTGCTCTAAATTTAGGACCTATCTGTTCTTCATCTTTCAAAATTCACCAGGCAACCAGCCAGGCGTGGTGGTGCACGCTTATAATCCCAGCATTGGGGAGGCTGAGACAGGAGGATCATGGTTCGGGGACAGCCTCAGCTCCTTAGTGAGACCCTTTGCAACTCAGTGAGACCCTGTTTCAAAATAAGGAATAAAAAATAGGCCCGGGGGTGTAGCTCGGAGGTAGAATGCACCTGGATTCTATTCCCCAGTACCACACACACAAAAAAATTCACCAGACAGTGACTTATTCTTTGCCACATAACTGTTACCACCACTTGAACCCACTGCAGACTGACTTCACGGGAACCGCCGCCCATGGAGATGAAGATGAGGGAAGGCCTCTGTTGCTGCTGTTCGGCACCCACGCTTCCTGCAGGGACGCACCTGCAAACACGTCCCTCCCACTCAGGGCAGACAGCCGCGTCCGCCTGGGATTTGGAAATGATGGGAGGGCGACATCACCCTGGCAGAGCAGTCTAGAGGCTAGCGAGATGCCAGAACAGGCCTTGTACGTGGACGCTGCCATCACAGCCCCCGGGGCGGAGGCCAAGGAGGGCCCCGTTGTTAGAGGGAGCTCACCGTTCCCCCGTGGTGCGAGCTAGTACACCTGGCAGGTAAGGGTGGAGGAACTAGGAGCAGAAACGAGGAAGGCCAGTAACATACAGGGGTAACAACGGCCGGACACGGAAGCTTCAGTCCTGCCGCAGGCCAAACCGAGGACAAGCGGGAGTACAAACCCCAGAGCCATCAGAGGGGGAGGATGGGGAGCCAGACGAGAGGAGCCAGGGGGCAGAAGCGCCCGGCAGCCAGCAAGATAGAGACTCGACTTAGGGACTGAACTGGACCAGGGACAGTGGGTTCCCAGAATCCAAAGGTGCAACTTGGGGAGCCACAAAGGAGAGTTAAAGCTCATCTCCTGACACTTTGGCTGTCATCCTCTGTCAGGAGCCCCGCCCTCCGCGCCTGTGTAGGGGGCAGGGGCTAGGGGAGCTTTTCTATCTTTCTATTTTCTTCCTTTGGCTTAAAATAAACATTCTTACCCCTGCGCCCACCATCCTAGGGTCTGTGGATTTCATTCTTCAAATCTCACAGACCAGGAGCCCGCTAAGGCAAGAAGCCTGTATCTCCAGCTCTGGTGTAATGGCCGCTGGCCCCATCCACCACTGTCCTGGAAATCCCACCCAGTCACGTAGAGGACCCTGTCTTTTCTGTCTCGCAGAACAAGTTTTAGAGGCACCAGGAAGCAGGAAGCCCGGTTCTAGTTTCAGCAGCCTCTTTGGTTTGCGGTATGACCAAGAGTAATCCACTGCCTTAGGCTCAGGCCTTTTCTTTCACCAACTATAAAGCAGAGTCACGACTGACTGTACCAGGATCTGACATCACAGGTGTTTGGGCTTTTGGGAGTCAAGTCAGATCACAGGAGAACCAACCCGCTTAGGAGATGCTCTCGGGAAGGCTGCCCTCGGGGCACAGCTTCCTCCTGAGCAGAGCAATGCAGAACAGGGCGGTCAGTTGTGTGGTCTCCAGAGCTGTCAGAAGCCTTCCTCGTCACCAGCTTGAGGTCCCTTCAGTCCGGCTTGAAGGGGCACAAACTGCCCGCCCAAGTGGAGATTTGTTTGCACTCAGGAAAGTTTCCAGGGACCAAAGGGGACCCATAAGCAGGGGGCCCCGACATTTTCAGAACTGCTCACCCTCTCCCTCCCTGACTCGTCCGTGACTACCTGGATGTTTCCCCTGACTCATCCCATGACTGCTTTGCTGTCTCCTGTGATTAATCGTTTTTATGATGTTTTGGTTGAAACCCTCAATAAAAGAAAGATGCTGGTGGGAGGAAAGCAGGCGATCTCTGCCTCCTCCCCCAGTGCCCTCTACCTCTAATACTCATCCCGACTCCATCATTCATTCGAGGCTTCTGTTTTCACCTTATTAGCACCTTCCGCAACACAGAGCCAGCTTCTGAGCTCATTCCAACTCCACTACTTATCACGAAGCCTTAACTATTTATTTATTTATTTATTTATTTATTTATTTATTTATTTCTGGTACTGGGGACTGAACTCAGGAGCACCTACTTCTGAGCTACATGTATGTAAACCCAGGACTTGGGATGCTGAGGCAGGAGGGTTGCAGTTTGTGGCCAGCATCAACAACTTAGTGAGACTCTGTTTCAAAATAAAGAATAAAATAGGGCTGGGGGCCTAGTTCAGAGGTAGAATGCCTCTGGGTTCCATTCCCAGTACCACCTCCCCCCCCACACATACACAGAAATAAAGAAAGAAAAAAGAAAGAAAAATAGAGTCTTGCTAAGTTGCTGAATATCTCAACCTCCCAGGTACTGCAGTTATAGGTGTGCACACCACACCCAGCTCAAGTTACGTGTCTTAAGGCTCCATCTCCCTGCCTTCAACACAAAGAGCACCAGAGCTGCTACCTCACACGGCTATTTGGGAATAAGGGCTTAGTACACTCTCACCTACACACCAAAACATAAGTTAGGTGCCACACGTGGTGGCACATGCCTGTAATCCCAGTACTCAGAAGGCTGAGGCAGGAGGTTTGTAGCTGAGCCTGGCTTTGAACCTGTGCGATCCTCCTGTCTCAGCCTCCCCAGCGCTGGGATTACAAGCGTGCGCCACCACTCCGGCTTATTTTTTTATTTTGAAACAAGGTCTTGCTAAGGGTAAGGGTGTCACTAGGTTGCTGAGGCTGGCCTCCAAACTGCAATCCTCGTGTCTCAGCCTCCCAGGTACCAGGATTATGGCATGCGCCACCACGCCCAGCGGCCACACTGGCTTCCTAAGGGACACACCGGGCTGTGTGCTGGCTCCTGTTCCAAAGCTGTCCAGGGCCAGCCCCTCTCACTGTCTGTCTGTAGCTGAGTATAAAGTTCATTTGGGACTGAAGGAGAATTTTGTTACACAGGAGCAATGCCAACCCTCGTGTCTGGCACTGAAACCGCCAAGCTGAATCTCCAGCAGGGAGGTGGGTCGATGCTGGAGCCCAAGGCCTCCTGGAGGGAGGCCTGAGACGACAGCTCCTTTACCTTTTTCTTGGACTTAAAGACGTTACACCTGAAGATGTTGCTGGCACCGTCGCGCGCGATGTAACTGAAGATCTTCAAGTCTTGGGAATCGTGGGAGACGTAGAAGATCCTACGGCAAGAACGACAGAAAGACACACTGAAGGCGGCCTTGAGTTCATCCGACTCTGACCACGGACGCCCAGTGCTCAGCTCTCAGGAAAGCCCGGTTACCCAAGAAAGGCTTCTTAGGGGAGGGGAAGGCCACGCTGCACCAGGGCCTCCGAGGGGCTTGCAGACCTGGGAAAGCTGGCCCGGGAGCCCCACAGGCACCAGCCAGGTCACCAAGCGGCGGCTGTCCCAGAAGCCTCTGCTCGCAGCCAAGCGCCTGGCCTTCCTTATCAGGGCTCTGCACCACGTCTCACCCCGGGAAACGTGCACACGTTTTCAGACGCTACAGTCATCTCCAAATGAGCGAACCGGGGAGCCAGCGCCGCTGACCCTTCTGGGGAAACTGAGGCACTCCTTGTCATCAGCCAGGATCCCTTGGGGATGGCGACGGTACTTCCCATCCCTGTGCCTGGGCCGGGGCTCCCATGTACTCGCCCCACAATTCAACCAGTGCTCCCAGCGCCACCGTGCCTGGCAGTTAGGATAGGGCGGGGGCGGGACAGACCGAGCCCAGAGCTCCCCTGTGAACATCCAGACACACGGCCGTGAGCAAAAACCAGGTGAGCAGCCTCGCGTGGTGGGCACTGCCACTCCAACAGGGCGGGCGGGTAGGGACATGGGTGGAGGGAAAAGGACAAGGGGGAGTTACGAAAAGACCCTAGTGCTCAACTTTGGGTTTTTTGTTTGTTTTGTTTTTTGGACTGGGAGTTGAACCCAGGGGCATTCTACCTCCGAGCTATCCCCCTAGCCCTATTTTTTTCTTTCTTTCTTTTATTTATTTATTTTTTTCAGTACTGGGGATGGAACCCAGAGGCATTCTACCTCCAAGTCACACCCCCAGCCCTATTTTTTTTTTTTAAACAGGGAAGCCCTCCTGGTCCCTCTGCCCTGCTGAGCCCCTGGGTTCACACGCTGGCCCTTATACCTCACAGCCCCAGTGCCAGCACAGGGCACGTGGGAGGGATGGAGGGAGGGAGCACCTCAGCTGCAATGAGCACTCCTCAGCCTGCCTGGCTCCCCACTTCCCTTGCCCTGGGATGGGTCCAGTCGTTGAGATGCCTGTGTAAACCGCCTTTAATTCTGGGTTTGTAACTCATTATGTAACACTCCAAGGATTGAGAGCTGGAGGTGAGTGTGAGCTGGCCTGCCAACAACACGGAGCCATGGGGCTCACAGGGACAGCGGCAAGCCAGGGCGGACACAGCGCCTCCAGAGATGCTGGCAGCAGCCATGGAGGTGGCAGGTGCTCTGTGGGCATCAGAAGCATGAACGGCCTCCAGCCCGGCAGAGGCCTGTAGCTACAGCGTGGAGAGGCTTCCACCAGCCACAGAGAGCCCACACGACCTCGTTCACCAACCATAATATATCAACAAATGCAAGGCTGGGGCCAGATGCCCAGGTCTACGATTTCCATGCAAGATCACGGACTCTCCACGACTTGGCCTTCCCCAGGCTGTCATGGGGGCCGGGGGTGAAGTGGGGAGAAAAGAGGAGCTGAGCTCTTCAAGGAACAGAAAAGAGTTACCGCCTTCTAGCGCGAGCGCGCACATGTACAGGGTATTCTATCTTTAAGCCCTCTTTAAAAAAAAAAAAGGTTTTTTGTATTACTGGGGATGGAACCCAGGCACATTCGACCTCCGAGCTCCACCCCCAGCCCTATTTTTCATTCTTTATTTTGAAACAGGGTCTCACTGAGTTGCAGAGGGCCTCACTAAGTAGCGGAGGCTGTCTGTGAACCACGATCCTACTGCCTCAGCCTCCAGAATGCTGGGACGCCAAGCGTGCAGGTCCTTGCTGGCTCCTTGGGGCCTTTCTCCACCTGCTTTGCTTTTCCTAGAAGGCTCTTCTATCTCCCGCGCCTCCTTTGCTCTCAGGCTGGGCTGCCTCCCTCGGGTCACACCTGACGGCTGTCATTTGGCAGGAAGGAGGGGTGATAAACGCCTCTGGCCAAGTGTCCTCACCTCCAGGGACACTGAGGTGTTGGGACACGTCACACGGGTCCTCCTGCCACCCACAGGCCTGCTCACAGTGGTGAGCCCTGGATGGGCTTTGGGGCTGGGGAACTCCAGGGCCACGCAAGCTCTCTTCTTTAAACACAGGCCTGGGAACTCAGACACTGGAGCTGATTTCAAAGGTTTCCTCAAAGAACAAAATTACTGAAAGGTCTATGTTATGGTTGCAGTGATCTACAAGGTACTGAGAGCAAAGCAGCAGCGGAACCCAATCCATGGTTGCCTCGTGAAAGCCCCCTTGAGGCACCCAGGGCCTCTCTCTGCAGTTAATTTATGTTTTAATTTCACGGCTGCTAACAAGTCCTTTCTTGGAGCCCACGAACATCTCCCCAGCTTTCCTTGAATCGACCACAGCCCGTCACCGCAGCACTTTCTATATGCCAAGTGCCTGAGAAGTTAATTTCCTCTTGTTCAGCGCTTGACAGGCTGGCAGAAACGGAGCCAGGCGCCCTCCCAAAAACACCACGCAAAAATCCTCGCACGCACAACACGGCTTTAACATCTCTCCAGCACGAACCCTTCTCCCAAATGACAGTTACCCGCTGTGGCCTCAACCCGCAGATACCTCTCCTGAGCCGCCCCGCTCTCCTCCACCTCCCTACGTGCTCGCCAGGCTCCTTCACCTCTGGACGGCGCAGCCCTTCCCTCTTTGCTTTCAGCATCCCTCGGCATCTGGTTCAGAGACATGGCTTCCACCCAGACACAGCAACCTTCACACTACAGACAGCAGGCCGGGGCTGCCTGGACTCCTTCTCCATGAGATGTGTGTGTGTGTGTGTGTGTGTGTGTGTGTGTGTGTGTGTGTGTGTGCGTGCGTGCGCACGCACGCGTGCGGTACTGGGGGTGGAACCCAGGGGCTTTTCTACTTCCAGCCTACACTCCCAGACCTATTTTATATTTTGTTTGGAAGCTGGGTCTCATTAAATTGCTGAGAGCCTCACTAAGTAGCTGAGGCTGGCTTCGAACCTGCGCGATCCTCCTGTCTCAGCCTCTCAAGCAGGGGGATTACAAGCATGCGCCACCACGCCTAGCTCAAGTTTGTTTTAATAAGAATGAAGGGAGAGAGGGGGAGAGAGTGTGACACAGAGGAGGGAAGGAGGAGGGAGAGGTGACTGGCTTGATGGGCAGCTAATCTCACAGCATGGAGACAGTCTGAGCAAAACTGAACCAGGCCCGGGGCGTTCCTCGCGTCCCCCCACGGCTGCCTTTGTGTAGCAGCTGTGAGTGGGTCGTGCTCCCCAGAACACACGTTCTGAGGCTCTCACTTGCGTTCCTGTCACCCCTCCACGCCTGCACCAGTGAGCGACATTCCTCGTCTGTAGGTTGGCTGGTGGCTGCATCCATCCATTCAGTCCTAGGTAAAGCTTACTGACTGAGCGGACCCACGTACTGAGATTTCGGCAAAGGTTTCGGAAGAAGCTAATTAACCGTGTAGGAAACAGTAAGACAGTGGTCAAGGTGCTGCAAAGATGGGCAAGAAGTCATTTCTGCTTGTGGTGGTCAGTTTTCTGTCACTGGGACAAAATACCTGGGAAAAACAACTCAGGAGGAAAGAGTTCTTCTGGCTCTCGGCCGGATGGTTCCTGCTCCGAGGCAGAGCCTTCACAGTGAAAGAAAGATGCCCAGTCATGGCGGCCAGGAAGCAGACAGAGAGAGAACAAAGCCCGGCGCGGTGCCCTGCCTCGTAATCCCAGCATTCAGGAGGCTGAGACAGGAGGATCGTGATTCTTGGCCAGCCTCAGCTACTAAGTGAGGCCCTCTGCAACTCAGTGAGACCCTGTTTCAATATAGAGAACAAAAAAGAGGGCAGGGGGTGTAGCTCAGAGGTAGAATGCCCCTGGGTTCCAGCCCCAGCACTGCAAAAGAAAGAAAGAAAGAAAGAAAGAAAGAAAGAAAGAAAGAAAGAAAGAAAGGAAGGAAAAAAGGAAGGAAGGAGAGAGAGTAAGGAAGGAAGGATGAAGGAGAGAGAGAACACAAAGGGTGTAGGGACAAGGTACATCCTCCCAGGACACATTTCCAGGGACCCACTTCCCCCAACAAGGTCCCACAGCCTTCAGTTTCCACCTGCTCCCAACAACAGCATCAACTGTGACTCTTCGATGGGTGAACCCACTGATGAGGCCAGGCCCTGCCCATCCAGGCACTTCCCCAGCCCCGCTCTGGGAACCGAGCCTTCAGTGTCAGAGCCTTTGCAGGATGCCCCAGATCCAACCCATCACACTAGTGAGAAATATAAGGCAAGCCAGTGCTTGGGAGGCTGAGACAGGAGGACCACAGCCTGGAGGCCAGCCTTGGCAACTTAGCAAGACTCTGTTTCCAAAAAATACAAATAAAAAAGGGCTGGGGATGTAGCTTGGGGGTTCAACCCCCAGTATCTCACACACACTTGGCCTTTGGGTTAGAGAGTTGGCCGCACGGCGGCTGCACTGGTGTGGATTTAGAATGGGACAAGGCCGCCATGTTGGCGATGGGGCCTGCTTGCTGAGGAGGCACCCCTGGAGTGCGGCCTTGGGGGGCTATATATGGTTCCTCCTCCCCCTGTGTCATAGCTAGATATAAGATGTCTCGTAAGGAGATCTTTATTAATGTTTGGGGCTGGTGTGATTGAATCTTGAGGGCTGCAGAAGCAGCAGTGGACAAATTCATCGTAATAGATTTATCAGGGTGTTGACCCAGGCCAGGAGGGTGTGGCTGGGGGTGGGTCCCCGGGGGTGCAGCCTTGGGGATTATACGGATGGTTTCCCTTCCCCCGCTCTCTCTGGCTCCTGGCCTCCATGATGTGAGGGGCGCAGCCCATGTGTGCTCTCTCCCTCTTTCTTACAGCCATGCTCTGAGCTCCACAGACCTAGTCTAACATGGACTGAACCTCTGAAATCTCCAGACTGGGAGCAAATAACTCTTCTGTCCTCCAAGCTGTATGGCTGGACGACATCAAGGAGAATGTTAACGGGAACAGAGGCCCTCCCCCTGGTCACTGCCCGGTCCTTCTATCCTGTGAAGCCCAGATCCTGTGACAGCTTGCTCATAATCTACATGATTCCAAGGACACCCAGGGTACCACGAAGCTCCTCCTATGCAGATCCACTCCCTTGAAGGGATCTGAAACTCGTCAACACAAGATGGGCTTCTTTCGAAGAATAAGACTCCTCTAACGAGATCAGAACACCCCAGGCTAGCAAAGCAGAATCCATTAATCACCCAACATTAAGTTGATAAGAACATTAGGCAGGTTTCGGTTTTCCTACTCCAAACTCAAGAAGTAGGACAACCAATGATAAACAACCTTCTTGTGGTGGCATGTGCCCGTAATCCCAAGATTTGGGAGGCTGAAACAGAAGGGTCACAGACTTGAGGCCAGCCGCAGCTACTTAGCAAGGCTCTTCTCAACTTAGTGAGATCCTGCTTCACAATAAAAAATAATATAATGCCCCCTGGGTTCGATCACCAGCAGTAACATGTGTGTGTATGCATGACAGTGATTTTTCCCCCTAGTTTTTTTAAAAATCAGATTCTCATAGATATTTGCGTCCCAGAAAAGGCCAATCCTGCATGCTGGACACCCAGGCCTGGGAGGGAGCGTCACCAAGGGAAGGGATGGTCATTTCTCTCTCCATATATCTTCCCATTTGAGATTCTTGAATGCCTTACACCAATCCTAACTTGATTCTCTTTCTGACATTCAAAAGGATAAGAGGAAGAAGAGACTACTGAATTTGAAAACAGACAGTCACTCCACAGTAGAACTGGAGCCAGCCTGGATTTTCCATTTCCCTGTCTCTTCCTGCACAGAGTAATTCTCTCCTAGGCAGACAGTATTTAATTATGTGAAGTTTTCTAAAGTTGGCCTAATTGGATTTGCATTATTAAAAGGCCATCTCCAGGGACACAGACGTGGAGGCTCAATTCTGGTCTCTCTGGTGGGCAGCCTCCTGGGCTTGTGTCTCCTGGGCTCTGCTTGGGCACCAAGAGCAGAGGCTCTGCCTAGTAGAGAGCTAGGCACGTCTGGCTAGCAAGGCTCTGTTTCACAATAAAAAATAAAAATGTGAAATTTATTATTTCAAAATAAAATAATAATAATAATAATAATAATAATAATAATAATAATAAATGCAGTAGCACACAGCTGCAATCCCAGTAGTACCGAGAGGTCGAGACAGGAGGATCACGGGCTGGAGGTCAGCCTCAGCAACTGGGTGAGGCCCTTAGCAACCTAGTGAGACCCTATTTCAAAATAAAAAAAATAAGAAAGGCAGGGGCGTGTAGCTTAAAGGTAGAAAGCCCTTAGGTTCCACCCAGAACTAAGACAAACAAGCAAGCCAGCAGACCAACAAACAGGTAGAGGATGAGGCTGCCAAGAGGTTAAAACGGGCTGAAAGACCGCATCCCTGCGGGGGTCTGGGGATGAAGCCCCGGGGCGTTCTAGAAACATACCCAGCACTTTTTTTTTTTTTTTTTTTTTTGCGGGTCTGGGGATGGAACCCAGGGGCATTTTACCTCCAACCTCTATCCCCAGCCCTATTTTTTATTTTGAAACCGGGTCTCACTGAATTGCAAAGAGCCTCACTAAGTAGCTGAGGCCGTCTGTGACCCGCTATCCTCCTGTCTCAGCCTCCCGAGTGCTGTGATTACAAGTGTGCGCCACCGTGCCCGGCTTGTTAAAGGCCTTTTCTAAATGAACATTTCAGGGCAGCAAACGAGCAGATGAGGCACGGCTGGCTTTGTACACAGCTTTCAGGGGCACCCGCTGGGGACCAGAGCTCCCCTCGGCACTCAGGTTGTAGTAATGAGCAGAACAGGACTCCTGCCTTTGTGTGGCTCCTGCAGACTGCCATGGCACCGACTGCCAGCCTTCGGCCCTGGGCCTCTGGCAAAAGTAAAATCAGGTGGATGACTGAATTTAAAATGACGCAGATGCCTCATGCTGCGCTGGCCCAGGCAGCCTCTCCTCGGTCATCGGGCTGGTGGGCACGAGCGTCCACCCACACGGGTGTGCTGAGCTCCTTGCCAGACCGGTTCTCCTAATAGACGGACCACGGGCACTTGGAGTCTTGGAGTCAGAGCGTCATGAGGAAACCTGGAGCACAGATGTGGGCGTTCCTGACAAACTACTGAGAAAACGGCTGGCTAACTGCAGAACTCCACGTGGTGCGCATGCTTGTCATCCCAGCACTCGGGAGGCTGAGACAGGAGGATCGCAGTTCGCGGACAGCCTCAGCTACTTAGTGAGGCCCTTTGCAACTCAGTGAGACCCTGTTTCAAAATAAAGAATAAAAAATTGGGCAGGGGGTGTAGCTCAGAGGTTAAATGTCTCTGGGTTCCATCCCCAGACCAGCAAAAAAAAAAAAAAAAAAAAAAAAAAAAAAATAGGGCTGAGGGTGTAGTTTGGAGGTAGAATGCCCCTAGGTTCCATCCCCAGTTCTTAAAAAAAAAAAAAAAGTGGGCGGTTGGAAAACCAGCCACCTCTGTATGCTAGGCCAGGATGTACACAATTACATGTCCACAAAATAACAGTGCTTAGAAGTTACTATACTTCACAAACCTCCAATCCTTATAGACCCTTTTCTCATTCCTTTATAAGGCTATTATTAACTCCTTTCTCCCCCCCCCACCTCTTTTTTTTTTTATATATGATGCTGGGGATTGAACCCATGGGCCCTCTGAGCTATCCTCCCAGTCCTTTTTATTTTATTTATTTTTAATTAATTAATTTATTTATTTTTGGTGGTACTGGGGTTCCTGGAAGCCCTTCTACCTCCGGGCTACACTCCCAGACCTATTTTTACATTTTTATTTGGAAACAGGGTCTCCTAAGCCAGCACGCGCGGCTGGCTTCGAACCTGCGCGATCCTCCTGTCTCTGCCTCCCAAGCACGGGGATTACAAGCGTGCGCCACCATGCCCGGCTTATTTTTTAAATTTTAAAACAAGGTCTTGTTAGGTTGCTGAGGGCCTCACTAAGTTGCTGAGGCTAGTCTTGAACCGGTGATCCTCCTGTCTCAGCCTCCCAAGTACTGGGATCACAGGTGTGCGCCACCACGCCTGGCCCCTTACAGAAGTTGTCTGTGTGATCCCACGGCTAGGCCACAGTTCATCACCCGCGTTCCTCCTTCCATTGCAGTTGACTGGGGACCACGCCCGCCGCCCACTGAGGCGGCTCTGTGGGCACCAAGCGCCAGCCTCCTCCTGCTCCTGCTCCTCTTCTGCTGAGCCCAACTACCATCTTCTTTAAAGATGGATGCCCGCTCTATGCATTTCCAGGTCTCTCTCCACCCACTGCTGAGGATGTCTTCCTCCTGTCTTTC
Organism: Muscardinus avellanarius; assembly: GCF_963383645.1. Taxonomy (NCBI): domain Eukaryota; kingdom Metazoa; phylum Chordata; class Mammalia; order Rodentia; family Gliridae; genus Muscardinus; species Muscardinus avellanarius. Next base: position 109,937,266 of record NC_137788.1, on the reverse strand, counting down.
ATAATAAAAGGGTCTCTCAGGAGTCCTTGCTAAGCCTCAGGACTTGACAGGCATTTAGTCAAAATCTTAAAGAGACTCCACTGCTCTCCATCTTTCCTTCTTGATGTCAAAAACCTTCATCCCTCTGAAATACAGATGTTCCCCCAGCATCTAGCACAACGGAGAACCATGTGAACCATGTGAACCAACTCTCCCCGAGCCCATCCCTTCCCAGAGAGTTCTGGGTAACTGTGTTCTGAAGTTAAGATGTTTAGAAAACAGTACTGAAGACTGTCTTCAAGGCCGAGGGTACCAGAAAGAGGAATGAGATCTGTGTATCGCAGCCCCGAGATAGAACGAAGGTAAGCGGGAACCATCACACAAGTAAAGAAATCTGCTTTTGCCTAATGAAGAATGCTAGGATAGAAAATAATTTCAGAGAAATAGAGGCATCCTGCAGTGGAGGGGAAAGAGATCCAGATGCCCACCACGGTACTACTGAGGTCCCAAAATTCTGTGATTTTAGACGTTACCAGAAGCTAAAAGAAGAGGGTGCTAGGGAGCTACTGCCCACTTGGAAGAGCTTCAGTTTGGAGCAATTAAAATGTTCTGAAAACAGAGAGTGGTGGTAGTTGCTGTGAACACTGTGAATGTAATAAATTCCACTGTTCTGTGCAGTTAAAAATGGATAAAATAGCAAAAATGATGCTTTTTTATTTTTTATGTGGAACATACTGAAAATGGCAAACATTCAGACTGTGCTTGGTGCTTTAATATGTAACTATGTGTAAATACAACATATACAGTTTACTTATATATAATTTTTATTTTTATCTTTTGTGGTACTGACTGGGGATTAAACCCGAGCTTCTACCTCTGAGCTATACTCCCAGATGTTTTTATTTTTTATTTTGAAACAGGATCCCTCTTAGTTGCTGAGATGCTTGCTAAGTTGCTGAGGCTGGCCTCGAACCTGTGATCCTCCCATCTCAGCTTCCCAAGACTGGGATTACAGGCGTGCACCACCATGTCCTGTTTATATATTTTATCATTATTACATTTATGTAATATATTAATAAATAATATATTGATATTTATATAGGCATATATATTGTGATATATATATCACACAAGAAATCCATGATTCTGTTATTCTCTTTGTGGAATGCAGAAGCCTGTGCCTCATCAGAGCCAAGAGCCAGTCCACATCCCTCAAAAGCACTGCAGAATCAAGCCAGAGCTGTTCCTGAAGGGCAGAAGCTCACTGATAAAGGTTACCACATTATCATGATGATAAATGCTCTCTGAAGGTTTGTTGGAACATAACCAGCTTATGAAAAAAGTTCTTTTTTTTTGTCTACCCACACACATAAATACCGAGTTCAAATGTACACAGATCAAAACTCTCACATGAAGAAAAAAAATGCCTAAAGACTAAAAAAAGACTAAAGCTAAAGCTGGTTTTTTTTTTATTGTAAACACAGGTTGCTATTTTTTTTTCAGTATGAAGGATGGAACCCAGGGCCATTCTACCCCGAGCTATACCCCCTGCCCTATTTTATATTCTATTTTGAAACAGGGCCTCACTGAGTTGCAAAGGGCCTCGCTAAGTAGCTGAGGCTGTCTGTGAACCATGATCCTCCTGTCTCAGCCTCCTGAATACTGGGATTACAAGCGTGCGCCACCACACCCAGCTAGGTTGCTACATTTTGACAGGAAAACACACACACACACACACACACACACACACACACACACACACACACACGAGCCTATTGTGTGAGTTTTAGGGCCAGAGAAAATTTTGTTTTAAAATTTCTTTGGTGTTCCTCTTCCTTAAAAATGTGCATTTCTGAGCCGGGCGTGGTGGCGCACACTTGCAATCCCAGCGCATGGGAGGCTGAGACAGGAGGAGCACGCAGGTTTGAAGCCAGCCTCAGCTACTTAGTGAGGCTTTCAGCAATTTAGTGAGACCCTGTTTCCAAATAAAGTATAAAATAGGTCTGGGAGTATAGCCCCAAGATAGAAAAGCCCCTGGGTTCCACCCCTAGTACCACACAGACTCAAAAAAAATGCATTTCTTTTAAAAAATGGATAGATGGAAAAAGACTTACTATGCTGATAGTAATTGAAAAAAATCTTTGAAAAAAAGAAAAAGCTGGAGGTCCGTCACTCCCTGGTTTCAAGAGTCAATGTGAAGCTCATTATTAATGCGCAGACGAATGGGAGAGAACCAGGGTCTCTAGAAGTCGGCCGTACAGATATGGCTAGCTCATCTGTTGTCCTCGTTGTAGTAAGGCTTGAACCCGGGCATTCTACTCAATCTGCACCCCTGGCCCTTCTGTTATTGCCATTTTGAAATGGGGTCTCATTGCGTTGCTGATGCCGGCTCCCGATCTACGACCATCAGGTCTCAGACTCCCAACTACTGGGATTACGAGCGGGAATGCACCATCCCACACCTGACTTCACAGATTTTAAAAATAAAGATGCTAAGGTCATTTGGTGGAGAAAAGGGGACTTTTTAAACAAATGGGGCTGGAACTGGACATCCATTGGGAGTGGGGCGCAAGGGTAACATTGACCCATCCCTCACACCATATAAAAAATTGAACCAAATTGGATCATACGCTGAAACATGGGAAGAGGGTGGGAAATGGGTAAGGGCTAATTGGGCGATGTGCGCATGTATGTCTCCACCATCTTTTATCCCATTAAGATGTGTAACTACAATGCACCAAAAAAATCACATATCTAGAAGAAATTGGAAAATCTGCGTGATCTTGAGTTAAAGCGTTCTTTCTTTTTAAAAGTACACTTTTATTGGTGCACTGCAGTTTCACATCATAATGTCATAGTGAGAGCGACAACACGCACACAGCTCTTGGCGGGCCTCTCCCGGCTTCCTCCCCTCTCCCTTTCCCATACATGATATTGAGACTGGCATTTGTCACTTCACGTGTGTGTGCAATGTCAGTGGACCTGTTTACTTCGTTGATTTTCCCTGCCTCTCCTAGACCCCGGAGGATTCCTTACATATGCCATCAAAAGCACAATCCATGAGTTTTACTTTCTAAAAAACGGATAAATTGGAGTTCATAAAAATTTTAAATGTTTGCTCTTCAGAAAACACTATTAAAGGCAAAGATGAGCCAGGCATGGTGGCGTTCACCTGTAATCTCAGGGCTTGGAAGGCTGAGGCAGGAGGACTGCAGGTTTGAGACCAGGCCCAGCAACTTAGTGAGGCTCTCAGGACCTAGTGAGACCCTGTTTCAAAAATAAAAAAATAAAAAGGGCTGCAGGTGTAGCTCAGAGATAGTAAGCCCCTGGGTTCAATCTCTAGTATCTTCCCCCACCCCAAAAGAAGAAAAAAGAAAGAAAGAAAGAAAGAAAGAAAGAACGAACGAACAGGGAGAGAGAGAAAGAGAGAAGGAAGGCAAACTCAGAGAAAATATTTGTAAATTGTGAATCTGATGAAGGAATTGTATTCAGAATTTACAAAGGACTCAAAATTCAATAATAGAATATGTAGTTTAGCGAGGGATGGAGTCTGGAACGGGGGAGGGAGAATTATAGAGGGCAGGAGGACACTTTGAGGCAATAGAAATACACTCCATCTTGACAGTAGTTTTACATGCATATATAAATACTCACAAAATTCCTCAAGTATGTACCTCAATAAAGCTGTTAAGAATAAAATCAGAAACTTATTTGGGATGTGTGAAAATTAGGGACACACTTTCTTTCACCCAGAAGAAGGCAAGATTCAGCTTCATAGCCAGCCTCCCCGAGAGGCCACTTTCTTAGGGAGATGGTACCCACTGGCATGAGAAGCATAAACAGACTCTCCTTCACAAAACGCAGAAGCCGGGTCTTGTCCGTCTATACTCATCAAGCGTGCCCGATGCCGTGCTTCTTATGGCCCTCCCCAACACCTCAGAAGAAAGCAGCTGCTCCCTCCTGTGAAGGACCACCACACTGGTGCCGATTTCAGATGTCAAGAGGATGCAGCCGTCCACCCACCACTGTCCGTCTATTAAAGTGTCTCCTATAGTACAAAGGCCAATAGGGCATCGTTCTTCCCTTCAAACGCTCCCACTCTAGTGGCAAGAGCGACGTAATAAATAAGTATACTAAAAAGTCAAATAACACATAGTAGCAGCAGCAGGCTAAAACAATCTCAAGACACATTAAGAAGTACAGCAGCGGCAGAGAGGAAGGAACTGGCCCTCTGACGCATGGTGATGGCGACGCAGGGTGCGTCTTCCCTCTGGACCTGGCTTCCGTGATCTGCTCACTCACTCAGTACCACGCTGGGCACGAGCATTTCACACATGTCTTTCTGTTTGAACGAGTGCAGGCCCGTTCACCTACTCCGACTGCAAGGCCGGGCCGCCATGTTGCCAACTCGACAGCCGAATTCCAGCCTTTATCCCCGTTGTCAACAAAGGCACGGCAATGATTTGAGAGGAGACAAGGAAAAGCTAAGCCTGGATCTGCAAGGAACGGTGTCCTCCACTGAGGGGGGTGAGGCTCCTGCGCAGGAAGGTGATATACAGGACTCTAGGGCAGTCTCCTTGGAGACCCAGGAGAGCCTCGGCTTCCCTGTCTGTTCCTGCCAGAACACGCATGGATGCTTTCTGGTTTAGTCCACTCTTTCGACCCTGTGACCAAGGTACCTGAGAGGAGCTACTTAAAGGAGGAAGAGTGTGCTTGGGCTCGTGGTTCAGGGGCTCAGTCCATGGCCAGCCCGCTCCCAGGCAGACATGGCGGCAGGGATGGCAGACGAGAGCAGCTCAGCTCACGGAGGCCGGAGCCTCAGGCCACGCCCCGGTGCACTGCCTCCTCTGGCCAAGTCTCAGCCCCTAAGCCTGCCACACTGCAAACTCAGGAGCATTTCTGGGGGACGTGTCATCGAATCCCTCTAGGAATCACACCGGTCTCATTGTGAAAGCAATCACCAGGTACGTGCCAGTTCAACCCGCTATAACAAAATACCAGAATCTGGGCAGCTCATATCAATGGAAACTTAACGTCCCACAGCTCTGAAGCGTGGGAAGTCCAAGGATAGTGTGCCTGAAGGTCCAGGGTGGGCCTTGCCCTCACAAAGTGGAAGGGTAAGCTACTCTTGGGATATATATATATATATATATATATATATATATATAGACCCCATATACAAGGTTCGTGACCTGACCTCTTCCCGAGGGTCCCCGTCCTTATCACCTTGGGGTGAAGACGTCAGGGCATGGATTTGGGAGGGACATCAACATCCACGCCTCTGCATTGGAGGGCGGCAGCGTCGATGCTGACCACAGTGACCACAAACCTCTTATCTACACGCAGTTTCTGAAGGAGCAGAAAGGAGAAAGAGAAAAGTGTGGGGGATCGTGAGCACGGGAGGAGAAGGTCACCCGAAACCACATTTTCTCACGATCAACACATAGGGAATTGTGAAATCTCGGTAAGGACGAAATGGAAAAGGTCTCCGTCGGGCATGGTGGTATGTGCCCATCGTCCCAGTGCCTGGGAAGCTAAAGCAGGAGGATCACAGGTTCAAGGCAGCCTCAACAACTTATGAGACCCTGTTTCAAAATAAAAAATAAAGAAGGGCTGGTGATAAAGACCAGAGGCGGAGTGCCCCTGGGCTCAATCCCCAGTACCAAAAGCAGCAGCAAAAATGCAAAAGATCTCCCATTGCAACTGAGAGACTCGGATTAAACACCAACTTCACGGCTCCCTTAGACAACGCGACTCTACGCAGCAAGAAAAGCCTTCAGTCTTTAAGACAAACCACGCTTGCCTCTTGTACTTACAGCTACACAAAGGGCAGGTCTCACAGGGGAAGAGCAGGAGCTTATGTAAGTCCGACCTGACCCGCGCAGTCTGAGGGGCCCGGGCAGCCTCCTCCCGGGCGCGGCCGGCTCTTACCTGTAGATGGGGTCCTGCATCACCAGCATTTTGTTCTCGTCCCAGGTCCACTCCTTTTTCTGCAATAAAAGAAGCTATAAATGAATAAGTTAGGCTTGTCCTCCACATGGAACCAAGGCACACACTGGCCACTGCCGTGCTTGTGAGCCCAGGACTTGCTCCCGGTCTGACCATCCCGTGAGGACCCGGAACTGACGGCACCAAGAGGCTGCGGACAGCGCCCTGTGTCTGGTCCCATCTGTTTCCTTCTGTCAGAGACAGTGTCTCTCTAGGCCAGAGTATAGACAAGAGCCCTTGGGCTGATTCTACTTCAACATTTTTTAGAGAAATTACAAAGGGGAAAAAAGGCTGGATATCACTACACCGGGGCGGGAGAGGAGGAGTGGAAGGGAGAAGGGACCAGGCAAGCCGCTAAGGTATGGAGAGGAGGTTCCCAGACCCACAGTGGCCTCCCACACACCAGGGCCTGGGGACCGTCCATGAGATTCTGCCCTGGCCCTTAGAGTGTCACCAGGAAGAAGCGTCTCGCCAAAGCTTTACCCAAACACAACACCGTACGCACCTGGGGCCATTTAATCTCTGAATTGTGACTCAACGCCAATCCAACCGGTGAGGTGGATTTATACTGGTTTACAGTATAAATATATTCAATCAATTCAAATACTTTCATAGACAACGGAATTTCCTAACTCAAAATGTTATAATTTTTTATTTTTATTTTGTGTGGTGCTGGGGACTGAACCCAGGGGCATTCTAACTCCGAGTTATACTCCCATTCCCTATTTTTAATTTTTAATTTTGAAACAGGGTCTGAGTTGCAAAGGGCCTAAGTAGCTGAGGATGGCCATGAACCACAATCCTCCTGTCTCAGCCTCCCAAATGCTGGGATTACAAGTGTGCACCACCACACCCGGCTCTTGTTGTCATTTAAAAAAAAAAAACGCCTTCCTATAATTACTAGTCACTATTCTGTAACATATTAACACCTAAAAATGACCTTTTTGGAATTAATTCCTTTTTGTAAGTAAGAATCCCTTCAGATATACCCAGACAGCAAGTCTACACCTTCTTAATATAATTCCAAGTTTTGCAAAGACCCTTCACTTGGAGTGTTTCCCTGACTTCTTGCTACCATGGTTGACTATTTTTTTATTGGCTTCAAGCATATTTGTAATGTAAGTACTTGTGAAAGCATTTTTATGATTGCTTCCTTAAAATCTTCATAGATTTTTTTTTTTGCAGCATTGGGGATTGAACCAAGAGGTGCTCTACCCCTCTACTGAGCTACACCCCCTCCAGCCTTTTTTAATTTTGAAACAGTGTCTTGCTGAGTTGCTGAGGCTGGCATACACCCATAATCCAGGTACTACTTGGGAGGCTGAGGCAGAAGGGTCATGGTGCACTGACAGCCTCAGCTACTTAGTGAGACCTTCTGCAACCTAGTGAGACCCTGTCTCCAAATAAAGCATAAAAAATAGGGCTAGGGGTGTAGCCTGGAGGTAGAATGTCCCTGGGTTCCATCCCCAGTAGGGAAAAATCATCATCATCATCCTATGATCATCACCTTGGACCCAGAGCTGTTCATTCAAGAGACTCCAGCGAGCAGTAACCATGGCACCCAGGCCAACACACTCCCTCAGGTGTAAGCTACAGACACGGGGAACGCACTGCAGAGGTAGCAGAGCGTAAAGATCGCCAAACACAACTCGGTATAGAAAGAAGACGGTCCCTTTTGAGGGCATGGATTCCCATGCTGGCCCCATCAGTAGCGAGCTGGGTGACCTATCAGTTGTGGGGCATCTCGTGCTCTGCGGCCATGCCCAATCAACTGAGGGCCCAGCCCAGATCACCTTCTAAGTCCCTTCTCCTAAATTCTGGTTCTATAACTGTGAGTGCCCCGTCCTACCCAGTTAGATCTTAGTCTTCTGTTTCCATAGTAACCAGTTCCACGGCTGGGGCAGGGAGACAGCTTCCTGGTGACCTGAGGTCCCTGAGACACAGCACAGGTTCTGAGCCGGATACCCTGGATTTACTAGTTATGCATTTCTGATAGGACAGCACTTATCTCAAGGAGTCTGAAGGCTGGCTGCAATGGTGCACACCTATAATCTCAGTGCTTGGGAGGCCGAGGCAGAAGGGCCACAGGTTTGAGGCCAGCCTCAGTAACTTAGACCTTCAGCAACTTAGTGAGACTCTGTTTCAAAATAAAAAGGGTTAGGGGCGTCGCTGAGGGATAGAATAGCCCTGGGTTCAATCTTTAGGACAAAACAAAAAGTCTCACAACCAATAGGGGAAATAAATAAATCTACTTTGGGACTGGGGGTGGTGCTGCTTAGAGGAACAGCACAAGCTTAGCATACATGAAGCCCTGGGTTCAGTCTCTGGTCCACAAACAAAACAAAAACCAAAAAAACACCTCCAGTGCAATTTTCTACATCATATAGTGTCATTAAAAATAGTTAACTCTGCATCCAGTGGTCCATAACTAATATCCGTGTGTGTGTGTGAGTGTGTGTGTGTGTGTGAGATGTGAGAGAGAGAGAGAGAGAGAGAGAGGAGAGAGAGGAGAGAGACAGAGAGAGACAGAGAGAGAGACAGAGAGAGAGACAGAGAGAGACAGAGAGAGAGACAGAGAGAGAGAGACAGAGAGACAGAGAGAGAGACAGAGAGAGAGAGACAGAGAGAGACAGAGAGAGAGAGACAGAGAGAGAGACAGAGAGAGAGAGAAGGAGAGAGAGACAGAGAGAGAGAGAAGGAGAGAGAGACAGAGAGAGAGAGAGAAGGAGAGAGAGACAGAGAGAGAGAGAAGGAGAGAGGGGCGAGAGAGATGCTGGGGATGGAACCCAGAGGCATCCTACTTCTGAGCTATGTGTTGATGAGAATGATGAGGGCTCTCATGATGTCTCCTGACGGAATCCCTTCAAAGTCACTGGCTTATAAGAGAGATCACGTAAAACCAAGGCCTTTTAATTCCTCGAGTAGAAAACCCCCCTTTGCATGAAGTGCAAGGCTAATTTTTCTTATTCAGGGTTTCATTATGACACCCAGAAAATGGTGTTATAATGTGATTTCAGAATTATAATAAGTAAGCATTATCAGGGAGACAGAAAGGAGAAGTCCTTGGGCCTCGCTGGCGGTTGAAGAAAATGTTCTAAGAAACATCAAAGCAAAGCTAATGAGCTCAGTGGCTGGGTTCACACCACAAATCCAGCCTGAGGCTCAGGAGGCATCTGAGCGTCCTTATCTGCTGGCACTGGACCAAGAAGACAGCCTTTTCAGCCTTTTTAGACACTTGTTAATAGAACCCGAAAGGTGGTTCTTACATCTTGGTGAGATGAGATGATTGTGTGCTGCCTACTGCTTGGGCAGGTCAACACGCCTGCAGATCACAGCACCTGCACAGGTCCTGCCTCCACCAGGAAGGCGCAGTTCCTCCCCACAGAGGCCTGCCCATCCTTGGAGAGCTCGGGACCACTGTGCTTGTCAACTGATTGACAGGAGAGGAGGGGGAGACCAGAGACTCAAGAGGGAGAAGCTGGACTTCATCACATCCCCCACGAGGTACTTACAACATCCTCATGCTGTTGTAGGATAGAAGGAATAAGTAGGTAGAAAGGAGACAGGAAGGAAAAGTAAAAATATAACTTTGATATAAGAACCTGGAGCTGAAGTGCTTCAGCCTCTAGTCCACAAACCACTTCTCTTTCCCAGGCCTGACTCTACCATAAATTCCTGGGAAACCTGTAGCTCCTAGAGTTAACAATATTTCTGAGAAAACCTATAATTTAGGATATCTCAGCTTATCCGTCAATCAACTAATGAGGACCCCAATCAACACAAGATCATCCACCCTGAGGCTGACCAGACCACAGACCATCAGGAAGCGCCTCGGGACCACTGGACTGAGCTCATCCACCCTAAGGCTGCCAGACCACCAGCCCACCATAAACCGCCTTGGGACTACCGGACTGAGCTCATCCTCACAGACCGTCTCTAGCCCACCCCTCACGAAAGTCCCCTATAAGAAGAGAAACTTCCTCAAATGCCTTCCTCATCTTGAGGGGCCCGCATTCTCTCTTGAATGTGTATTTCCTCCCTTTCCCCAATAAACCTCTGTCTATGTGTCTAACTGGCGCGTGCTCAAATTCTTTTCTGTCACGTTAGCCAAGGACCCTGCAGACCCCCGAGTTCCTGAGCCGAGAACTCACCCTAACATATCTGGCACCCCAACAGTCCCATGAACACATCCCATGGATGCCAGGGGTCCAGGCAAGTGCTGGGTTCATGGGCAGGGCCCTGCGCTTGCAAGACCCCTCGAGGGTTGAGGGTCCTTATAAACACGCCTCTCTCTATGCAGGGAGCAGACGCCACTGACCACTTATGTGGGGGTGGAGGAGAGAGAGGAGGCCCGGGGCTGCCATGGGAGGTGGACAACCTTGTAAGCTCCCTGTCCAGCCAGAGAACTGGAAGACGACAGAGCCCACTCAGCCCAAGGATCAGCTTGCTCTACAGCTCCACGGGCGCTCAGATACCTGAATACGCACAGGAGACCCACATTTACACACCAGCACCAAAAAGCATGGTTCTGCCAGGTGCAGTAGCTCACACCTGTCATCCCAGTACTCAGGAGGCTGAGACAGGAAGATCGCAGGTTCAAGGCCAGCCTCAGCAACTAAGCCGGACCCTCAGTAACTTAGCAAGACTCTGTCTCAAAATCAAAAATGGGGCTATGTGTGCAGTATTTGGGAGGCTGAGGGAGGAGGATTGTGGTTCGCAGCCAGCCTCAGTTATTTTTTTGCAACTCAGTGAGACCCTGTTTCAAAATAAAAATAAAAAATAGGGCTGGGGGTGGAGCTCAGAGGTAGAATGCCCCCGGGTTCCATCTCCAGTACTGAAAAAAAAAAAAAAGATAATATGATTACCCAGACCAGGTACAGATGTCGCTCAGAGAGGCCAGACCAGGGGTTAGAGCTCAGCGGCGGGAACTGGGGCCAGGGGCTGCAGCCCAGAGCTCCTTCTGACCGGCTACAGCAGCTGGGGGAAGACCACCGTGCTGTGTGCAGGTGAGGCCTGCTGGGCGCTTCCGCCAACTGGCCCAGCACAGGCGCCGGCCCTTGGTCATTGGTGCCAGGCTGCACAGGGTACGGCTGAGCTGGGCAGGAGCCACACGTCTTGTTCTACCTGTGGCTGCCTGGCAACAGCTTGGGTGGCCACTGGTGATGTTTGCCGGGCACACCTCTCCTTGGGAAAACAGTGCACTGACACCACGGGGCACCTGCTCGCCCCTTCTCTGCTCTATGACAGGGAGGGTGTGTGTGTGTGCTGGTGCTTGGCAGCAGCTCGGAAGCTGGGGATGCCACGTGGGGACGAGATGACAAGCGAGCTGATTGCTGTTAGCATGCATTCATCTGGCCATGCGGCAGGAAACGTGCTGTAATTACAGGCATCACCCAAATCAGCCAGGCCCTGAAATGGCCTCGCACGTGGGTGCAGGAAGCGAGGTGAGAGTCCCCCGTCACCCATGCCTGGCACCTGAAAAGCCAGGCCAGAAAAGACCTGCCAGGTCGTCTTCTCTTGGACCAGTGGCTGGGTGAACTCAGAGACCACCAAGCATGGCATTTCAGAGTGGGCTGTGGGCCTCCTGTGCCCTCAGGGGAATGGGGCTGCAGGCCAGCTTTCCTGCCCTCGGAGACGGGTGGCTCCTCTCCCAGGTAACACCCTGATTTTCTCGCAGGCCGAGAGCTAACAGTGGCTGGCAGAGTGCATGGAACACGGGAAGCCATGAGATGGGGAACAGCGGAGACTGTCCTCTAAGGGCAAAGCCAGGAAGCCATTCCATGGCGGCATGCTGAGGGCACCAAGTCACCCGAAAGAGACAGATCTCCTGGGCAGTGGACCTTGAAACTTAACTCAAATCCAAGTGAACAGAAGTGCACACACGCCTGGTGCCTCCAGCGGTTCCCGTCAGCACACTTACTGCTGTGAACCAAAATACCTGATGACCACACCTAGAGGAAGCAGGGTTTATCTGCTCATAGTGTTGGAGGTTTCGGAGGGGTCGGTCCATGCTGGGCTGAGCAGGAGACAGCACGTGCACAAGAGAAGCAGGAAGACACAACAGCCAGGGACCGCTGTCCTTGGCCATAGCTCCAGGGACCCATCCCACCTCCAGCAGGGCCGAGGCTTGCTCCAGGGATGAGGCCATGCCCCTGCCAGACTGTTACTGTTGGCTGAGAATCCAGAATGCTTGGGACCAGAAATGTTTTAAATTTCAGAGTTTGGTTGGGATTTTTTGCTCGTTTGTTTGTATGGTTGGCTTTTTACATCTGCCTTGTCTAACACAGCAGGTCAGGGAACATTCTGAATCCCACCCATCGCACCAGGCTGAGGAGAGTACTGGGTCTAGGAGACCGTCCTCTGTCTCAGTGAATTAAGAAATCGTTGGCTCAGTTGATACACCAGCCTTTTTAAAGCTCCGGCAACGTGAGTGAGTTAGCATCCCAAGGTCAAAAGCCTATCGTGGGGTAACTGCGCTTCTCAGATGGAAAAGATGACAGCTGGGTCCCTGGCAAGGGAGGGGTCGTCAGCAAGGAAACTGCCAGCAAGGGAAATGCCCGCCAAGACTAAGAAAGGATGGGCTAGGGTGTGGAGGGGTCCTACCACCTGGGAAGTGCCCAGGGACGGTAATGGTAATGAGTTACCAGCTGGTGTGGGCGGGAGCTGAGGCGGCTCCCCTCCCCCGAAGAGCAATCTGGCCACGTGACACATGAGGAAGCAGCCCCCCCCCCCAAGCTGGGAGCTGGTGGCACCGCCCTCTTTTCCTCAAGGGATAGCTCTTGCTGAAGGTAAAGCCGCAGTAGTCCTTTGTGGTTGCTAGCCCGGGGACTTAACAGGCATAGGCGTTGGGAGGGGAGGTCTCAAGATGGTGCCATGGCTACGCACTCTCTGCACATGGGATGGGGGAAGAGGGCATGGACACCGGTGGGCTGAGGCTCGCTCCGGGGGCAGCAGACAGGGACAGCTCCCAAGGGGCCTGCTCTCGTCCACGCCCCCACTGTGGACAGCTCTCGTCCACGCCCCCACTGTGGACAGCCTCAGCTACTTAGTGAGGCCCTCTGCAACTCAGTGAGACTCTGTTTCACTAGTAAAAATAAAGAAAAAAAAATAGGGCTGGGGTTGTAGCTCAGAGGTAGAATGCCCTGGGTTCCATCCCCAATACCACAAAAACAAAAACAAAACAACAACAGAGGGCCTACCCAGGGAAGGGCGATCGTCCAGAGAGCATTGTACAGGAAGAGGCGCCACACCTGCCTCCAGTCTCCTCTCTCCCACAGGCCTGGTCCAGGGCACTTACCTTCTTCTTCTTCTTCAGAATAACTTTCACTCCATCCACCGAGACCATGATGGTCACTTTCTTCTTCTTGATGTTCTTGGCCTTGAACTCATACTGCAAAGGAGAAGAGAACAGAGCAGCTGATTAGATGGTGCACCTGCCTGGCCACACAGGGCGGCTGGAGTGTCAAAGAGCCGGTGGGTGCACTTGCTGGGCATCAGGGGGCATCCTGGGCTAGAGCAATGGCCATCGATGTCACTACCCAGTCAGTAGCTGGGGCGACAGGAATAGACTTAAAACACAGTCATGAGAGCCGGGTGTGGTGGCGCACGCTTGTAATCCCAGCATTTGGAAGGCTGAGACAGAAGGATTGTGGTTCACAGATATCCTGAGTGGACTGAGTGGCTGAGTCCTGAGTGGACTCGTGGATCTGCTGGGTGGTGCGGCAGGCGGGCAGGGCTTCGTGGTGGAGGTGCGGGGAGGGGGGTGGCCTTGGGATTATATACGACCCTTGCTTTTCTCTCTGATCTCTGCTGCCATTTCCTGAACTCCACGGGTGTGACCTAGCCTAACATGGACTGAAACCTTTAGAACTATAAGCCCCAGAGAAGTTCCTTCCTTCAAGCTGTGGCGCTCAGGTATTCTGAGCCCCAGCAATGAGAACAACGGCTGACGGACAGGCCCGACCGGCTGGTCACTCCATCCCACGCCCGGTAGCCGCCAGGGACAGCTGGCACCAGCCTGCACACGAGGGCTTTCACTTGTGAACAAATAATTAGGAATTCTCAGTTATTCTCCACAAGACCTGTTCCCAATCCCTTTATCTGTGGCTTAGTCTCCAGGTCTATTATTACCATTAATATCACTGCTATTTTAAAATCTTTTTTTAAACTGCGATGTCTGTGAACCCGGATATTCCTGTCTCAGCCTCCCAAATGCTGGGATTACAAGTGTGTACCACCACGCCCGGCAAGAGAAGGGTACTGAAGACCTAGCCAAACCTATCAAACAAGTCAAACACTGCAGTTAAAGTTACAGTTCCAAGCCGGAATGTGGTGGCGCATGCTTGTAATCCCAGCATTCGGGAGGCTGAGACAGGAGGATCGCGGTTCACGGACAACCTCAGCTACTTAGTAAGACCCTCTGCAACTCAGTGAGACCCTGTTTCCAAATAAAGGATCAAAAATAGGGCTGGGATGGAGCTTTGAGGTAGAATGCCCCTGGATTCCATCCCCAGTACTGCAAAAATAAAAATAAAAAAAATAAAAAAGAAGACTAAAAAATAGGGCTGCAGGTGTAGCTTGAAGGTAGAATGCCCCAGGTTTCCTTCCCCAGTACTGAAAAAAAAAAAAAAAAAGAACTGGAAATACAACTGTATGTTCTCTTGGAAAATTGGAAAACAGCCTCTGACGCCATCGCTTTGCGCACAGCCCCAGGTGGCTCCTGGCCTGTGGCCCCATCACGACAGGCAAGCGCGGTCAGTTTTCCCCAGGATCTCAATGACGGCCACAACACGGGTCCTGTGGTCACAGGTCACGGTGTCCTAGGGACACGGGTGGGATGCTCTGGAGCATCCCAAGGCGGATAGCGTGGGAAGCAGGGCCCCAGGCCCCATCACACTGCCGGCACCGAGTGCTGCCCACGGCTCTGCGTCCACGCCCCTGCCTCCCACGGTCTCCAAAAACTCAAGTGCCTGGAAATGCTTGGATGCTCATCACGAAGCCAGTTATTTACACGGTGATACGCGTCACATAGGCAAACATGTCGGCACACTCACAGGGCTGAGAAAAACGGGTCTGGAGAGAGGAAGAGAAGAAGAGGGAAGAAAAGGGGCCCCCGGGGCGGAGCAGGTACCGCCTTTCCAGACTAGACTGCTCCCGGGCGGAGCTGCACGGAGAGGGCTCACGGCAAGCTTCCGAGTTCCTTGGAGAAGGATTCCGATCTGCCTGGGCTTTGCAAGAGCTGAAAGACAAGCGGGGCAGCTGGTGCCACTGTCTGTGGCTCAGGCCAGCCTCCCGTAGGCCGGTGCCAGCCCCAGGGCTCTGCCAACTGCCCAGCCCTGCCGGCCACAGTCGCACCAGCAAGGACAGATCGCGTCCTACGGGACCCGACCTTGAAAGGACAAAGCAATCCAAGTCCAGGAAGCCAGCTGCAGACTGGAAGGCCCAGGAGAAAGTGTTTGGGTATCATAAAGAGCCTTAGGACCTTGGATAGGAACAGCAGCGTGGGAACCCGGTGTGCCCTGCCACTCCGCAAGGCTCAGGAAAGCAGAGCCGGGCGGCAGAGCCCAAGGGAGCCAGGAACAGACATGCAGCCAGTGGCTGGAGCCCCCCCACTCTCTCTCTCTTTCTCTTTCTCTCCTTCTCTCTCCTTCCTCCCTCCCTCCCTCTCCTTTTATACTGGGGGTGGAACTCAGGGGCATTCTGTCTCCAAGCTACACCTCCAGCCCTATTTTTTATTCTTTATTTATGAAACAGGGTCTCACTGAGTTGCGAAGGGCCTCGCTAAGTAGCTGAGGCTGTCTGCAAACCTGGATCCTCCAGTTTCAGCCTCCCAAATGCTGGGATCACCAGCGTGCGCCACCACGCCTGGCTCATAGCTGATTTTTAACCAAACTCTATTTTCCCCCACAGGACCCCTGGTGCCTCGGTCACCCCAGCCACAAATCACTTGGTTAGTGACATAACGAGACCCCTCACTCTCTGTCCTTGGCTCTAAGGTCCTTCCCGTGGCCCCACGGTGCCCGCAGAGGCGAGCCAAGACCTGCCAGCAAGTCCAGGTGCTCGGAGGAGACCTCGCCAAGAGGAGAGGAGTCAGTTTGCAAAAGCAAATCACGGTGGCCTGCTCCGTGAGGCCTGGCCCCTTCCTCGAGGAGCCTGTGGCCGTGCTACTGCAGACCATGGTGGGCAATTCCAAAGTGCATGCTGGCTACACCGCTGGACGCTAGCGCTTCTCCAGGGGAGAGCCGCAAGGACCTTGGCCAGCGCTCCTTAGGAAGGGTTCGCAAGAAATCTTTTTGCACCTCCTGACCCAGTAAGACCGAGTGCAGCCATGTGCAGGGGGGCCGAAGGCCAAAGTAGCTCAAGCCCGCAGCAGGGGATGAAGGAACACACCAAATGCGGCCCCACAAACAACGGAATAGCACTCAGCCTTCGAAAGCAGGGGGGCGGCTCCTGGGCACACGTGGAACCACAGCCCTTGAAGGCTGCGGCAGGAGGATCACAGGTTCGAGGCCAGCTTTGGCAACCTAGCAAGCCCTCCAGCAACCTAGTAAGACCCTGTTTTGAAATAAATAATAAAGCCGGGCTTGTAATCCCAGCATTTGGGAGGCTGAGATGGGAGGATCACAGTTCGCAGACAGCCTCAGCTACTTAGTGAGGCCCTTTGCAACTCAGTGAGACCCTGTTTCAAAATAAAGAATAAAATATAGGTTTCGGGGGTGTAGCTCAGAGATAGAATGCCCCTGGGTTCCATCCCCAGTAACACACACACACACACACACACACACACACACACACACACACACACAGAGCAGCTGGAGGATGATGTATCTCAGGGGTGAGAAACGTGTACCCATTCAATAGTACCAGGCTGGCAAGCACTCCTGTAGGAAGGGTAGAAAGGGCCTGGACAGGGGCACACCTCCTGCGGGAGGCTCCTTGGCCAGCTGCCATTTTAGAGGACGGTTCTCCCAGAGCGGCCACTGCCCCCTTCGGTTTATTTTTAATCTGTTCGGCAATTCTAGTGAAGAATAGCCAGGCGGGGGGCCCAACCTCCCACAGGGCGCACAACCTCGCCAGGATGCGGCGGGCTGCTCAGAGACCTTGGCCCACGCAGAGTTGTGGAATCCAGATCACAGGCTCGGCGCGCTGACCTACTTAACAACTTTTAGGAAATCAGGCTACTGAGCGGTTCGACCACAGGTAAACGGTTCTCTTTTCTACTTTTTTTTTTTTTTTTCCCAAAGGAAACTGAAGAACAAATAGCAGCCCTAGGCCTTTGAAAGGACCTTGTCACATCCCGACCAGCAGGTTTCAGTCCCGGCCAAAGAGCCTTCTATGGCCGTGTTTCCTGCTCAGATGGCATGTCGAGGCTTTATTGACATGGGGTAGTTGTGCCACAGAGAAAACTAGCTTTCTCCAGGCTACAATGAGCTGGGTTCCAGTTATTTTATTTTATTTTATTTTTTACCAGTCGTGTGTGTGTGTGTGTGTGTGTGTGTGTGTGTGTGAGAGAGAGAGAGAGAGAGAGAGAGAGAGAGAGAGAGAGAGAGAGAGAGAGAAGGACTGCTAGGGATGGAACAACTTGGGTGTTCTACCTCTGAGCTCCATCACCAGCACTACTTTTTATTTTAGTTTGAAGCAGGGTCTCACTAAGTTGCTGAGGCTGGCCACGAACCTGCGATTCTCCTGTCTCAGCCATCCTTCATTGCCACCAACACACTTAGATCATCACTCAAACAGAAGCATTGACTCAAAGCCTGAATGTGTTTAAATCTATCTGGTTTCAAAGATACCAGCCATTACCTCTTTCTTTTCTTTTCTTTTTTCTTTCTTTCTTTTTTTGTTTCAGTACTGAAGATGGAACCCAGGGCCATTCTACCTCTGAGCTACATCCCTAGCCCTTTTTTTTTTTTTTTTTTTTTTTGTGGTACTGGGGATGGAACCCAGGGGCCTCCTACCTTCGGGCTAAACTCCCAGACCTATTTTATATTTTATTTGGAAAAAGGGTCTCTTAAGCCAGCTGAGGCTGGCTTCGAACCTGCGCCATCCTCCTGTCTCAGCCTCCCAAGCGCGGGGATTACAAACGTGTGCCACCACGCCTGGCTTCATCCTTTATTTTTGAAAGAGGGTCTCACTGAGTTGCAGAGGGCCTCACTAAGTAGTAGAGATTGTCTAGGAACCGCCATCCTCCTGTCTCAGCCTCCCAAAGGCTAGGATTACAAGCGTGCACCACCACATCTGGCTTACCTCTTTCTTAAAATGTTGAAAACTACTTTTCAGAAAAAGGGCCCTTGGTTCACATGCCTGCATCTCTGAACTCCCCTCCGGTCACTGCAGAGGATCAAAGAAAATCCAATTTCAACATGGGCCTCTTTTTATTTGATGATGAATAACTAATCAAGTCAACGAACCATAAGTGATCTTGTACCTTGAGCAAGTGGCTGGCAGTTCCCAACCCCCGTGAGCTTAAAGCCAGAGCCTGGCTCTTCCTCTGCAGACTACGGCCCGTCTAGCCGAAAGCGGTGGCTTGTAAGAGATGCTTGCGCGGCCCGCGTGGGGGAGAGCTGGTCTCAAGATGCCTTGGTCCCTGAATGTGCTTGGCGTTCCCTCATCTGTTGCATCTGTAAACAAATCCTTCGACTTTGAAATTTCCCTCCCTCTCTTTATTTTTTCTTTTGAAACAGCGTCTCACTAAGTTGCTGAGACTGGCTGCAAACCTGTGATGATCCTCCTGCAGGGCTGAGCTCCCTCGGGTGGCTCTAAGGGAGAATCTATTTTCTTGACCTCTCCAGCTTCTCAAGCTGCCTGCACACCGTGGCTTCCAGGCCCTTCCTTCATCATCAAAGCCAGCAGCATTGCATCCTATGTCTCTCTCTGTTGCCTTCTGCCTCTTTGACCCTACTGCCTTGCTCGGAGAAGGGCCCCCATGATTCATCCTGGCCATCTGAACAATCCAGGACAATCCCCTATCTCAAGGGTCTTAATCACATCAGCAAAGTCCCTTTGCCATGTTAGGTAACATCAGGAAGTACTTGGTTAAGAAGGAGATCATAGCCGGGCACGGTGGCGCACACCTGTAATCCCAGTACTTTGGAGGCTGAGACAGGAAGATGGCAGGTTCCAGGCCAGCCTCAGTGATTTTAGCAGCTTCTCAGCAGTAAGAACCATGTAGGAAACATCACGATACAGAGCTGTAGTAATAAAAACAGCATGGTACTGGCACAAAAGAGACACCTAGCCAATGGAGCAGAATAGAAGATACAGAAACAAATCCACACACGTATAGCCAACTGATCTTCAACAGAGGTGTTAAAAATATGTCGGAGAAAAGACAGCCTCTTCAAAAAATGGTGTTGGGGAAACTGGTTATCCCCGTGTAGAAGAGCTGAATTAAATATCAACCTCTCACCCTGTACACGAGTCGACTCAAGATGGATTAATGCCGGGCGTGGTGGCGCACGCTTGTAATCCCCGCGCTTGGGAGGCTGAGACAGGAGGATCACACGGGTTCGAAGTCAGCCTCAGCTACTTAGTGAGGCTTTCAGCAACCTAGTGAACCCCTGTTTCCAAAATAAAATATAAAAAAGGTCCGGGAGTATAGCCTGGAGGTAGAAAGCCTCTGGGTTCCACCCCCAGTACACCAAAAAAAAAAAAAAAAAAAAAAAAAAGATGGATTAAAAACCTGGAAATTAGACCAGAGACTTTGAAGTTACTAAAGGAAGGCAGAGGATCAACACTCCAACATACAGGCACAGGTAGACACTTCCTTAACTAGACCCCCAAAGCTCAGAAATTTAAAAAATAATTAATAAATAGAATGGCAGTAAATTAAAAAGTTTCTTTTTTGGGTGGGGGGGTCTTGGGATGGAACCCAGGGGTGTTCGACCTCCCAGTTACACCACCTGCCCTATTTTTTTTTATTCTTTATTTTTAAACTGGGTCTCATTGAGCTGCAGAGGGCCTCACTAAGTAGCTGAGGCTGGCCGCGAACCAGTATCCTCTGGGTCTCAGCCTCCCGAATGCTGGGATTACAAGCATGCACCACCACATGCAGCTAAAAAGTTTCTACTCATCAAAGGAAACCATCAAGAGTCTAAAGTGAGACCCTACCGAATGGGAGAAGATCTTTGCCAGCTATTACTCTGAGAGGACTAATACTTAGAACATATAATCAAAAGACTTAACACTTAAAAACTAGTAAGACAATCACAAAATGGGCAACTGAAACTCAACAGACACTTCACAAAAGGAAAAATACAAATGGCCAATAAATATATGAAAAATACTCAACATCATTAGCCATCAGGGAGATGCAAATCAAAACTGCACTGAGATTCCATCTAACCCCAATCAGAGTGGCAAACATCAAGAAGTCAAATAACAATAAATGCTGGCGAGGATGCGGGGAAAGAGGAGCTCTTCTACACCGCTGCCACCCACAGTGTAGTTCAGCCGCTATGGAGATCAGTGTGGAGGTTCCTCAGAAAACTGGGACTGGATCCACCATATTCTGGCTGTACTCCTCTTGGGTATCTTTCCAAAGGGACTCAAATCAGAGCATCATAGTGATGCATGTATACCCATGTACATGGCAGCACCAAAGTCACAACAGCAAATTACGGAACCATCCTATGCATCTATCAACAGATGAATGGATTACAAAATTACGGGACATACACACAATGGAATACTAAGTTCTGCTCAGCAATCCCGGAGAACAAAATTATGTCATTTGCAGAGAAACGGATGAGCCTGGAGAACATTATACGAAGTGAGATTAGCCAGTCACAGAAAGTCTTCTCTCCTATGTGGAAGGGAGGGAGTGATGGGGAAACCAGAGGGCTTCAGATAAGGGAGGAGGCGCTCCAGTGGGGTGAAGGTAGTGAACTAGGGGAGGGAATCAACGAAGGAATCACCTCTGCTGATGTTATACATGCACGTGGAGACATCTCTGCCAATCTCAACATCACACACGGGGAACAGGTGAGGAGGGAGCCGGAGGGGAAGCTGAGCTCATCAATAAGTCGAGATTCGGTTCCAAATGACATTAAGCCGTCAACAAGGGAAGACAAGTACCATCTGCCCCGATGGTCAACAGTCAGCAGAGTAGCTACAAGCCCTGGATGCAGCGGTCAAAGGCATGTGGGGGCTCCTCTTCCCTCGGGACAGAACCGCAGACCCCAGACCCCTGAGTTCTAGGACACTGCGCGGCTCTGGTCGCAACCTGCTTGTGGTATTAATCAAACACCACATCATTCACAGACATTTAAATCCAGGCAAGCTGACTTAGGTGATGTGTCTGCTTCGCTGACATGCAGGCAAAAGCTCCCCGTCTCTATGTTAATGCTGATTTTATACACCTGCTGTTTATAATCCTGATCCTGAGCCCAGAAGACTGTAGCACCCTCGTTCCTTCCACAGACGCTGGTGGCATCTTGATTCCTTGGGCTTTGAGTTCCCAGCGTCCAGGGATGGGAACCCAGATGATCTATGGGGACGTGGGGCTATGCTTTTCTCTCTCCCTCTCCCCTCTCCCCTGTGTCTGTCTGTCTGTCTGTCTGTCTGTCTCTCTCTCTCTCTCTCTCTCTCTCTCACACACACACACACACACACACACACACACACACACACACACACAGCTGTCCAGATCCCTGCTTCCCTCCCAGCTCCACATACTTCAGATCTCTGACAGCGCGCCCCCATTAGCAACTTCATCGGAAAGCTGGGCTCTGCGCTGGTCCTGACGGATGGCCGCCAAAGCCCATTCGCAGCCATGACATCACCGTTCCCATAGAAACCACATGGCTCCATTTCCAAAGGGGGAGAAACTAGCAGGATTCCAAGAGAAGACAAAACCCAAGCAACGGAGTTGGGGTAAATAAACAGCGACGTTGCTTGGCTGAGAGTGTCTTCGCTTCTTAGTAGAAACACTACATGGACATTTTTAAATTACAAAAAAATAGGGAGTCGATATAACGAAATACAGCCGCTGAGTTTCTTTTTGTTGACGTAACATGCTCTACTATGCACAAACCAGATTTGTTAAGAAACGTGACTCTTCGCAAGGAAGGGAAGACCAGCAGCTCTACAAAGTGCATGGTTAGGTTCTAAACCATTAACGTCACCGTGCCTGGAAGCCAGGATTTGAGAGGCTGAGGCAGGAGGATTGCAGACTCGAGGTCAGCCCCAGCAGCACAGCAAGACCCTCAAGCAACACAGTGAGACCCTGTGTTATTTTAAAACAGGGCTGGGGGTATAACCTGGAGGTAGAATGCCCTGGGGTTTAATCCCTGGTACCACAAAAAAAAATTAAAAAAGAAAAATTAAAAAAGAAAAATCCTTAATGCCTCTAACTTTATGTATTTACATTCTATGAACATAATATAATTAAAAGTAATTTTTTTTGTGGTGGGGGGGTAGAACCCAGGGGCTTTTCTACTTCCGGGCTATACTCCAGACCTATTTTATATTTTATTTGGAAACAGGGTCTCCCTAAGTTGCTGAGAGCCTCACTAAGTAGCTTGAGGCTGGCTTTGAAGCTGTGTGATCCTCCTGTCTCAGCCTCCCAAACGCAGGGATTACAAGCATGCGCCACCACGCCCGGTTTAAAAGTAAATTTGATGCTTTTTAACAGTTCGACTAAGAGAAATAATCTCATATGCAGTTAAATTCCACAAGAGGCTGTAGAACCAACTGTGGTTGTGCACACCTACAATCCCAGGACTTGGGAGGCTGAGACAGGAGGATCGCAGGACTGAATCCAGACTCAGCAATTCAGTGAGATCCTTGGCTACGTAGCAAGACCTTGTTTCAAAAATAATAATAAAGCTGGGCGTGGTGGCGCATGCTTGTGATCCCTGCGCTTGGGAGGCTGAGACAGGAGGATCACGGTTCGCGGCCAGCTTCAGCTACTTAGTGAAGCCCTTTGCAACTCAGTGGGACCCTGTTTCAATATAAAGAATAAAAAATAGGGCAGAGGGTGTAGCTCAGTAGAGTGCCCCTGGGTTCCATCCCCAGACCCGCAAAATAATAATAGTAATAATAATAATAATAATAATAATAATAATAATAAGGCTGGGAGGATAGCTCAGAGCTAGAATGCCCCTGGGCTCAATTCCAGTTACTCCTCCACCCCCCAAAAAAAGGTTATGTAAATCACGACTATGTAAATATGGAATGATGCAAATGTATATGGAATTCACACCTGGAATGCAAAATTAAACTATTACAATCTGAGCAAAGCATTTTCAAAAGGAATCCCCAAAACAAAAACTTGGTGGAGGGGAGCAGACGTGAGCAGCCGAGGGCCGTTCACACCCGGAGCAGCGTTGTTAGAAGCCGCCCACTGTGCTTCCAGACACAATCCAGCACGTTCTTTCAAGTGTTATAATTAATAGTCTGATTTACAACTCCAGAAACATCTCAGGAATGCCTTTATGGACGTGGGATAGTCTCCCAAAGACGGGAAGTGGGGCTCAGATCAGTCACCCGAAAGAAATTGAACTCAGACGAGCGAGAGCACAGCCAGGGAGCCGTGGGAGGCAGGACACGCAGGTACAAACACCCGCCCGCCAGAGGACCAGGGCCAGCAGCGGGCAGCCCCGGCGTCCAGGGGGCACCAGCGATGACGCCGGGTGCTGAGTCCCCAGGGATGCCACTGTCGCCGCAACTGATGTTGTGACTGAGACTACAATAAAAGTATACAAACAATGTAGGATGTATGGAAGTACACCTTGGGTCTTTTTAAAAACACATTTCAGCCGGGCGTGGTGGCGCACGCTTGTAATCCCCGTGCTTGGGAGGCCGAGACAGGAGGATGGCACAGGTTCAAAGCCAGCCTCAGGTACTTAGTGAGGCTCTCAGCAACTTAGTGAGACCCTGTTTGCAAATAAAGTATAAAAGAGGTCTGGGAGTATAGCCCAGATGTAGAAAGCCCCTGGGGTCCACCCCAGCACCAAACACACACACACACACACACACACACACACACACACACACACGCACACACACGCAATCACATTTTATATGTTTTTCGTTTACGTGCCCATTCACATTGTCTCAATTTTCTTGAACACAAACCATAGAGTTATAACGCCACGCTTCACGTCATTGCTTCTAATTTCATAATCTACTACATGCAAGGGTCAATTTTTATTTAGTTCATTATTATGAGTTTTACTATGTTTTTACCTGCTTGGTAATTTTTTATTGGATGCTTAACATTATAATATATATCTTTTGTAGTAGAAAGTACTTTTGCATTCCTGTAAATATATAAAAATATGCTGAAATAGCCTAATGCTTTCACTGTAATGTAAAAAAATCTTATTTTAAGAATAACTAGAGCCGGGTGTGGTGGCGCACGCTTGTAATCTCTGCACTTGGGAGGCGGAGACAGGAGGATCACGCAGGTTCGAAGCCAGCCTTGCTGGCTTAAGAGACCCTGTTTCCAAATAAAAAAATATAAAGTAGGTCTGGGAGTGTAGTCCGGATGTAGAAGGGTTTCCAGGAACCCCAGTACCACCACAAAAAAAAAAAGAATAACTAGACAGAATAAAATATATTTGAGAACCTTAAAAAACAACATTCCTAAGGAAGGCTAACTCCAATGACCAGGTACATCTTTAAAGAGCATGGCCACAGAGACAGAAAATGCTTACAACTGTCCCCAGGACGAGTGGACAGTAGGGCCGGTGCTGGAGGCTGTGCAAAAGCCCTGAGGGTCAGCATCGGCAATGACGGGGGACGGGAAGAACGTCCGCTAGGATGTGGGTCCGGAGTGACCCCCAAAAGCTCATGTTGACAGCCTGCTCCCCAGTGCAGCAAGGCTCAGAGGTGGGGCGTGATTGGAGGAGGCGGGGCACTGGGGGCATAGCTGGAGAGGCGTGGCCGGGCGTGGTTAGAGGTGGGGCACTGGGGCGTGGTTAAAGGTGTGCCTGGAGGCGTGGCTAGAGGAGGCTGGCATGGGGGCATGACTGGAGGGGCATCGCCACATAGGCGTGGCCAGAGGCGTGGCTAGAGGAAGCGGGCCACTGGGGGCAAGGCTGGAGGCAGGCCACTGAGGGCATGGCCAGAGAAAGTGTCATTAGAGATGGGCCACTAGGGGCATGGCCAGAGGAGGTTTGGTGAGTGGCAGGCCACTGGGGCATGGCCTTGATAGCTGTCTGTCCCTGGCCCCCTCCTCTGTCTCTTTCTCTCTCTCTCTCTGCAGCCCTGCGCAGCTCTGCTCCCCCATGCCCTGCCACCGTGATGCTTCTGCCTTGGAACCGGCCAACTATGGACTGACCCTCCGAAACCATTAGCCAGACACACCTTTCCTCCTCTTGGCAGTTCTTGTGAGGTATCTTGGTGGCATGAGTGTGCGTGTGACTGACAACCCCGAGGCTACCCAGCCTAAGACGTTGCACTGCGCGAGGTCACAGGCGGGGCAGGGGGCTGGCTGCCCTAGGTTCACATCCCGCGGCTGTCAGCAGCGGCCTGTGTGCCCCGGGGCAGCCGCTCCACCCTTCTTGCTTGTCTACAAAGGGCCCTGTTGCTGGTTCTCCTCTTCTCAGCGTGTTCAAACTGCCCCCCCAGAGCAGATCCTGGCTAATGTTTATCTTTGTGTAATTATCCGATTTGCATTCGCTTTCCTATCTGTGAACCTCAGCAGACCAGGGACTGGGTTTTTAAATTTTTTTTTCCTCTCACTATTGTATCACAAATTCCAACACGCTCTGCCACACAGAGGAGGTTCCAAATCGACATTGGTGGGACGACTGAGTCAGCGATTCATCAAGCTCGTGTATGTGGAAGTGATCTGTAAGTGGGAAGCAGGAAGGAAGTGAGCGTCTGTGCCTTGGTGTGGACGGGGACAAGAGGATTAATCCTCTTCACTGCTGGAAACCGTTCTGCCACGACTGGAGGATACCATGCAGAAAGGGGCTCTTATGAGCTGCCCCCCAGGGCCCTATTTCAGGATTCTCTCAGTGACTGTGCCAAAAGGCCCAGTGCATCTATGTTCGGATGCCGTGCTGCGTCACGTTGACCCATGATGGCCACCATGTGCCTGGCTGAGTCTTAAGGGCGTCAAATGGAGTGGACATCTCTTGCCTGAACCTTCTGGGAATCTGTGCCTCGACAGGGAAAGATGCACCTGGCCATGGCTAGGCTAGGAAAAGCACTTGGCCCCACCATCCCCCACCTTTGGTGAATCCGACCCTACATCCAAAGCGCCACCGACCCCTGGAGCCAAAGGAAACCACAGTGGCCAAGCCGGGCGAGCTTGCTCCCCCATGCTGACCCATTCACGGGAACAAAGCCCTTCCAAGTTGCACAGAGCTGGTCTGGAGATGGAAGGTCTTTATGCAAGTTTCCAAGGAAACGACTCAGATGCTGTTACTATAGAAACAGTTGCTACCATCTATTTTCCATGGCCCCTGGACAGTCAGGAAAGACGGGGAGGTGGGGAGGGGCTGTGGTTGGATGGAGAATAGAACAAGGAGAGTTGGATTTAGGTCAAGACAAACAGCGACGTACGGAGGCAGCCCCCTGATGGCTTCCGCGGCAAGAGTAAGAGACCGCCGAACCGCCACAGGAAGCGGATCGGGCCGCGGGTTTGCGGTCTGTTGTTGTTTGTGGTGTTTTGGAGCCGGGGTGAAGACGGTGCTGTGTTAGAATCACCTCAGCCCATCCAATGGGGCCTGTCAACGAGGCTCTCCAGAGGAGACGCAGGCATGAGGACCAGCACGGTCCAGACCCTCGAAGCGGCCATGACAGCTGAGGCCAGCTTCCCGCACCAGCCTCTTCCCTGCTGGACGCTTGAGGTGAAAGAGATGCACGCTCCAAGTCCTCCGACTTTTACTACTGTTTGTAATACCACAGCTGCGTGAGCGTTGAGCCTTTTCAATCTATGAAAGAAGATTACGGGTCAGTTTGAAAAGTCCCACAGAGGACAAGCGCGTTGTGAAGCAGGTGGACGGGAACGGCAAGACTCAGCACCGAGCGCGGCCAGCGCCTGGCCAGGCTCGCCACTGCCTTGGGCGCAGCCCCGCTGCACGAGGCCCGCTGCTCTGCTCAGCATTCTTACACCTGTGACCCAAAGGCTGCCCGTGTAACTTACTGGAAAGATCTTTCTTACGGTTTCAGGCTCCGTCCATGTGAGGTCCATATGTGGCTCTCAGGCTTGGCAGCAGGAGGCGGGGAACGAGACAGCACATGGGCTGCGCTCCTCACATCATGGAGGCCAGAGTGAAGAGCGAATGGGAGGAGGAGCCATTTGTATAATCCCAAGGGTGCAGGCCCAGGGACCCACCTCCTCCAGCTATACCCTACTGGCTTGGGTCACCACCGTGCCCGTATTGGGAAAGGGCTTCAAAATGTGTTTACAAATAGCTTTGGTATTAATGAGCTGGTACTGGGGAACGGCTGCAGAATGTATTTGAAGATAGCTTTGGTATTAGAAAGTCGGGACTTGGTTATGGCCAGGAGTCAGGTAACTGTTATAATGCAAATTAACCTGGCGAAAAGTAACTAGCAAGACCATAGGGAGTTGGAACTTTGGACTTCTAAAGATGGCTTTACATAATAACTGATATCTAGTTAAGAGGAAGGGAAGAGGGAATTGACCTTCCTGAAAGGAGAAACCTGGCCCTAGGAAGATTAAGGGGACGGATTCTAATTCTAATTCTAATTCTAAGTCACAGAATTAGATAGTAGAACAAGATGGAGGATGCGTGCCGGGCGAGGTGGGCACGCTTGTGATCCCTGTGCTTGGGAGATGGAGACAGGAGGATCGCACAGGTTTGAAGCCAGCCGTGCTGGCTTAAGAGACCCTGTTTCCAAATAAAAAGGTATAAAAAGGTATAAAAATAGGTCTGGGAGTGTAGCCCGGAGGTAGAAGGGTTTCCAGGAACCCCAGTACCACCAAAAAAAAAAAAAAAAAGATGGAGGATCTGTTCCAGGTTTTGTGGGTTGGTGACTTCGTTCAGGGCACCCGCTCATGGTATGCCTGGATAGCATAAGGCTGTAACTGTCTTCTGTATTTCTGTCTTTTTTTTTTTTCCAGGTCTGGGGATGGAACCCACGGGCATTCTACCTCTGAGCTACACCCCCTGCCCTATTTCTTATTCTTTATTTTGAAACTGGATCTCACTGAGTTGCAAAGGGCCTCACTAGGTAGCTCAGGCTGTCCGCGAACCGCGATCCTCCGGTCTCAGCCTCCGGAATGCTGGGATTACAAGCATGTGCCACCATGCCCGGCTATTTCTATCTTTTTAAGAAACTCATTTAAATCTCCAGCAAGAGTCCAAGCTATTGCATATTTATCCTGAGCTCAGGACAAGGACCTGAGGTTTTATGGGAATTGTTTCTGGGAGCCTAACGGGGACAGTTCCCCCAAAAGGTAACAGTCACCCAAATCATAACATTTTAACTCACGTATGTGTGTGTGTGCATGCACGCGTGTGTGTAGGACTGGTGGTTGAACCCAGGATTATTCTACCTTCAAGCTACACTCCCAGCCCTTTTTATTTTTTGTTTTGAAACAGGCTCTTGCTAAGCCGGGCGTGGTGGCGCACACTTGTTATCCCTGCGCTTGGGAGGCTGAGACAGGAGGATTGCACAGGTTCGAAGCCAGCCTCAGCTACTTGGTGAGGCTCTCAGCAACTTAGTGAGACCCTGTTTCCAAATAAAATACAAAATAGATCTGGGAGCATAGCCCGGAGGTATAAAGCCCCTGGGTTCCACCCCCAGTATCAAAAAAAAAAAAAAAAAAAAAAAGAAACAGGCTCTTGCTAGATTGCTGAGAGTCCCGCTACATTGCTGAGGCTGGCCTCAAGCCTGCAGTCTCCTGTGCCAGCCTCCCAAGTATTGGGATTATAAGCATGTACCTCCACACCTGGCTTCATAACCTTCCTTTTTTGTGTGTGGTACTGGTGATGGAAGCCAGGGGCATTCTGCCTCTGAACTACACCCCCAGACCTGTTTTATTCTTTATTTGGAAACAGGGTCTCACTGAGTTGCAGAGGGCCTCACTAAGTACTTGAGGCTGTCCTCAAACCTGTGATCCTCTTGTCTCAGCCTCCCAAGTACCGGGATTATAGGCGTGCACCCCCACACCTGGCTTCGTGGCCGCGGGATCATGGATAGGCATGAGGACCGGCAATCAGCCCTAACCCCAAACAGTCTTGGGAAGCTGACCTTTTAAGTCCTGAGGGTTTAATTCTGTACAGGATAATGTGACATCTCAGAAAAAAAAAATTTGACAAGCACTAAGATGCTGGCCCCTAGGAAAGTTTCTTTGCAGTGGCAGGGGTGTAAAGGGGACACTCCGGGGTCCACTGTCAAGCCAGTACATGAGGAGATGGGAGCCAGGGAAGGGAAGCGGGGTAGACATCACACCGTGCCACCCAGTCCAGAGCCTCTCCGTGCCCTAAAACCCATCTCCCTAGCTGCGGGAGGGGAGGACTGCACCCCAGGCCGCCCCAGGAAGGTCCTCAACCCCGGCCTCTCAGCCCACAAAGGGGGCATTCAGAGGAGAAACCACATCTCAGGTCTTCCGGTTCTGCAGAAGGCCCCTAGGGTGTTTTCTTTCAAATAACACTGCCGGGCATTGTTGGGAAACTCAGAGCAGACAGGAGGGGCCGTGGAGGAGAGGGGCCAGGAGAGCAAGGCCTCCGACCTGAGACTGCGGCACTGACCTCAAGGCCAGGCAGGCGGACACTGCAGACGCTAAGTACCCCGGCCCCTTGATGACCCACAGGCTCCCTGCACCCATGCGAGCCCACACACCACAAAGGGGGCGCCGAGGGAGAACAGAGGGGCACCTAGCTCTAGCTTTAAATATAACTCCTGTGCCTGGGATACCAACACTCGTTTTAAAAAAAGACCAGGCATGGTTGCGTATGCTCGTCATCCCAGCATTCGGAGGCTGCGATCCAAGGATCGCGGTTCACAGCCAGCCTCGGCTACTAGTGAGGCCCTCTGCAACTCAGTGAGACCCTGTTTCAAAATAAAGAATAAAAAAATGGGGCTGGGCGTGTAGCTCGGAGGTAGAATGCCCCTGGGCTCCATCCACATCACCACCAAAAAAAAAAAAAAAAAAAAAAAAAAAGACTGTGGGTGTATCTGAGAGAGAATGTTCCTGGGTCCAATCTTCATTAAAAAATAACATTCTTATGCCCAGGCATGATGGCATACACCTATAACCCCAGTACTTGGGAGGCCAAGTTCATGGCCAGCCTCAGTGACTTAGCGAGGCCCTGTTTTAAACTAAAAACTAAAACAGGGCTGAGTGTTTAGCTCACAGAACAGCCCTGGGTTCCATCTCCAGTGCCCCCACAAACACACACACTTCCTACAAAATAACCTCCAGCGCTTTCAAAACCCTTGACCCCCACCATCCCCCCAGCCTTAGAAAAGAAGCCATTGCTTCTCCACCACGGCTGGGAGCAGCAGGTCGGGGCCAGGGGGAGGTGGTATGACGGTGCGCACAGGTCTCTCGTGGACATACGCATCCACCTGCCTTAGGGGAGGGCGGCTGGCCACACGGCCGGTGTGCTCAGCGCTCCAAGAGATGGCCACACTTCCCAGAGGGCTCTGCCATTCTGTGTTCCGCCAGCAGCACCCCGGCCGGCTCCTCTGCATCCTCAGGGACGCTCCCCTCTGTAAAACTTCTACCAAGCGTCCCAACTGTGGCCACCCTATTCCTCTGTGTATTAACCCATCTCCTTAATGACACCAAAATATCTTGGACAGCTAGAGTCCATTTTCCTCAGGAATTCTAGGGAACCAAAGCTGAGCTGGCACATCCAGAAGGAAGGCGGAGGTGTCTCCTGCCCAGCGCATGCGCACACACACACACACACACACGCACACCGCGTCCGTGAGGGTGTGGTGGTGACCCTGATGGCCCCCCCTACACTGCGCATGTCGCCGGCCACCCTGGGCATTCGTCTGTCTTTCTCTTCAGTGGACTCTAAGACTTTTAAAGACAAGACTGGCCGGGCGTGGTGGCGCACGCTTATAATCCCAGCATTTGGGATTGTGGTTCGCAGCCAGCCTCAGCTACTTAGTGAGGCCCTTTACAACTCAGTGAGGCCCTGTTTCAAAATAAATAAAAAATAGGGCTGGAGGTGTAGGTCAGAGGTAGAATGCCCCTGGGTTCTACCCCCTGTACCCACAAGAGAAAGAAAGAGAGAGAGAGAGAGAGAGAGAGAGAGACAGACAGACAGACAGACAGACAGACAGACAGATGGACGGACGGAGGGAGGAGGGAGGAGCTGGCTTCCAGCACCCCGCAGGCTCTACCCTAAATAGACCTTCATCTTGTCCTTCACCCCACATGAACTGGCTCAGCCTCGGTGATACCAACATGCACCCCAGGCCACACTGGGCTTCTGCAGAGCGGGTGAAATCCCTCCCAGAGCCAGTTTCCAAATCAGAAGCGAGACCTGCAAACTGGACCAGCTCTGATCCGAGGACCAGGCCTCACAGGGACCCCAGGGCTCAGCCAAACCACAGGCCTCTTCACAGAGCAGGGCGGGGCAGCGCCAATCCTAATAGAGTTTCTGCCACTCACCCTGCTTTGGGGACAAGAAGACCCTCCCACAATTCCTACAACAGCTGTTAAATGAGGTTTCAAATCATTCCTGCAGATTTGAAAATCCCACACAGAACCAGCACACAGCTAAAATCTCTCAGACAGCCCCTGGGCAGAGTTCTTTCATTTGAAACTGACCAATAGAAACATTCATTAAGGAGGAGCGTTTCTCGGGGTCACCTGCCTCTCAGAAGCAGTCCCAGAGCCGCCCTGAGAGGCTGAGGAGAGGCCCGGCCTCCACCTGTCACGGCTCCCAGCGGGACAGATGCCCTGCTCCTCAGAGTGGACGGGCCGGCACCCTGCGCCCTGCATCTCTCCACCTGGTGAGGGCACGCCATTCGGCACCACCGTCTCTCGCTGCTGTTTCCTTCCATGAAGTTCCATCCCCAGTGCCAAAGGAAGAAAGGAAGAAAGAAAGAAAGAGAAAAGAAAGAAAGAGAAAGAGAAATAACGGCACAGAAAAGGATGCATGTTTCTATTGAAAAACAATAAGAGAGACAAATGCAATTTTCACTTGTACAGTGCACTTGCTTTTTGAGATTACAGCCCCAAAACTTTCCCTGCAAAGCCTCTACTGATGACAGGTTAGAACAGGGACTTGGAGGCCACATTTGTTTGTTTGTTTGTTTGTTTGTTTGTTTGTTTTTGTGGTGCTGGGGATTGAGCCCAGGGGCAGTCTACCCCCAAGCTCCACCCCTGGTCCTATTTTATTCTGAAATAGGGTCTCGCTAGAGAGTCTTACTACTTGCTGAGGCTGCCCTCTAATCTGCCATCCTCCCGTCTCAGCCTCCCAAGTACTAGGATGATAGGCGTGCGCCACGACACCTGGCTAGGACTGCGTGTTTGCAGCCAGCCTCAGCAACTTAGTGAGACCCTTAGCAACTTACCTAGGCTCTGTCTCAAAATTTTTTAAAAAAGTGAAGAGGGCCAGGGGTGCAGCTCAGAGGTAGAACGTCCCTGAGTTCAATCCCAGACTGCCCAAAGAAAACAAAATAAAAAATAAGCAAATAAATAAAATTAAGGAGGAGGTGGAGAAATCAGAAAGAAGGAGAAGAACCAGAGGAGGTGGGACTGGAAGGGCGGCACGCTTCACAGCTGCACAGGATGATCCTTTGGAGGCGGGCAGACAGCTTGAGTGGTTTATTCTTATTTACTAGTTAAAACAAAAAAAAAAATTCTTTTAAATATTAGCCTAGTGCAGTGTTGCCCGCTTGTGGGAGGCTGAGACAGGAGAGCCACAGGTTTAAAGCCAACTCAGCAACTTAGCAAGACCCTGTTTCAGAATAAATAATAGAAAATAGAGCTGGGGCGTAGCACACATGTAGAATGCATCCCCAACCCCAAAAGAATGGTAGAATGGTAGACTCCATCCCCAACTCCAAAAGCTCCTCACTCTAAAAGCCCTTCAAACAAGGTACTGTCCCTGAGGGTACCCTCGGGTCAGATTAGCGAGGAGGCACTCTAAGTTGGGAGCGCCCTGAGGGCTCTGAGCAGCCCTTTCTTTCCTCTCTTCTTCTCAGGGGCCGGCCTGCCCTCTTCCCCGTTTTAAGGCCCCAGTGTAGGTAGGTAGGTTTTCCCCTCCATCAGCACTCTGGGGCTCTCAGGCAGGCAGCCCTCGGTGAAGGCCAGTGTGTAGGAGTCAGCCAGGAGCACCCCCTCCCGCACGCATTCCACAAATGTTGACTTTAGCTCAGTGAACGGGTCAAATAGACAAGCCAGCAGATGAAAATAAAGGTGCTGCAAATCACGTGCTCTAATTCAGCACTGAGCAGGCGCGGAGGCACCCACCTGTGAGGCCAGTACCTGAGAGACCGAGACAGGAGGATCACAGGTTTGAGGCCAGCCTCAGCAACTTTGACAGACCCTCAGCAACTGAGAGAGACCCTGCTTTAAAATAACAAAATAAAAAGGACTGGGGAGTAGCTCAGAGGTAGAAGACTTCTGGGTTCAAATCCTCAGTATCAAAAATAAAAATAAAGATAATAAAATAGCAAGGGGTTGGGGTGCATACCTGTGACCCCAGTACTTGGGAGGATCACAGATTTGAGAACAGCTTCAACAACTTAGTGAGACCCTCAGAAACTTAAAGAGACTCTGTTTTGAAAACAGAAAAGCCAGGCGTGGTGGCGCACGCTTGTAATCCCAGCATTTGGGAGACTGAGACCAGAGGATCGTGGTTCGCCGCCAGCCTCAGCTACTTAGTGAGGCCCTTTGCAACTCAGTGAGACCTTGTTTCAAAATAAAGAATAAACTGGGCATGGTGGCGCAAGCTTGTAATCCCCGCGCTTGGGAGGTGGAGACAGGAGGATCGCACAGGTTTGGAGCCAGCTGCGCTGGCTTAAGAGACCCTGTTTCCAAATAAAAAATATAAAATAGGTCTGGGAGTGTAGCCCCAAGGTAGAAGGGCTTCCAGGAACCCCAGTACCACCAAAAAAATAATAATTAAAAAAAAAAGAATAAAGTCTGGCATGGTGGCGCACCCTTATAATCCTTGTGCTTGGGAGGCTGAGACAGGAGGATCGCACAGGTTCAAAGCCAGCCTCAGCTACTTAGTGAGGCTCTCAGCAACTTAGTGAGACCCTGTTTTCAATAAAATATAAAAGAGGGCAGGGAGTGTATAGCCCAGAGCTAGAAAAGCCTCTGGGTTTCACCCCCAGTACCACACACAAAAAAAGAAAGAAATAATAAAAAATAGGGTTTGGGGTGTGGCTCAGAGGTAGAATGTGCTTGGGTTCCACCCCCAGTACAATAATAATAATAATAAATATAGTATTCTATCAGCCTTGGGGTCCTGAGGGAGGCACCCAAAGGAAGGGGTTGATGGATAACTATCAAGGAGAGGCAATTAGCCAACTGGAAGCTTAATGTTTACTTTGGTTCCTTGGTCTTTTAATAATAATGGTTACTAGTGGGCGTGGTGGAGCATGCTTGTAATCCCAGCATTTGGGAGGCTGAGATAAGAGGATCACAGTTTTCAGCTACTTAATGAGGCCCTTTGCAACTCAGTGAGACCCTGTTTCAAAATAAAGAACATAAAATAGGGCTGGGGATGTAGCTCAGAGGTAGAAATGTCCCTGGGTTCCATCCCTAGTATCATGAAAAAAGAATAAAAATAAAAATAAATAGAAAATAAAAAGGGCTGTGGGTGTAGCTTGGAGGTAGAATGCCCTGGGTTTAATCGTTAATATAAAAAAAGAAGGAAAGAAAGAAGGAAGAAAGGGAGGGAGGGAAGGAGGAAGGAAGTCCTCCCCACCCTTGTCTAAGATTCTAATATACACACGCTATCCCAGAGCACTTCTGGCCTGGAGCCGGCCTCCGCAAGAGTGCTCCAGGAATCCCGTAACAGTCTGTCCTTCCTGGGAGCCCGTCCTCCCTCTCTGCTCCTCCCTAGCAGGTGACATCATGGGAGCCTTGAGGGCCCTACAGAATACGCAGCTCTGAATGGGTTTAAAGAAGATTTTGTGATTTTCCAACAAGACACTGGGCACTGTCTCTGTGTACGGCACAGTTCCGGGGTCTACTCTCCTATTTAACCTCCGCGTGTCCCGGACCTTGGAGACCCGACATCGCAAGCAGGGCCGTGGAGGACGGGGCTCCAGCGTCCAGGCGCATGGCCCCGATTCCGGCTCCAGAAGGAGTTCCGTTCTGGTCTCCTGGCAGGGGCAAGATGCACCCAAACTTTTTTTTAAGGCACTGGGGATTAAACACAGGGGCATTTACAACCGAGCTATACCCCCAACCCTATGGATCTTTATTTTTGAAACAGGGTCTCACTAAGATACCCAACACTGGCCTCAACCTATGATCCTCCTGTCTCAGTCTCCCAAGTACTAGGATTACAGATATGCCAAACCAGGCCCAACACCTAAACACCTCCCTCCCTCCCTCCCTCCCTCCCTCCCTCCCTCCCTCCCTCTTACTTTGAGGTGCTGGGGATGGAACCCAAGGCATTCTACCTCTGAGCTACACCTCCAGCCCTATATTTTTATTCTTTATTTGGAAACAGGGTCTCACTGAGTTGCAGAGGGCCTAAGTAGCTCAGGCTGCCCTCAAACCATAATCCTCCTGTCTCAGTCTCCCAGATGCTGGGATGACAAGTGTGTGCCACCACACCTGGCTCTCTTAAACATTTTAAGCGCCTTTTCTGTGGTATATGCTTCTATTCTCCAAGCTGCCTTTCTTTTCTTAGGACGAGCGGGGTGGCTTCCAGCAGCATGAAGATCTGTACATTCCACGCCCCCCACTCCACAAACTGGCCACGTGGGGATAAAAGTGCTACTGGTTCTCTGGAGGGAGAAGGGGTAATATCAAAGCCTGTTCTCATGGCTACTAAAGAAGAAGGCTTAGGAGCTCCGGAGGGCCACCCGCTCAGAGAGATGGGCGTTTATCCCTGTTCTCCGGGCAGCTTAGGAAGAAACGCAGCACCAGGAGGGGGAGGCAGCCCGGGCTGCAGCAGGGTGGATCCGGGCAGCGCTCCTGGCCCAACCACTTCCCATCTCGAGTGGTATGGGTTTGGGAATATTTGCGTGGACTTGACTGACTGAGCACCCTTAATCCAAAAATCCCAACTTCAGACGCGCTAAAGCCTACCACAAAGCAAGAGAGCTTGCGAACTGCATGAGTCGGATCTGCAACAGAGAGATGGCCATGGGGCGTGGGATGGGGACCACGCTGGCGTCTGCAAGGGACCTGCAGGCCTCTTGACTCTCTCTGGAAAAGAGGGGCTACATTGAACCCCTGGTGTATACGAGGCCCTCCAGAGCCCTCACTACCTCTGCAGAGCCGACTGGAAGAGACACCACCGTGATCCAGGCAGGACGCAGGGACGGGGAGCCGGCAGCCTGGGCAGAGGGCCCAGGCCCCGGGGGCAGGAGCCCTGGGGAGGAGGCAGAAGAGAGGCTGCGGCCTCCAAAGGCTCGCCTTCCTGGCACTGTCTACGGCCAAGCACACTTCAGGACCACTAGACCCAAGCCGAAGTGCCGACTTCAGGGTGAAGTCTGTAGATGAGAAGGGTGGCAGGCCCCTCGGGCACATCGCTGGACAAAGGATCGTTTCCAGGGAAAAGTGCTGAGAGGGCTGCCTGTGACCCACAGGCTTCGCCAAGACACCCCAGGCTTCTGCCCTGGCTGCGGGCCTCTCTGACACGGCGGTGCCACTCTGGCTGCAGAGCCGGCTGCAGGCACAATGCAGTCTCAGTCAAGCAACAGGGAGGATTCTGGCCAACGTGTCCTCCTCAACCTCTCTCACCTGCTGCGGAAGGCCAGGGGACCGGTCCACAGCATCCCCTCTGCGTTCCGGACGAGTGCACGTTTTTATCTTATTCCTCTTTCCATTTGTCAAGCCAAGCTTTCTATCGGGAGGGTTCTCTCTCTTAGCCTCCTAGGGAACAGCGTCCACGGTTGAGCCGGGCATGGTGCGCATGCTTGTAATCTCAGCACTTGGGAGGCTGAGACAGGAGGATCATGGTTTGGGGACAGCCTCAGCTACTTAGTGAGGCTCTTTGCAACTCAGTGAGACCCTGTTTCAAAATAAAGAATTAAAAATAGGACAGAGGGTGTAGCTCAGAGATAGAATGCCCCTGGGTTCCATCCCCAGGACCACAAAAATAAATAAATAAATAAATAAAATAAAATCAGCCTGGGGGTGGAGCTTGGAGGTAGAATGCTCCTGGGTTCCATCCCGAGTACCATAAATAAATAAATAAATAAATAAATAAATAAATAAATAAATAAATATGGAACTGGGTTTTCAACTTAACCCTTTTCCTCAATTCCAGGGTCCAGTCCTAAAACTGTGTACTTTTAAAGCTCACCCTCCCTGAAAACCGAATCACGTCCTAAGTTCTTGTGTAGGCAACCTTTGATTTCCTCTATCAAAAATGTTTACCATAGAGCCGGGCACGCTTGTAATCCCCGCGCTTGGGAGGCTGAGACAGGAGGATCGCACAGGTTCGAAGCCAGCCTCAGCTACTTAGTGAGGCTCTCAGCAACTTAGTGAGACCCTGTTTCCAAATAAAATATAAAATGAGTCTGGGAGTATAGCCCGGAGGTAGAAAGCCTCTGGGTTCCACCCCCAGTACCACCAAAAAAAAAAAAAAATCAAAAGGACTGGGGGTGTGGCTGAGAGGTCGGAGGCCCCCGGGCTCAGTCCCCAGGCACACGCACACGCGCAGTCCCCTCCTTGGTGGACTCCGTCGCCTGCCCCAAAACGCCGCAGGTGCTGGTCCTTGCTTCTCTTGGGCCTTGCAGACAGCAGCTCACGGTCACCCCCATGTGTCCACCAGCACCCGGGTCCTTGGCTACCAAAAAAAAAAAATGTTTACCATTGTTACCAAAACAATGCGATGGCAGGTCCCGGCCCAAGCAATGAAGGACGTGTGAAGTCAGAACGTAACCTGTGAACCTTGTTCCCTGCCAGAGCCGCGGTTCATGAGCATCAGATGTACATAGAAAGAAGCTGCCAGAAACATTTCCACCCTGAGGACATGTGCGGGGCGGAGAGGAACAGAAAAGCCCACGAGAACCGGAGCCGCATCCACCGCATGGGACCCGTTCCCAGCTGCTCACCTGCACGCGGCCCAAAGGCGCCCGCTGGTCTCTAAGGGACAGAAGAGCCTAGTACAACCCTCCAAAAAATAAACACCCCAAGCTCGGGATGAAAAGCGTCAGAACTGCAGAGTGTCTTAATTCCAAGTTAATGACTCTGCGGTCTTTAAACCTGTGAATGCAAAATGCCACCCAGTACAAATTAGCATCGATATTTACACCAGCTTCCTACAACGCAAGTGTAGCTCGCCCTCGGCAGAGTGACGGGCGACTCTTAGAAAACAGAGAAAGGAAGGAAGGGAGGGAGGGAGGGAGAGAAGAGTCTGCAGGGTGCCTCGGGTGCCCGGGCTGGCTGTGAGCTGGGCATCGTCCGTCCTCCGCCATCACTGGGATTTCAGGTGTGCACCAACGCGCCTGGTAAGGGCTGCTCTTTGGATATAGAAGCAACCCTTACGTGAGCCAGGTTCGGGGGCACACACCTGTAATCCCAGCGACTCACAAGGTTGTGACAAGAAGATGGCAAGTTTGAGACCAAGCTGGGCATCTTTGTGAGCCCCTGTCTTGAAGTCAAAAGAACTTAGGATGGAGCTCGGTGGTAGAGCTCCCCTGGGCCCAAACCCTCCGGTCCAGCTCCAAAAATTAGAACAGAAAAACAGAAGGACTTTTTCTCTGCTGCTTTAAACCCTTCTAGACCCTTGGCTGGCTGGCTGGCTTTCCTGGTGGCCCCTCAGTGACCACCCGACCCACTTTTTTGCAATGTAAAATCTGTACCTTGCCTCCTTCCTTTCCTCCCTCACTAGGGATTGAACCCAGGGGCATCCTACCTCCGAGCTGCACCCCCAACCCTTTCATACTTTTTGTTTTGAAATAGGATCTCACTAGGTTACTAAGAGTTTTGCTAAGTTGCTGAAGCTGGCCTCAAACCTGAGGTCCTCTTGTCTCAGCCTCCCAAGGACTAGGCTTACAGATGTATGGCACTATGCCTGGCTGGGAACCATTTTCTTAAAGATTTTACATACTGAACGTTCCAAATAAAATGTTAAAAAGACTTTGAACAGGAAGCCAGGTTGGTATTATGACCACTAGGCCAGGAATGTAGACACCCAGACCACCAGGCAGAAACCATGTTTCTATTTCATTTTTCTTCCAGATGACCTATTTTTTATTCTTGCTTTTTTTTTTTTTTTTTGTGGGTCTGGGGATGGAACCCAGGGGCATTTTAGCTCTGAGCTACAGCCCCTGCCCTATTTTTTATTCTTTATTTTGAAATCGGGTCTCACTGAGTTGCAGAGGGCCTCACTAAGTAGCTGAGGCTGTCCGCAAACCATGATCCTCCGGTTTCAGCCTCCCGAATGCTGGGATTATAAGCGTGCACCACCACGCCCGGCTTTATTCTTGCTTTTGAAACAGGATCTCACTGATATGTGGAGGGCCTCACTCACTAAGTAGCTGAGGCTGTCCGTGAACCGCCATCCTCCCGTCTCAGCCTCCCAGATGCTGGGATGATAAGCGTGCGCCACTATCCCCGGCTTCAGCCCCAGCACTTTTGATTTTTAGTTTTGAAACAGTCTAGCTAAATTGCCAAGGGCATTGCTAAGTTACTGAGGCTGGCCTCGAACCTGTGATTCTCTTGTCTCAGTCTCCCAAGCACTGGGATGACAGATGTGTGTCACTACACCTGGCTCCAAGAAGATGATAAGGAGAATCTACCTTCATGTGTGAAATGTCAGGAGCCCTTGTGCTGAGGCTGGAGAGAGAACGCAGAGTGAGAGACGCGGAGCCGGACGGAAAGATAGGCAGGCGGCGGGTCCATGCGGCCATGATCCAAAGCCCACCCTGGACGCCCGTGCGTCGGCAGATGTGGTCCCTCCACTTCCCGGCTCCCAGGGCCGCACCTGCTTACACGGCAGAAGCTGAGGTCTGCAAGCACCACACCCAATAGATGCCCGGGTCCCAGCGCACACAAGGCGGCAGACAGGGGGAGGACTCTGGGTCCTTCAGCACCGTCACCCCGGCCACGCAGAGACAGCAGTTGTGCTGCTTCCTCTGCCAGTGTGCTCTTTCCCAGGGGCACAGTGGATGAAAGCCGCAAGTTCCGGGAATGTTTTTCCAAGCCATCGATCGATCGGCTCTGAGACGAGTCTCAGTCGAGAGAGGCACAACGTACAGCCCTGAACCGAGGGCCTTGGAGAGATTCCCAGAAAAGGAAAGCTCCCTGCGTGGCCGAGTCCCTAGAAGCCAGCGCTGCCCACTCTCTCTCAGGTAACAGTCACCACAGCTAGGCAGAGGAGCAGCTACTGTGTCCACCTGCCTGCCCGAGGAGACCAGCAGTAGTTACCCAAAAGGGAAAAGGGAAGTTGGGCATGGTGGCACACACCTGTAATCCCCGTACCTGAGAGGCTGAGACACAGGGGGATCGCAGGTTCGAGGCCAGCCTTAGCAATTTACTGAGACCCTCGGCAACATAGACAGACCCTGTTTCAAAATGAAAACTAAACGGGCTGGGGGGATGTAGCTGGAAGGTAGGATGTCCCTGGGCTCAACCCCATTACCACACACACACACATGAACCAGGGGCATTTTAGGTCTGAGCTACACTCCCAGACCTATTTTATTTGCTATTTTTGAAAGAGGGTCTCACTGAGTTGTTGAGGGTCTTGCTATGTTGTTGAGGCTAAACTAGAACCTGCAATCCTCCTGTGTCTCAGCCTCCCATGTACTAGGAGGGCAAGTATGTGCTACCACACCCAGCTAGATTCCTTCTAAAAGAAGGAAGTCTTTTTGTAATCCCAATGCTTTGGAGGCTGAGACAGGAGGATTGCACAGGTTCAAAGCCAGCCTCAGCTACTTAGTGTGGCTCTCAGCAACTCAGTGAAACCCTGTTTCCAAATAAATTATAAAATAGGACTGGGGTGTAGCCTGGAAGTAGAAAGTCCCTGGATTCTACCCCCAGTACCACACACACACACACACACACACACACACACACACACACAAAAAAAAAAAAAAAAAGAATAAAAAAAAAGTCTTTGTGGGGCGGGGGGCACTGGGGATTGAACCCACAGGCATTCTAGCTCTGAGCTAAACCCCCAGCCTGACTGTATTTCTTCTTTGGAAACAGGGTCTCACTGAGTTGCAAAGGGCCTCGCTAAGTAGCTGAGGCTGTCCACGGACCGCGATCCTCCTGTCTCAGCCTCCCAAATGTTGAGATGACAAGCGTGCGTCACCACCCCCAGCCTCAAATACCAGTATTTAAAAAGGGCCCCTCAGGTTCCCACTGAATCCTGTGCTGCAGACCCTGCTCCGGGAGAACAGGACCACAGGCCTCCAGCTGTCTCTCTTCAAGGTCCCTGGAACAGCCCTGCGTTTTAGAAACTGAATAAATGCCATGAAGGAGGCTCGGGAGGACCAGTGAGACTCACTCTAGTTTCAAGGACAGGAGGGACAGAGCTGGCTCAGCCTCCGCTGCACGGCCACACCTGCAGGACAAAGGCGTCCTTTCAGAGGACTACGGGAGCGGTGGCGCCGTCCCCAGAGCCGGGGGCCTGGCACTTCCAGGGGAGAGCTGGGGTCACTCGTAAACTCAGCGGGCACGGGCACACGCCCGGGAAGTTGGCACAGCATCTGCAAGCTGGGCTGGCCTCCAGGCAGCCTGGCCAAAGTCGAGAAGGCTCTTAATTCATCCAGAGGGAGATTTGCAAACACGTAGAGAGACAGGT
The DNA here is from genome assembly GCF_963383645.1 of Muscardinus avellanarius. Classification (NCBI taxonomy): domain Eukaryota; kingdom Metazoa; phylum Chordata; class Mammalia; order Rodentia; family Gliridae; genus Muscardinus; species Muscardinus avellanarius. The sequence goes on along the minus strand of NC_137788.1, from coordinate 109,895,456 downwards.
ATGACTGCAGATTGGGCAATTCAGCCTCCATTGGAATTCGGCCCCGGGGGGAGGGGGCTGAGGGCACCCCTGTGTTCCAGAGCATGCAGCCCAGGCTAGGGGAAAGGTCTCTGCTTCTTGGATTTGGCAACTCTGGCAGCTGCAACCTGTCAGCAAAGATGGCCGCCCCAGAGGGCAGGGAGCAGCTCCTCCCGCAGCAAAACTCTTCAGCAGCCAGCGGCCTGCGCCTCCTTTAGACTGAGGGAGCTGGGCCCTAGGAAAGGAAGGCTGGTTACTATGCCCGGTGCTATGCACCGGGATATTTCTTTGCTTTGCCTCATTATATTTTATTTTATTTTATTTTTGCAGTACTGGGGATGGAACCCAGGGGCATTCGACCTCCGAGGTAGGTACACCCCCAGCCCTATTTTTTTAGTCTTTATTTGGAAACAGGGTCTCACTGAGTTGCAGAGGGCCTCACTAAGTAGCTGAGGCTGGCCTTGAACCTGTGATCCTCCTGTCTCAGCCTCCCAAGTACTGGTATGAAAAGCGTGTGTAGCCGCACCTGGCCAGCCTGACTCTTTCATGCCACTGAACGCTTCCCAGCCTCATGCGGAGGCCCCCTGGTGACCTGTCTCGCCTTTCCCTAAGCTTCAAGTGTAAAGCAGAGCGGTGTGCTCCGGGGCCCTCAGTAATGCCCACAAAGCACCTCCGTCCACAGTCTGTGTGGAGGTTCACCCGCTACGGTTCCCCCGAGGTGACAGCCAGGCTCCTGCCCCCGAATCCTTCAGTGCTTGTACCGACCACCCGATCTCTAGGTCTTCGACCAGCTTCCTGCAAAGTTCTCTTTTGGGGAGTGAGACTCACATATGTAGTTTAAAGATGAGGCCGTCCAGGACTGACCCGGGCCCAGCACTCTTAACTAGCAGATCTTCTTGAAGGCAGAGCCCTCAGACCCTTGTCAGTGTCAGTGGTCAGCGATCAGGACACTGTCAGCTGTGTGGACAGTGGAGCCGCCTGCCCACAGCGGAAGAAAAGTAGCTCCCCACAGGGTCTCCACAATCAACAAGAACTCAGACAGGAAAAAGACAGCCCCGCGAGCTTCTCACCACACCCGAAGGCAACTTAGCCCTCTGAAAGACAGAAAAGAATCACCAAGAGTAGGTCCGCGGACTGATTTCAAACATCCCCCAGGTTGGCAGGTCGAAGCCGGCCAGGGTTTGAAAGGAAACGTCCCCCAGAGCTCAAGCTCCGGGAGCACCTCGCTCCCGCTGGGTACCAACTCCTTCCCCTCGCTCCCTGTTCCCTGCCATCATACCCTGAGGAACTGCAGCCCAGCCTGCGCTTGGCAGCAGCACCAGCGGATAACAGAGGTGCAGACTGAAAGCTGCAGGCCGCGAGCGAGCAGATCTGTCTTCCTGAGCGTGGAGCGTGCGTGCCAGCTGTGCGAGATAGTGAGTAGATGTGGAGATGGGGCTCTTAGGGAGTCGCCCATGTCAAATGAGGCACTGGGATAGGCGTGGAGGGTGTTCTTAACCCAACCCGGGTGAGGACGGGGTTGGGGGAAGCCACCCCTTGCCTCGTGCTTTGGCCTAGGGCAGCCCCGGGAGAGCCCTCCCCAGCCCCGACCCTGCGGGTGCCCGGGTCAGCAGCCTCCACCACTGCGAGAAAACGCAGCCTCCTGCCAAGTCACCACATCACGGTATTGGGCCGCGGCAGCCTGAGCTCCAACAATAAAAAAGCTCGACGGTCTGCATCTCCCAAACGGGGCTGGCCCGCCCTGGATTTGCCGTCTGCATGTAGGCACACATGTGGGTGAGGACGGGAATGGAATGAGCAAGGGCAGCACGGGGTGGCACTGCAGACCTTGGGGCAGCGGCCACAGCTGGCTCAGTCAGTTCCCCGCGGGAGCCCGGAGGTGACTGCAGAGGGTGCAGAGAGGGTGGCCACGCCCCACGCCTGCTAGGGCAGGTCAGACTCTTCCTCCTGACCTCCTGAGCCTGGCACGGTGCCACGTGCCTGCAATGCCAGCTCCTGGGAGCCTGAGACCGGAGGAGCAGGGTTCTGAGACCGGCCTCAGCTATGCGGAGACCCCCAGCAATGTACCGAGACCCTGTTTCAACCCCAGAGGATGCAACGGCCTATGGGGGTGGACGGGAGAGACACGCCTAAGCACTCTAGAGAGCTGGTCCCTGCCACAAAGAACTCTTTGCTCCAGAATGCCAGCAAGCGGCAAGGCGGAGAAATTGTAAAGGATGGCTAAACTGAATTAGAATCCGTCCATTTCGATATTTACCAAGGATACGGATGTGCCAGGAACTTTTAGAAGCACTTGGGATTAAAGATAGATAAGACTTAGCTCTTTCTGTGAAGGCTGCATTAAACAGCTACAGAAATACAAGGTGGGCCGTGAGCCACGTGGAATGTGCCAAGAAAGCGCTTCGGAACTCGGAGAGAGGGCGGCCGTGCAGGCGGCCTGGACGGGAAGAGGATGGGGACCAAAAGTGGCCGTGGAGGACAGGACAGATGGGAAGGGGCCACAGTAAGCAGCTGCAGGGGCTGGCCAGCCACGATCCTGTCTCCAGGGCCTGGGCCAGGGCTTAAGAAATGTGAAATAGAAGAGAACAATAAATAAATAAAACAAGGCCAGATACAGTGGCGCACACCTATAATCCTAGTACTTGGGAAGAGGATCTCAGGTTCAAGGCCAGCCTCAACAATTTAGCAAGACCCTCAGCACTGGGAATGAAACCCAGGGGCGTTCTACCTCCGAGCTACACCCCAAGCCTGATTTTTTTATTCTTTATTTTGAAACAGAGTCTCACTGAGTTGCAAAGGGCCTCACTAAGTAAGCTAGGTCTGTCCCTGAAACTTGATCCTTCTGTCTCAGCCTCCCAAATGCTGTGATTACAAGTTTGCCCACTATGCCAGGCAACCTGAAACATTTTAAATAGTGAATGTCTCACAAAATATCCAGGCCAGCCTGCCCTGGTTTCCAGTCTGTCCATCCCCCTGGGCTGTCCAGCACCTGGCTGCCCAATGCAGAGACGTCCAGTGCCTAGAGGTGATGCACAAGGTCCTCTAGGGCCACTGGGACTCTGGCTCTGTGTCCAGGACTTCCCAGAACTCCTGCTGTCCAGAAGCCAGGACACAGTCCTAGGACGTCACCAGGAAGGAAATCCAGGCCTCCAGTCCACGCGGATGCCAGACGCAGCACCCAGGGCTCCTCTGCACTAGCACCCCTCACAGAGTAACTATGCCACACGCCCACTGCAGCCGCTTTCCCCAGGGCGACACACGACACCACCCACAGATCCCCCGGCTAAGTTGTGAGGCAGATCTCACAACGATGATCCTCTGGTCTCAGACTCCCCAGTCCTGGGAATACAGGTGTGCACCACCACACCCCGCTCTCACTTAATTTGCAAGCAATAACAAATAAGGATACTTGTACATCAATAAAAAGGATCGCTATGGTGTGAAACCTAACAGTCCCACCCTCTCAGGGTAGAATGAGGCACAGCGCGTTGCAGATGTTGGCAAAGGTCTCCCAGCCGAGGCCAGAACAGCAAATACGCAGGCTCTGCGGGATAGAGCGTCCCCACCGCAAATGCACGATGCTGTCCTTGTACCAAAGCCACCAGACAAGTGGCCTGGCCGGGCTTCAGGTAACACTGTGAACACAGGAGGGAAGAGACAGATCTGGCTGCAGACCTGGTTTGCCAACCCCAGAAATGGATGGCAGGGTCGTCCTATGAATCAGAACAAGGAGAACTCCTCCTCCTCCTCCTCCTCCTCCTCCTCCTCCTCCTCCTTCTTCCTCTCTCTCTCTCTCTCTCTCTCTCTCTCTCTCTCTCTCTCTCTCTCTCTCTGAAATAGGTTTAAAAAGAGGGAATTTACCATGGCCCTGCACACTCCCCCCTCTGTGTTCTCCACAGCCACCCTACATCCTCTAGGAGGAACCCAGCCCAGCACCTTCTCAGTCCCAGGGGCCGGGGAGGCCACAGTGCAAGCCCCAACTTTAAAAGCCCTCTGGAAAGCTGGGCATGACGGCACACATGCGTGAGCCCAGTACTTGGGAGGCCGAGACAGGAGGACTGCAGGTTCAAACTGAGCCACGGCAACTTACCGAGACCTTCAGCAAGTTAGTGAGTCCCTGTTTCAAAATAAAAAGGGCTGGGACGTACCTTGGAGATAGAATGGCCCTGGGTTCAATCCCCAGTGATACACACACACTAAAATTTTTAAACGCTCTCTGGAGGAGACCTCTCTGCCCTCCGGGGCTGCCACGGTCTCACGGAACCTGGGGTGTGTGGATGTAATTTCCTTCAGCCTGTTTTCCTGGGCCCCGGGCACCACAGCAAGCTCCTCCCAGGTCTCCACACAAGCCCGGAGGGGAGCAAGCTGGTGCCCCTGATGGATTATTTCTCTGCCTTCACACCCGTTCTGAGGGCAGCTCAGGGGAGGTCTCAAGGGCTGAGTTCTGGGCCTGAGGGTGGCGAGGGTCGAGCCCCGGCACTGCTAATGTGTCTGTGTACACACACTGTGCTCTCAAGCAGGAGTCTTAACACCTGGACAGCCAGCCGTCTCTGTCCCCAGAGTAAATCAGCCCTGGAGAAGGGGGTGGGAGCGGCCAGCAATTCTTTTCTGCAAAGAAAATGGACAGGGCTCCCTAGCTCTACTGGCCAGCAGCTGCCTGTCCCTGGCCTGGCCTGCACTGCCCGTCCCAGAGCCACATGCGGGCACCAGGGCCCTGCATGGCACCGCTGGACCAACATGTTCATTTTTTTTTTTTTTTGAGTACTGGGGACGGAACCCAGGGGCATTCTACCTCTGAGCGACACCCCTAGCCCTATTTTTTGTTCCTTATTTGGAAACAGGGTCTCACTGAGTTGCAGAGGACCTCACTAAGTAGCTGAGGCTGTCCTCGAACCGCCATCCTCCCATCTCAGCCTCCCGACTGCATGTTACTTGATTTGCACACAAAATTCACAGTTTCCAGTTTCAAGTAAGTGAATCAGACCTGCTGCCGTTGCCCTCAAACCTGGAATTACGTGTTTTAGACACAGAAAGGAGCCACACGTTAGGGCCGGCTCCTTCCTGCACGGGAGGTGGGGTGCCCAGGCTGTGCAGGCTCACTCGCTTCCAGGGCCAGACGACCGGATGGCATTCACTGCCTGATTTATGCCTCCTCTTCTCTCCTTCCCCTCCAGCGCTGGAGCCTGCACCCAGGGCACCTGCCACTGAGCTACTCCCCCGTTCTTTTTATTTTTTGTGTTGAGCCAAAATACCTCCCTAAGTTTCCCGGGCTGCCCTCAAACTCTGGAACCTCCTGCCTCAGCCTTACGAGTCACTGAGATTATAGGCCTGGGCCACCCTACCCTGCTAGCTTCAGGTTTTTAAAAACAAACCTAGAAATGCCTGAATCTTCTTCTCCGGGAGAAGGTTACAAAAGGTTAGGCTGAAGGCAGCCATACAGGGTCAGACCTGGAACCTATGATGTTTCTACTGCCTGGAAAATAGGAAGAACCCAGGGCTGACAGCCGCTGTGCAATTAAAATGTCAGCCCGTCCCAGCTGCCCCAGCCTGAGCGCCTAATGAGCGGCACTCTCCCACACTCTGCCCGTCCTCCCTCACCAGCCTCCTGAAATGCCCTAAGATGCCGCCCAGGTCTGAGCCGAGGGGGAGGCCCAGCGCCTGCCCTCCTCGCACGCCAGGAGGGCCGAGGGCAGGAAGGAAGCCAGCAGGTTGAGCCTGCCATCTCACTGTCTCCCCAGTACTGGGATCACAGGCCTGGGACGCCCTGGACTGAACACCACTAAAGGCCAGGAGCCACACTCCGCACTTAACATTACTTCACGTGCCACTTGAGGACTCCGCCAAGAGCTCTCTAGCTAAGATCCTGCCCCATCTCGTCGCAGAAGAACCACGGCTCACAAAACCCCATCCCTCAGCAGCCGCCAACGGGCTCAGGAAACACCATCTCTGGCATTTCAGCTTTCACAGCCACCGAAATCCCAATCCAGACAGGTCCCCGAGGGCGGCAGGGTGGGGCCAGTGCCCTGCACCCCGGAAATCCTCCGGGAAGCTTGCCCCACAGCACAGCGGCTCCCGCAGGCTCGCCAGGAGCCAGTGCGCCTGCCTGCTTCAAATGTGTCTCCGAGGAGAAGAGGCAGTGTTCTTTCCCCACCCCTGGCGCCTCCTCTGGTCTCCAGCCCGCTGCCCAAGGACAGCCAAAGGATACCTGCCGGACAACAGTCTCAGATCTATGGCCCCACCAGAGGTAGAGAGAGAGCCGGAGACTTTGCCAAGCCCCTGGGACAGCTCTCAAGGGCTCCTTTTGATCGTCTGTGAGATTATCTCATTAGAAAAAAAAAAAAAAAACAGCCATTTCGCTTCCAAGAGCCTTTTTGGAGTGGAGCGACAACCTTGAAAGGTGACGGGAACGCTTCCACAGACGTGGAACTTGCGAGGGGAAGCAGAAACCACGGTGCCTGTAGAGAGAGTAACTCCAAACCCAAGACAGCTCGGCCAGCTCTGAAGGTCAGCTCCACGTGGGGTCTCTCCTTGGTCAGGGGCCTCCCAAGCCGGGCGTGGAGGCACATGCCTTGAATCCTGCAACCCCGGAGGCCAGGGCAGTGAGCAACTTCGTGAGACCCTGTCTCAAAACACAAAGGTCTGAGGGCCAGGCAGGGTGGCGCACACCTGTAATTTCAGTACTGAGTGAGGAGGCTAAGACAGGAGGATCGCAGGTTCAAGGCCAAACTCAGCAACTCCGAGAGACTGTGTTTCAAAATAAAAAAAATATCAAAAGAGCTGGGGTGTTGCTCAGAGATAGAACACCCCTGGGTTCAATTTCCAATACTGGGGTGCAGGGAGAGGCTCCTAATAGAATTCACTCTCACGACCTGCAGAGGCGGTGCGCAGGCTCCCTGCAGCCCTGGCTGGGCAGAGCCACCTTGCAAATTCAACTTAGGCAGAGGAGCAGCCTGCCTGCTCCATTAAAGCAGGAAAGGCTTTGGGGGTTTCTAATTTTATCAGAGGGGAGGAAGAAAGGGACCATATAGCGATCAAGGGAAGTGGTCATCGAGGAGAGAGCCAAGTTTGGAAACCAGATGGAGGCGGGGTGGGGGTCTGCTGCGAGACACGGGAGAGGTGCCTGTGGACGCCCACTAGGAAGCTCTGCCCTGGCCTGGGCAGAGCCCGACCAACAGCCCGGAGGCAAGGGCAACCTTTTAATCGGAAATAACAAGAGATATGGAAAACAGCGCAAGCCGGGCGTGGTGACACACACCTGTAATCCCAGTAACTCTGCAGACCGAGATAGGAGCGCAGGTTTGAAGCCAGCCTCAGCAACTTCGTGAGACCCTCAGCAACTTAGACCCTGTTTCAAAACTTTAAAAAAAATCATAATAAAGAGCCGGGCATGGTGGTGCACACTTGTAATCCCTGCACTTGGGAGGCTGAGACAGGAGGATCACACAGGTTCGAAGCCAGCCTCAGCTACTAAGTGAGGCTCTCAGCAACTTAGTGAGACCCTGTTTCCAAATAAAATATGAAATAGATCTGGGAGTATAGCCCGGAGGTAGAAAAGCCCCTGGGTTCCACCCCAGTACCATAATAATTAATAATAATAATAATAATAATAATAATAAATAAGGCAGGGGTGTGACACACAGGTAGAAAGTCCCTGGAGTCAATCTCCAGTGCAAAAAACACACCCTAGCAGCAGAACCAAACTAAGAGTGGGCAAGGTAACCGTGCAGGAACTGTTTCGGTGTTCCAGGGCCCTGTTGGGTTCCTGAAACTGTCACAGTGAGGTGTAGCCACGGGTTCTTGTTCTGAGCTATGTATAGAAAACTCTAGCCCAAACGCTTACTGGAAGCTTAAATAAGTTTATTATTACAAAGACAGAAAGATAGGACAGAGTCAATAAAGCCCCATACCAGAGGTAGTATAGGGGGTGACTTGAAAAGAGGTCACCGGAGGCTTCTGGACCCAGGACACTTTATGCCCAGTCTTCTGACCAGGCTAGATCCGCCCTTTCTCCAGGGCAGGTCTTTTGATATGGGGATTCCTTCCTGTAGACCTGCCCTGTCTCTGGCACAGACCCCAAGTCTTTTGTTACACCCCCAAAAATGTGTTAGTTCTGGGATCTCTTGGAGGTTCCTGGTACCCTCCTACATCCTTGGGAAGTTCTCTTAGAAATGTAAAAGACCCTGGGCTTCCCCTGTTCTCTTTCAAGCCCCCTTGGTGCCTGGGACTCAGCAGCCCTTTCTCTGAAGCGCCTGGCTTTCTAGTACCGAAGTTATTGATACATTTTGAAGCCATTTCCCAGTACTGGTACAGGCGAGAGGAAGAAGCGATCCCCAGGCTTTGGGAAAACGGTAAGATGGTATAGGAAGAGATAGGAAAGGCCCGGCTACATTTCTGAGCAACGCCTCTTCCGTGGCTCCTGCTTAAGTCAGGAGAAGCCCTCGGGATTGCTGGGGAAGGGCCAGCTGGCCAACTAGACACCCAAGAAAGTTGAGACCCAGGGGGTCCAGGTCCTCTGGCTGCAACTCAGCAAGACAGAGGAGCATTTCGTAGATGGTAAAGAAAACAGGAGGTACCCATTATCTATCAGCACAAGCCCCCCACCCACCCCTGCTGGGGTTGGTCCCTGGGGCTTTCTACCCTCAATCTACACCCCCAGCCCTTTTTCTTTCCTTTGAGACAGGTTGCTAGGTTGCCGAGGGTCTTGCTAAATTGCAGAGGCAGCCCCAAACCTGTGATCCTCCTGACTCATCCTCCCAGCGCCTGGATTACAGGTGTGTCCCCGACATCCTGGTTTGACCAGGCGATTCTTGAACTTCCCTCTGTATTTACACACATTCAAATCAGAAGAGAGGCAGGCCAGTGGAAACCCGAGACTTCTGACGAGCAGGCCTGGCCCGTGGAGACTAGGGCCAGAGAAGGGCAGCTCGCCAAGAGACACCGCCTGCGGGGCTGCAGGGCAGGCGCTCCCTCCTGCGGCTGCAGGGCCCGAGGCTCTGTCTTCTTCTAGGTGCTCTAACACCCCAAGGCCCTGTATCCTCATTCTCCTTCATCCCCAACCAGACCTGCCAGCTGGAGGCTGTGCTCAAAACAGGCATGATGGAGCACACTTGTCATCCCAGCATTCGGGAGGCTGAGACCAGAGGATCGCGATTCATGGACAGCCTCAGCTACTTACCGAGGCCCTTCGCAACTCAGTGAGACCCCGTCTCAAAGACTAAAAAATAGGGCTGGGGGTGTGGCTCAGGGGTAGAATGCCCCTGGGGTCCATCCCCAGTACCAAAAAAAAAAAAATCATCCTGGGGCACACCTGCGATCTCAGCACTATGGAGGTAAAGCAGGTGGATTCTAAGTTAGAGGCCAGCTTCAGCAACCTAGTGAGACCTGTCGCAAAATAAAATAGAAAGGGCTGGGGATGCTGCTGGGTGGTAGGCCATTTGCCTAGCCTGCTCCAGGCCTGGGGTCTCGTCCCCAGTACTGCGATGAAGAAAAAATAAGTCACAGTCCTTTAGAACTCTCCTGAGACCTTTCCCAGTTCAACAGAATGAGCCATTAGAAGAGTGGAAAGGCTGGCCGGGCGTGGTGGCGCACGCTTGTAATCCCTGCGCTTGGGAGGCGGAGACAGGAGGATCACGCTGGTTCAAAGCCAGCCTCTCTGGCTTAAGAGACCCTGTTTCCAAAAAAAAAAAAAAAAATACAAAATAGGTCTGGGAGTGTAGCCTTAAGGTAGAAGGGCTTCCAGGAACCCCAGTACCACCCCCCCCAAAAAAAAAGAGTGGAAAGGTTCACCCGGGTTTGGTGGCACACACCTATAATCACAGTGCTTGGGAGTCTGAGACAGTGGATCTCAGGTTCAAGGCCAGCTTCAGCAACTTAGCAAGACCCTAAGCAACTTAGTAAGACTCTATTTCAAAATAAAAAATAGGAGGCGTGGTGGTGCACGCTTGTAATCCCAGCATCTGGGAGGCTGAGACAGGAGGATCGCGGTTTGCGAACAGCCTCAGCTACTTAGTGAGGCCCTCTGCAACTCAGTGAGACCCTGTTTCAAATTAAAGAATAAGAAATAGGGCTAGGGGTGTAGCTCAGAGGTAGAATGCCCCTTGGTTCCATCCCCAGTACTGTAAAATAAATAAATAAGTAAATAAATAAATAATATGTCTTGGGGTATAATTTGGAGGTAGAATGCCCCTGGGCTCAACCTCCAGTACAGAAAAAAAAAAAAAGTTTGTGGGCTTTTCCTATATCCCAGCAGTTCACTGAGACTCAGTTCTTCTGAGAGTCGGGATATCTTTCTTTTTCTGCACCCAATTCCTATCTCAGTCCTACCCTTAAAGTTTCACATTCAGCAGGGGTTGAGCAGGGCCGGAGCCTGCATGTCTGCTCCCATGGAAGCCGATGACAGTGACCCAACTTCACTAACCACCGGCCCAGCCAGGTGGATAAGCCGGGACACTGAATCAGGAGACCACAGATGTGTCTTGTTTCTGTGCTGGAGCTGCACCCTGGGCCAGTGTCACTAAGCAGGCAGTCCGCCACCGTGCCCAGGCCAGCACACAGGCTCCCGCTGACCAAGAGCCCCAAGGCTCCTTCACCCTTAGGGCTACCCGGCTTCGATCTCTGAGCAGCAACCACAGCTGGGATCCACACTTGGGCTGCTGTGCTGTAGCGGTACAGCAGGGCCAGGAAAACACCCAGGCTAAGCGAGCCGTGAGACCGGCAGAAACAACATAAGCCTGCTGGTTATTACGCGAAGGTGCAAGGACAGACCAGACGTGGCCGTCCCCAACCTCAACCCGCCAACCCGCCTGCGGCCTGATGGAGTATAGGTGGAGGAGGGGAGCTGAGGCTATCTGGAGGAAAGCAGCAAGAATTTCTGGAATCCCTTATCTCCTCTGGCAGCCCCCACCAGATCCCTCAAGCCCAGCCCTGGGGAATACAGGAATTTTCCCTGTTACACCCCAGCTGCTGCTGGGAGCATGGGGCCTGCTGACAGGGCGGTGTGGTGCCTGGTTGGGGCTTGGTGTAGACCTTCACTACGCCTCCGGGTGAGGCCAAGGCAGCTTCGGCAGCAGGACACCAAGAAAAGGTCTGAGAAAGGAGTCAAGGGGCCGCTGACCAGAGGGCAAAGCGCTGCCCAGCCTGAACATGGCGAGCGCAGGGAGACGGTCCAGGATAGGGTCCTGAGATGTTAACCGTAGACCGAATTCAGGCCAAGAGGCGCACAGGTTTGTTTATGTTTTTGTTTCCTGGTTTGAGGGATGGAGCTCTGGGCCCCCAGCATGCTAAGGCAAACACTCCACCACTGAGCCACACCCCCAGCTCTTTCTAGTTTTCATTTCCAGACAGGGTCTGAGTTGTCCAGGCTGGCCCAGACTTGGGATCCTCTGCCTCAGCCTCCCAAGCTGCTGGGGTTACTGGCCTGCATCACAGCGCCCAACCAGAGATGTGCTACTTAGGCTCTCAACAACTTAGTGAGACCCTGTTTCCAAATAAAGTATAAAATAAATCTGGGAGTATAGCCTGGAGGTAGAAAGCCCCTGGGTTCCACCCCCAGTACCATAAAAAAATAAATAAAAATAAATAAAAATAAAAGCCAGGCACCATGGTGCACGCCTATAATCCAGTACTTGGGAGGCTGAGACAGGTAGATTGCAAGTTCACAGCCAGCCTCAGCAGCTTAGCAAGGCCCTGTTTCAAAATAAAAAAATTAAAAGGGGTTGGGGGTGTAGCTTGGAGGTAGAGTGGCCCTGGGTCCAGCCACTGCCTGTCAGCATGGGCACAGGACGATTCACAAAGCCTTCTCTTAAGTATCTCATCCAACTCTTGGGAAACAGCCCCCAGGAAAACAGGGTAGAGGCCACCTCGCTTTCTAGATAGGAAGTTGAAGCTAGAAACCCAGGGATGCCCTACCTCTGAGCTACCCTTGAGCCTACGTTATTTTTCATTTTAAAACAGGGTCTCCTGAAGTTGCTGAGGCCGGACTCGAGCCTGCAATCCTCCTGCCTCAGCCTCCCAAGTACTGGGATCACCCACCACTCCAGACGGGTATGATGCCTTTCAGTGAGATCAAAGGACAAAGAAAAGAAGAGAAGAAAAAGAAAATATAAGGGAAGGTTTCAGAGCAAAAAGGCAAGCCAGGTGTGGTCCTGCACACCTGTAATCCCAGTACTTGGGAGGCTGAGACAGGAGGATCCCAGTTTTGATGCCAGCCTCAGCAACTCAGTGAGGACCGCAGAAACTTAGTGGAACCCTGTTTCCAAAGAAAAAAACTAAAAAGGGCTGGGGGTACAGCTCGGAGGTAGAAGGCCCCTGGGTGCAACCTCCACTACATAAAAATAAATAAATAAATAAATAAATAAATAAATAAATAAATAAATAAAAATGCTGAGAGGAGAATTCCGTTTTGGCATACTGAATTTAAGGGCCCTTGGGCCATCCAAATGGGGGTGTCACAGGAGATATATGAGTCTTAGGCTCTGAAAAGAAGTTTATAAAAACCAAATAACGGCCTAATTTACATTTTGCACTGGGCCCTGCCTGGCAGCAGTCCCAGACTAGAGAAAGGCAAGCAGAAACAGTGGTACCCTGCTGGGCAGGCACCGGGCGGCAGCCTCCTCTGGAGGCTTCCAGTGCTCCAGCTCTGCAGGTGATGATGCTAGGTCCCCACTGGCTCCACCTCCTCATCCACAAATGGGACGTTTTGAAGAGGCAGAGACAGGAGGATTACAGGTTCGAGGCCAGCCTCTGCAACTGAGTGAGGCCCTCAGGAACTGGGTGAGACCCTGTTTCAAAATGTTAACAAGGACTGGGGAGCGTAGTATGGAGGGAGAATAATTCTGGGTTCAAACCAGTATTTTAAAAAAAATCAGTTTAGCTTTAGATAACAACGGGCATGAAAAGTCAACTAAACAGAGCCGGGCACAGTGGCGCACGCTTGTCATCCCACCGTTTGGGGGGCTAAGACAGGACCATCAAGGTTTGTGGCCAGCCTCAGCTACTTAGTGAGGCCCTCTGCAACTCAGTGAGACCCTGCTTCAAAACAAAGAATAAAAAATTGGGCTGGGGGTGTAGCTCGGAGGTAGAATGCCTCTAGGTTCCATCCCTAGTACCACCAAAAAGAAGAATTAGAGAAGAAAGACCATCGGAATTGCTGGGAGGGGCAGGCAGGGGCCAGCGCGGGGTCCGCCTAGGCGAGCAGCAGAGGCAGAGGTCACCGTGACTGCCGGCTTTGGAGATGCCAGGGGCCGCTGCCAAGGGCCGGGTAGCCTGCAGAAGCAGGACAAGCAGGGAACCCGTTCTCCCCAGGGGCCTCCGCTGAGCACAGCCGGCCACGTCCAGACACTGGCAACACAGCTGTCACCAGAGCCAGGGAGGGCGGGCGCGGGGCCTGAGGACGCCAGAGGACGGTGTGACCCACTGGTGTGACCTACTGGGAGACACTCCGGAAGAAAGCGCGTTTGCAGGAGACCCGAGGAAGGCCGCCAGCTGTTCAGAAGTGGCTGAGCTAGAGCCGAGTTGGGGCTTATCTGTATTTACAGATTGCCTTGAAACCCAAGGGAGGCATAAAAATGGTGGCAATGAGCATCAGATGCCCTTCACGGCTTAGAAAGCACCTTCTCCCCCGCAGCAGAGGCAGGACAAGCGACGTCACTTATAAGCACAGAACAGGAGTCCAGGAGCAAGCGGGGCCAGCGGGGCCCACCCCCACGGCTCCTCTACCCACCCGAGCTGCCTTCCCGAGGAAGGTAGGAAGCAAAAGACAGGTTGGCGCCAGTGTGTGGGAACAGGGAGCCTGGGCCACAGGCTCCAAGACAGCTACGATGTGCCCTGGTCACCTCCGGCTTCAGAGGAGCCACCCAGCTGCCACACTGCCCACACGCCATGGTACCCAAGGCCACGCGTCCTACCTCTGCCCTCTCCCTAAGAACGCACACAGGCACTCCAGTGTGGTCTTGCCCATGCCTGAGGACCAGTGCCCAACGGACAGACACTGGAACAAGAGCCCAAAGGCACCTGCCAGCCGGACATGTGGCACACACCCGTGCCCGGCCACAGGAGGCAGAGGCAGGAAGGTCGTAGGTTGCAGGCCGCCTGGACAATGAAGCAAGAGCCTGTCTCTAAGTGAACAATAAAAAGGGCTGGGAATGGAGTTCAGCATTGGCAAAAAGTAAAAATGGAGGCTGAGACAGGAGGATCGTGGGTCGCAGCCAGCCCCAGGTACTTAAGTGAGGTCCTTTGCAACTCAGTGAAACCCTGTTTCAAAATAAAGAATAAAAAATAGGGGTGGGGGTGTAGCTCGGAGGTAAAATGCCCCCTGGGTTCCATCCCCAGTACTGGAAAAAAAAAAAAAAGGTATAAATATAGCCAGGTGTGATGGCACACAACTGTAATTTCAGTTCTTGGGAGGCTGAGATAAGAGAATTGCAGGTTTGAGGCTAGCTTCAGCAACTCAGCGAGACCCTGTTTCCAAAACAAAAAACAAAAAACACTGGTGGTACAGCTCAGAGGTAACATGGCGCTGGATTAGATCCCCAGTGCCAATAAACAAGTTAAATTCCACATCATGTATTTTTTACAGTCATGAGAAAACCTTGAAAGCACTTTTTAAGAAGAAAAACATAGAGCTGGGTGTGGTGGCACATGCTTGTAATCCCAGCATTTGGGAGACTGAGACCGGAGGACTGGTTTTGTGGACAGCCTCAGCTACTTAATGAGGCCCTTTGCAACTCAGTGAGACCCTGCTTCAAAATAAAGAATCAAAAATAGGGTTGGGGGTGGAGCTTGGAGGTAGAATGCCCCTGGGTTCCATCCCCAAACCTGCAAAAGAAAGAAAGAAGAAAGGAAGGAAGGAAGGAAAGAAAAAGATGCCCAAGACAGGCATCATAAACTCAGAAAGGCGGGAAACAAGGAAAGGGGAGAGGAAGAAGCCGCCTGCACACAGCCCGTACATCCAGCTGGGGTGGCACTGGCTCATGGAAGGGGAGGAACGCAGCCACCTGACCCACGAGGCCGCGCTCCAGGGGCACTGGGCACACGGCGGCCCTGCGCTCCAGGGAGGACCAGGCAGACCAGCAGCTGACGCTTAGCAGGCGGGCTCAGGCTCCCCATACACACATGGCACCGTGCCCGCCAACCTCTGGGCCCACAGGAGCACGGAGCAACCAAAGCCGCCCCGGGCACCAGGGAGAGGACGACATTGGGAACAGCCCTTCCCGGGGATCCCGTGCCCCAGATCCTGCAGCTGTAATTACAGCCCAAACAGCTTTTGAAAGAGAAAGGAAATGGCAAACAGAGGCCTGGACTCAGCAAGCTGCGGGGCTCCTGAGACCATCTCCCAGCACTTGCTACTGGTGCCGCCAGTATAAACAAGCGCCAGACCAAACAACTCTCGGCCAATTAAACACCCCTCGAGTTTAATGAGCTGCTCGTTAAGGCCTGGAAGCAGCTCCAGGAAGGGGCCTGCGGGAGGGGTTCACAGGCTGCAGGTGGAGAGGGGCGCATCCCCAGGGCTGCAGCCCCAGGAAGTTGTGTTTTTGCCGCGGGCTGCCTTGCGGGCTGCCTCGCTGGGGAGGTGGCCCGTCCTGGTTCCCATGTTCCCCACAGGGGCCGTGACTCGTGATCGGCCTCAAAGAGCTGAATGCAAGCCCACAGCCCCTGGCCCAGGAACCCGAGCTGGAATGGTTTGGCCTGCCCGGGCTCCCGGACCTGGTGCTCCAAGGGCAACGTCACCTATGCTGAAACCTCGCGGGCAGTCCAGCGACAGGCCTCACAGAGCACCTGACTCTGCAGGACTTTTATTACTACTTCTAGCCAGGACTGGCAGAGAGCTTTCTCTCACCTGCCTGCCGCCTGCCCTTCTGTAGTACTGGGGATGGGAACCCAGATGCATTCTGCCTCCAAACTATACCCCCAGCCTTTTTTATTTTTATTTATTTATTTGTTTGGTTTTTGCAGTACTTGGGATCGAACAGGGAAGGGCATTCTATCTCCAAGCCACACCCCCAGCCCGATTTTTTATTCTTTATTTTGAAACAGGGTCTCACTAAGTTGCAGAGGGCCTCACTAAGTAGCTGCAGCTGGCGCTGAACCTGCGATCTTCCAGTCTCAGCCTCCCAAGTCCTGGGATTACAAGCGAGCGCCCCCACGCCCAGATCATTTTTTAATTTTGGAAACAGGGTCTCTCTCACTAGGTTACTCAACTCTTGGTAAGTTGCTGCGGCTGGCCTTGAACCTGAGATCCTCCTGTCTCAGCCTCCCACGTATGGGGATGACAGACCTGCGTCACCAGGCCCAGCTGAGATATTACTTTCATGATGGCAGATTACTTTCATAATGAGACTGTAAAATCCCAGGACCTGGGAGGCCAAGAGAGGAGGCTCGCAGGTCCAAGGGCAGTGCATGGCCACTTAGTGAGGCCCTGTTTCAAAACAGAAAGTAAAAAGGGCTGAGGGTGTAGCTCAGCGGCAGAACATCCATGGTACAACACACACACACAGTACTAATGGTGAGGATGATAATAACCGTGATATTAGGAACCACAGATGCTCCCCTTCCGTCAGACAGGAGTAACCCAGGACACCCCTCACAGAAAAGCGCTCAGAGTCAAAGGCCGCCGAGGCCCCAGGGACAGAGAAGGCCGTCAGAGCTGAGAGCATCTCCATAAATTTGGCTTCAAATATGTTTTTATATGCCTCAAGGCGGAGAGGATCGAGACGCTGGAGAGATTATTTTCGTAGGCTGACGAGATATTGGGAAAAGCAGCAGCGGACGTGATTATTCTCTCCCCTGCGTTGCCATCGCTGGATGGAAGGTTCCTGGTGATCGGAACCAGCGGAGGGTAAAAGTAACGAAGGAAATTGAGTTGCCCCACACCCCACCTCATGATTTTCCTTTCAGGGGAGCAGGTCTTAAAGGACGATGAGCCCAAGAAATCAGGCTGTGCGGGGAGATGGCCAATCCAGCCACCTCTAACACCGGTTCTTCCTAAAATGTATATATAGTTATTATCCACTTGGCCAATCCCAAGCCTGCATATATATATATATGGCAGTTCTGGGAATGGAACCCAGGGGCATTCTACCTCCAAGCTCCAACCCCAGCCCGACTTTTCATTCTTTATTTTCAAAGAGGGCCTCACTAAGTTGCAAAGGGCCTCACTAAGTAGCTGAGGCTGTCCTCGAATGGCAATCCTCCTGTCTCAGCTCCTGAATGCTGGGATGACAAGCATGCGCAGCCACGCCCAGCTGGCAATGGACTTCTTGCCCACCCTGCTCCGGGTGCTGCAAATACCAAACCCTTCTAGAAGGTACACACTCCTGGGGACCAAAGGAATTTAACTGGAATCGCACATTAATTATTACCAACTGCACCTTGAGCCAATTACCAGCTAATGGCTAAACCTTTTCCCAAAAGTCTTAGCACAAAAATAACACTGAGCCTTCTCCTTGGCCCCCTGCTCAGCTGTCACAGGTGTCTCTGGGCACGGCGGCCCTCGGCCTACACCCCGCCTTAACCTCAGCCTTTCATGAAGACCAGTCGGACAATCCACAAGAACTTCCCGGACGATGCAGGGGCAGGATCTGGGGGTCTCAGAGGACCACCGACGCCCGGCTCCACTCACCCGAATCCGGCGCATGGCGGCCACGATCTCCACCCTGCTGTTGGGTCTCGGCACGTCCAGGCTTCCTACGTACTGTGGGGAGAAGCAGAGACACGCTGAGAAGAGGGCAAGGGTCCCTGGACACAGGACGTGGTGCGGAGCAGAGTGGCCTGGAGGACCCCGTGCACCTCCCTCCTTCTACACACGAGGAAATCAAACGCCGAAAGGCTATTGTGTTTGGGGGATTCTTTTCAACTTTTTAAAAAGCAACTTCACCCGAAATTAGCTTCCTTTTCCATCTTGCTTCTAAACAGACAGCGCAGAGGACTGAGCCAGGCAGGCTTCCGAAGCAATCTCACCCGCCCCTTGACCGCCATCTCTCTGGCTGTAGGATCAACTGCGTTAAAACCTCTCACATGGCGGGACACTTGCCTGTAATTCCAGTACTTTGAAGCTGAAATAGGTGGTCATCCTCACCAACTTAGCAAGACCCTGTCTCAAAATATAAGCTGGGCGTGGTGGTGCACGCTTGTAATCCCAGCACTGGGGAGGCTGCGACAGGAGGATCGCACGGTTTGGAGCCAGCCTCAGCTACTGAGTGAGGCCCTCTGCAACTTAATGAGGCCCTGTTTCTAAATAAAATAGAAAATAGGTCTGAGGGGATAGCCTGGAGGTAGAAGACCCCTGGGTTCCATCCTCAGTACCACACAAAAAAATAAAAAGAAAAATAAATAAATAATAAAAGAAAGGGCTGGCGGTGTACCTCAGAGGTACAATGACCTCAAGTTCACTTTCTAGTACCAATAAAAGAAAGAAAGAAGGAAAGAAAGAAGCCAGGCATGATGGCACAGGCTTGTCATCCCAGTACTTGAGAGGCTGAGACAGGAGAACAATTTGCGGCCAGCCTCAGCTACTTGGTGAGGCCTTCTGCAACTTAGTGAAGCTCTTTTTCAAAATAAAGAATAAAAAATTGGGCTGGGGATGTAGCTTGGAGGTAGAATACCCCTGGGTTCCATCCCCAGTACTGCAAAAGACAAAAACAAGCCAGGCGTGGTGGCGCACGCTTGTCATCCCCGCGCTTGGGAGGCGGAGACAGGAGGATCACGCTGGTTCAGAGCCAGCCTTGCTGGCTTAAGAGACCCTGTTTCCAAACAAAAAAATATAAAATAGGTCTGGGAGTGTAGCCCGGAGGGAGAAGGGCTTCCAGGAACCCCAGTATCACCAAAACAAAAAACAACACACACACACACACACACACAAAAAAGACAGATTAGGATGACCATCTGTGAAGAAAAGGTTATTTCCCAGTTACAGAAAAATAAAGTTTTCCTCCAAATGTGGAGCGAGCCCTGGTGCCAGTGAGGCGCACTGTGAAACCCAAACACAGCCGCGGGGTTCCCCTAGTATTGAGCGGCAGCCTGTGCTGGTCAGCAGGCGCCATCCCCAGCAGCCGGAAGCCTGGAGCACCTCGCAGCTGGGCAGAGTCCAGCAGGGGCATGCAGGGAGCGACGCACGTGTTGATAAAGGTCCTCGCCCTGCGTCTGCCAACACGTTCTTGCCACACAGTCTACCAATATGCGCACAACCCACAGGGCCGGGGGGGGGGGGGGGCGGACCACCGCCCAGCCTCAAAAGCCCTCCAGCCAGGCGTGGTCACATGCTCCTTCATCCCAGCATTCGGGAGGCTGAGACGGGAGGATTAGGGTTCGAGGACAGCCTCAGCTACTTAGTGAGGGCCTTTGCAACTCAGTGAGACCCTGTTTCAAAATAAAAAGAATACAAAATTCAGGCTGGGGGGTGTAGCTTGGAGGTAGAATGCCCCTGGGTTCCATCCCCAGTACCGCAAAAATATAAATAATAATTAAAACTAAAAAATTAATAAATATATATGGCTGGGGATATAGCTCTTGTGTTCCATCCCCAGTACCTCCCCCCCCCCAAAAAAAAAAAAAAAAGACAGGGTTTTGTTAGGTTGCTGAGGCTGGCTTTGGACATAGGATCCTCCTGACTGAGCTTCCCAAGCCTTGGGCTTACAGGCACACCCAGCAATAACCGGTCTCCTCTAAATGGCACCTTTACGGTTATCCAAAGGGACTCAAAGGGTAAAGGAAGTAGGAGTCAGGTCTGAGCTCCTAGATAGGAGCGAAATGTCTGTGTTAATAATAGGCATCAAAAGGAGCCGCAAGCCAAGGCCTTGGGAGAAGCAGAGGGAGTGGTAAAAGTGGGGCACCACATTAAAGATATCTCATCCCTACCCAACAACCACCCTGCAGCCAGAGTGCCTGTGCCCAAGCCTCTATGGCCAGTGCAGTCAGAAGTCAGATCCGCTTCCCGGAGGGCGTGTCCTCACCCAGTGTCCCTGGGAGGGGAGACTCCAGGATCTGCGGCATCCTCGAGCAGGACCTGGGCCACGGAGCCCTGCCCGAGGACGCCGCAACAGGGCCAGGGCTGGGAAGCCAACCCCGGCGGCCAGTGCCCGCTCTAAGGGGAAAGTCGGTCCCTGCCTGGAGGGAGGCGCCAAGCCCAGCTGAGAGTCCGGCAGAGCAGGATTATGATGTGGCCGGGTGGGGGGGTTCCCGCCTCATTTGGCAGGAAACAAAAGCAGTTTTAACTGTGGGGCAGGAGCGGCACAGATTCCAGGGGCCAAGTCTGCCAAGAACCTCTGCCAAGGCCGGGGAGGGGACTGAGGGTTGGCCTGCCCACTCCGAGGCCGGCAGGGTGTTCCCCAGGTGCTAAGGCTCAGGGCCAGAGGTTGGTTTTTATTTTATTTTTGTTTTGTTTTGTGTTTGCAGTACTGGGGATGGAACCCAGGGGCATTCTACCTCCAACCTATACCCCCAGCCCTATTTTTTTTTTTTATTCTTTATTGTGAAGCAGGGTCTCACAGAGTTGCAAAGGGCCTCACTAAGTAGCTGAGGCTGGCTGCAAATCGCGATCCTCCTGTCTCAGCCTCCCGAGTGCTGGGATTACGAGCGTGCGCCCCCACAGCCGGCTTCAGGGCAACAGACTGGAGACAGAAGCACCTTGGGGACTTTACCAGCGTCTCTGCTGTCAACTGCATCAGAGAAGAAGCCTTGATCCCTGCCCACAACCCAGCAAAGCTTCTGCAGCGCTAAAACGCAGCTGGACGCCGCCACCACCGCCGTGTCTCGTGTCTCGGTTTATCTGCAGGCACTGAGACTCCAATCTCTCACTCCAGCCCCAGATAAAGGGAGTGCTATTTGAAGGTCCTCAGAGTTTACTGATCAGCAGCCCAGCAGCCGAGAAAGGCGCTAGACCACAGCAGAGGCCCCTGCAGCTCAACATCAAACACCAACTCCTGTGACTTGTTGTTGCGGCTGGATATAGCACAGCCCCTTGAAGAGCTTACAAACCGCTGTCTGGAGTTGGTATAATTGAGTCATGGGGTTTGCGATCCCAGCAGTGGATAAATCTGGAGGTTTGGGTCCCTGAGGGTGCGGCTTTGGGGATTGTATCTGGTTCCTTCTCCCCTGGCTGGCTCGTTTCCGGCCTCCATGATGTGAAGAACCGTGTGCCCTCCCCACCTCCACCGCCATCCCCTGAGAGCCAGAGTCCCCGGCCGCACACAGACTGAGGAGCCCAACGCCACAAGAAAATAAATCTACTTCTCTAGGCTGTATAGTCCATCTTTGAGTAAGAATGCTGAGCGGGACCCTTGTCTTTACACTAACACCACCATGAAGTTCTCTAAAAGGGACGCCCGCCGGCAGGGCTGAACCACCCAAAGGGCCCGGGAGAGGCTGTCTTGGTTCTTCAAGTCCCCATCAGTACACTAACACTTAGATGGGCTGGCCTGCTTCTCACGATGAGGAAATGCGGCATACAGAGGAGGGGGGATATAAAGTAGATGAAGAAACTATTCTGGCCTTTCACCTACTAGCTCTAAAATGAATGCCTTAAAATTAAAAATTAAAATTAAGATTAAAATCTCAGGCTGGGCCAAGCATGGTGGTGCACACCTGTAACCCCAGTACTCAGGAGGCAGAAGGATCACAGCTGGAGGCCAACCTCAGCAATCTAATGAGACTCTCAGCAACCTAATAGATTCTGTTTCAAAATAAAAGGGCTGGGCCAGGCGTGGTGGCGCATGCTTGTAATCCCTCCTGAGACAGGAGGATCGCAGGTTTGAGGACAGCCTCAGCGACTTAGTGGGGCCCTCTGCAACTCAGTGAGACCCTGTTTCAAAACAAAGAATAAAACTTAGGGCTGGGGGTATCAATCGGAGGTAGAATGCCCCTGGGTTCCATCCCCAGACCCCAAAAATAAAATAAAATAAGTGAATGAATAAATAAATAGGGCTGAAGGTGGAGGGTGGAGGGAAGACACCCCAGGGCTCAAACTCCAGGACCCAGAATAAATAAATAAATGAAGGACCCCAGCGGCTCCCCCAGCTCGGCCAGGCCAGGAGGGGGTTCTGTTTGAGCTCACATGGGCCAGCGGGCACCACCGCCGAGCTACCCCCCAGCCCTTTTTATCTTTATTTTGAGACAGAGTCTGGCTGGAATCTGCGGGATAGCATGCGATCCTCCTGCTGGGATCACGAGCCCGGCCCATATGGGATTTGAGACTGCGTGGAAATACATCCAGCGGACACCAGTTCCTTTTTCCTCGCGAAGGGCACCACAGAGCCCGGTGTCTCTGACAGGGAAAATGGTGCAGTGCATCTCTGGCCACCTTTCGCCTCTCGCTTCAAGTCCCACCCAGTGTCCCCCGTCCAGCCCTCCTCCCCGCCCGTTGCCAGTCCTCCCACTGGGAGCTCAGGTCTCACCCTCAGACCGGCCATGCCATCCTCGAATGCAAACGACAGACCAGAGGTCACCAGCGGCCAGGCGCTGGCCATCCGCACTCCGTATCAGCAGCTGCTCCGGGGGTGGGTATCTGGAGACAGAGGTGCTCACTAACTTTACCGTGGAAGCCTCCATCTGTTCTGGCTAAACGAGGCCCCGCATGGAGAATTACAGGGGCCGGGACAGACTTCCTAGGGTGGTGGTGAGGTAGAGCCGGAGAGGCCTGGGCTTCCGAATCAGAGATGGGCTGAAATGTGAGCCCCGATTCTTCTACGACCACTGAGAAGAGGAAGCCAGGGAAGGTCTAGGGATGCTCTGCTCCGCCTGGCACGAGCTGGGCTCCGCATATCAGGGTTGGGACTTAACGTTGGCTGATCTCAGATAACTGTGTCTCCTCTCTCTAGGCAGCTAGAGGCTCGGAGGCTAGCTGGGTTGGGGGCGCCCGACTAGTTCAAAGCCTGATGAATGGGTATGCCGTAGCGTTTCCTGCTTTAAGGTAAGAACTTCTGAGGTGGTATCTGTCCCCTTATCTGCCTAGGGCATTGCCACAGCGACTGACTCCGCTCCTTATTACCAGCCTGCCGGGACCTGCCCACCGTCTCCGCTGCAGAGGACTGGAGTGGTCACCCGCGGCATCGCACAGCAGCAGATGCTTGTGGGATGATCATTCAGATAGAGCCACCAAGGAGGTTAAAGGAGGCAGGAAGTCTGAGGACTCAGTGCCGCAAGAGGCCGGCCATGGTGGCACCTGCCTGTAATCCCATTTCTTGGGACCGAGCTAGGAGGGGCACAGGTTGGAGGACAGCCTCTGTAGCTTTGTGAACTCTGTAACTTGTTTCAAAACTAAAAAAAAAAAAAAAAAAAGAGCCAAGCGTGGTGGCGCACACTTGTAATCTCAGCATTTGGGAGCTGAGACAGGAGGGTCACAGGTTCACAGACAGCCTCAGCTACTTAGTGAGGCCCTTTGCAACTCAGTGAGACCCTGTTTCAAATTAGAGTAAAAATAGGGCTGGGGGTGTAGCTCTGAGGTAGAATGCCCCTGGGTTTCATCCCCAGTGCTGCAAAAATAAAAAGAGAGAGAGACAAAGGTGTGTCTCACAGGTAGAAGCCCCTGAGCCCAATCCCCATTACAAAAAGAGAAAAAGAGAAGAGAAAATCTACAGAATAATTGAAGAGGTTGAGTCAGAGAAGAAGGAGTGCACGTCACGGTGAAGACGGATGTCCCCGGCGAGTGCGGGCAGCCCTGGGCTCTCAGGCCGCCCCTTGCTTGACTCTGCGGCAGGACGTTGCCATGGTCAACACTCACCTGGACAGTAAAGGCCAGGAGAGGCTTCGACCCGGGCATCCCGGCTTCAAAGCCAACGCTCTAAAAATAAGAGCAGGACAGAATCAAGGGAAGAGGCCAGGACGCGTCCCAGCGCTTCAGCTCCCAGCGCACAGAAATCCATTGCTTTCCTCATTACAAAGATGACAGCCCACTCTGAATTGGCCGGAGTCAAGGACAGAAGGAGGACGAGGACTGGGAGGAGGAGGAAGGGGGAGGAGGAGGGAGGGGGAGGAGGAGGGGAAGGGATGAAGAAAGCCCTCCGGCAAACCCACCACTAAGTCCTGTTGAAAGCCAGCCCACTGTGTGGGCTGGGCAAGAGGGCACACCTGTCATCCACTAACTGGGAGGCTGAGACAGGAGGATCACGGATTCAAAGCCAGCCTCAGCAACTTAGTGAGACCTTGTTTCAAAATAAAAAAAAGTCTAGGATGAAGCTCAGAGGTAGAACGCTCCTGAGTTCAACCCCCAATCCAAAGGGGGAACAAAGTGGAAAAGTCCCAAGCTGCTAAATTTTGAGGCAATGGACTAGGAACGCATGTCGTATTTGTGACATCAACAGCCACTTACAAACCAGTACAGTGTGTGCTTTAAAACCCAGGGAGTGCCGGGCGTGGTGGCGCACGCTTGTAATCCCAGCATTCGGGAGGCTGAGACCCGGAGGATCGTGGTTCGCGGACAGCCTCAGCTACTTAGTGAGGCCCTCTGCAACTTAGTGAGACCCTGTTTCAAAACAAAGAATAAAAAAATAGGGCTGTGGGTGTAGCTTGAAGGTAGAATGTCCCTGGGTTCCATCCCCAGACCCACAAAAATAAATAAATAAATAAATAAAACCCAAGGATCTGCCAGGTGCAGCCTGTTGGCTGGGGCTGCCTTAAACTCTCACGGGGAGGACTGATGCCGCCTTCAAACTCTACAGTAATGCCCAACGCACCCACGCGGCTGCCTGGGACACGCAACTGACCCGCACGCACAGCCCAGGCCGTGCCCACCCACAAAACCAACTCAGCAAGACCCTGTTTCAAAATAAAATTTAGAAGGGCCAGGAGTGTAGCTCAGAGGGAAAATGCCCCTGGGTTCAAACCCCTGTACTGGGGGCGGGGGGAGATATACAAACTAGGCACTAGTCTAAAGAGAGAGCCTACACTGAGGAAGATCTCGGCCAGCGACTCCTGATAGAAGACTAATCTAGAACGTAGAAAGAACTCAAAAAACTTAACACTAAAACAACCCCATCACAAGACAGGCAATTGACAGGCGTGGCAGCACACACCTGTAATCCCAGTGGTTGGGGAGGCTGAGACAGGAGGATCATAGATTCAAGGCCAGCCTCAGCAACTTAGTGAGACTTTTAGCAACAAAGAGAGACCCAGTTTCAAAACAAAATGAAACAAAAAGGCTGGGGGGTGTAGCTTGGAACTTAGAGGTAGAATGCCCCTGGGTGCCATCCCACAAAACAGGATGTCAGGAGCAATTAAGCTGAATAGACCCGGCTCAAAAGAATAAATACAAATGGCCAATAAATATACAAAAAAAAAAAAAAGTTCAACATGATTAGCAGTCAGGGAAATGCAAATCAAAACCACACTGAGATTTCTAATTCCAGTTGGAATCCCAGTCACCCGGAACACAAACAATAGCAAACGCTAGGAAGGAAATGGGAGCCCATACACGCTGTTGTAAGTTATGTACAACCATTGTGGTGGTCAGTGTGGAGGGTCCTCAAAATCCTCAGCATAGGAGCCAGGCGTGGTGGGCACACTTGTAATCCCAGCATTTGGGAGGCCGAGACAGGAGGATCACGGTTTACAGACAGCCTCAGCTACTTAGTGAGACCCTTTGCAACTCAGCCAGACCCTGTTTCAAAATAAAGAATAAAAAATAGGGCTGAGGGTGTCACTCTGAGGTAGAGTGGCCCTGGGTTCCATCCCTAGTGCCGCAAAAAAATAAGTATCATTTCCTGCACAAACTTAAGCGACATGGGCAAACCAAAGGCAGCGTGGTGCCCGGTGCACAGGGCCCACTAGGGTGTGGCCTGGGGTGTCCTCGAGAGTAGGACACCCGCTCAGCACACTGGGCCCTGAAGTTGGCCACCCTCCCGAGTTTCCAGTGGTCAGAGCGTCCATGACATCGTCCTGCTCTGAGGAGACAGCAGACAGCTATAGCAACCGTACAACTGTGTTACAGCACACCCCGTCTCCCACTGCGATGCAGAAGGCGCCCGCTTCTAGGGTCAAAGGCAATGCCAGTCCTGTGGCTGGAGCAGGTGTCCCCTCTGAGATCCCGACCGCAATTCAGGACGTTTGTACCAACTGTCCTGTCCCCCAGCCCTGGAAACCTGCCACAGGAGTGAACTCATCTTCCCAGGATTCCAAGAGCCTGCCCTCTCGGCTCGCCCTCGGAAAGTAGGGCAGCTCTGCGGAGTCCCGGTCTGTGTGCCGCCCTGGAGTCGCTGGCACTGGAGGTGACCTGGCCCTGGCTCCCGCAGCCGCTGGCTACCGCCAAGGACCCGGGTGCTAGTGGACACATGGGGGTGACCGTGAGCTGCTGTCTGCAAGGCCCAAGAGAAGCAAGGACGAGCACCTGCGGCATTCTGGGGCAGGCGACCGAGTCCACCAAGGAGGGGACTGCGCGTGCGCGTGTGCCTGGGGACTGAGCCCGGGGGCCTCCGACCTCTCAGCCACACCCCCAGTCCTTTTGATTTTTTTTTTTTTTTTGTGGTACTGGGGGTGGAACCCAGAGGCTTTCTACCTCCGGGCTATACTCCCAGACTCATTTTATATTTTATTTGGAAACAGGGTCTCACTAAGTTGCTGAGAGCCTCACTAAGTAGCTGAGGCTGGCTTCGAACCTGTGCGATCCTCCTGTCTCAGCCTCCCAAGCGCGGGGATTACAAGCGTGCGCCACCACGCCCAGCTGATTTTTTGTTTTGAAACAGGTTCTCACTGAGTTGCTAAGGCTTGCCTCAAGCTTGTGGTCCTCCTATCTCAGCCTCCCAAGTACCGGGACTGCAGGCCTGTATCACCACACTCCGTAGGAGAGGATTTTTGTTTTGGGGTTTGGGGTTTTGTGCTGCTTGGGGTTTGGGGTTTTGTGCTGCTGGGGATTGAACCCAGCGGGCTATCCACATTTCTATTCCTCGTCTCCAAGCTTCACTCCAGCCCTTTTTATTTTTTATTTTGAAACAGGGCCTTGCTAAGTGGCTGCAGATTTGGAAGATTGCAGAGGCTCTTGAATCTACGATCCTCCTGTCTCAGCCTCCCAAGAACTGGGATTATAGGTGTGCACCCCCATGACTGGCAGGAGAGAATGTTTGAACTAGGAGGATGAGTATGTATCTTCTGTGGTTGCAGGACCTGCCCTGGACGTGCGTTCAGACGCCCCAGGGTTGGGATGGGGAGTGAAGCTGAGCGGCCAGGCAGTTCAGCTGCCAGGACTTTCTGTCGCTACTCGAGGTCACCGACGGGTTCTGAGCAACGAACCCGGATTGGATCTGATGTGCATGTGGCCTTGAAGATGATGGATCCGCGGGGCGAGAAGAGACACCAGTGAGAGAGAGGGGGGGGGAGGGAGAGAGGGAGAGAGGGAGAGAGGGAGGGAGGGAGGGAGAAGGGGGGAGAGAGAGAGAGAGAGGAAGAAGAAGGAGGAGGAGGAGGAGGAGGAGGAGGAGGAGGAGGAGGAGGAGGAGGAGGAGGAGGAGGAGGAGAAGAGAGAAGACACACGCCAGGGACTGGCCCGGGGCTGCTCTCTGGAAGGCCACTGTGGCCCAGGGCCCTCTGGCCCCCTCCATCCTCTGCTCTTGGGTAAGTGACCATTGGCCCTGCGGTGATTCCGTCTGATGACCCGTCACCTGTGGTGGACCCTGCTTAATGGAATTGCCAAGGTGTTCCTTTGAACCCAAAGTCATTTTCTCTCCTTCTGGAAGAGGCGGCTTCGCGAGCATGGACTCTCTCCCCTCCCCGGCTCAACTGGGGTGGAGCTCGCAGGAGGAGCTGCCTCTAAACCTCTGTCCTCCTTCCCACCAAAGCGCGCTCCTGGCACTCAGCAAACGCCGATTACTTCTACAGACCACAAAAATAATATCAACAATCTATAAATACCTTGGCTTCCTGCAGTGGAAGGGAATTAACCACGCCACAATTAAGGCAGAGCGGGAGAGAAACATTTAGTTAGCAGCTCCTCAAGGCAGACAACAAGATTAAGGCAATAAATACCAGTTTCAACATACTTCATTGGTGGTATTATATAAAATAGTCCAATAAAGCGCTCAAGACCACCCAATGCCACGCGGAATGCTGATTGTATGAGTCACCCAAAAGCCAAAATGAACAGATTATTCTATCACATAAAGAGAGAGAAGAAAAATACGCATACTGCTGCCAGGTTATAGGAAGGAGCAATGTCTCCAAAACCTGGTTCGCCGAGCACGGTCGCACGCACGCCTGTAATCCAGAACTTGGGCGGCTGAGGCAGGAGGATCACGGGTTTACAGCCAGCCTCAACTACTTAGTGAGGCCTCTGCAACTTAGTGAGACCTTGTTTCAAAATAAAGAATAAAAAATAGGGCTGGGGTGTAGCTCAGAGATAGAATATCCCTGGGTTCCATCCCCAGTACTGCCTCCCCCCCAAAAAAAATAAAAGAAAAAGGGTAGGTGGGTATCTCAGAGACAGAATGCCTTTGGGTTCAATTCCCATTAGCAAAAGAAAGAAAAAAGAAAAACTTTTTCCTCCTCTTATCTTAATCACACCCAAAAAAAGATGGCCCCAGATAACACTGGAGTCAGAGTGACCCCAGAGGTCCACAGAAAGGGCTGTTTCTGCAGAGCCTGGACAGCAGATAAGTCGCCACCTTTGAATCCTCTGTTGTCTCCTGGGGAAATGTCCCGTGAGGACTTTGCACTTTGGGTTGGCCTGTTGACTAATGGAAACCTCTTTCCATGGAGTCACAGACCTGTGCTAAGGTGCGTGCTGCCCCGCCCGGCTTGGCTACAGCTTTTATTCTAATATAGCCAGCGTGGCACCTGCCTCCTGCAGTGCTGGCCTCAGAGTCAGGTGTGAAGATGCTGGAGGAGGGGCCCCCTGAAGGGCTCTTTCTGCTCCATAAAAAGAAAGCTTCAGCCTGACGTGGTGGCACATGCTGTAATCCCAGTACTTGGGAGGCTGAGGCAGGACCGCAGGCTTGAGGCCAGCCGCAGCAAGTAGTGAGACATGAGACTCTCAGCAACCTAGAGAGACTGCATTTCCAAATAAAATAAAATAAGGCTGAGGTATAGCTCAGAGATATAATGCGCCTGGGTTTCATCCTCAGTGCCACAAAAATAAATAAATAAATAAATAAATACAAATAGGGCTGGGGGTGTAGCTCGGAGGTAGAATGCCCCTGGGTTCAATCCTCAGTACCACAAAAATTAATTAATTAATTAATTAATGAACTAATTTAATATGGCTGAAGGTGTAGCTCAGAGGTAGAATGCCCGTGGGTTCAATCCTCAATACCACAAAAATTAATTAATTAACTAATTAACTAAATACAGCTGAAGGTATAGCTCAGAGGCAGAATGCCCCTGGGTTCAATCCTCAATACCACAAAAATTAATTAATTAATTAATTAATTACAGCTGAGGGTGTATCTCAGTGGTAGAATGCCTGGGGGTTCAATCCCCAATACCAAAAAAAAAAAGACACAGCAGGTACGGTGGCTCACATCTGTAATCCCAGTACTAGGGAGGCGGAGACAGGAGGAGCACAGGTTCAAGGCCAGCCTCAGGAAGGTTGTGAGACCCCCCAGCAACCTGGGCTGGGGGTGCAGCTCGGAGGCAGAATGTCCCTGGGTTCCATCCCTAGTACCACAAAAAAATATATATATAAATACAAATGAGGTCGGGCAGGGCATGGTGGTGCACACCTGTAGCCCCAGTACTTGGGAGGTGGAGGCAGGAAGGCTCGCCAAGTTTGAAGCCAGCTTCAGCAGCTCAGTGAGACTGTTTCAAACTTAAAGGACTGGAGGGGGCAGCTCAGTGGTGGAATGCCCCTGGGTTCGGACCCACAGTACCAAAAACATGACAATAATAAAATAATAATTAATAATAATAATATAATAACAATAGATATAAAAATGAGACTGAAGTTGGACGGCAGAGACCAGGGCTCCTTATTTAACTAAGGGGAGGTGGCGGAGAGAGAACAGCTCTACGGTGCCTCCAGCCTCACGTGGCACTGGCCGTGGAGCAGGATGGAGGACAGGTCACGGCGTGCTCACAGCAGGGAGATTAGGGCTCGGACTGAGTCTTAGGGGAGGAACAGTGCCCAGAAACTGCAGACAGTACACGGGAGGACAGCTGAGCTGGGGATACCCAGCTCCCCGGCGCACACGAACTACCACACGCACAGAGATCTGCACGTTTTCAGCATGTGCGAAGGTGATCCTGGGCGTCCTTGTCAATCTCTGTGTGCAGAGCAAGGGTGAAGTTAAGCCCCGGGGTTATTAAGGCCAAATGACAATCTCCTCCGACTGGAAAAAAAGAATGGGCAGACTCCTCAGGACGCGCCCCGAGTGACTCAACAGCCACCGCGCTCAGCTGGCTGACAGGGAAGTCCCAGCCGCAGCCCGCCCGCTGGGGTCAGAAGAAGCCCAGTTTAAACAGGTTTCTGCAAAGAAGAGGAAACTGCAAACATTTCCCCCATTTATACAGTCCATGCCGCTATATGCTAACAACTTACTTTGTAAATTGTAAAAACTGAAATACAAAAGCTAATGGAAAAATAGAAAAATCTAACCTCCTTTGATTTATTTAATTTTTTTCTTTGTTGCAGTACTGGGGTGGAACCCAGGGGCATTCTACCTCCGAGCTCCACCTTCAGCCCTATTTTTTATTCTTTATTTGGAAACAGGGTCTCACTGAGTTGCAAAGTGCCTCACTAGGTAGCTGAGGCTGGCCGTGAACTGCGAACCTCCTGACTCAGCCTCCTGAATGCAGGGATTACAAGCGTGCGCCACCACGCCCAGCTTACATTCCAGCTTTTAATGCCAGGTCATCTTAAAACAGAGGCTCACCTGCACCGGGAGGTGCCTGCAGGCCCTGGTGTACTTAGAAACCAGTAATTCTGCCGCACACGCACACTTTCAATGATTGTTGTTTGTCCCTGTGCAGGGACGTCCCACATCCCCAAGAGGCGAGGCTCTACTTCCTGGGAGAGTCCAGGTAATTGCAGAAGCCAGAGTCCTTTCTCAGGGCTTGAAACAATAAAGCGTACCTCCTGATTTCCACTGCCAGCGTCATCTCTACTTATCAAGTGGTTAACACTTTCTGAGCACCCAGCACTGCAGACACTGCACTAAGCACCTTCCGCGGCCTGCAAGGCCCCTGCTCGGACGTCGGGAGATGATTCGCGCAGAGTCACGGGGCGCAGAAGGGGCAAGGGCGCACCTGTCACGTGGCTGGCCTCAGTTTCCTCGACTGTCAAGGGAGGAGCAGGAGCCACCCTCTCCAGGCCAGTGCCTCAAAAGACATTCCTGAGATGCTGAGTCCTTAACAATAGAGCCTACGGGGCAGGATCTTTTTAGGATTCTCATCAGAAGACAGGGCATGCGGGTGTCTGGGGCAGGGGGCTGCTGAGGGATCCGCTTGGGAGAGCAGAGACGGCTGTGAGCCAGATGGCTACGTGGGATGTGCTAGGAGGCCAGGGAGTCGGAGCACCCTCCCGCTCCCCGCGCCAGGCACCCAGCACTTTCCTGACGCGCCTGTGAGCTACCAGCTCAGTGAGCGCACAGACTCCCGTCGCCGGAACATTTAAGCTGTCTTTCTGCTTCTCATTATAACAAACAAAATATAGGAAGCACCATTTATTGTACCATATCGAGGCCATTGCTTAATTCCTTTCTTCCTTTCTATTTCTGGCACTTTGGGATTGAATCCAAGGCATTTTACCTCCAATCTATGCCCTTTATATTTTGAAACAGAGTCTTGCTAAGTTGCTGAGGCTGGTCTAGAACCTGTGATCCTCCTGTCTCAGCCTCCCAAATACTGGGATTACAGGCGTGTACCACCACACCTGGCTTGGATTTCATGGGGAGGGTACTAGGGATTAAACCCAGGGAAACTCTACCTCCAGGCTACATCCCCAGCCCATCCCCCCCCTTTTTTTTGCAGTACTGGGGATGGAACCAGGGGCATTCTACCTCTGAGATACACCCACAGCCCTATTTTTTATTCTTTATTTTGAAACAGGGTCTCACTGAGTTGCAAAGGGCCTAAGTAGCTGAGGCTGGCTGCGAACCGCGATCCTCCTGTCTCGGCCTCCCAAATGCTGGGCTTATAAGCGTGCACCACCACGCCCGGCCTTTTTATTTTTAATTTTGAAATAGGGTCTTACTCAGTTGCTGAGGGTCTTGCTAAGTTGCTAAGGCTCACCTCAAACCACTGATCCTGCTGTCTCAGCCTCTCAAACACTAGGATTACAACCATGTACCCCTGCACTCGGCTTAGGCCATTTCTGTACGATAGATTTGCAAATGGAAGCATTATTTGGCAGCCAGGTATGAAACCTTCATGTACCTTCATTTGCACACATGCACACAGGTGTCTGCTTCCTACACATCCTCGTGAACATACAAACGGCTGTACGAGGGTGCACGGATCCGAGGCGCGGAGACGTCACTAGAGATCAGCTCACATTTGTCCTGGAGGCAGAGTACCGAGCGTGCCGCCCGCCTCCCCCTCACCATCCGTCTCCTGCCAGGAGCCAGGGATTCCTGCGGCTTCCTCCCAGTCCTCAGAGGACCATCTCAGGCAATTCAAGTGCCTCTTAACTCCCCTTATCTAAAAAGAATGTGTCTGCTGCCCTTCAGTGACTTGGAGGACCAGACTCCCGAGCCCTGGCCGCTGAGTGTTCCGGGACGCAGGACAGTGAAGAATTGCGGAGCCCATCGCCTGACTGTAAGAAAGAGGCGTGACCCGGCGCCGCTACTTCTTTTAAGCGAATGGACCCTCTTTTTTTTTTTTTTTGCGGTACAGGGGATGGAACCCAGGAACATTCGACCTCCGAGCGACACCCCCAGCCCTATTTTTTATTCTTTATTTTGAAACAGGGTCTCACTGAGTTGCAGAGGGCCTCACTGAGTAGCTGATTCTAGCTGCGATCCACGATCCTCCTGCCTCAGCCTCCCGAATGCTGGATTGACAAGCGTGCGCCACCACGCCCGGCCGGACTGAACCCTCTTCACGTTGATAATTTTAAAAAGTAAAATAAAATGGACAACAGCAGCAGATGTCTTCTGCTTGTGTTTTGCCGTTTGTTGTGTGTTTTTTTTGTTTTGTTACGTCGCTTGGCTTTTGTAGAATGCAGCGTACACCCGACAGAGACTTCAGCTTTAGTGCAATAGAAGCTGGAAGAGTCCTCGGGAGTTGCAGACACCCCAGCCCCACGCCGCAGTTATGTCTGCCCTAAATCCTTCCCCATTAATCGGGCTTTATGTGGGCTGTGCCGGACACGGGACCCCAGACCACATCTGCACACCAGGGAAAGGGAAGGCCTCTCGGGGCTAGGTGGTGCGCCTGTATCGCAGCACTGGGGAGGCCAAGACAGGGGGGCTGCAGATCCGCGGTGAGCGTCAACGTCTTAGTGAGCCCCTCAGCAACTTAACAAGACAAAAATAAGATGGGCTGCGGGGGTAGCTCAGTGGTAGAATACCCCTGGGTTCAATCCCCAATACTAAAAAGTAAAATAAAAAATAAACTAAGCCGGGCGTGGTGGCGCACGCTTGTAATCCCCGCGCTTGGGAGGCAGAGACAGGAGGATCGCGCGGGTTCGAAGCCAGCCGCGCGCGCTGGCTTAGGAGACCCTGTTTCCAAATAAAAATGTAAAAATAG
The DNA here is from genome assembly GCF_963383645.1 of Muscardinus avellanarius. Taxonomy (NCBI): domain Eukaryota; kingdom Metazoa; phylum Chordata; class Mammalia; order Rodentia; family Gliridae; genus Muscardinus; species Muscardinus avellanarius. The sequence goes on along the minus strand of NC_137788.1, from coordinate 109,861,841 downwards.
GTCTGGGAGTGTAGCCCGGAGATAGAAGGGCTTCCAGGAACCCCAGTACCACCAAAAATAATAATAATAATAATAATAATAATAATAATAAATAAACTAAAAGGGCCGGGGGCGGAGCTTAGAGGTAGGATGTCCCTGAGTTCAGTCCTCAGTAACAAAAATTCTATGAAGAGAGATGAATCTATACTCAAGAGATGGTGAAGCCGGGCCCTGTGGCACACGCCTGTAACCCCAGCTCTTGGGAGGCCGGGACAGGAGGCTCGCGGGTTGAGACCAGCCTCCACACCCCCAAGCACGTGCCGAGCAGTTGGTAGTGAAGACACACGTCCCTTTTCGTAATCGCATGAAGCAAGGCAAGGAGACATGCCCGGGGCCCGGAGGATGCAGTGACCATTCGCTAGCTGCCATGTTCTAAGAACGCAGACAGAGAAGACGGCTGTGTGGCCTTGTCTGCCTCAGATGGCCGGCGGCCAGGAAGCGTCTCTAGCGCCCTTAGGAGGAGTGGACAGCCCCTGTGCCCATACACACATGCACACACACACATACACATGCACACCAGCCCTACTTTTTCCTTCAGAGAGATGGGTGTGAGGCTCGCCTGAGCCTCAAGAGGCAGCCACCTGCCCTGCTGGGTTGGAGCCGTCCCTCCCGCGGGGGCCAGGGCTTCTGGACCAGCCTGCCCCGGTGAGGCAGGCTGACTATCAGAAGAGCCCCGCGGCGGCAACGTCCTAGCAGCCAGCCACACTCTTCCATGTCCCGGGGGCCTCAAACCACATCACCCTGCCCTACTGCTGCCGAGGACAGAGAGCCCACCGTCCACGGAGACGGTCGCCGGGGCCGTGGGGCTTGTTCTTGAAAGCAAGTCCCATCGCAAGCCTGAGAGAGAGCTCTTCTCTGGGGCCCAGGGAGGCAGCCCGCCTGCCCCAGACACACGGGGTCACGGAGGACCAGCCCAGGCTCAAGGCCAACCTCAGCAAATAGACCTTCATCCACCTAGCAAGACTGTTTCAAAATAAACATAAAAGGGGCTGATAATGTAGCTCAGAGGTAGGATACCCCTAGATTCAATCCCAGTGCCACACACACACACACACACACACACACACACACACACACACAGCTCTTTGGCTCAGCTTGGCAGGGTGGCATGTGCCTGTGATCCTAGTATTTGGGAGACTGAGACAGGTGCTAGGCCCTAGTTCAAAATTAAAAGGGCTAGGGCTGTACCTTGGAGGTAGAATGCCCCTAGGTTCATTTCCCATGCCAAATAAAATATAATCTAGTCGGCAAGTGAACATGTCCCCAGATAGTGTTCTATAAATAAAGTCAAAAACTCTCTCCACCCGGGCGTGGTGGCATACATCTGTAATCCAAGATACTCAGGAGACTGTGGCAATAGCGAAGGTTCGAGGCCAGCCCAGGCAACTTAGCAAGACCCTGCCTCGAAATAAAATAAAATAATAGAATAAAAAATAAATAAAGTAAATGAAATAAAATAAAATATAAAATAGGGCTCAGATGTAGATCAGTGGTAGAGTGCCCAAGTTCAATCCCAAGTACCAAAAGAACAAAAAGAGAAAAAGAAACAAAACACCTTTCTCTAAACAGCACAGCAGATTCTTAACTCAGGATACAGGTCCCAGGCCTGGTGGCGCGTGCCTGTAATCACAGCTCTTGTGAGGCAGAGGAAGGAGGTCCGCAGATTGGAGGCCAGCCTCAGCAATATAGCAAGGCCCTGAGCAACTTGGCAAGAATCTGTTTCAAAACTAAAAAATAAAAATAGGGCTGGAGGCCGGGCGTGGTGGCGCACTTTGTCATCCCAGCATTCAGGAGCCTGAGACCTGAGGATCGCGATTCACAGACAACCTTAGCTACTTAGTGAGGCCCTCTGCAACTCAGTGAGACCCTGTTTCAAAATAAATAATAAAAAATAGGGCTGGGGATGTAGCTTGGAGGTCAAACGCCTCTGGGTTCCATCCCCAGACCCGCAAAAAAAAAAAAAAAAAAAAGAGACCAGTGTGTGCAAATGAGACCAGTGGGAAACGTGACAGTCCCCACTGGCCCATCTGGGGTCCTGCTGGAGATCAGAGAAAATGGGACTGTAGCATGGGACAGAAGGACCGGAGACGCGGCCTGTTTGTGATGCCATGAACGGTTCCCCAAGCGGACGCATGATCCACACCTGTGATCCCAGTACTGAGACAGGGAGGCCGGGACAGGGGGATCGCAGGTTCAAAGCTAGCCTCTGTGACTTAGCAAGACTCTGCTTCAAAAGTAAAGGGGGAGCCAGGTGTGGTGGCGCACGCTCGTAATTCCAGTACTTGGGAGGCTGAGACAGGAGAATTGAAGGTTCGAGACCAGCCTCAGCTACTTAGCAAGACTCTGTTACAAAAAATAAAGCTAGGGGGGGAGGTAGGGGTGTAGCTCAGAGGTAGAATGCCCCTGGGCTCAACCCCTGGTACCCAAAACAAAACAACAGAAAACACCACTGCACCAACAGACAAGTCCACTGCCAAGGTGGGGCAGAACGACAGAAAGGTCTCCCCAGGGGAGAGGTCGATCCACCTTCTGTGTCCACCATCACCGGGCCGCCCGCTGCGTAAACACACTGCAGGACAGGCTTCAAGGAGGCTAAGGAGAGAGAGAAGAGCGCCCCGTCTGACTGCGTCCCTCGGGCGCAGGGCACCCAGGCTGCCGGGAGGCTAGCTGTGCCTTCATGGCCCCGATGAGCAGAAGCAAAATTCCTAGAGGTCAGAGAATGATACGTGGACCCATTTGTCTACACTGACTGCTGCGTCTACACTGACTGCTTCGGCAGCTGCTTAATTTTCTCAAGAAATGTCCACAAAGCCGGACATAACGGAGGCGCATGCCCAGGAATCCAGGACTTGGGAGGCTTAGAAAGGAGGATTGCAGGTTCAAGGCCAGCCAAAGCAATTTAGTGGTACTCTCAGCAACTTAGGGAGACCCTATTTCAAAATAAATTATAAAAGGGCTTAGAGAGTATCTCAGAGGTAAAATGCCCCTGGGTTCAATCCCCAGTAGGAAGGAAGGAAAGAAGGAAGGATAGATAAAGGTGGAGATGTGTAGATGTCAAGTCATTAAAGCACCTGTCTGAACTATTACTCAGTGAGAAACACATCCCTTTTTTTGGGTTTGTTGACAACAGAACAGTGACCCATCGAGGCGGAAAGTTCAGCGGGCGTGATCGCGCCAGCCTGCCCCTCTCCCCGTGCTCTGATGACCTCCCTTCGCCCCTCAATTATTCCAAACACCAAATTACACCTTCCTCTATTTTAGGAATGCCCACCAGCTCAAACACTGAGCTTCTTAAAACAAAAGCACCAATACCCTTTTATTTACTCTGTGGAAGCTCTCTCTTGGCTTTGTTGTTTTTTTTTTTTTTTTGTTGTTGTTGTTTGTTTTGTTTTGTTTTTTGTTTTTGGTGGTGCTGGGGATGGAACCCAGGAGCATTCTATCTCTGAGCTACACCTCCAGCCCTATTTTATTTTTATTTTGAAACAGGCTCAGTAAGGGTCTCACTGAGTTGTCGAGGCTGGTCTTGAACCTGCGATCCTCTTGTCTCAGCTTCCCAAATGCTAGGATTAGAGGTGCACACCACCACGCCCGGCCAGAAACCACATTTTGTGTGATAGGTTTTCCCATCGAGGTGCACCTCGGGGTCACCTGAGGCACTTACAGATGGCGGACACTCACAGCCCTTTGGGTTTCTGGTGACACTCCGTGTTGGGGTCCTACCAGCATTGTGATTTCAGAAGCTTCCAGTTGACTGCAACGTGTGGCAAAAAAAAACTGACGTACAGTTGGGCGTGGTGGCGCACACTTTAATCCCAGCATTTGGGAGGCTGAGACAGGTGGATCTGGGTTCGCGGCCAGAATCAGCTGCTCAGTGAGGCCCTTTGCAACTCAGTGAGACCCTGTTTCAAAATAAAAAATAAGGCTGGGGATATAGCTCAGAGGTAGAATGCCCCTGGGTTCCATCCCCAGTACCGAAAAAAAAAAAAAAAAAAAAAAGCTCATGTACGTGCAGGAAGGGGCGTGCATGTCGTCACGCCCGATTTGGTGGGCCAGAATCCCTCTGTATGGGTTACAGTGGTACACAGCGAAACAAGTTTCTGCATGTACGTGTGGATGAGAAACCAGCGCTGCTTCCCTGTAGGTAAAAATGAGGCTCCGGAGCGGGATGGATCGTTATCAGAGAAGGGATCGTTATCAGAAGGCTGTTTGGAGCCAGGCGGGGGCACGTGCCTGTAATCCCAGTATTTGTGAGACTGAGGCAGGAGGACTGAAGGTTAGAGGCAGCCTCGGCAGCTTAGCAAGGCTCTCAGCAACCTCATTAGACTGGTTTCAAAAAATAAATAAATAAAAGGGTTTATTTATAGGCTAGGGTGTAGCTTGCTTGGAGGCAGAATGCCTCTGGGTTCGGTCCCCAGTACTAAAAGGAAGGTCCTTGGGGAATGTTTAGTGGAGCAGGCTGGGGAGGGGAGGGCCACCCATGGAGGGATGTCCTCTTGGCTAGAGGTGATGGAGAGCCTCCCGTCTCTGCCTCCCGAGGAGACTCTGTTAAAAAAAAAAAAAAAGCTAGGAGTGTGGCTTGGGGTAGAATGCTCTGGATTACATCCCCACTGCCCCCCATACACAAAATAAAGCTTCAGATGTATTTCAGAGGTATAAGGTATAACATCCTTGGATGGTTTCGTCTCCAGTAGCAAAAAAGAAAAACAAAAGAGAGGTCCACGATTTTCAGGAACCTTAGAACGCTGCTTTACAGGGTAGAGACTGGCTCACACGTTAGGGATCTGGAGGAGATTATTCTGGATTAGCGGGGTGGGCTCTGAATGAATCACAATCGACTTTATAAGAAGAAGGCGAAAGGAGATGGCAGAAGAGAAAGGGTAGCCCCAGGGCATGATGTAGCCACAAGCCAAGGAAGGCAGGCAGCCTTTGACAGCGGGAAGAGGAAGGGGTGGGTTCTCTGGGGGCCTCCCGCTGCAGTGCCCCCTGTGGATACCTGCACTGGGTCAGGTAATGACCTGGGACTTCTGGCCACCAGAACAGTGACAGAATAAGTTTCTGAAATTTTTGTTACTGGTGATTGAATCCAGGGGCATTCTACCCCTGAATGACATCCCACCCCCTTTTTATTTTGAAATCGGGTCTTGCCGAGTTGCTAAGGGTCTTGCTTAATTTCTGAGGCTGGCCTCCAACCTGTGAGTTTTCTGTCTCAGCCTCTCAAGTACTGGGATTACAAGTATGCATCACCACATCCAGCTAAATTTCTGCTGTTTTAAGCTACCAAGTTTGTCATAATTTGTTATAGCAGCCATAGTTAACTCATACAATCACGTAGCCATCACACATTGAAATATTTCCCTTTTAGCCTCTACTTAGTCTTTATTCTGCAATAACTATATTTAAAACTTCAAACCCAGATTTATATTCATTTCTATACTCCTTCTGGTCACCCAAAGTTCTTCTTTCTCTATAGCCACAGAAAAGGTTCATGGAAACAATATTCCTTCCACAAAATATATGCTTTTTTGTATGTTGGTAAGCTTTTGTCTATGCTCTTTGTATATGAAAGGCCAAAACTGTTGGCTATAAATGTTTTGATTTGCATTTTCTCTATCTTAAATGTTTCTCCTCTCTTTCCAGCGTAAAGCATGGCCACAAAAATCATGGTCTAACTTTTTTTATCCTTATAATTCATGTACTCTTTTAAAAAATCAGGGCTCCCGAATCATACTTCTCTTTAAACTCCAGTAATTTTAGCAGGGTATATCTTGATATTATTTTTCTGAATCAGTGTCTGCAGATACCAATATGCTCTTTCAATCTGAGATTTCAAGTCCTTTTTGGAAAAGTTTCCATATATTATTGTTTTAAAAATTCTGCTTCTTGGTTTGATTGTGTTCTTTAGAAATCCATCTTGTCCATATGCTGGCCCTTCTTTGCCTATCTTAAAAATTTATCTTTTTTTTTTTTTTTTTTTTTTTTTTGGTGGTACTGGGTTCCTGGAAGCCCTTCTACCTCCGGGCTACACTCCCAGACCTATTTTTATATTTTTATTTGGAAACAGGGTCTGTTAAGCCAGCGCGCGTGGCTGGCTTCAAACCTGCGCCATCCTCCTGTCTCCGCCTCCCAAGCGCGGGGATTACAAGCGTGCGCCACCACGCCCGGTGAAATTTATCACTTTTAAATTCCTTTTATCTCTTTCTATATTTCCTTCAAAAGCTTTCCTAGCTAGGTGTGGTAGTACACACTTGTAATCCCAGTACTTGGGAGGCTGAGACAGGAGGGCCCCAGGTTCATGGTCAGTCTCTGCTACTTAGTGAGACCCTGTTTCAAAATAAAGAATAAAAATAGGGCTGAGGCTGTAGCTTACAGGTAGAATGCCCCTGGGTTGAATCCCCAATACTGCAAAAAGACAAGTTTCTGGCTGTGGTGGTGCATACCTGTAATACCAATATTTGGGAGGCCGAGACAGGAGGATCGCAGGAGGATCGCAGGTTCAAGGGCTCAAGGAACAGCAACTAACCAAGACCTTGTTTCAAAAAAAAAAAAAGGTGGGGGTGGGTGGGGACTAGGGATGAAACTCAGAGGTAGTTAAAAGTTTCCCTAAATTATAGGCATTTATTAGATTTGCTTTTTCATGTATCCCATCTGGTTTAGTTTTCCTTTCTTTCTTTTCTTTTCTGTTTTTTAAAAAGTTTTTACCGTGGTGCCGGGCACGGACCCAGGGCTGTGCGTGTGCCAGGCAGGCCTCTCCGCTGAGCTCGGCCCCAGCCTCCAGTCTTCCTCCTGAAGGAAGTTTCTATTTCCAATTCCAGCTCCCTCTTGAGTTCTGTCACTTCGCGTCTGAGTTTTCCCAGTCCTAATTTATGCTGCTCCTTCGGGCCTTGCAGAGCTGAAGATACTTGCAGGTTATTTTGAAACACGCCGCGTCTTATCCGCTCTGAAAGCGTGTCTGCTTGGCAGGCTCTCGCCGGCCCCGCTTTAGGGATGCTCTTTCTTAAAAGTTTGTGGGTTTGCTACTTTTCTGTGCTGAATTTTATGTAAACTTATTTTCCCTGAACTTTAAAGAGAAATACTGCTTCAATTATTATTATTTATTATTATTTTTGCATGTGTGTGTGTGGTACTGGGATGGAACCCAGGTGCCTTCTACCTCCAGGACACAACCCCAGACCTATTTTTATATTTTTGGGGACACAGGGTCTCGCTAAGCTGCTGAGGCTGGCTTTGAACCTGCACGATCCTCCTGTCTCAGCCTCCCAAGTACCAGGATTACAAGCATGAGCCACAACGCCCGGGTCTTCAGTAGCTTTTCAGAGATCAGAAAGACCTCCTTCTGTTGTTTCCATATGCATTTTAAAAAATGCCAATTGCTGCTGGGCACAGTGGCTCACACCTGTAGTCCCTCTATTCAGGAGGCTAAGACAGGAGGATTGCAGGTTCGAGGCCAGTCTCAGCAACTTAGACCTTGTTTCGAACTAAAATATAAAATAGACCTGGGGGTGTAGCTTAGAGACAGCATGCCCCTGGACTCATTCACACACACACACACACACACACACACACGCATGCACACACACACACACACACACACACACACACACACACACACTGCAGTGCACCATTAAATAACTTAAAAAGTATGACGGCCCGTCCCAGCATCCCACTTTGATGTGAACCTTCCCCTTCCTCTTCCTGTGTCTTGTAGCCCGGCCTGCTCGAGGCTGATTCTGTGCTGCGGCCTTCCTTCCTTAGCATGGGGTCCTGCCCCGGCAGGGGTTGGACGGGCCACGGCCTGGTGCTGCAGCCTGCAGACCTCTGCCCTTGCTGGGTCCTCCCTTTCCCAGCTCGCTCTTCTGGGCCACTGAGCAACCCAGCCGGCTTCCCCGGCCGTATCCCATGGCGATGGTAGCAGCTGGCTGCTGGTGCCTTGACATCATCTGCTGCTATGTGGGGACTTGTGGGAATTACCTGGTCACCAGATTGTATTGAATGCTGCCCAGGGGGGTTTTGTTTTTTCCATATTTTGGTACAGGAGGTTGAACCCGGGGCACTCTACCACAGGGCCACACTCCCGGCTCCTTTTCTTTTTATTTGGAAACAGAGTCTCACTAAGTTGCTGAGGGCCTAAGTGGCTGAGGCTGCAATCCCACCGTCTCAGCCCCCCAAGCCCAGGGATCACAGGCATGCGGCGCTGTGCCCGGCTTTCCATGGGTTTTGATTTGGCTATTAGGTTGCTCTGTTTATCTCCTTGTAGGGATTGCGGAAAACCTATTAAACCTACTACTAGCCGGGCGTGGTGGCGCACGCTTGTCATCCCGGCATTTGGGAGGCTGAGACCGGAGGAGCCAGGTTCGCGGACAGCCTCAGCTACTTAGTGAGGCCCTCTGCAACTCAGTGAGACCCTGTTTCAAAATAAAGAATAAAAAATAGGGATGGGGGTGGAGCTCGAAGGTAGAATGCCCTTGGGATCCATCCCCGGGACTGTAAATAACTAAATAAATAAATAAATAAATAAGGAATATAAGTTCTGCCACACGGCATCATTGTAAGAATTATATGAGAAGGTTTATAAAACACCAGGTCTGTAGTTTATGCTCAATACATGATAATACCCCATGCTGTCTGCACAGCCTCGAGTTTTCCAGAGGCTGAACCCCTTTACCACGACATCTACCAGGTATGTCTGTGGTCCTCAACACCAACCACTGATCCCTACACACGGGCGAAGCACAGTAAGTACTTCCTCTATGACTGCATCGGTGTCTAGGCCTGCGTGAAGTTACGTACTGAGGGAGCAGGAGTCAGAAAAGCAATATGGAGAAAAATGTCCATTAATTCGCAAGAAATCCAGCCAGGAACAGCGGCGCACACCTATAATCCCAGGACCTAGGAGGCTGAGACAGGAGGATCACAAGCTTGAGCCTCAGAAACTTAGGGAGACAGTAGACAGCTTAGCAAGACTCAAAATAAAAACAGAAAGGGCTGGGGGGGGGGTAAATCTCAGAGGTAGAATGGCCCTGGGTTCAATCTCGAGTACCCCCAAATAATAAGTAAATGAAATAAAATTTTAAAAATGCTAGAGAGCTAGGCATGGTGGTGCACGCTTGTAATCCCAGCATTCGGGAGGCTGAGACAGGAGGATCACTGTTCACAGACAGCCTCAGCTACTCAGTGAGACCCTGTTTCAAAATAAAGAATAAACAATCGGACTGGGGATGCAGCTTGGAGGTAGAACACCCCTGGGTTCCATCCCCAGTACTGCAGAAAGGAAGGAAGGAAGGAAGGAAGGAAGGAAGGAAGGAAGGAAGGAAGGAAGGAAGGAAGGAAGGAGAGAGAGAAATAAATAAAGAGAAAGAAAGAAAGAGAAAGAAAGAAAAGAAAGAAAGAAAGAAAGAAAGGGAAAGGAAGGGGAAAAAAGACAAGAAGGAAGAAAATACTTTCACATGAGTGTTATTTCTCATCCAAAGATACCAAAACAGAAAAATAAATAGTATAGTCAAGATAAGATAAAGATTCGGGCGTGGTGGTGCACAGCTGTAATCCCAGTACCTGGGAGGCTGAGACAGGAGGCCCACAGGTTCAAGACCACCACGGCAAGTTAGGAAGACCCTCAGTGACCTAGCAAAACCCCATTTTAAAAGTAAAAACAAGGCCCAGGGTATAGTTTGGAGGCAGAGCATAACTAGTTTTGATGCCCTGGACCCAAAATAAAAGATTGGAAGAACGAGCTGGGTGTGGTGGCCCATGCCCACAGTGAGGATGGCAGGATCCAGGCCAGCCTGGGCAACTTAGTTAGTGAGACCCTGTCTCAAAATAAAGTGCAAGGGCTCTGGTGTAGCCCAGTAGTACTGCGCTCCTGGGTTTAAGTCCCAGTAACACCAAAGGTCAAAATAAAAAGAGTGGGGAAATGACGTGACCCCAGAAGTTTTTCAAGAAGCGGAGAATCTCAACACAGAGGCAGTGTATCCCGGTCTGGACTCTGTTAGCATTTCACTGCCCTGAGCGGCCCTGACCAGAGAGGAGGAGACCTCACAAACAGCTGGGAACTGAAGGAAGAAGGTGTGGGAGTCAGGGGAACCTGGTGGTGGGAACGCCACCGCCAGACAGGAAGTGCCCTGGCGTGAGAGCCCAGAGAGCTCAGCTCTCTGCAGGAAGGAAGGGCCTCCGGGCTTGCCCGCCTGCCTCCAGCTCGCCCCACTCACAAAAGTCCATTTCTGTAGCTAGACCCCATCGGAGCAGCAGACCGCCACCTCCATGGGAAAAGCTAACGCCAACACCCTTAACACAGAACCTGCGCACCCAGCCTGACCTAAAAGACAGGCCAAGGTGCCCTCATCTGCAAGAGGAAGACAGAGAGGGCCAGACGAGGTGCACACGCCTGTCATCCCAGCATTTAGGAGGCTGGGATGAGAGGATCGCAGGTTTGAGGACAGCCTCAGCAATTTAGTGAGGTCCCATTAACCGGGTGTGGTGGTGCACACTTGTAATCCCAGCATTCTGGAGGCTGAGACAGGAGGATTGCACAGGTTCAAAGCCAGCCTCAGCTATTTAGTGAGGCCCTTTGCAACTCAGTGAGACTCTGTTTCAAAATAAAGAATAAAAAAAAAAAATAGGGCAGGGGGTGCAGCTCGGAGGTCGACTGCCCCTGGGCTCCATCCCCAGACCCGCAAAACATAATAATAATAATAGTGAGTAGCGCCAGGCACAGCGGCACATACCCTAATCCCAGTACTCGGGAAGCTGAGACGAGAAGGTCACAGGTTTGAGGCCAGTCTCAGCAACTTAGACCCTGTTTCAAAATAAAACATAAAAAGCACTGGGGTGTAGCTCAGATGGGGTAGAGGTAGCCACTGTTCCCGGGTCTCAGGGACACACATACACACACACACACACACACACACACACACACACACACACACAGCACCACATGCAGGGCTGGCGCGCAGGGGATTCCAGCAGGCTCCGGCCCTCCATGAGCACTCGGCTTGCTTGACGCTCCTTTTTAAATAACTTTAAAGCCAGCTGTTCCAGGGTCTAAAAGTAAACATGAGGCTGAGCCCAAGAACGGGGCAGGGAAACGTATGCCTTGCAAGGTATTAATTAATCCCACGACACACGGCTCCTCCTGCCAAGATGACCTCCGCTCAAGGAAATATTCACCCAAGGAATTCACCGCGAGCGCAGACAGCAGGCTGCGCTCGGGACTCTGGCTTTTAATCCTAACAAGGCTTAGAAGGCTACAACAAATGTGACTGGGGAGGCATCGGCCCCAGTTAACCCTTTTCATCCCCTTCCGAGGGGCTGCGGCTACTTCCAGCACACAGAGTCGTCCAGGTCTGACTTGTATCTCTAGGAGTCGGGGTGAGGCTGGAGTCTGAGTCTCAGGCGGGCGTGTAGAGCGCACACCAGGCCTCTGGCTTATAAAGAACACACTTTGTGACTAGTCTGCGATTCAAGCCAGGCACAGACGTGCCAAGCGAGACAAAGGGCAATCTGTAGGACGCGCGTGAGGATAGTCACGAAACGGAGGCCTCCTCTGGCCCACCTCTGCCACACACGTGGGTTGGGAGCTCGTCTGATGACCTCAGGACCCTAGGGAGTGAGAGAGAGGTGTACTTTTGTTTTTGGTGCTGGGGCATTCTCCCTCTGAGCTATACCCCCAGCCCTATTTTTTTAGTTTTTAGTTTGAAACATGGCCCGCCAAGTTCCTGAGGCTGGCCTTCAACACATGTGATCTTCCTGTCTCAGCCTCCTAAGCACTGAGATTGCAGGTGTATGCCACCACGCCTGGCTGTCGCCTCTTTTTCTGATGAGTAGGCCAAGGGACAGATTCAGAGCAACTCGCAGACATCTGTGAGTGGCGGCTCACGTCTGTAATTCCAGGGCTTGGGAGGCTGAGACGGGAGAGTCGCAGGTTTGCAGCCAACCCTGGTAACTCAGAGAGTCCCTGTTTCAAAATAAAAACTAAAATAGGGCTAAGGGTATAGCTCAGTGGTAGAATATCCCTGGGTTCAATCGCCAATACCAAACAATAGAAAAAAAGAAAAAGAATACAGGTTTCTCTTTGCTTGTCTTGTGGGGCTGGAGATTGAACGTCGGGCCTCGCACATGCTAGACACTGATCTGCTGCTGAGTTACATTCCCAACCCTCCCCCTTTTTAATATTTATTTATTTATTTATTTATTTATTTATTTATGTGCAGGTCTGGGGATGAAACCCAGGGGCATATAACCTCCGAGCTACACCCCCTGCCCTATTTTTTATTCTTTATTTTGAAACAGGGCCTCACAGCCGGGCGTGGTGACACACGCTTGTAATCCCTGTGCTTGGGAGGCTGAGACAGGAGGATCGCACAGGTTTGAAGCCAGCCTCAGCTACTTAGTGAGGCTCTCAGCAACTTAGTGACACCCTGTTTCCAGATAAAGTAAAAAATAGGTCTGGGAGTATAGTCCAGAGGAAGAAAACTCCTGGGTTCCACCCCAGTACCACCAAAAAAAAAAAAAAGTAGAGTCTAGGTCTCCTTCCCTGTAGCCGGTCTTGATCCACAGAGTGGACCACAAGTGATCTGGTGTAGCTGGGAGGCCCAGCCAGCCTGGAACATCCCCACTGGAGAGGTGACTGCCCAAGAGGCCAGCACACTGCGCAGAACCCAAGGATGCTGGCAGAGACCGGGGCCACGGACCCACAGAGGCACCGGCCGGCCGTGCGAGAAAAGGCCCTACCTGGCTCCGGCCTATGAGTCGGGAGCCAACCCCGCCGCTGTCACACAGCACAGGGAACTGAAGCTGCCGGTGGCCAGGGGCCAGGGACTGTGGGCAGCTGCGTGACCTCGGGTCAGTGGCTTCCCCCTCCACCTCAATTCCCACTTCTGTAAAAGGGAGCCGCCAGAGGGGATGGGGTGAGTGGAGAGGTGCTTTCCAATCCTGACGGAGGACAGCGAACAGCACATGTGGAAGTCGGAGAACAGTCAGGCTGGAAACCCCGCAGGATGGCCGCCTCAGAAACAGGCAGGACAGCCAGAGACCAGGGGCCAAAAGACCTGGAGTGCTCGGGGCCTGGTGACGCCTGCAATCCACAGGAGGATCACAGGTTTGAGGCCAGTCTCAGCAACATAGTGAGGTCCTCAGTGTTTCAAAACAAAAAAATAAAAGGGCTGGAAGTGTAACTCGGAAGTCAAATGCCCCCGCATTCAATCCCCAGCGTGCGCGCGCGCACGTACACACACACACACACACACACACACACACACACACACACACACACACAGAGTCCTGGCAGCACTAGAACAATTCACAGACATAGCAGGTGCTCAATAAACCTTCACTATTATCTGTTACTTATCAATACTGTGACCAGGGCAAGTTAGCCTTTCTGGCCCCCACCTTTCACCCCAAAATATGGAGGTAACACTAACACTCCTGTCCTCCAAGCAGGAACATATTTGTATGAGAAAACCCATGAAAATAATCACCCACGAATATAAAACATATTATTAATCCTCTTTTGTGTGTGTGTGTGTGTGTGTGTGTGTGTGTGTGTGGTGCTGGGGATTGAACCCAGGGGCATTCTACCTCTGAGCTACACCTCCAGCCCTTTTTATTTTTATTTTTTATTTATTTTTATTTAAAAAATTTTTTTGGCGGTACTGGGGATGGAACCAGGGGCATCCTAGTTCCAAGCTACACCACCACCCTATTTTGTTTTTATTCTTTATTTTTGATACAGGGTCTCACTAAGCTGTGAAGGGCCTCGTTAAGTAGCTGAGGCTGGCTGCAAACCATGATCCTCTGGTCTCAGCCTCCCAAATGCTGGGATTACAAGTGTGCGCCACCACGCCCCACCCATTTTTTTTGTTTTGAAGCAGGGTCTCACTAAGTTGTAGATGTTGGCATCGAACCCGCCATCCTCCTATCTCAACACCCCGAGTATTAGGATTACAGGCGTGTACCCCCACACCCAGCTACTGATCCTCTGGATATTCTGTGCACCGCTGTTTTAGAGTCTCTAAAAGCAAGTACAGACTGCTGGTCGACCACACTGGCCACCAGAAAAGGTGCAGGTCTCAAAGGACCATCCAGTAGCCCCATCTGCAAGCCAGCCTAGCATGAAAGGTTTGGATAGTTTCCTACAAGACAGTCCTACAAGTCAGCAACCCGAGGGTACTGTACCAGAGAACTGAGTCCAGCCACGGCCAGAGGCCGGCCCTGGCCACGCACCTGAAACCCCAGTGCTTGGGAGACTGCAACTTAGCAAGACCCTGCTTCAAAATAAAAAATAGAATAGGGCTGGGGTGGTGCAGGTGGAAGGTTTCTGGGTTCAATCCCCACTGTCAGAAAAAAAAAAATCAAATCACTGCCCAGCACAGAGTAAAAACTCCATGGAAGTTGTTGGATGCGTAAGCACTGGGCTCAGGAGTCAAGTCAAGGCTTCGGGTTCAAATGCCAGCTGTCACGGCCATGGCCCACATTCAAGTTGATCAAAGGACACGAGACCCAGCTCAGAAAAGCAGAACTAAGTGAGGTCTGACAGGTGAAAGACATCAGGGTTCCGTGTCATTATTACAAGCGTTTTTGTTTAAGTGCACAGCGCCTTAGCCTTCAAGGTTCCCTTCCACCTAACTGAAGCCTTTCCATCTCTGCAAATCCCAGAAAATGTGAGGTGCAGTTCCCCATGGAATCACTCCATCCAGCGTCGATTCTGAAAGCCCTCCAGCCCTCAGAGGAGAAGGTCTTGGGCTCACATTCCAAGGATCCCCAACAAGACAAGCACACATTCATGTTTCACGGCCTGCACCCTGACAGGGTCGCCTACACTGTGGGGTTCACCCTAAAATCCCAGAGTTCGTGCAGCCAGCCTGCAACTCTGTGCTGTAGGGTGTGGACACAGCCAGGGAAGGCGCTTGTCAGGTGCAAGTGGCCAGAAGAACCTCTGTTTCCTCCTCTGCCGGGGGTTGTGTGACTCGCCATCCTGAGCCAGGGTCCAGGCCGTGTGCCCCGGCTTGTCTGCCCTTCCCACGGCGGAAGCCCAGCGCCCGGTGACCTGCCCCGGCAACCCGGCTCAGCTCCCCCGCGGACCCACCTCTAGGTGACCACCGCCGACTGGCGTCCAGGGAAGTTACTATAGGAACTACATCACGTGGCCCCCAGACATTTGCTTAGAAGAGAAACTGCATGTTTGGGGCTGGGGAGGGAGCTTAAGGTCCAGCCAGCTGGAAGCAAGCCTCAGCCCAGGGCTCCGCAGCCTGGTTATAATCGCTGCATTAATGGAATGCTCCTCAGCATCTGCGCTCCCGTCTCTCCCCCACCCCAGGCGTAGGGAGTTAAAATCAGGACTTTTAAAATCCTCCTGCACCCTCAATTTTGACACTTAATTGAGACAAAATGCAGAGGACTGTGTGCAAAGAATAAACAAGGCTTACGGCACTTTAAATCCGATCCCCTTCTTACACTGATGCTTACCAAGCAGGGCTCTGGGGAACTAAACAAGACAAAAGCCACATGTACCCAGGAAAACCCAATCAGGGCCCTAAGGAAACTTTAACAGAAAAAAACCTGCTCACCGGCGGGTGCAGATGGTGCATGCCGGTGGGTGATCCCAGCTAACCCAACTGCAAATGTGAGACCAGCCTGGGCAACTCAGGGAGACCCTCTCGAAATACTTAAAACAGGGGATAGCTCAGTGGTTCAATCCCCTGTATCGGAAAGAAAATTAAAACACTCATCAAATCTATAGCCCCAAACAAAAATTAACCCATCTGAGACCAACCAGCTCTATCCTGAGAGAAACGAGGTGAGATTTTGGCCGCCTGGTCCCAGTCAGCCCCGAGACGCAGGCAGGATTTGGTGTCTAAGAGGTGAGGGTGTCTTCCCCTGGGTCTAGCACATGCGGTTGGGGAAAGGTACTAGGGAGGTTAAGAAAAGAAAAAGAAAAAAGATCCACCGCTCATCTCCAAGAGAACTGAAGGGCCCGAGTGCCTGATGGGCTTCTCCCTGGGTGAGATGCTGTGTGTGCGGTTAGGACCGGAGCAAAGCCACCTCTGCCTTAAGCCTCCAGTTCTCAAGACCAGCAGGACCCACTATTCCCTGGAGGACAGTGCCCACCCTCCAGGGCCCTGGGTCCTGAAGTCACTGGGAGGTCAAGGGGCCTCAGGCAAGATCAGAGCCCCTTTCCCATGGAAAGATTTCCCAATGATGGGAACCCCCGGGGCCAGCCTTCCACACCACCTGAAGCTTGACCACTGAGGCTTTGTCCAGCCCCTTCCCCAAGGATGGGCAGCCTGACCGGAGCTCTGGCCTTGCGCTCAAAATTCCTGGTCACTCCCTGAATTCTTAACCAGCAGATGCTAAAACTTCACATGACACCAGGAAGCCCCAAAGCGGCGGACTCACCCGCCGCCCACCCTGGCCACCACCCCACGCCAATGGCTGGCAGTGAGACCTTTAGGAAGTGGCTGGAACACCTGAGCCCGGTGACCCGCCATCCCCAAACGACCCCTCTCCTCCTGGTCAGTGGGGAAGCCGCCAGCGCGCTCCCCTTTTCAAAGCCCTGGCTGAAGGCGCCTCCCGGGAGCTGGCAGGTAAATAGCCACAGCTTCCTGAGGCCGGTTCTATGGGGCCAGGTGCGCCGGGCCGGGCGGGGAGGGCCGGGGCCACTGCGCCCTTGCCGGATCCGGGCTGGACTGCCGGGCTGGACCTGCAGGTGCGGGGCGCCCAAACTTTGCAGCCGCCCTCCCCTCGGGCCCGCGGCCGGGGCCCCCCAGGCCCGGCCCCTGGCCCCGGGCCTCACCTTGGCCTCGAAGCAGATGCCGTGCTGGAAGGCGTCCTCGTTGTGCAGCGGGATGCGCAGGTCGTGCGCGTCGTCCACGAGGTTGTACTTGGTCTTGCTGGGCATGGCGGCCCGGCGAAGGGAGGCCCGCGGGGCCCGGGAGCTGGCCGCGGCGAACCCGGCCGGCTGGACGCAGGGCGCGGGCCGGCTCGGCGGCGGCGTGGACGCGGGAGGGACGCGGGGGGCGGGCGCTGTCACCGCCGCTGGCCCCTCCCGGGGGCGGGTCCTCGCGCCGCCCGCCCCCCGCCCAGGTGCCCGCCAGCCCCGCCGGGCCGGGCCGCCCCCAGCACCCGGGCCGCCCCGTGCACCCGGCCAGCGCCCCCGGCCGCCCCCGGCCCGGCCCGGCCCGGCCCGGCAGCCCCATGGCTGCTGTGGGTGGAGAGGGGGAGGGGCGCGGCTGACCTTTGTGTCTGGGGTTGGGCTGGACCCGGGAAGGAAGCCTCGAGCTGGCCTCCGTCCGGAGGCCCCGGGCATCCTGTCTGCCCGGCCCGGCCCGGCCAGCGCCCCCCCGGAGCCGAGCGGCGCCCCCCGGGGGAGCCCGGGCCGCCATCTGCAAGGGCAAGCCCTGCGTGGCTCTGGGGGGGGACACAGGCGGGGTCCTTTGGGGGCAGCTTAAGTATTTAAAACCGTGAAGGTGGGGTAAGTAGAAAAGGGGTGCCAAAGAGACGATCCCCAATGTTTTATGCCATTACACAACGTGTGTTTGTGTGTGTGTGTGTGTGTGTGTGTGTGTGTTAGTGGGGATGGAACCCAGGGGCATTCTACCTCTGAGCTACACCCCCAGCCTGTTTTCTTTATTTTATTTTATTTTATTTTATTTTGAGGTACTGGGATGGAAACCCAGGGGCATTCTACCTCCGAACTATACCCCTAGCCTTTATTATTATTATTATTATTATTATTATTATTATTATTATTATTATTTTGAGGTACTGAGGCTGGAACCCAGGGGCATTCTACCTCTGAGCTACACCCCCAGCCCTATTTTCTATTCTTTATTTGAAAACAGGGTCTCACTGAGTTGCAGGGGGCCTCACTAAATAGCTGAGGCTGTCCTCAAACCTCAATCCTCCTGTCTCAGCCTCCCAAGTACTGGGATTACAAGTGTGCGTGAAATGTTCAATTTTTTTGTTTTGTTTTTGTTTTTGTTTTGCAGTATTGGGGATGGAACCCAGGGGCATTCTACCTCCGAGCTATACCGTCAGCCCATTTTTCATTCTTTATTTTGAAACAGGGTCTCACTGAGTTGCAAAGGGCCCTCACTAAGGAGCTGAGGCTGTCCGCGCACCGCCATCCTCCTGTCTCTGGGGTTCCCACGCCCCAGTGAAACATTCAGTTTTTTAACGGTGCCAACCATGTAAATGAGGAAGAGTTAGGGACCAAATATTCATTATCTGTCAAAGCACCATAGGTAAAGACATATAATAGGTGCAATTTACATGACCTAACCTTACCCTAAAATCTCCAAATGTAACCAATCAGGTCACTTAGACCAAATCACCATATATATATGCCACAGTATATATGGCAAATATATTGCCATATATACTCAACAAAAATTTTTTTGTTTTCTTTTCCTTCAGTACCATGGGTTGAGCCAGAAGTTATTACCGAGCTACACCCAGCCCTTTTTATTTTGGTGACAGGGTCTTGTTCAATTGCCCAGGCCGGTCTCAATACTGCAATCCTCCTGCCTCAGCGTCCTGAGTCACTGGGAAGACCGGAGCCCGCCGCGGCACCAGCTGAAACCCTCTCAGTGCCCCATGGACACCTAAGACCTCTCTCAGAACACACTTCTTGAGTTGCTCGTCCCAGGAGCCAACTTTGGAGTCACCACGATGAGTTGCAAGGAAACCAATCCTGCCCCATCTCCATGATGAACTTAAAGAGAGACGCATCGTTGCCGTGACTGTATTTTTCATCTTTCCGACCTGGCTAGAGAACAGTCACCCGTCCCTGCAGCCTGCTCGTGTGCCTGCTGGCGTCTTCTGGGATGCCCCCCTGAATAGAAGCGAGCTCATCACTGGGCCAGACTCATCCCAAGCATCAAGCTGTGTAGACTTTTTTATATGCAATATGCATGAGTGTGCATTAAGGAAATGAACCACTAACCTTTTTATCAACACGGGACACAAGATCTAATCAGGCGCGTTCCCGTCTCTGAATGTCACGGGGGCTTTAACATGCGCGGGCAGCGTGCTCCGTGAAGCCTGCTGGGTGACTAACTCCACGCAGGAAAGGAAGGCCTGAAGGACTTGTCACTGCCTTTCTCTCCCAAATTAAAGATGTCCTCAAACGTCAAATGGCCGTGGGCTGCTGAATCTCAGCAGAATTTCATAGCTGAGACTATAACACATTGTGTCTAGGCAAGATGTGGGCAGAAAGGCAGAAGCCCCAAAGCCCCCGAGGGCCCGTTGCGTGGACCGCGCACGGCCACACCTGCTCGTCACTGGCACCCACGATCGGAACTCCCATTCTCACCCGCTCTCTGCAGGGCAGCCTCGCTTGTCCGACGTGTATTACCTAGTTAAATATTCACAACAATCCTAAAGTTAGCTCTGCTTTACAAAGAGACCAGGGCACAGAGGAAGTGCCTCCCTTGCCCAGTTCACACAAAGGAAAGGAGCCAGGAGTTTGTTGTTGGTGGTGTTCCAGTACTGAGGATGAAAGCCAGGGTGACCCACCCCGGAGGTACACCCCAGGTCTTTGTGCCTTTTGAGACAGGGTCTTGCTAAGTGACTGGGGCTGGCCTCCAACCTACAAACCTCCTATCGCAGCCTCCCATCACTGATTACAGGCATGCGCCACCACAACCCCGCTAGGAGCCGGAACTGGAACCCACGTCAACTCTGTGTCAACGGCACAGCCGGTGCCAAGGGAAGTTTCTTACTGCTACTTACACTCCTGTCGGAATCAAGGCCTGTGTTTTCCTTGGGTGTGTGTTGCTGAGCTGTACTCCTTCTCTTTCAGTAGGTTGAAAGGTTCCAAAGAGGAGAGGCCAGCTTTCTACACTTTGGCCTCTGCAGAATGACGCGTCAATACCACACGGGCACAGAAACTCCATTTTCTAGAAACAATGGGCATCCAAAGCAATTTCCTCTTCGATTTTTTTTTTAGCATGACTTTAATCTTGTTTTTACACCTTTAAATATAACTGAATTTCACCCTCAGCATTTCCAAATTCATAAAAAAATCAAGTTTTATTTCTTATGGTGGATGACAGATACATGGAGCACTTTCTAAATCCATCTGTATTTTAAACATTACATAATAATACTAAAAAAAAAAAAAAAAAAAAAAAAAAAGCTTAGCCGAGGCGGGCGTGGTGGTGCACGCTTGTAATCCCAGTACTTGGGAGGCTGGGACAGGAGGACAGAAGGTTCAAGGACAGTGCCGGGCGACAGTGGGACTCTCAGCAACCTAGTGAGACCCTGGTTCCAAATAAAACAGAGCCAGGAGTGTAGCTCGAAGGCAGAGTGCCCCAGGATTCAATCTCCAGTACCATAAAAAAGCTTAGTCTAAAAACATTAATGTCCGGGCGTGGTGGCGCACACTTGTAATCCCCGCGCTTGGGAGGCTGAGACAGGAGGATCGCGCAGGTTCGAAGCCAGCCTCAGCTACTTAGTGAGACCCTGTTTCCAAATAAAATATAAAATAGGTCTGGGTGTAGAGCCCGGAGGTAGAAAAGCCCCTGGGTTCCACCCCTAGTTCCACCAAAATATAATAATAATAAAGTACATTTAATGATATTATATAGTGTAGCTAGGCATGGTGGTCACACAATCCTAGCTACCTGGAAGCCAGAGGCAGGAAGATCAAAAGCTCAAGGCCAGCCCTGTAACTCAGAAAGACCTTGTCTCAAAATAAAATTATTTTAAAAGGGCTGGTACTATAGCTTGGTGATAGAGTCCTTACTTAGCAAGCTCTAGGCCCTGGGTTCAATTCCCAGCACTAAACAGAAGATGCACATTCAGATCCATCTAATTCACCTCCTTCATCATAAAGACAACAAACTAGAAGCCGAGGAGGTGCTCGGTACTGCTCAGAGACACAGAGAGAGGGAACTCACAACATCTATATGTATACTGGAGACTGAGCCCTGGGGCATTCTGCCTTTGAGCTACACCCCCGGCCCTTTTTATTTTTTTATTTTGAAATAAGGTCTCCTCGCTAAGTTGCTGAGGCTGGCCTCAAACCTATCGGTCTCGTGTCTCAGCCTCCCAAGTATTAGTTACCGTTATTTTGAAACAGGGTCTCACTGAGTTACAAAGGGCCTCACTAAGTAGCTGAGGCTGTCCCTGAACCTGCGATCCTCCTGTCTCAGCCTCCCGAGTGCTGGGATTACAAGCATGCACCACCACGCCCGGCTTGGTTACAAAATCTTTGTACAAAGAAAAGATTCAACGGTAACAACACGTTATGATTTCCTACCATTGTATAGCCCTTAGCTTCAAAAGGCTCCTCATATTTTCATGGTCTTTTTCTTTTCTTTGAGGCAAGGTTTCTGTCTCGCCTAGGCTGACCTCACAAGCCTGGGCTCAAAGGATCCTCCTGCCTCAGCCTCCTGAGCCGCAGGGACCACAGGCGCCTGGCAGCACCCAGCACCCAGCACCCAGCACCTCTGGTACGCAGTGCTGGATTCTTGCCTTCCTAGTCCGGATCGTGTGGGAGAGTGCTAGAGGAGGGTGGCTCAGCCAGCCTCTGCTTCCCTTCACGCCTCTAATTTTGTCTCCTGGAGGCTGTTGAGCTACACTTGGAAGCCAAAAGGCATTCTGTTCCCTTCAGGAAGTTGATTTGAAAGAATATTTGGCTTATAAGCTGGGCACAGTGGTGCAGGCCTGGAATCCCAGTTCTTGGGAGGCCAGGACAGGAGGATCGCGGGTTTTGAGGTCAACCTCAGTAATTTAGAGATTTTTAGCAGCTTACTGAGACCCTACTTCAAAATAAAAATAATAAAATAGGCCGGGAGTGTAGTTCAGAGGTAGAATGCCCCTGGATTCAATCCCTAGTACCACACACACACACACACACACACACACACACACACACCAGTGAATATTTGATTTACAAAATTTGATATGCATACTTCAGTAGAAAGACTTACCTGTAAAACAGAAATACATGATTCAGTAAAAAATATGGCTTGCTCGGTTTATGGGGTAGAGTCAGTTTTAATTAGGGAAGAAAATACGTAGGCCGGCATCGTGATATATGATACTCCGTTGCTCACATGGTAAAACGCCTAATAAATCAAACTTCTATTAGAAAGCATTAGTGATAGAGAGTATAACTTTTTTCTTTATTTTCTTTTATTTATTTATTTATTTATTTATTTATTTATTTATTTATTTATTTTGTGGTACTGGGGATGGAACCCAGGGTCTTTCTACCTCTGGGCTATACTCCCAGACCTATTTTTTTATATTTTATTTGGAAACAGGGTCTCATTAATTTGCTGAGAGCCTCACTCAGTAGCTGAGGCTAGCTTCAAACCTGCGTGATCCTCCTGTCTCAGCCTCCCAAGCGTTGGGATTACAAGCGTGCGCCACCACACCAAGCTTTTATATTTATTATTTTTTTATGTCTTCCGTAGTTATTATAGATTGAACCCAGGGCCATTCTACTTCCAAATTATACCCCCAGCCCTTTAAAAAAACTTTTTTTTGTGTGGTACTGGGGGTGGAACCCAGGGGCTTTTCTACCTCTGGGCTATACTCCCAGACCTATTTTTATATTTTATTTGCAAACAGGGTCTCACTAAGTTGCCGAGAGCCTCACTAAGTAGCTGAGGCTGGCTTCGAACCCGTGCGATCCTCCTGTCTCAGCCTCCCAAGCGCTGGGATTACAAGCATAAGCCACCACGCCCAGCTCCTTTTTTAATTTTAATTTTAAAATTCACTATGCTGCTGAGGCTGGCCTTGAATCTGTGATCTTTCTGCCTCAGCCTCCCAGGTGCTGGGATTACAGACATGTGCTCCTGTACCCAACACGAGAATGCTATCTGTTTATTTTTCTTTTCGGAGATAAATCATGTTAAGATGAGTTAATGATTTTTAAGTCCTTATGCCCCAAACACTATCAGGTGAAAATAGGACCATGGGCCAGGTGTGGTGGCTCGTGCTTGTAATCCCAGCATTCGGGAAACTGAGACAGGAGGGTCACGGTTTGTGGCCAGTCTCAGCTACTTAGTGAGGCCTTTTGCAACAACTCAGTGAGACCCTGTTTCAAAATAAAGAATAAAAAAATAGGGCTGGGAGTGTAGCTCAGAGGTAGAAAGCCCCTGGGTTCCATCCCCAGTACTGCAAAATAAAGGAAAGGAAGGAAGGAAGGAAGGAAGGAAGGAAGGAAGGAAGGAAGGAAGGAAGAAAGAAAGAAAGAAAGAAAGAAAGAAAGAAAGAAAGAAAGAATTGTGAGTTGAGGCTGTGTCTCCTTTCTCAGGGAGAACTGCCAAGTAATCCCCCTGGACGCGGTAACCACCTCTTCCTCTCTCATGCAGAAGATTCTCCAGTTCAAGGTTGTCACTGTATTTCTTGGCCCTGTTAACTATTCGGGGCAAGAAATGTCTATTGATTCCGCAGCTTTCTGTGCATCTAACAAGCACCTGCTGTCATGATTCCCCGGGGAGAGGGGCCCTTCCCGCCCTTACCTGCCAAGGTTAAGGCGGCTGTCATATAAAATGAGGAGCGCAGAGGCTTCTGGGAAGCACAGTCCCTGGGGCTGGAGGCCAGGCTTGGGCTGGGCTTGAAGGCAGGGGAGGAGTTTGCTTAGGAGCAGGCAGGGGCCTTACAGACCGGATCTGCACGATGTCCCGGGGTCCCCGAGGAGACAGCACATGAGCACCCTCCGGGAGCCCTCCGTTGATGCTGGACTGCATCCCTGGACTGCTGGGGTGGCCGGACGTCTGTGCTGGACACCCCCCATGAGGCCAAGCCAAAACCTTTTTCTTTAATCTAGGATTGAAGCGAGGCCGGGGATGTAGCTTGGGAGAAGAGCACTTGCTTAGCACGAAGGACCAGTTCAGTCCCCAGCACTGCAGAAAAGCGCCAGGCGTGGTGGCGCACACTCGTCATCCCAGCGTTTGGGAGGCTGAGACAGGAGGATGGGGTTCACAGACAGCCTCAACTACTTAGTGAGGCCCTCTGCAATTTAGTAAGACCCTGTTTCAAAATAAAGGAGAAAAATCCGGGCGTGGTGGTGCACGCTTGTAATCCCCAGGCTTGGGAGGCAGAGACAGGAGGATCGCGCAGGTTCGAAGCCGGCCTCGCTGGCTAAAGACACCCTGTTTCCAAATAAAAATATAGAAAATAGGTGTCTGGGAGTGTAGCCTGGAGGTAGAAGGGTTTCCAGGAACCCCAGTACCACCAAAATTAAATAAATTAATTAAATAAAGGATAAAAAAATAGGGCTGGAGTCATCCCCAGTACCGCAAGAAAAAAAAAGTCCTGGCATACTGGGACAGTTGAGTTTTCCATAGCCTACGGTTATCAAGACTTGACCTGATAGTCCTCCCACTGGTATCCAGCACCACAAAGAAAATAACCAAGCACACCCGAGTCCAAGGTGCCTCACGCTGCTCAAACCCACCTGCTTTTTATTTCCATTTCTTCTTCTGTGGCGCTTGAGGATGAACCCAGGCATTCTAACTCCGAGCTATACACCCAACCCTTTTTTGTACTTATTTATTTTTACTTTTTATTTATTTGCTACTGGAGATTGAACCCAGGGGCATTCTACCTCAATGCTGTACCCCCAGCCCTTTTTATTTTTAATTTCGAGACAGGGTCTCGCTACATTGCTGAAAATCTTGCTAAGTTGCTGAGGCCAGCCTCGAACCTGTGATCCTCTTGTCTCAGGCTCCCGCCTGCTGGGGTTACAGGTGTGTGTCACAGTGTGCGGCTTCAACTGCTTTCAACTCTTCAGATGACTTTAGCCTCGCTGAGCGTTATCCCCTCCCCTGGTCTTCATATGGTATGTTTCGGTGCCCCTATCGTAGGGCAAACTCCTGGCGGGGAGCCTTCTCTACTGAAGCCAGCTTCAAGGCTTTTGCGTCCACCCCTCCAAGCCTAGACTTCTATTCCTAAATCTGAGACTATTTTCATTAGCTCTCTATTTAAAACACCAAGAAAGCCCAGCTGTTAGGTGCAGAAAGTTGGGGCTCGCTCCTCAACTAAATCCGTCCTGTGTCATGGTAACTGATCTCGGTTCCTCTTTTCAAAGTCCACGTTCTTAAGGCGAGACGACCCAGGGGTCGAGCCAGCCGTGGAGACCATGGAGTGCGCGGTCAGTAGAGCACACGGTTTATTTCAGACCCGTCTTTGGAGGTGCGAAGCTTGTTGGCATTGTTGGAGCTGCTTTGAAAAAAAGTAAAATGGAGCCAGGAACGGTGGCGCACGTCTGTAACCTCAGGACCAGAGGCTAAGTCAGAAGGGTCGCAGGTTCAAGGCCAGCCTCAGCAACTTAGAGAAACTCTTTGGCAAACTAAAAAAGAATAAGTAGGGTTGAAGGTATAGCTCAGGGAAGAATGTCCTTGGATTCAACTCCCAGTAACACACAACACACACACACACACACACACACACACACACACACACACAGCAAAAGGGCTGTGGTGTGTCTTAGTTGTTCTTTTGTTTTGTTTTTTGTGGTCCTGGGATGAAACCCAGGGGCTTTCTACCTCTGGGCTACACTCCCAGACCTATTTTATACTTTATTTGGAAACAGTTGCTGAGAGCCTCACTAAGTAGCTGAAGCTGGCTTTGAACCTGTGCGATCCTCCTGTCGATCCTCCTGTCTCAGCCTCCCAAGCGCAGGGATTACAAGCGTGTGCCACTATGCCCAGCTTGTGGTGTGTCTTAGTGGGATAGAGTGTGCTTGGCATGCACATGGCCCTGGGTTTGAGCCCGAGCACCACTAAATAGATACATACATAAATAAATAAATCTCCTCCAGATCACCCACTAATGTGCTACACTCCCCCAGTCTTTTTTATTTTTTTATTTTGAAACAGTCTTACTAAGTTTCTGAGGCTGGCCTTGATCCATGCCATCTTCCTGTCTCAGCCTCTCAAGTACTGGGATTTCAGGTGTGCACCACCAGGCCAGGTTACTAGTGCTTTTGTTTAAAAAAAAAAAAAAAAAAAGCCGGGCCTGGTGGTGCACACTTGTAATCCCAGTATCCGAGAGGCTGAGACAGGAGGATCACGGTTCATGGACAGCCTCAGCAACTTAGTGAGGCCCTCTGCAACTCAGTGAGACCCTGTTTCAAAATAAAGAATAAAAAATAGAGCTGGGGGTGGAGCTCAGAGGGAGAATGCCCCTGGGTTCCATCCCCAGTACCACAAAAAGGAAAAGAAAAAAGCTACCAGCTGGGAGTGGAGGCGCACACCTGTGATCTCTGTACTTGGGAGGCTGAGACAGGAAGATTGAGGCCAGCCTCGGCAATTTAGTGAGCCTCTGTTTTGAAATAAGAAATAAAATAGGGCTGGGGGTGGAGCTCCGAGGTAGAATGCCCCTGGGTCCTATCCCTAGTAAACACACACACACACACACACACACACACACACACACACACACACGGTTAAAGGTGTTTCAAGATAACCAGCGAGGGCAGCGCCCAGGCTCCTGGTCCTGCAGGAACAGTTTCCCATCACTAAAGGCAGCCTCACTCCCTTAAAAGGTCGTGCGATCTCTTTTATAAACCTCTGGCCCTGTCCACACCACTCACTCCAAGGTGCTGGAGGCCCCCAAGCTCCCCGCTGAGCAGTGAGCTGCGCCCCCCACGGCCCAGAGGCAGCCTCTGGGATTTGCGCTCCAGGTGCCCCACAACCCACGAACTGCAGCCAAGTTTAATTCAGAACAAATGCTCCTCGTGTTCACACCTCACTGGGAAAGCAGCCACTCCAACAGCTAGCTCAGCAAAGAGGTCAAGGCGAGGGTGCTGTGGGACGGAATCTCCAAAGAGCAAGGCTGAGGGGGTGCGGTAGGTAGTGCACACCTGTGACCAGTACTTGGGAGGCTGAGACAGGAGGATCGCAGATTCAGGCCAGCCTCAGCAATTTAGCAAGACCCTCAACAACCCAATGAGCCCCTGTTTCAAAAGCTGGTGGGTACACCTCGGAGGTAGAACACCACTGCATCCAATCCCCAAAACAAAAAAAGAAAAAGCCCTGAGCACAGTGGCACATGCCTCTGTCTGTAATCACAGGTATTTGGGACTGAGTACTGCCTAGGTTGTAATCCCAGCATTTGGGAGGTTGAGACAGGTGGATTGCGGTTCACGGCCAGCCTCAGCTGCTAGTGAGGCCCTCTGCAACTCAGTGAGACCCTGTTTCAAAATAAAGAACAAAAAACAGGGCTGGGGGTGTGGCTCGGAGACAGAATGGCCCTGTGCAATCGTCCTGTCTCAGCCTCCCAAGCGCTAGGATTACAAGCATGCACCACCACGCCCAGCATGTCTTGCTTTGTTTGGTACTGGGGATTGAACCCAGGGGATATTCTATCTCCAAGCTACACCCATTGGCCCTATTTATTTTATTTTATTTTATTTTATTTTTATTTTGAAACGGTGCCTCGCTAAGTTGTTGAGGGTTTTGCCAGCTTGCTGAGACTGGCCTCAAAACTGCAATCCTCCCGTCTCAGCCTGCCAAGTGCTGGGACAGCAGGTATGCCCCCTGCAGGGCCCCTTTTTTCTAAGTGGGAAGATGAAGGCCAGAGGAGTCCAGTGATTGAGAGGGCAGAGCTGGAGCTGGAGCTCGGGCTGCTGCGTCTGGCACAGCCCCTGCCCTGGCACTGCCCCCAGCCAGGCAAACCCACAGCCTTCCCTAGCACCAGCAGCACCCTTGCCACCCCTGGCCACTTTCAGGAGGGAAAAGCGGTCTCTGGTGCCATCTAGTGGCCAGAGTAGTGACATGCTCCCGGGAGGTCAGAAAGCAGCCTGAAAAAAAACACACACACACCTTTTGTTTCTTTCTCCTCCTACTACTGGGGATTGAGCCCAGGGGCTTCTTATTTTTTTACTTTGAAACAAGGTCTCACTGACTTGCTGAAGCCAGCCTCAAACCTGTGATCCTCCTTTCTTAGCCTCCAGCATGCCCAGCTCTGAGCATTTTTATTCAAAGACAGTGGTGGGGATTCTAATGAAGTTGGCCAGTAATATTTTTAAACTACTCTTTTAATTTGAATTTTTTGTCTTCGGAGAATAGCATGAAGTGCTACAAATGTCCGCTTGCGTGGGAATGATAAAACTTTACATATGTAAACAGGCTAAAATCACAACAGACTCTCTGCATTGAAAAAGACCCAAAGTAGCTGGGTGTGGTCATGCACGCTTATAGCCCAGCACTTGGGAGGCGGAGGCAGGAGGATCTAAGTTCACAGTCAGCCTCAACTACTTAGTGAGGCCCTGCACAACTTAGTGAGATCCTGTTTCAAAATAAAGAATAAAAAATCAGGCTGGGGCTGTAGCTCAGAGGTAGAATGCCCCTGGGTTCCATCCCCAGCACCACAAAAAAAGAAAATAGACTCCAAAAGTAAAACTATTTCAGCTGAATTTTTATGTACGTTGTCTGTGGAAATGAGAACACACACTTGTTATCCAACTCTTGGGAGGCTGAGACAGGAGGATCACATGTTCAAGGTCAGCCTCAGCAATTTAGCAAGACCCTGTTTCAAAATACAATAAAAATATAGACCAGGGCTGTAGTTCCAGCACGCCCCTCCCCCACACACACACAGAGCTACCGTCCTTGCGGACATACGCTCTGAATCCGACTCCAACTTTGCCACTTGGACAGCAGCTGAGAATCTTTGACACGTGGCTTTGGTTTTTCTGGGCCTCAGTTTCCCCATCTGTAAAGCAATAAACGTTGCCACCGGGGTGTCTTCCAACCCTCATATTCTGTGGTTCCCTCTGAGAAACCTCAAATTTAATCAGAACCTAGAGAAGAGAGGTGAGCTGATTTCCACATCGCAAATGGTCCTCGGTGCTGGCGCGCGTGCATAGAGCATATAAATACACGACGATAAAAGGAAAGTGAACCTAAAATTAAAATGTCCTCATCTAAGTGCTTAAAATAGGAATAAATTAGCCCAAAAAAAATCAGAAAGAAAGGGTAATATCTGATGTGATGTGTGCGGAAGAAAACGGGAACTGCTAAGCCAGTGAGCCCATTTCGTGAGAACAGCCAGTAAGCCGCGGAATCCGGTGCGCTGCACTCGGTCACCAGAGCCGTCACCGCGCGGCCTCACAGACCGTCTCGGAAGACGCAGGCTCCGGCTTTAAGAACTGAAATGCAGCCAGCTCTGTGGCGCAGGCCTGTGATCCCGCACTCAGGAGGCTGAGACTGGAAGATCGCAGGCTCGAGGACAGCTGAGCTAGCCTCTCAGCAGCCTCGTCACAGGACCCTGTTTGAAGATAAAAAGGGTCGGGGTATAGCTTAAATTCAGAATGCTCTAGGGTAGCCGGGCGTGGTGGGCATGCTTGTAATCTCAACATTTGAGAGGCTGAGACAAGAGGATCAGGGTTCGCGGACAGCCTCAGCTGCTTAGTGAGGCCCTCTGCAACTCAGTGAGACCCTGTTAAAAAAAAAAAAAGAATAAAAACAGAGCTGGGGGTGTAGCTCAAAGGTAGAATGCCTCTGGGTTCCATCCCCAGTACCACACACAAAAAAATAGAATGCTCCTGGGTTCAACCCAGGAAAGAAGGAAGGAAGGAAGGAAGGAAGGAAGGAAGGAAGGAAGGAAGGAGAGGAGGGAGGAGGAGGAGGGAGGGAGAGGGAAGAGGAAAGAGAGAAGCAGCGGCGACAGCAGGTGGCGCTACACTCCCGGTTCAACAGAGAGACAGAGACGACAGAGAGGAGAGACTTTCACAAACCAGGCGTGGTGGCACCTACTTGTAATCCCAGTACTTGGGAGGCTGAGACAGGAGGATTGCAGCTTCCCAGGCCAGCCTCAGCTAGTTGGAGACATTGTATTTCAAAATAAAATAATAAGGCCAGGCATGGTGGCGCACACTTGTAATCCCCACACTTGGGAGGCAGATACAGGAGGATGGCGCAGGTTTGAAGTCAGCCGTGCTGGCTTAAGAGACCCTGTTTCAAAAAAAAATACATATATATACACATATATATATGTGTATATATATGTATATGTGTGTGTGTATATATACATATATACACATATACATGTGTATATATGTATATATGTGTGTGTGTATATATATTAGGTCTGGGAGTGTAGCCTGGAGGTAGAAGGGCTTCTAGGAACCCCAGTACCACAAAAATAAATAAATAAATAAATAAAAAATAATAAGCAAACATGGCGGCACATGCTTGTAATTCCAGTACTCGGGAGGCTGAGACAGGAGGTTCACAGGCTCAAGGACAGCCTTAGCAAGTGTGAGACTCTCATCCACCCAGTGAGAGGCTGTTTCAAAACAAAATTAAAATTGGGCAGGGGTGTAGCCCAGAGGCAGAATGCCCCGGGTTCAAGCCCCAGTACCACAAAATACAAAAGACAAGACTTTCCTGCATTTATACGATTTAGCAAGTAAATTTTTCCTATCACTACAATAGATTCATATGAGAAATGAGGCTCCTTACAGATCTTGCAAATAATTAGGAGCTTGTGCAAGACACATCCCTGGTACCACACACACACACACACACACACACACACACACACACACAAAACTAAATGGGCTGGCTGTGTAAATTGGAGGCAGAATGCTCCTGGGTTCAACCCAGGAAAGAAGGAAGGAAGGAAGGAAGGAAGGAAGGAAGGAAGGAAGGAAGGAAGGAAGGAAGGAAGGAGAGGAGGGAGGAGGAGGGAGGGAGGGAGGGAGAGGGAAGAGAGAAACAGCGGCGACAGCAGGTGGCGCTACACTCCCGGTCTGAACATCCTTCCCAAGCGGGGCCTGAGCCGCGGGGTGTCCACTGGTCTCCAAGTCACCTCCTGGCGGGGCTGCAGCGTGGACAGCGGGCCCAGGCTTAGACCTTCGCGAGCAGGCGAGGCTCGGAGCCGGAGAACTCTGGCGCGGCCCCGACTCCACAGGCCCCGAACCTCGGCACCTGCGAAGGTCCCACCTGTGTGAGTGAGCCAGGGCGTGAGTGGACCTCGGAGCTACACCCCTAGCCCTATTTTATTTTTTTTATTCTGAAACAGGCTGTCTCGAGGTTGCTGAGAGCCTTGCTAACTTGCTGAGGCTGGCCTCAAACCTGCGATCCTCCAGCTTCAACCTCCCGCGTCCCTGGGATCGCAGGTGTGCAACAGCGCGCCCACCTCCGTGCTCTAATGTAAGAAAATGCAGATAGATGCACGGGTGCCAGGAAATATGTCACAAGAAAACGTACATGACTCTCGGCAGGCGCTCACTAACAGAAATAATATCAACAGCTCAGATAGGGAATTATATCTGTATATAATAATAATTATATTTGCTTAGAATAATCATATCTGCATATGATCATTATATCTGCATATAATAATCATTATATCTGCATATAATAAAGATACTTGGGAGGCTATAAGAGCCTCAGTAACTAAGCAAGATCCTCACCAACTTAGTAAGACT
This sequence comes from Muscardinus avellanarius, assembly GCF_963383645.1. Lineage (NCBI taxonomy): Eukaryota > Metazoa > Chordata > Mammalia > Rodentia > Gliridae > Muscardinus > Muscardinus avellanarius. The sequence goes on along the minus strand of NC_137788.1, from coordinate 109,830,409 downwards.
GTTTCAAAATTAAAAAGGGTGTATTTCACCCGGCACAGTGGTGCACACCTGTAATCCCAGTACTTGGGAAGCTGAGACAGGAGGATCACAGGTCCGAGGACAGCCTCAGCAAGTAGGGAGACTCTCACCAACCCAGTGAGACCCTGTTTCAAAATAAAAATAAGCTGGGCGTGGTGGCAAATGCTTGTAATCCTAGCATTCAGGAGGCTGAGACAGGAGGATCATGGTTCGTGGACAGCCTCAGCTACTTAGCGAGGCACTTTGCAACTCAGTGAGACCCTGTTTCAAAAAATAAAAAGACTGCCAGGCATGGTGGTGCATGCTTCTAACCCCTGCACTTGGGAGGCAGAGACAGGAGGATGGCGCTGGTTGGAAGCCAGCCTCACTGGCTTAAGAGACCCTGTTTCCAAATAAAAAGTATAAAAATAGGTCTGGGAGTGTAGCCCAGAGGTAGAAGGGTTCCATCCCTAGTACCACCAAAATAAATAAATAAGTAAATAAATAAATAAATAAAATAAAATAAAAAATGAAAAAAAGGAGGTGGGGCATGTAGCTTGGAGGTAGAATGCCCCTGGATTCCATCCCTAGTACCGAAAAAAATAAATAAATAAAAATAAAAATAAAGATAGTGCAGTCAGGGAGTCTAGTCTGGCAGTAGAATGCCCCTGGATACCATCCCCAGTAACACACACACACACACACACACACACACACACACATGTATCTCAGAGGTACTAGTGCCACAAATAATAATAATAATAATAATAATAATAATAATAATAATAAATTTAAAATTGCCCTTTTTTAAGTGTGAACGCTGCTGCGTGCTTTCCAGCCCACTGATAGCACACCTTTCCATTTGTCTGTTCGTGGTTCAGAATCCTTCATGGGAACTAGAGAGAAGGGAGCCCCCTCCTGACCCCTCCTCACCTGGACCCAGCCAGGAGCCGCAGGTTAAAGCGGCGGGGCGGGGCGGGGCGGGCCGAGTGCTTGCTATCTAGCAGACACACGCACATATGTTGCCTGGCTCAAGCAACATGTTTTGACATAGAATCCAAAAACCTAACATGTCTGATGGGCTGGGCACACATCCAAGGGCCAGCGCCGGCAAGAAGGCCTGGGCTGGCGGAGCACTGACTGGCACGCGGGGCCTGGGGCCTGGGGCCTGGCCCTGCTCCATGGATACAAGGCAAGTTAGAAGACACTTAGGTTGCGGGCAGAGCTCTATAATTTGTCCCCATCTGAATAAACATGCTTTTTAAGAATTAATGCTTTAAGACAGAAAATACGCTTTTTTTGTTTGTTTTTGCAATACTGGGGATTGGACCCAGGGGCATTCTACCTCTGAGCTACACCCCTAGCCCTATATTTTATTCTTTAATTTGAAACAGGATCTCACTGAGTTGCAAAGGGCCTCACTAAGTAGCTGAGGCTGTCCGTGAGCCGCAATCCTCCTGTCTCAGCCTCCCAGATGCTGGGATTACAAGCGTGCGCCACCATGCCCAGTGAAAAATACATTTATCAAATTTGGAAATTACCCAAACTGGAAGAAAAATAAGAAAAAGCAAAGCCAGGAAGATTTCAACAGTATAAAAATGGGCCCCACACTACCTTACTATTCAGTGGGTAGAAATGCCAAAGCCCGCGCTTGGGTTAACTGGAGAATACAGCTGGACAGTGCGGGACCGAGGGAACCAGCATAACACTCGTGTTGCCAAAGGCGGAAAGGACATTAAAACCCCGGGCGTCCCGGCGCATGCTTGTAATCTCAGCATTTGGGAGGCTGAGACAGGAGGATTATGGTTCATGGCCAGCCTCAGCTATTTAGGCCCTCTGCAACTTAGTGAGACCCTGTATCAAAATAAAGAATAAAAAATAGGGCTGGGGGTGGAGCTCGGAGGTAGAATGCCCCTGGGTTCCATCCTCAGTACTGCAAAAACAAATAAACAAACAAACAAAACCAGCACTCACTGGAGAGAAGAAAGGGTTCCAGCGCTCTGCCGCCCTCCAAAATGGAGCCCGTCCAGAGAGAAAATGACCAGGACACTGGAGGGCTCGGAAGGCCAGGGGCCTGAGCCACAGGTGACCGTGGGAACAGACCGGGACGCGGAGCTGTGCGAGGGGCCCCTGTCTACCTGCAAGCCAGGGAGAAGCCCGCCCGTGGGAGATGGGAGCGTCCGACGCTGAGCGGGGCAGGACTGCAGCACTCAACGCGGCAAGGCTTTAAAAGGGAGTTTTAGTTAGCCAGGCACAATGGCGCACACCTGCAATCCCAGCACCTGGGAGACCAGGACGGGACCACAGGTTAGAGGCCAGCCTCAGCAACCTGGTGAGACCCTCAGCCACTCAGCCAGACCTGTCTCAGAATAAAAAATAAAGAGGGCTGGGGTGTATCTCAGAGGTAGAATGCCCCTGGCTTCAGCCTCTAGTATCCCAACCACCTCCCCAATAAAAATAAAAATAAAAAACCTATTGAGAACCCAGGACGCACTCGGGCACTCTGGCAGACGTCACCAGCTCTCCTCTGGGTGGGCAGTACTGGGCGCTAAGTCGTGCCAGGCCAGCAAACCAATGGCCTAGGGACAAAGCAGCTGGAAGAGAGCCACCGACTCAGAGGAGATTCAGGAGGCCCAGGGCTGCACCGCTGGGGCGGGGAACCCGGATAAACGCTCCTGGGGTGGGAGTGGGACTGGACAGGAGACCCCAAGCTCCGGGACACCTCTGGTCTTCCCAGTCCTGGGAGGCTGACCGGGGAGTATCGTGGGTTCGAGGCCAGCCTCGGGAACTCAGAGAGACCCAGTTTCAAGACAAAACTAAGTAAAACTAAACAAAACTAACTAAATAAGTAAGCAAATAAGTAAATAAATAGATAAGTAAGTAAGTAAATAAATAAATAAATAAATGGGCCGGGAGGTAGCTCCGAGGTAGAACGGATAGAATGCCCCTTAGTGCAATCCCCAGGACCAAAAAAATAAAAATAAAATAAACAAAAATAATTTTAAAAAATAACAACAACAACAAAAAAAACACCCCAGCAGCTGCGGCGGCCGAGGGCCGGTCCTCCTCCTGCACGCCACTGGCTGCGGCCCGGCCGCCTCTGCACAATGGAGGCCCCGCCCTCCCTCCGCCCGCGCCGCCGGCCTCCGCCCCGGCCTCCGCCCCGGCCTCCGCGCCCCGGCCGTCCGCGCTGAGCTCTCGGGTCCGCGCCCCGGCCCCGCTCGCCCCTGCGCCCCGCCCGGGGGATGCCCGGGGTCCAGCCCTAGAGCGGCCCCAGCCCGCGTCCCCATGGCCACGCCGCTGGTCCTCTGCCTGGCCCTGGCGGCCGCGCGGGTCTGCGGTACCAGCGTCCCCCCCAGCGGCACCAGCGAGCCCCCCGGGGCGCAGACCCGCGCTCCCCCCGAGGACGAGACCCTGCAGGACGAGGCGGACAACCAGGAGAACGTCCTGTCCCAGGTAGGAGCGCCCAGGCCCCCGGGCTCGGACGAGCGGGGACAGCGGCGCCCTCTCCATCACCCTGGCCTGGCTTGTCAACTCCCAGAACACTGCCTAGGGAGAGACAGCGGTCCTGGTCCTACTCTCAGATGTGGGGTGGGGGCCCCTCAGATCACCAAGCCCCGGGGAGCAGGGAAGGGCGCCCCGCCACTTTCTAAGAAGAAAGAAAAGTTGTGTGTGCTCGGCTGAAGAGTCGGGACAGCAGTGCTTGTCGGAGCTGGACTAGACAGACCCAGGACGGGTGGCCCAGCCGGCCCTCCGGCCGCCCTCCACCCAGACCCGCGGCTTCAGGGCTTCAGGGTGATGCCGGAGCCGTGTGTGGTGGTGTCAAGACTCCTCGTGCTCACCTGTCCCTCTAGGAAGCCTCGGCGGTTCCCGGGGGGAGGGGGGCCAATCGCCTCTGCTTTGGGGTTCATCAAACACTAGTCTCCTGGCCCTGCCCTGAATAATCATGCTAGGAGAGTCCCCTCTGCCCACCTAACACCCCGCACTGACCCCTAACTCCAAAAACACAGAAAACCCCTCACTTCGCGGCTCTGACAACCATCCTGAAACCCAAGCCTCCATAAAGGAAGCCCCCCTCCACGCCAGGGCTGACGCAGAAACCCAGGCAGGAATTCAGAAAACAGCGCGATTTACTATCAGTCCAGGGAGCACGGCCTGCGCCGCCGCCGCCACCTCCTTCCTCCAGCTGACAAGGGCCCCGCAGCAACTGTTTGCATTAGGAGACACCCAGCATTTGCCAGGCGCCATCCCGCGCCTCCCTCCCCCTCAGCACCCCAGGAACATTTCCTCTCCCGGAGCTCCACGCTCCCCGCGGCCAATGGAGGGACCTCTGCCTGTCTGGGAAAGGAGCCTGGCCTGGGGGCTTGGGGGGGGGGGCTGCAGCAGAGCTGGGGGCGCCAGGGCAGGACCCGAGCACGGGGGCACCGGTGTTTTCCCTCTTAGCCAGGCTGCTCGGCAGGTGCCTGCAGCCAAATACTGAGTGTGGCAGAAGAGGCCTGTGGCCGGTCCAGGGGCTGCGCCAGGAGCCCAGAGCACCTGAGGCGGAGGAACCCCGCGGACAGCAGCCTGTCCCACTCTCCCCACACCAGTCTCCAATTCTAGCCATCCTTCAAGGCTCAGACCAAAGACTTCCTCCAGGAAGTCTCCCCGGTTTCCCTGGGAAACCGCTGCTCCTCAGGGGCCCCGACGTCTTTCCAGCCCTAGCGGTTAATCACCTGCCTCCTGCCCTGCAGGCCCCTTGCGGTCTCCCTCCCTGTGAGCGAATGAAGGGCCAAGCCAGGGGCCTCTCTTCCCAACACCTGCTCCAAACCCTCCTGGGGCGCTCCTTTCCTTCTTTCTCTTTTTTTTCTCTTCCTTTTCTTTTCCTTTTGTACTGAGGATTGGACCTGGGGGCACTCTACCTCTGAGCTACACCCCTAGTCCTTTTCTACCCTGGAACCTGGATCCTCCTGTCTCGGCCTCCTGGGTACCAGGATTACAGGTGTGTGCCACCACGCTTGGCCCCTTTGAATCTAAACCTGGATTCTAGCCACAGGTAGCAGCTCTTGGAAGAACGCGGGTGCCCAGTTTTTCCCTTTAAGTGATGAAAGTCGCATAGCTTTCCCAAAGACAGAGCCTTCAAGGAAGGGCTGCGGTGGCTGCTCGCTGGTGGGCCAAGGGGTCGGGGTTTGACGGGGTGGACGAGAGGCGCACCCAGACTTGCTCTCTCTGTGTTCAGCTTCTGGGGGACTATGACAAGGTCAAGGCCGTGTCCGAGGGCTCCGACTGCCGGTGCAAGTGTGTGGTAAGGCCCCTGGGCCGGGATGCCTGCCAGAGGCTCCATGCAGGCGGCGCCCGGAGCGAAGACTTTTACACCGTGGAGACCATCACCTCGGGCCCGTCCTGCAAGTGCGCCTGCGTGGCGCCCCCGTCCGCGCTCAACCCCTGCGAGGGAGACTTCAGGCTGCAGAAGCTGCGGGAGGCCGACAGCCGGGACTTGAAGGTAGGAGTGATCTTGCCCACGCCACGGCCCAGGTGTGGTGGGCTGTGGAGCCTGCGGCCCGGCGTGGTGGACGGAAGGGACTGGGCCTGCTCCTGGAGTCTTTCCTGTTTTCTTTTTTGGCCTGGGGGTGCCAGACCTCTGAGCTATACCCCCAGCCCCTTTTATTTTATTTTTTGAAACACGGTCCCACTAGGTTGTGGAGTCTCGCTGAGTTGCTGAGGCTGGTTTCAAACCTGCCGTCCTCCTTGCCCGCCTCCCGAGCACTGGGCTGACAGGCCCATGAGTCCTGTGCGCGGGGCTGGGCTGAGGCCCTCCTGGCGCTGGAGCCTGAGCTCGCGGGGAGAGCTGGTCCACCTCTCTCCTGACAGACCAGGGAGGGCTGGCTTGGGAGCCACAGCCAGGCCCTGCTGGCCCAAAGAACTCTGTGTTCTCCAGTAAATTGCCATCAGCATTTGCTGTCAGCCCAGCATAAGGGCCAAAGAGGTGAGACCACAGGAGCATCCTCAGGGTGGCCTGGAGGAGCCCGTGCCTTATGGGGACTTTCCCACCTGCCCGACCTACTGGCTGGCTGAGGACATCACGTGACCCTCCTTCCCTGCAGCGATGGGGAGGGAGTGGGCTCGGCTTTGAAACCTCAACCAAGTTATTTATTTATATATATTTTGTGTGTGGTACTGGGGATGGAACCCAGGGGCATTCTACCCTGAGCTACACCCCCTGCCCTATTTTTTATTCTTTATTTTGAAACAATGTCTCACTGAGTTGCAAAGGGCCTCACTAAGTAGCTGAGGCTGTCCCTGAACCGTGATCCTCCTGTCTCAGCCTCCCGAATGTTGGGATTACAAGTGTGCCCACCACACCTGGCTATTATTTTTTATTTTGAAACAAGGTCACCCTAAGTTGCTGAGAGTCTCACTAAATTGCTAATCTCAAATCTACGATGTTCCTGGCTCAGCCTCCCAAGTACTGGCCCCCATGCCCGACCTTCGGTGGACAGCTAATTTGAGGGTTTCAGCAGCATATCCTGAAGGTGCTGATGTTTGGTACTCTACTAGGTATCCTGAGGAAGCAGTGACGTGGGGGCTTGAAGGAGTGCGAGGTCTGTAGGGAAAGGAGCTGTGCGGTGGCTGGCAGCTCCCCTACTAAGAGAAGCTCCTCCCGCAGGCGCTGGCCTGGGCTCACCCGAGCATCTCAGAAGGTAGCGTGCCCAAAGGCCGCTGCCCTCTCCCAGGCCCTGCAGAGCGTTTCTGACAGCCACCTCCCGAGCCCTGGCTGGCGGCCTCCCTGCTGATTCTCCAACATGGAGATGTGAGAGGAGGCCAGACTCACCCTCCGGGCCCATGACTAACCCCAGCCCTTGTTCCGCAGCTGTCCACCGTCATCGACCTGCTGGAAGGGGCCTTCTATGGCCTGGACCTCCTGAAGCTGCATTCAGTCACCACCAAGCTGGTGGGGCGAGTGGACAGGCTGGAGCAGGTGAGGAAGATCCCGGCACCCTGTCTGTCTGTCTGTCTGTTTTTCTTTCTTGTGGTACTGGGGATGGAACCCAGGGGCATTCTACCTCTGAGCTACACTCCCAGCCCTATTTTTATTCTTTATTTTGAAACAGGGTCTCACTGAGCTGCAAAGGGCCTCTCTAAGTAGCTGAGGCTGGCCAGGAACCGCGATCCTCCTGTCTCAGCCTCCCGAATGCCGGGATGACAAGTGTGCCCACCATGCCCGGTGGACTTGTCAGTTCTAGCTTTTATCTCCTGAGCTATCTGAGTCCGTCTGGAAGGCGGTGCCTGTGCCGGGATCTGGGAGCCATCCCTTTGTTTTCCTCTAATAGCTCCAGCGTCGAGCTGGTCTTTGTGCGGGCACAAGGGCCCGGTCCTTCTCCCACGTGTTCTTGTGTCTTCCTAGCCACCGGTCTTGGGCTCTGCTCTCCCCGGCCCGTTCTGGCCTGTGTCTCTGTTCTGGCCTGTGTCTCTGGTTCTGTGCTGGCGCCACACTGTTTTCATTACTATGGCTTTGCGGTGTATTTTGAAGTCAGGAGTCGCGATGCCTGCCCCCTTTCACTCCTTTGGCCATTTGGGGTCTTTTGTGCCTCCAAATGAATTTTGGAATTGTTTTCTAGTCCTGCTAAGAATGTCACGGATGTTTTGGTGGAGAGCGCTTTGGATCTGTCTGGCCATTTTAACAGTGTTCACTCTCCCGGCCCAGAACACGAGTGGTATTTCCGCCTTCTGGTACCTTCGGGTCTTTCCCCTGTGCATTATAATTTTCCTTGCAGGGGTCTTTCTTTTACCTCCTGGCATTCATCCCTAGGGCTTTTTTGAGGTCATTATGAACAGGGTTGCTTTTCTATTTTCCCTCTCAGTGGGTGCATTACTGGTGTATATAATAGCTGGGCGCAGTCGTCCACGCTTGTAACCCCAGGGCTTGGGAGGCTGAGACAGCAGGATTGCAGGTTTGAGGCCAGCCTCAGCAACTTTGTGAGGCATGCTGCAACTTAGTGAGACCCTGTTTCAAAATAAAAAATAAAACAGAGCCGAGGGTGTAGCTCAGAGTTAAAATGCCCCTGGGTTCAACCCCCGGTATCAGAAAAAAAAAATGTCCTCAGTGTTTCCTGTCCAGTATAATGTTGGCCATGGGTCTGCCATACAGTTTCACTGTGTCGAGGCATGATCCTTCTATATCTTATTCAGAAATGTCACCGTGAAGGCACACTGAATTTTGCAAAAGGCCTTTTCTGCATCTGGTGGGATGGTTCTATGACATAACAACAATTTCTTTTTCTTTTTTTCACCCTTATTTGGTAATGGGGATCAATCCCAGGGGCATTCTACCTCTGAGCTACACCCCCAGCCCTTTTTCTTTTTTAAAGCAGGGTCTCCCTAAGTTGCCAAGGCCAGACTCAAACCTGAAATCCTCCTTTCTCAGCCTGGGCCACTATGCCCAGGACTGTGTTTTGAAGGAACCAGGTGACGGCCACCTCTTCTAGTACTATCCCTCAGGAGCCATTTTTTTTTTTTTTTTTTTTTTTTTTTTTGCGGTACTGGGGATGGAACCCAGGGGCATTCTACATCTGAGCTACACCCCTAGCCCTACTTTATTTTTTTATTCTTTATTTTGAAATGGGTCTCCCTGAGTTGCAAAGGGCCTCACTAAGTAGCTGAGGCTATCTTTGAACTGCGATCCTCCTGTCTCAACCTCCTGAATGCTGGGATTATAAGCGTGCGCCCCCATGCCCGGCTTACTTGATTTTTACTCTATCTGGAGAGCGCAGCTTGGGAGACATTGCCTGGGCAAGGCCATGCGGCGGCCTCTGGGGGCCAGTGGCTGGAGCTGGCCCTTCCCAGCCCTGTCTAGCAGCAGAGGCCACTCTGCTGGCCACAGGTGGGGACGTGGATGGATTTGGAGCAGAGAGGCGAGCTCAGCAGGAAGGGTCTGTGTGCAGTTCAGGTCCAAACAATCTCAGTTATGTAGATGAACCTTTCTCTTTTTCAAAACTGTGATATAAAGCTGGGTGTGTGGCGCATGGTTTTTATCCCAGCCTTTGGGAGGCTGAGACAGGAGGATCGCGGTTTGGGGACAGCCCCAGCTACTTAGTGAGGCCCTCCGCAACTCAGTGAGACCCTGTTTCAAAATAAAGAATAAAAAATAGGGCTGGGGGTGTAGTTCAGAGGCAGAATGGCCCTGGGTTCCACCCCCAGTGCCCCCCCACACACAAAAATAACTAAATTACAGTAGTGTATTTGGTAGCAAAGATTGGACTTTGTTTTTTCATTTTGTTTTTGCTGCTGGTTGTTCTGAAGATTCAACTCAGAGGCATTCTACCTCTGAGCTCTGACTCCAGCCCCCCTTTTTTTTTCTTTTCTTCTTTTTTTTTTTTTTTTGGTGGTACTGGGGTTCCTGGAAGCCCTTGTACCTTGGGCTACACTCCCAGACCTATTTTATACTTTTTTTTAATTTTTGGAAACAGAGTCTCTACCTGCACGATCCTCCTGTCTCCGCCTCCCAAGCGCGGGGATTACAAGCATGAGCCACCACGCCCGGCCCTCCAACCCTTTTTTAATGTGTTGTTTAGAAACAGGGTCTTGCTAGGGTGCTGAGGCTGCTTCAAACCCGTGGTCCTCAGCCTCCCAGCAACCAGGATGCCAGGCGTGCGCCACCGTGCCTGGCAACACTGGACTTTTGTAGTGACGGTGCTGTATATTTGTGTAGCGTCTTGCAGCGTTTGAAGCCTTCCCCAGACACTTGGTCCATTTGTTCCTGTGAGCTGGGCAGGTTGTGAGACTGAAGGAAATTCGATTATCCGCTGCGATCACAGCATGAAGTCCAGGGCTGGAGCACAGGCTTCCTGGCTCCGGGTCCAGGGATCTTTCTAATCAATTCCATACTTTTCTTTGAATCATTGTTGTTGCCCCATAAGCATCAGTTTTTCCTAACAAGAACTTAAAAATAATAGTCCTCCCAAGGGAGTTTCTAGGCAGAAGTGTGGGCATATCTCAGAAGCCCTGTAAACTAGGATTAACGTGGACGTAGGGGCGGTTTCTGCATGGGAGACGTCCAAGGCGACAGGGTGCTGTCCTGGAGGGGCCGGGCCAAGCCGCTGGGCACCTGCAGCGGTGCTGTATGTAGACGGAGTGCGTCTCCTGTGCCGTATCTAGACGGAGTGCGTCTCCTGGCTCGTGCCACTGGCTGTCTGGAGTGCTGGGTAATTGAAAAGGCAGAATGTTGGGTAAATGGAAAAAACACTCCTCCCCAGCTCGGCTTTGCAGGGATCGGGGAGTTCTGACGGTCTTGCATCCCGAGGGGAGCTCCCTGGGGGTCAGACAGTACGGCAGGGTCAGTGGAGGGCGCTGGCCAGCTGGTTCAGGACCTGGCAGCGTCAACAGGCTCCCGTGTCCCTCCACCTGGTGCTCAAGGAGTTACAGGAATGGAAACTTCATCTGCAGATGAAAGAGGAAGGAAGGAGAAGGGGTGGAGCCACTTAAGCTCCCTGCTTGGTAAGGTCAGGCTGGGAGCTCCGCCTTGGGAAGTGGTTTTGCATGCGGGGCGTGGGTGCTGGAGATTGAACCTAGGACATTCTACCTCCACGCTATTCCCACCCCACCTTTTTTTTTTTTTTTTTTTTTTTTAAACAGAATCTCACTAAGTTATTGAGGATCTTGCTAGGTTGTTGAGGCTGGCCTCAAACCTGTCATCCCCCTGTCTCAGCCGCCCAAGCACTGGGATTACAGGTGTACGCCACCACACCAGGCCAGGTTTTGTTTTAAATTCTCAAGAATAACACAGGCATAGAAAAGTGTGCAAACCCTGAGTAAACAGCTTGACAACCTGCTATAAAGCAAATACCCACGGAAGTCCCATGCAGCCGGGGAGACAGGACCCAGCCTAGCCCTGAGCGCAGCCGCACAGCCCGCCCCTGCTCCTCCCTGGGGCCGCTCTGTGGCCACTTTAGAGCTCTTCATCGTTAGTTCTCCTCTCTAAATTCATTTATTTATTTTTTCAGTCCTGGGAATTGAACCCAGGGGCATTCCGCCTCTGAGCTCTGTAGGCCTCCCCCACCCCAGCCTTTTATATTCTCAGTTTTGAAACAGGATCTTGCTAAATTGCTGAGCATTTTCACCAAGTGGCTGAGGCTGGCCTTGAACCCACCATCCTCCTGTCTCGACCTCCCAAGTACTGGGATGGCAGGCATGCGCCACCGCACCTGGTGCCTCTTTTGTTTTAAATACATAGACCCAGCCGGCCGTGGTGGTGCATGCTTGTAATCCCAGTGCTTGGGAGGCTGAGACAAGAGGATCCCAGGTTTGAATCCAGTCTCAGCTACTTAGTGAGACCTGGTTTCTTTCCAAATCAAGGATAAAAAATAGGGCTGGGGGTGTAGCTTGGAGGTAGGATGCCCCTGGTACTGCAAAAAAAAAAAAAAAAAAAAAAGGCAGGAGGAAGATGTAGCCCAGCGTAGAGTCACGTGTGTGTAAGTCGGGGCACACGCGTGTCAGGCTTCTTCTTCCTACTGTGTTTTGGACACTTCTGCAGCATGAATATACCACAGCCTCCTGCCTCTTCTGCTGCTGAGGGGCCGGCCGTGTTGAGCTGGGACCCAGGTCTCCCAGATGTTGGACCACGCGCTCCCTCCACAGCCTCCACGGCGCCCGCCGCTGCCCAGCGTCCCGCTGTTTGTCAGTTTGGAGGATTTATCTCACTGAGTTCCAGACTGAGCCCTGGAACGTCCTTCCTGCCTCCTCCGGGAGGCCTGAAGTCCCTGCACCCACTTTAGACCAGCTCCTGGAAGGAACCTTGCCGGGGTCGACCCAGGTGACCCCTCGCAGGGGTGTTGCTGGAGTTTGGGGCATGGTGGGCACAGAGCCAAGGAGCCGTGAAGGGTGGGAGTGAGGCCAGCTCCCGGACGTGGGGCGCGGGCCCGGTGCCCTCCTCACTACAGCTGGCGGCTTCCGCGTTTCTGGCTTAGAAGCCAACATCAAAGGAGACTCCTGACTCAGGGCGCAGCCCCCACCCCATTGAGTGGGGGCTGCCGCTTCCTCTGCACAGGGCTGGCCTGAGTTGGGGGAGCGCCCTCCTTCCCGCCCCTTCAGCCCGGGCCACACTCCAAACACTCCTGACTCCATCAGTCTGCCCGCTCAGGGGCGGCCTGGGAGGGGTGCCGCACACTGTCTGCCTCAGAGGCGGGGGTCCCTGTGGCCTTGGCTTCCTCCAGTCAATTCCGTCCGCATCTTCCTGAATTCAAGCCGGCGCCCTCCTCCTCCAGGGCGCACGCACGCAGCTCTGATGGCCGCCCTGTGGCTTCTCTTGGCCAAGGCATTGCTGGTGTGGGGGCACCTAGTGCTGCCAGGGAGGACGGCGGGGTGCTCCATAAGGCCACCCTGACGCACCAGTGGCGGTGGGGCTTCTCCCTCTGCACCTGTTCCCTCTCCTTTCTTCCGGACTGGCTGGGGACTTCTGAGGGCAAGGGCTCAGGGCTCTGGGTAACATCCCAGCCCACACCTGCTGTGGGCGGCTGCCCAGCAGCTGTGTGGCCAGGCAAGGGAGTGGATGTGGCAGCTGGTGGCTCCCAACCCCAGGCCCGGGCCCCAAGCTGTGCCGGAGGGAGCAGGTGGCCTGTCCTGCTCAGAGTGGCGCCATGGTCTACAGCTGCTCCTGCACCAGCAGGCCGGGACAGCTGTGGCCGCCCCAGCCCTTGGGCCAAGGCTGTGTTTGTAGGGGGAAGGGCAGCGGGCTGGGTACTGCCACTGCATCCCACAGGGCCGCGCACACCCAGCCCCCCACCAGGGCCTGCTGCGCGAGGTGCAGCCGGCCTCTCCTCAGGGCCTGAGCCTGGGTCCCTCCTGCCCCCACCCAGCCAAGCGTCAGCTCCTCTCCCCTTCACAGGGCCTTCCATGACGGCCCAAATCTGCTCCCTGGATGTGCCTGGCCCTCTTTCTGTGGCCAGACAGCGAGCAGCATCGGCCCCTGCGGACTCCATACCCAGTGGCCCAGATAGGCCAGGTTACACCGCCGGCCTCCACCGAGGCCTCACGCCTGGACTCCAGGTCCACACCTTCCACCACGTCCCCTGAACCAGGTTCTGGGCAGAAAGACCAGAGCACAAGCCCGGCCTGGTGATACAGGCCTGTAATCCCAGCCCTTGGGAGGCTGAGACAGGAGGCTTGCAGGTTCACGGCCAGCCATAGCAACTTAGACCCTCAGCAACTTGGTGAGACTGTTTCAAAACAGAAAATAAGGAGGACTGGAGTTATAGTTCAGAGGTAGATGCCCCTGGGTTCAACCCCCAATGCCAAAAGTAATTAATAAATTAATTAATAGGTTTAGAGCTGTGGCTCAGTGGCAGAGCCTGAGTTCAATCTCTAGTACCAACAGAAAATAAAAATAAAAGAACGCTCAGCAAATGCAGTCTTAACCTGGGCCTTAGCATCCTCTGGGTGAAAGGGCAGGTTGGGTTGAGAGTTCAGGGGTCCCTTCCAGCGGTGACGTTCTTAGACACGTGCCGGCGGCCACCCCGTGTCCATGCCTGCCTGCCCGTGTGTATCTGCCCACTGACCTCGGGGCAAGGCATGCGGGGGGGCGCTGGGGCCATCTCATCTTACAGATGGGGCCCGAGTCAGGCGCCCGGTTCTCTCCCTGAGTTCACAGATGGAGAAACGGCAGCGTCACTGTCCTGGGGCCCTTGCTCTGCTCCGAGCTCGCTCGGCCTCCCACAAGGCGCTTACAGGGCCTGATGGGGCTGCTCCCCACTGACAGCTGCCGTCTCCCCACCTCCCGGACAGCAGCCCAGGGCAGCTGGAGCCGGCTGCCAGAAATGTCGCTTTTTTTCCTGGCGTGATCCAGGTCTGGGATGTGGCTGACATGCTAAGTAGGGGTCATTTAGGGAAACCCGCCTTGTGGGCGAGTGTGAAAGCATGAAGCTTTCTGTGTAAATTACGCCAAAGTGCTGGGAACTGGCTTGTGCTCATTGGAAAAGCAAACTAAGTCACCTTTTTTTTTTTTTTTTTTTGGCTACTTCTTTAAAATTTGCTTAGAAAGCCCTTCTTTCATTAACTGAGTGGCTGATTACATGTGTGTAAGGGAGGATGGGGCTTTTTGTGATGTCCCCGCCACTTGGTGGTATGCCAGCACTTGGAATGCCAAGCCAGGAGGGTCACAGGTGTGAGGTCAGCACGGGTCACTTAGCAAGCCCCTCAGCAACTTAACAAGACTGTTTCCAAGTAAAAAAATAAATAAGCCGGACGTGGTGGCACATGCTTATAACCCCAGTACTCGGGAGGCTGAAACAGGAGGATGCAGGTTCACAGCCAGCCTCAACTACTTGTGAGGCCCTCTGCAACTTAGTGAGACCCTGTTTCAAAATAAAGAATAAGCTAGGTATAGTGGCGCACGTTTGTAATTCCAGGAAGGAGATTGAGAGAGGAGGATCGCAGGTTCACAGCCAGCCTCAGCTACTTAGTGAGGCCCTTTGCAACTCAGTGAGAACCTGCTACAAAATAAAAAATAAAAAAAAACAGGACTAGGGGTGTAGCTCAGAGGTTGAACGTCCCTGGGTTCCATCCCCATTACCACACACACAAAAAAAAAAAAAAAGAAAAAAAAAAGAAAAGAAAAGAAAAGAAAAAGAAAAAAGAAAGAAGGAAAAGAAAAGAAAAGACCCAGGCATGGTGGTTCTCACCTGTAATCCTAGTACTTGGGAGGCTAAGACAGGAGGATCTCAATCTCAGTAATTTAGCAAAACCTTGTTTCACAATAAAAAAAAGGTGGGACGTGTCTCAGAGGTAGGATGCCCTTGGCTTCAACTTCCAGGACCAAAATGAATAAGTAAGTGACAGGAAAGCTGCCGTCCTCTGGGCACGTCTCCCAGCAGGCAGACCGCCCGGGCTCCGTTCACTTGTGGGCCGCCGCCTCCTCCTCAGCCGTCTGTGGCGTCCCTGCGCCCACGCGCGGCCCGTGCGCTGGCTGCTTTCTGCTCGTCTTCAAATCTCATCTCTCTTCAAATCTCTTCCCAGGAAGTTTCTAGAAACCTCACCAAGGACCGCGGGCAGAGTAAAGACGACGTGGGAGAGACCCAAGGCGAGGTGTACGCAAGGGGCGGAGAAAACTGCTCCTCCGGCATCCCGGCTGGCATGCCCGACGTGCGCTTGGCCCTGCAGAGAGACGCGGCGGCCGCGTTTGCCCCGCCTGAGGTACTGCCTGGCACGCCGTCCCCTCGCAGCCTGGCTCTTGGTGGCCAGTGAGCGTCCCCCAGGTGTGGCGGGCAGGGTCGTTCCGACCTCCCTAGTGCTTTAGCCCAGAGGAGTCCAGGGGGAGAGTGCTGGGGCGGATCCATCACCCTGTCCAGGCCTCCTGCGCACGTAGGTACTTATTATTTACTGTGCCCCTGGGGATGGAACCCAGGGGTAATCTACCTCCAGGCTACACCCCCAGCCCTATTTTACTCTTATTTGGAAGCAGGGTCTCGCTAGGTTGGTGAGAGTCTCACTATGCTGAGGCTGCCTCCGGCAGCTGCTCCGTGCCAGTCACAGCCCTGAGTGCTGCTTCTGTATGCTGGGACGTGGGGAAGTCTGGCAGCGTTAGTGGGCGTTCTGTGAATGCAGCAGAACGCCTGCGCTAGTCCCGTAGAAAGAGGGAAAGCTTGCTTC
The DNA here is from genome assembly GCF_963383645.1 of Muscardinus avellanarius. NCBI lineage: Eukaryota > Metazoa > Chordata > Mammalia > Rodentia > Gliridae > Muscardinus > Muscardinus avellanarius. The sequence goes on along the minus strand of NC_137788.1, from coordinate 109,814,794 downwards.
GGCTCACAGCCGCAGGGTCTCAGCTCCCGGTCAGTTGGTCACGTAGCTTTTGACGGGGAGCATGGAGACAGAGCAGAGCCAGGCACCTTAAGGGCCGAGGTTTCCGTCTCACCTCCAAGGGCCCTGCCCCAACCACCTGATCTCTCTCTAGGCCCGACCCAGAATTGGGCCCAGGGCATTCTACCTCTGAGCTACACCCCCAGCCCTATTCTTAAATTTTTTATTTACTGGCTATAGCTTATTTGTTTGTTTATTTGTGGTATTAAAGATGGAACCCAGTGGCATTCTACCTCCAACCTACACCTCTAGCCCTATTTTTTATTCTTTATTTGGAAACAGGGTCTCACAAAGTTTCAGAGGGCCTCACTAAGTAGCCGAGGCTGGCTGCAATCCTCCTCTCTCAGCCTCTCCGGTACTGGGATTACAAACATGTGCTATCACACCCGGCCTTATTTAAAAACAAACAAACAAACAACAAAAATCAGGGTTTCATTAAGTTGCTCAGGCTGGCCTCAACCCTGTGATTCTCCTGCCCAGCTTCTAAGGGACAGGGATTACAAGTGTGCGCCGCCACCTCTAAAGGTTTCACCAGCTCCAGTAGCTCCGTGGGCTGGAGACCAAGGCCTTTTCTCGTGGGCCTCTGAGGGACTCTAGGCGGGAGTGGGCAGCGTCGCTCTGAGCGGACTGAGCTCATAACCAGACAGACACAGGACTTTGGGGTGGAAGGGGGCTCAGAGGTGCCTTCTTATCACGCCGGGGCCGGGGTCTCGTCTCAGGGAGGCCGCCCTCCGGCCCTATTGGGTTTGTGCCTCCGGCCTGCTGAGGCCCCGCGGCGCCCATGGTCTTGATGACGCCCGGTGTGGGGTGTGCAGGAGCCAGCTTGGGTTTCCTGAGGGCGAGCAGCAAACCAATCTGACGCACCAAACGCTCTTTCTCCTTGCTCAGCAGAGTCCTTCCTTCCCCAGGCCACTGCTGAGCTAGCACAGGCTCCAGAGCCAGGCTGGTGGCGGCAGAGGCCACGGGCGGGGTCTCCTGCCCCGCCTTCCTTCTAGTACTGGGACTGAACCCAGGGGCATCCAGTCTCCCCGCTACACCTCCCAGTCCTTTTAATTTTTTTTTTTTTTTCAGAACTAGGGATGGAACCCAGGGGCATTCTACCTCTGAGATACACCCCCAACCCGATTTTTTTATTCTTTATTTGGAAAAAGTGTCTCACTAAGTTGCAGAGGGCCTCACTAAATAGCGAAGGTGGTCCTCAAACCTCCATCCCCCTGTCTCAGCCTCCCACATACAGGGATTACAAGCCTGTGCCACCACACCCGGCTCAATTTTTTTTTTTTTTTTTTTTTTTTTTTGGCGGTAAAGGGGATGGGACCCAGGGGCGTTGTACCTCTGAGCTGCACCCCAGCCCTATTTTTTATTCTTTATTTTGAAACAGGGTCTCACTGTTGCAAAGGGCCTCACTCAGTAGCTGAGTCTGTCCACAGACCTGTGTGATCCTCCCGTCTCAGCCTCCCAAGCGCTGGGATTACAAGCGTGCACACCACGCCCGGCTCAAGTTTTGTTTTTGAAACAGGGTCTTGCGGAATTGCTGGGCCTGTAAGTGGCTAAGGCTGGCCTCGAACACGTGATGCGCCTGTGTCAGCCTCCCAAGTACTGGGCAGGTGCGGCCAGCACCCATTTCTTTAGTGAGCCCGTCTGAGAAGGGTGGAGGGTGTGGTTTCGCTGTCAGGGTGCTGTGGATGAAGCCCGGGGTTTCTCAGGATGGTGAGCAGTGGTTTGGGGAGGCCTCCCCATCATGGCCCCTGCCTGCAGGGTCGGCAGGGGGTCGGCGGCTGGGTTGGGAGCGGAGAGGACAGGGTAGAAATGGTGGGTGCCAGGAGCTGAGGTCATAGAACAGACTCCTCGATGAACAGAGGGAATCCAAGCGTGTGGGGGCAGCTGCCGCCAGTTCTGCCTGTCGCCGGCAGATCCAAGGAAATTATATGTTCCCTGGCAAAGGCCTCGTGGTCATGTTCCATCCTCTTGGCTGCAACAAGGAGCTGCGTTCCCACCCTGCCGGAGAGCCCGAGCTGCCACAAAGCTCCGGGGCGGCTCTCCCGGGGAAGCGAGGGCCGGCAGGGGAGCATTCTGTGGGCGAGGGTCTTGGGAACCAATGCGCCCTGCTCCCCAATTCCAACTCCGTTGCTTAGTGACTCTGCACCACTGTAAAACGCAGACGGCAGCATCTGCCCGGACCTGCTATTGTGAGGGTTAGCCATCATGTGGGCGACGGGGCCGTAATAGGTGCTCACTAAGCAGCAGCAGCAGCAGCCGAGGGCCCCTGTGGCTCTGGGGGCCAGCTCGTCAGCAGGAGCGGGGCGGGCGGGCCGGGCAGTGGCTGCTCCTTCCAGGCAGCTCTGGCCCCAGCTGGGGAGGTTGGCAGCTGCCACCCCGAGCATGCCAGGAGAGGGACGTGCGTGTTTGGAAACCGTCATATCTGCTGTACCATCTGCGTAAACCCTCGGCACGGGAAAACAAGCACAGGCTTCGGGGTGTGGTTGGGCGTGAGGACTCTCGAGTTTTTCAGGCTATGATTGAAGGGCAAAGCCAGAGTCTGGTTGGCTTCTTCCTGGGCCAGTGAAGAAGCTGGCTGTGGTGCTGGGCCCGGCGGCTAACGCAGAGGGCTGAGGCTCCTCTCGGCCCCGGGGCCCGTGCGGGCCTCCTAGCCCCCAGCTGCTGCTCTCAAAGGCAGCGATCGTCGCCCCGGGGCAGGACCAGAGACCCTGCCATGCTGTGGACATGGTGGTCAGTCCCTCTCAACACCACCAGGCCGGTCACAGCGACATTCTTGCAATGCCTAGACACAGGCTGTGCGGGCTGCCCGCCTTGTAACAGCATTCAATGTGACCGTCAAATGCCAGTCATGTAGCCAGCCCACCTTGGGTCTGTTAGAATGAAAAGATTCAGTTTAACTGGGCACCATGGCACACACCTGCAATCCCGGAACTTGGGAGGCTGAGACAGACTTGCGGGTTTGAGGCCGACCTCAGCAACTTTGTGAGGCCCTCGGCAACCCAGCAAGATGCTGTTTCAAAAGAAAAAAAATAAGCTGGGCGTGGTGCACACCCTTGTCATCCCAGCATTTGGGAGTCTGAGACAGGAGGATCGCGGTTCTCGGCCAGCTTCAGCTACTTAGTGAGGCCCTCAGTAAGACCCTGTTTCAAAATAGGGAATAAGAAATAGGGCTGGGGGTGTGGCTTGGAGGTAGAGTGCCCCTGGGTTCCATCCCCAGTACCACAAAATTAAAATAAAATAAAATAATAAATAAAAAATAGGCTGGGTGGGAAATAAAAAAATAATCCCAGTACTTGGGAGGCTGAGACAGGAGGATCATAGAGTTTCAAAGCCAGCCTCAGCTACTTAGACCCTGTTTCCAACAAAATATTAAAAAATAGGTCTGGGAGTATAGCCTGGAGGTAGAAGGCCCCTAGGTTCCATCCCCAGTATAAATAAATAAATAAATAAATAAATAAATAAATAAATAGGGTGTAGCTTGAAGGTACCGTGCCCTTGGGTTCAATCTCCTCCCCCAAAAAGGGCAGATGTGGTGGCACACACTTGTAATCCCAGTCCTTGGGAGGCTGAGACAGAAGGATGGCAGGTCTGAGACCAGCCTCAACAAGTTAGCATGGGCCTTAGCAACTTAGTGAGACCCTGTTTCAAAATAAAAAGGGTGGGAGGGGGTGTCACTCCCCCTCTACAGCACCATAAAAAAATAAAAAGGAAGAGAAAAGGAGAAGCCTGATCCTGTGGGGCCCCTTCTCCTGGGGTGGGGGCCTTGGCAGCCTCACCCCACCCTGGGCCTGTCCCCTGACCCACGGCCTTCGCACCTGCCTGGTGACCGCCCTTCCCTTTGTCCCTGAGGAGCAGTACGAGGAGAGGTTTCTGCAGGAGGAGCCGGGGTCGCAGCAGGTCCACCCTGCCGAGATGGAGCCCGAGCTGGCGCCCACGCGGCCCCTGTCCCCACCCCTGCGGCCGGCGCACAGGCAGGTCCACCTGCGGGGCTGGCCGGCGTCTGGGCCCACCGTGATCCGGGGCATCACCTACTATAAAGCCAAGGTGGCCGAGGAGGAGGGCGATGCTGAGGAGCCACGTGAGTGTCCCCGCTGGCCTGCTCCCCTTCCTGGCCAGGGTCCAGTTCCAGGGAGGAGGGTCTCGCCCCTCCCTCCCGGCCCCGGCCACCCCCAGGCTCACCCACGCCCTCCAGCTCCTCCCAGCTCTCCCTCACCCTGCCTGTGGCCGGTCCTGGCCATTCCTCACTGCGTTTTGGTCTTTTGCTGCTGTTGACTTGCGGGCTCCTTATAGATCCTGGATATGATGAGTCCTTTGCCTGATGTATTGCCAATGTCTTCTTCTTTCCTGTGGGTTCCCCTGTGTGTGAGGGGTAGACGGAGGTGCTAGGGATGGAACCCAGGGGTGTTCTACTCCCAGCTGTACCTCCGGCTCTATTTCTAATTTTGGAACAGGGTCTCACTAAGCTGCTCAGGGTCTTGCTAAGTGCTGAGACGGGCCTCAAACCTGTGATCCCCCAGGTCTCAGCCTCCCAAGTACAAAGATTACAAGCATGGGCCGCCATGCCAGCTTGGTGCTGGGGAGTGAACCCGGGGCGTTCTTCCTCCGAGCTCCACCAGCCTCAGCCCTTGTTTAGTTTTTTGTTTTTTTAATTTGAAGCAGGATCTCACTGAATTGCTGAGAGTCTTGCTAAGTTGTTGAGGCTGGCCTTATCTGCCATATATATCTGCAATCCTCCTGTCTCAGCCTTCCAAGTGCTGGGATTACAAATGTGGGCCACCATGCCCAGATTCAGCCAAAGTTTATTTATTTATTTATTTATTTATTTATTTATTTATTTATTTGCGGTACTGGGGTTGTAACCTAGAAGCATCCCAGTTCCGAGCTGTGCCCCCAGACCTATTTTATTCTTTATTTTGAAACAGGGTCTCACTAAGTTGCTGAGAGCCTCACCAAGTAGCTGAGGCTGGCTTCAAACCTGTGAGATCCTCCCGTCTCAGCCTCCCCACTACTGGGATTCTAGGTTTGCACCACCACACCCAGCTTCCTGGTGCTGGGGATCAAGTCTAGGCCTCATGCAGGCTGAGTAAGGGCTCCACCACTGAGCTGCACCTGGCCTACATTTTCTTTCCTGAATGGTGCTTTTTGACGTGCACAAGGTCCAGTTTACTAATGATCTCTTTGGGGTCCCTGTATTCTGTCTAAGCTCTTTGACTGCCCATGTTTCATCTCAGTTCGGAACTTTGGCCTCTTCCATTTAACTTAAAATACCCCTGACCTGCGCCTGCTGCTCCTCAACGCCTGGGGGGGGGGGGGTGTCTTGCACTGTGGGGCTCGGCCCCCGGCCACTTCCTTGACCCTCCCCACACGCGAGCTGCCAAGTCACCTACCATCTGCCCGCTCTTTAGATCCAGGTGGTACATAACTGGCCAGCTCCGAGAGCCCTCCAGGAAACACCGCACACCCGGCCTGTGTGATCTGCCTCTAGCCGGGCTGGCATCTCCCCACCACCACCACCACAAGCCTCCCTCTAGGGAAGGGGCCTGGCCTCAGCCTCTCTGGGCCGCCCTGCTCTGGGCCCTTGGCCCCCTCCCCGGCCATAGGCTGACCCCCGTTTGTTCTACAGAAGATGAGCCCCTCAGTGGGGACGGCGGCGTGGACTTGCTGATCGAGGAACAGCTCCTGAGGCACGATGACATGCTGGCCAGTGTCACCCGGAGGCCCGCGGCCACTGGTCAGGGTGCCACGGCGACAGCCGACCCTCTCCTGTGGGCTGCGTCCCCGACCCCAGCACCCAGCCCCGCCGTTCCCTCTGCCGAGCAGCTCTCAGCACCACCGAGCACCGGGGAGCCTCCAGACTCCGCCTGGGGGGCATCTCCCACTCAGGCCCCAGCCCCCACGGCAGCCCCCGCAGATCCCAGAGACTCCTTCATGGAGGCGGCGGGCACAGCCCCGGTGCCATCCACCACAGACACAACAGACCCGTTGGGCCAAGGGGCCTCTGCTGGGCCCAACACAGCCCCTGCCTCCCCCACGCTGAGCCCGGAGGAGGAGGACGACATTCGCAACATTATAGGTGAGTTCGCCCACCCGGCCTGGCCTCCCGGACAACTCGAGGCAAAAGCAGATCCTGGAAATAGGCAGAAAGGAGGAAGAGGTCCAGGGTCCAAGATCCGCAGAGGTAGGGCGCAGTGGCCCACACCCGTAATCCCAGTACTTGGGAGGTGGAAACAGGAGGATCGCAGGTTCATAGGCAGCCTCAGCAAGTTAGCAGGATCTCATTCCAAAACATAAAGGGCTGGGGGTGTAGCTTGGAGGTAGAACACCCCTGTGTTCGATCCCTAGTACCACACACACACACAATGATCCTCAGTAGGAAAGGCAAGTGGGCGGCTGGAGAGGTATCTCAGGGGTAGCGTGTGTGCCTGGTATGTGGGGCCCTGAATTCCATTCCCAACATCACAAAAAGAGAAAAAGGCAAGTAGAAAGCCAGGCGTGGTGGGCACGCTTGTAATACCAGCATTTGGGAGGCTGAGACAGGAGGATTGCGATGCGTGGACAGCCTCAGTTACTTAGTGAGGCCCTCTGCAACTCAGTGAGACCCTGTCTCAAAATAAAGAATAAAAAAGTGCTGAGGGTGTAGCTCGGAGGTCCCTGGTTCCATCCCCAGTATACCAAGTACTACAATCCCAGTACCTGGGAGACTGAGACGGGGATCACAGGTTCCAGGCAGCCCCAGCAGCTCAGTGAGCCCCCAGAAACTTGGCAAAAACATGTTTGGTTTTTTAAACTTAGTTTCAGACTTTAGTTTGAACTATAGTTGTTTTTGTTTTTGTTTGTTTTTCTTCCGGTACTAGGGATAGAACCCAGGGGCACTCTACCTCTGAGCTTCACCCCCAGCCTTATTTTCTATTCTTTATTTTGAAACAGGGTCTCACTGAGTTGCAGAGGGCCTCACTAAGTAGCTGAGGCTGGCCATGAACCGCGATCCTCCTGCCTCAGCCTCCCGAATGCTGGGATTACAAGGTGTACCACCACATCTGGCTTAACTATAGTTTTTTTTGAAACTTAGTTTAAAATAAAAAATAAAAGGGGCCAGGGATATAGCTTGGAAGTACAATCCCCAGTACCCCAAACTTCAAAATAATCCCCAGTGGGTTTAATCTCCAGTGCCAAAACCTCAGAAAGATCCCTAACTGGATCACATCTGCAGCGGTCCCACGGGCCCCAGGATTGAGGGCCTGGGCATCTCTGGGGACACCACTCGGCCGACCCCATCACCAGCGTGGACTCTCCCAGCATGTGGGGCTGGTGAAGCAGGCGCAGCAGGTAGTTAGGGCTCTCTGCCTTTGGAGTGTGTGGCCAGTGGAGGCAGCCAGGCCGGCTCCCATGAGGCACGTCTACACTCCAGGTTCGGGCCCTGCCTTTAGGCCTCGGCGTGAGCTGGGCAGGGCTTGGGGCTGCCTGGGACGTCAAAACTCAGCCACGTCCCGGCTTTTGGAGCCTGTCTGTGATTTCCACATCTGGCCAGAGAGGAGGCCTGGCTGCAGCAACCCAACAGAGGTACCCCTGCTCACATGGCCACTCGTGGGGCTCTGGGGTGTCCTTGCTAGGGACGGGTGCATGGATGCAGGGGCGACATGCAGGGATCTCAGCTTGGGGCCTTCTCGGAGCCAGAGCGTGGGAGATTTCCCACGGGACTCCACTGCCGGCTGCAGCTGGAGACTTGTGTTTTATTGCCTTGAACAGATGAGCTGGGCTGGGGGACCGGGCGTTGGTGGGCTGGCTCTGCCCTGCGTCTGTGGAAGCTGAGTCTCTCCCCATCAGAGTAAAACCCAAGAACCCCCCAAGCTGCCTGAACCCCACTGACCCACTGGGGGCCGCCTGGAGGGCAGCGTTTGACCCCACTTCCGCCCCCGGCTGTCCTGGACCAGGGCAAGAAGGGTGCAGCCAGCCTGCTCATCCCGCCAGCCATGGCTCCTTTACACCACTCGGGATGATATGGAAATGGAGTGGCTTAGAGCCTAGAGAACCCGGATCCTAACTTAGCCCCAGGCAAGGGTAGAGAACCAATCATTTAGACAGGGTGGTGGTGACCCTTGTAAGCCGGTACTTGGGAGGCTGAGACAGGAGGATTGCAGATTTGTGGACTATCCCAGCTACTTAGTGAGGCCCTCCGCAACTTAATGAGACCGTTTCAAAATAAAAAATAGGGCTAGGGATGTAGCTCGGAGGTAGAATGCTCCCGAGTTCAATCCCCAGTACAGAAAAAAAAAAAAAAAAGAATCAATCATTTGCCGGGCGTGGTGGCCACACCTAGGATTTAGTGACTCAGGAAGCTGAGATGGGGAATCCGGGGTCCCAGTGCGAGGTCACCCTCAGTAATTTAGGGAGACCCGTTTCAAAATAAAAAATAAGCCAGGCGTGGTGGCTCAAGCTTGTAATCCCAGTATATGGGAGGCAGAGGCAGGATTGCACAGGTCCAAAGGCAGCCTCAGTTACTTAGTGAGATCCTGTTTCCAAATACAATATAAAATAGGTCTGGGAGTATAACCCAGAGGAAGAAAGTGCCTCAGTTCCATCCGTAGTACCACATACACAAAACAAACAAACAAACAAACAAACAAAGGGCTGGGGGCGTAGCTTGGGGTGGAACACCCCTGGGTTCACTCCCAGCACCTAAATAAATAAATAGCCAGGCATGGCAGCACACACCTGTAACCCCAATACTTGGGAGCTAAGACAGGAGACCACAGGTTTGAGGACAGCCTTAGCATGTAGTGAGAGCCTGTCACAAAGTAAATAAATAAAGACAGATGGGAGTATAGCCTGGAGCTGACGTGTCCCTGGATTCAGTAAGTATGGGCACAGCTATGTAGGGATGGAGGTGCGGGTCAGTGGTGCGGCCCCTCAATTCAACGACACAGAAGCACTCATTCTTGCTGGCGCGGCTCTGCGGCACCCTTCCCTCCCTCCCACAGCTCACTTAGTAGGGATGGACCGAGCACCTGAGGGCCGCTCCAGGTCAGGCTCAGCCTGATGGAGCCCAGGAGAGTTCCAGTGGCCTTTCTGAGCCACTCCTGGGTACCAGGACTCTCCAAAGAGCCCTGTGGAGGGATGTGCTCGTTCCTGTCCTGTGAGGGGGGCTCCAGCAGCCGAGTGAGGGCCTTGTGCCGTGCTGGGGCTTGGCACGGGCCATCGCTCCCCAGGGGTCCAAGGCACCCTGTCCCCGCAGTGTCAGGCCAGGGAGGGAGGACAGCTCTCTGGGACCTGGGGGCCAGCCTCAGGGCATGGTGCCCAGCTGCAGGGAGCTCGGGCTCCTGCGTGGCTCAGCAGAAGCCGTCTGTTCACGTGTGCCCACCCAAGTGTAAGCTCACCTGGTCCAGACGTGCCACAGCCAGCTCCATGGGGGGGACAGGAGCAGGCACACTCCAGGTATTACGGGAGAGGAGGGAGCCGTGCCAGAAAAGGACCTTGGATCTCAGGCTCTTGAGGAAGAGGATAAAAAAATCAAACATCCAGGCATGGTGGGATACCTCTGCCATCCCAGTACTTGAGAAGCTGAGACAGGAGGATCACAGTTTGAGGCCAGCCTCAGCAACTTAGGCCCTGTTTCAAAACAAGATAAAAAGAAGCAGGTGTGGTAACGCACACCTGTAATCTTAGCATTTGAGAGGCTGAGATTGGAAGATCGTGGTTCTTGGACAGCCTCAGTTACTTAGTAAGCCCCTCCACAACTAAGTGAGACCCTGTTTCAAAACAAAGAATCAGCCGGGCGTGGTGGCACACCCTGTAACCCCCCAGCTTGGGAGGCCGAGACAGGAGGATCGCGCAGGTTCGAAGCCAGCCTCGCTGGCTTGAGACCCTATTCCCAAATAAAATATACATATATAATAGGTCTGGGAGTGTAGCCCAGAGGTAGAAGGGTTCCATCCCCAGTACCACCAAAATAAATAAATAAATAATCAAAAATAGGGCTGGGGGTGTAGCTCAAAGGTAGAATGCCCCTGGGTTCAATTCCTAGTACCAAAGAAGGGAGTGGGGAAAGTCAGAGAACCACCAGGCATGGTGGTATATGCCTGTAACCCCAGTATTTGAAAAGCTGAGGCGGGAGGATTGCAGTTTTGAGGCCGGCCTCGGCAATTAGCGAGACCCTGCTTCAAAACAAAAAAGGGAGCTTGGCGTGGTGGCACACACTTACAACCCCAGCACTCGGAAGGCTGAGACAGGAGGATCACAGTTCACGGACAGCCTCAGCTACTCAGTGAGGCCCTCTGCAACTTAGACCTTGTTTAAAAATAGAAATAAGCAGAGCGTGGTGGTGCACGCTTGTAATCCCTGTGCTTGGGAGGCGGAGACAGGAGGATCGTGCTGGTTTGGAGCCAGCCTCGCTGGCTTAAGAGACCCTGTTTCCAAATAAAAAAAATATAAAATAGGTCTGGGCGTGTAGCCCGGAGGTAGAAGGGCTTCCAGGAACCCCAGTACCACCAAAAAATAAAATAAAATAAATAAATAATAAAAAAAAATAGGGTTGGGAGTGGAGCTTGGAGATAGAATGCCCCTGGGTTCTATCCCCAGTACCTCAAAAAAAAAAAAAAAAAAAAAGTCTGGGGCTGTAGCTTGGAGGTGGAATGCCCTAGATTTCATCCCCAGGAAACTCACAAACACACACACACACACACACACACACACGAAAAGAAAGTCTGGGAACAGCAGGAGCCGAGCCCGGTGACCCGAGAGTGGCCGGGCCGGGCGGGCCTGCCAGGGTTTCGCGCAGGTAGGGCTGCCGAAGGGGAGAGCAGTGAGGCTGCGGAGTTGCGGGCTCAGGTGAGGCCGGCGTCAGCAGCGCCAGGGTCCAAGTGGAGGGGCCAGCGAGGGAGGGCTGGGGTGGGGCCTGGTGCCCCGTTCCTGAGCCCCACCACCTCTCCCCACCAGGGAGGTGCAAGGATACGCTGTCCACCATCACGGGCCCCACCACGCAGAACACGTACGGGCGCAGCGAGGGGGCCTGGATGAAGGACCCGCTGGCCAAGGACGAGCGGATCTACATAACCAACTATTACTATGGCAACACGCTGGTGGAGTTCCGGAGCCTGGAGAACTTCAAACAAGGTGGGCACCACACGCAGTCCTGCCCGGGCCCCTCTTCCCTGCCCAGCTGAGCTGTCTCCATCATCCCCGCCTCCCGGTGGCGGAGGCAGGTGGCCGGACCCTTCCGGGAGGCCTCTCTGCCCTCAGCTCAGCCCTCCTTCCCAGCTCAGTAGAGCTCCCCCTTTCCCACGGCCCCCGAGTTGCAATTGCCCACATTGCACCTGGGCCCTCGCGGGAGCTCTTTGTGTGCACGACCCCGGGCGCCCAGGACAGGGCAGCAGGCAGTAGCCGGGCCAGCCACGCGCCCAGGTCTGTCTGTGGCTCGCCCCGCCTCTGTGACCCCTCCTGCGCCCGCAGGTCGCTGGAGCAACTCCTACAAGCTCCCGTACAGTTGGATGGGCACGGGCCACGTGGTGTATGGCGGGGCCTTCTACTACAACCGCGCCTTCACCCGCAACATCCTCAAGTACGACTTGAGGCAGCGCTACGTGGCGGCCTGGGCCCTGCTGCATGACGCGGCCTACGAGGAGGCCGCGCCCTGGCGCTGGCGGGGCCACTCGGACGTAGACTTCGCGGTGGACGAGAACGGCCTGTGGCTCATCTACCCGGCCCTGGACGACGAGGGCTCCGGCCAGGAGGTGATCGTGCTGAGCAAGCTCAACGCGGCGGACCTGAGCACGCAGAAGGAGACGACGTGGCGCACTGGGCTGCGGCGGCACCTCTACGGGAACTGCTTCGTCATCTGCGGGGTGCTGTACGCGGTGGACAGCTACAACCAGCGCGACGCCAACATCTCCTACGCCTTCGACACGCACACCAACACGCAGATCGCGCCCCGGCTGCTGTTCCACAACGAGTACGCCTACACCACGCAGGTCGACTACAACCCCAAGGACCGGCTGCTCTACGCCTGGGACAACGGCCACCAGGTCACCTACCACGTCATCTTCGCCTACTGACGCCTGCTCCCCGCACGGCGGCGGAGGGCCGCTGCGCCTTGTGTGTGTCTGAGTGTGTGTGTGCGTGCGAGCGGGCTGGTGGGTACGTGCTGCGTGAAATAGATATTATTTTGTATATTACAGATATAAGATGACAGGTGGGTCTATATTTTTATATGGGTTGTGGATCGATCCATACATGTATGTGCTGGTCTCATCCTCCAGTTTGTATTTTTGTGCCCATGAACTGCTGACCAGTGGCCATCTTCCTTCACACCCCCGCCCAGGGACCAGGAGCAGGAGGGTAGGAGGCAGGAAAGAAGTGCTCGTGGTGGGGAAATGTTTTATGTATTGGCGAAGTTTTTAAAAACCCGGAAAGCTGGGCGTGGTGGCGCACGCTTGTAATCCCAGCATTGGGGAGGCTGAGACAGGAGGATCACGGTTCACGGACAGCCTCAGCTATTGAGGCCCTCCACGACTTAGTGAGACCCTGTTTCCTAATAAAGAATAAAAAAATTGGGCTGGGGGTGTTGCTCGGAGGTAGAATGCCCCTGGCTTCCATCCCCAGTACCGCAAAAAACAAAACAAAATAAAAAACTCGGAAAAAATTTTTTAATAAAGAAGAAATTTAAAGTCCTCCCCAGTGTGTTGTGTTTAGCAGGGACGTGCTGGCAAGGTGACGGGGTGACTGATGTCCTGGCTCAGGTCCCAGGAGTGCCCCTCCAAGGCCGTGTCCTCAGGGGCTGCCACAGCAGCCTGGACCCGCCCTGCTCTGCCAGCCTCGGGGCTCTCTGAGCTCACCTCCGCCTTGGCTCCTCCCACTCACCGAGATGCAGGAGCCCCTTTCTTCTGGCCGGGGTCAGGAAGTGTGAGGCTGAGCCCATGACCTCATCCCCACCCTCCTTGGGAAGTTTGCGCGGCAGGCAGGCAGGTGGGAGGGCCACCCGCCATCCCAGCACTCAGAGGCCTGTGACGGGAGGCCCACAGGTTTGAGCAGAGATTCAACAACGTAGGCCCTCAGCACTCAGCAACTTGGGGAGACTCTGTTCCAAATTAAGAATAAAAGGAGCTGGCCACAGTGGCTCGTGCCTATAATCAGCACTTGGAAGGCTGAGATAGGAGGACCACGGGTTCGAGGACAGCCTCAGCAGTGTAGTGAGACTCTTAGCAGTCTAGTGATTCCCTGTTTCTAAAACACAAAATAAAATTAGTCTGGGGCATAGCTTGGATATCCCTGGGTTCTATCCTCCGTACTGAAAAAAAAAAAAAAAAAAAGGCTTTCCATCCATCAGTCACTCTGTCTCTGCCTTTCCAGAATCCTGTCCTCTGCCTCATCCCACACATCGCCTTCAGCCAGGATTTTCCTCTCTCCTTTCAGTCCAGGAAAGGGGCAAGGCTGGGAAGAGTGGTGGCCCGGATGGCTGCTCCCCTCCTTCAGGCTGAGGTGCGGAGGTGGTCTGGAGCCAGGGTTTGGCCATGCTGAGCCCCTGCCCAGGGAGAAGCTGCCCCAGACCCCTCGCCCACCTGCCAGCCCCGGGCCACAGTCTCCCTGCAGATGGCAGCTTCCGGTCCTCAGTCCCTCTTGTCAAATAATCCATACCCAGTGACCGTCCTGCGCCATGGCAGCTTGGGTGGGGTTTCCCGGAGCAGATGCAGGCTGCTGTCCACTTGGCAGCAGTGGAGGGGCTGCAGGAGGGAACCGCACGTGGGGCCGGGATCCGGTGGAGCTGCATAGGGATGGGGCAGCCTGAGCCCACAGGTGTGTAGCCAGAGGAAGGGGCCTCCTGGGCCGGCCGCTCAGGCAGGAGGGGCAGCTCCCTGGACAGGTGCTGTTGGGAAAGGAATCCCGGGTGGAGGTCTTCTGAATCCTACCTGCCCCCTGAGGTCGTATGTTCACTTGTCAGACTCCTGGGTGGGGACTGTCCTGTGACCTTTTGCTTCCGGAAGCTCGTGGTCTGTACCATGTTCGACCCTTTACCATCTGTGCCTGGCCCTGGCTTGGGGTTCACAGGCACCGCGCCTCCCCGGCTGCCCGTCCTTCAAGTCGCTGCATTCATCCTTGAGAGTGCGGCAGGTGAGGTCTGCCCTGTCCGGCAGCCTCAGGCCCAAGGGACCCGGGCATGACAGTCAAGGATGGCCCTCAGGCACAGGCGATCAGGGTTTGCAGGAGCCCAGGGGCCTAGGGCTTGGTGAGGCTGCGGCTAACAAGCAAAATAATTCGCTGGGACGCTGGCTTGGCAGGGTGTGGGGAAGAATCCCGGGACATGGCCTGCCCCTGGGAAGCAGGGCCCAGAGTAGGAAGCCAAGGCGGCGGGCAGCAGAGGGGCCAGGCAGGCACACTGCCTCGGCCAGACTGAAGCCAGCCTCCGCCAAGGTGAGGGTGCGGGCCAGGCCCTGGCCTTCCGTAGGCGAGCAGCCGGCCACTTAAGATGCCACGCCAGGTGCCACCCAGAAACCCAGGGTCACTAGCCCGACCTAGAGGCCGCTCCTGTCGTAGCTCCTCAGAGCTCCGCGTGGGGACCAGGAGTCCGCAGAGTGGCGTGTCCGGTGCACGGCAGCCCTTGGGCCAAGCAGCCCGTCAGGCTCCAGGCAGAGGGAGGCCAGCAGGGCGTCCTCACCTGTGTGGAGTCGCAAACAGCAAGACTCGGGCATTCGTTCCTTCAAGAAGGCGGAGGAGCACGCTTCTACCTGCTGTGTGCCGAGGGCCTGCGGTGGCCCCTCGCCGCTGCCATGAGGGGCGTTCTGCAGCTCCCGACTGGCCGGCTCACACTTCAGCTCTGTTATCCCCTTTGTGACTGAGGGCTTTTTTTTTTTTTTTTTTGGTTTATTTTTATGCGGTACTGGGGATGGAACCCAGGGGCATTCTACCTCCAGGCTACACCCCAGCCCTATTTTTTGGTTGGTTTTTTTGGTTGTACTGGGGATGGATCCCTTCTCTGGCTATACTCCCAGACACCTATTTTATATATTTTTTATTTGGAAACAGGGTCTCTTAAGCCAGTGAGGCTGGCTTCGAACCTGCGTGATCCTCCTGTCTCCGCCTCCCAAGCGCGGGGATTACAAGCGTGCGCCACCACGCCCGGCTATTTTTTATTCTTTATTTTGAAAAAGGGTCTCACTGAGTTGCAAAGGGCCTCACTAAGTAGGCAAGGCTGTCTGCGAACAGTGATCCTCCTGTCTCAGCCTCCTGAATGCACCACCACGCCCAGCACTGAGGGCATTTTAATTGGTGATACTCGTGGGGACATGACATTCTTGGCTTTTTTTTTTTTTTGTACTGGGGATTGAACTCAGGAGCATTCTACCTCTGAGCTGTACTCCAGCCCTTCTAAATTTTGAAACTGTCTCACTAAGTTTTTGAAGCTGGCTTCAAACCTGCAATCCTCCTGTCTCAGCCTCCCAAACACTGGGTTTACAGGCATGCACCTCCACACACAGCTTATTTATTTCTGTGGTACTGGTACCTGAACCCAGGGGCATCCTACCTCTGAGCTATACCCCCAGCCCTCTTTTATTTTGAAACGGTCTAGCGGTGTTGCTGAGGGGCTAAGTTGCTGAGGCTGGCCTTGAACCTGTGATCCTCCTGTCTCAGCCTCCCAAGTACTGGGATTTCAGGTGTGTATCACTGTGCCCGGTATAAAAGAAGTTCGCACTAGTATTTCCCTAACCCAAGTAATGACAGTGATAGGAAGGCTCTCTGGCGGGGCCGGACATGCCAGGCCGGCCTCTCTGATGGACAGCTACATGAGTGGCCTCAAGTCCTGTGAGGAGGCTCGGGCTCTGACTGAGGCTGGCCTCACCCACCGCACCCAAGTCACCTACCCTGTCCCAACAACAGGCCACAGCAGCATGGGCCAAATGGTAACGGAGACCCTGACAGGGTTCCTGTACCTCTGAGGGGTCTGACCCTAGAGTCCCTGAGGCTGTGGTGGGTGGGAGTGCAAGAGGCAGCTGTGGGGCCGGGCGTGGTATTGAGCACCCGTCAGTCATTCCAGGGCACAGGAGGCTGAGACGGATGGGAGGGTCGCAGGCTCGAGGCCAGCCTCAGGAACTTAGTGAGACCTTGTTTTAAAATAAAAAGAAAGCCAGGCGTGGTGGTGCACACCTGTAATCCCTGCACTTGGGAGGCTTAGACAGGAGGACTGCATGGGTTCGAAGCCAGCCTCAGATACTGAGTGAGGCTCTCAGCAACCTGGTGAGACCCTGTTGCCAAATAAAATATAAAATAGATCTGGGAGTATAGCCCGGAGGTAGAAAGCCCCTGGGTTTCATCCCCAGTACCACCTAAATAAAGAAAATAAATAAAGAAAATCGGGCTGGGGCGGTAGCTCAGAAGTAGAACGCCCCTGGGTTTCATCCCCAGTACCACCTAAATAAAGAAAATAAATAAAGAAAATAGGGCTGGGGCGGTAGCTCAGAAGTAGAACGCCCCTGGGTTCCATCCATAAACCAAGAGGGTTGGGGTGTAGGATGAACACCCCTGGGTTCAACCTCTCTCCCACAAAAACAAAACAAGGAAAAGATGCTATGGTGGGTGGGCTCCACACACCCACCCAGCAGCCTGAGTGCTGCCCACCCCCTTGCATCCTGCTCCTGATCCTGGAGATGAATCAGCCTGACTGCACTCCGATGGCCTGGGCGGGGCGGCCTGCTGTCCCTGCCTCCTCCTGCCAGGCCAGTCCCCCTCCTGGCGCCGTAAGGGGAGCAGCTGGCTGATGGTGTGGGCTGCTGGAATTCCGTCTTCCCAGATGCTGCAGGCTGGAGGGGCCCATGTTGGTGTGAGGTGGAGTGGTTCATCAGAGCCATGCTGGCGGAGCCAGAGCAGCTCGGGAGCAGCCAAGAGCGGCTGCGCTCTGTGGCCACGCCGGAGACGCGGGCTGCCCAGCGCTGGCCCCCAACCCCCCAGGGCGGCTGCGGCTGGCGCTCCGTTGTTTGGTCTGACCATATGTCTTATCCTCTTCTGGAAGTTATCTCTGGTGACCAAAGTGACCACAGAGGCCCAGGGAAGAGGGTATTCTGATGTCTTTGGAGCCCAGAGCAGTCTGCTTGTCTGCAGTTTCCCTCTGGTCTGGACTAAGTGCAGCACTTAAACCCCAGGCCGCAGGGCACCAGGGAGCCAGAGTCAGAGACTCTGGGCAGCTCAGCTGGGCCTTTGACCCAGGGGACAGCGGGCGGAGAACCAGCGGGCCCCTCCCGCTGCATCAGCCTCACCAGGACCCATCTGAATGCAGGTTTTGGAGTGATGACGCTGGGATTCATCATCTTACAGGATGACCCATTACTAATATGGTGGGCTGTGTTTAAGGCTCAGTCCTGGGGATGGACCCCAGGGGCATTCTACCTCTGGGCTACACCCCCAGACCTTTGTATTTTTTGTTTTGAAACAGGGTCTCACTAGGTTGCTGAGGCTATCTTTAAACCTGCCATCCTCCTGTCTCAGCCTTCCGAGTACTGGGTTTACAGGCAGGTGTCACTACTCCCAGCTTGCGTATTTTGTACTGGACTCCACATGCTGCCTGCAAACTTGTTTAGAGCAGGAACAGATGCTTGATCTCTGCCTCAGGAGTGGGAACGGTATATAGTTAATAACCTATCTGTGTGCAGCAGCTAAGTTGCTCCCGGCCCGAATACTGGTTTTACCATTTACTAATTATAAAACCCTGCTAGCACACAGGCTGTAGAGAGGACTGGAATAATTCGTTAGTGAGTTTAAGCGGCGCGGGGGCTTTTGTGGGGTCTCCCGAGTGCCCGGCCAGCTGCCTCTGGACGTGCCCCTGCTACAGGTCTGGGACCACGACTCTGTCTCTGGCGCTCTCCCTGCCAGGCGGGTGCCCCGGTGATGGCTGGATGTGAAGTCCAGAGTCTCAGCTTCCTGACAGCGCAGAGGGAAACAGCTTGGGTTTTAGCCTTTTCTCTGGAGTTCAATTATCTGGGAACCATACAGGAAATTCTTAATGAGATTTGGGACAAGGATGGAAAAGAGTTCAAGAGACTTGTCTAAAGAGTAACACAAGCCACAAAACCTTTCCAGGCTTCCTAATCATGGGACACGAGAGACCGTTTTTTTCTCCTTCTACATACAAAATATACAATACAGCACGTTTAAAATTTTTTATTTTGATTTTAGAGAAAGAACAGGTATTGCATTATAAAGACTTCCTTGGAAGTCTGCAGGTCTGTTGTGATTCCTCTGTTTTGTAAACCAACACAATCATTAAAGGGCCCAGCCCCTGGAAGCAGCATTTCTAACACCCTCCAGGCTCCCAGGCCTCTGTGCCTGTCACACTTGCCCACACCCAGCACCCTGAGGCCAGTGGCCCTCAGTGGTTTCTGCCCCGCATCCTCTCTCCTGTGATTGGACTAGAAATCAGGGCCAAGCATGAATTAAAAGAGTTCAATATCAAGCACTTGCTGTGAGAGCCAAACGCCGATCTCTATGTGGGTTGGCAAAGGAGGCTACACCGCCACTACACAGGTCAAGCTATGGTCTGTTTCCTCCTTAGTTCTTGAGCCTAATAACAACGTCTTGTAACGTGCCAAAGCCTAACGTGTCAAGTTCGCAGGGCAAGGCATCAGCTACAATGCTGGCTAGTCACCTGATTCCTATACAATCAGGCTTTCCTAATTTCAGTCACACACCCCCATAAATCCTATTGCACTTGACAGATAACAGATACCCAGCTGCTGAAAGTTCTAGTCCTATCCAAAATAAACTTTGCTTTGAGCTTAGTCATTTAAAGTAGAAGTTAGTAGAACACACTCTGGTTTTTCCCACGTAGGAGCAACTGCGCTTCTCCCACAAGCCCGGCTCCTTCTGGACTCTGGCAGCCCCCTTTCGGGCAGTCCAGTATTGTTTCCTTACAAACCAACCCCACCCTGCGGTGGTGGAAGTGGGGGTTTCTCCTCCCGAATCACCCACTTTAAGTGAAATCGCTTCTGCTCTATTCTCTCTTCCAGGCTCTTATTTTTATGGTAGAAGTTGTAACTGGGGATTCATATTAACAGCAAAGATCTTAATGGACAGAAGTTAAAATGACCTAGGACTGATGAACACCTTGGGAAGGGGCGTGGGTCTCACGGGCAGCAGTACACTTGTAAAAAAAAGTAAAAGCTTCTGCTTCTACTGTGCTGAGCTGCTTGGAAACTTCGCCACACGCCAGCCAAATACAATCACGGGCTGCTCCCCACGTTCACTTCTGTCGAGTGTCGCAACCTGAGCGCAGTAAAATGGCAAGAATAGAGAGCATCGCCTGACGGCGGTGATGCGTGTGAGCTCCTAGTCCTTCCGTGAACGCTGTGGGCCGGTCCGCCGAGAGGAAGGCGCAGGCCCCGAGACGTCCAGGCAGTCTCTAAACACGACGGAAAAGCCCATCTGAATCCCAAGTTCCTTCTTCGTTTTTAAGTAATGTTTATTGGAAATATTTAAGCATGACTCATAGACTGTCGTTGCCTCTAAATGCCTTCTTGTCTACTCCTGGCTGACAAGAGGAGGCCCGGAGATGCCAGCTCTGTGCTGACACTTGTGTTCATACAAAGCAGAAGCTGGAAGATGCTTGAGCTTTTATAACTGAAGGGACCTTTGTCTCTGAAAATGCAACCCCACCCAGTACAAGGGTGGCCCCGACCCTGGCTGGCATGCCCTAAGGGAGCTGCTCCCTGGGCTGCGGTGTGTGTTAGTCCCAAGAGGTGACTCAGGTTAGCGCGAGAAAGCACCTGTGTACTTCCATTAAGACTAAAACTTTGGGACTCCAAGAGGTGGGAAGACCACCCGCCGGCACCCATGGCCTCCCCGCTGTGGGGAGGCTGCCGGAAAGCATCCCATTGAAATGGGGCGGGGGGGGGGGTTCTTGAGAAGAAACCCGTCGTTTCCTTAAGATGAAACAGTTTCTTGAGAAGAAACTCAGCATTTCCTTACCGGTTTCTTGTCTACAGTGAGCGAAGAATGACACCCACAGATGGCAGGAAGGGGAGTAAAAGGTTTATTGGAAGCAGCAGGGAATAGGGAAAAGTGGCTGAACACCCCTAAGGGCTGTCAGAACTTTTGATGTCCAGCAGCTGCCTTCAGGACAATACTTGAGGGTAGCCCAAGCCAAATACCTTCAGTTGCAAGCTGCTTTCTCCCAAGTCCACCCAATCTGCCAGAAAGGAATAGGGAAAGTGGCAGAACACCCCTAAGGGCTGTCAGAACTTTTGATGTCCAGCAGCTGCCTTCAGGTCACTACCCAAGTGTATCCCGGGCCAAGTGCCTTCAGTTGCACTCCACCTTCTCTCAAGGCTAACACGACCTGCGAGAGAGAAAAGCTCCCCAACGGGGAGGGGTTCCCAGAGTGGGTAACCATCCTGGTGATTGGTCTAGGGGTTTATATATGTCTGCATGTCTTCTATTGCTTGGAGTTTGGGAGTAAGTTCTTAAATTTGCATAAGGTATTTGCATGTCCTTTGAAGGGTCTCCTTTTAGGAGTGTCATTTGCATGTCCTTTGAAGGGTCTCCTTTCAGTAGGAGTGTCAGACTTGCTCCAGTGATGTCTCCTGGGTTTGTTGATTAGTAAACAGATGGTTTTGTGAAGGTTTGGTCCTTCTTATCTCTGAACCTTGGAAGAGCTGGTCTCTTTTAGGAGCCCTGGAAGTTAATTAGTATTCGTCACCCCTCAGGAAATTGTTTTTTCTACCAGGGCCTCTTCCCTATCTGCCTATTTCCTTCTACCTCCTCACCATGATGGCAGCCTTCCATTCTCCCTGCATTTGGCAAACTTCCACACAAGCTAGAACAATCCCACCTCCAAGCTTAATAAATCAAAAACTACAAGTGCACATGTACCTCCCACACCCCAGAGCAAGCCCAAACACCTGATGACCCCATCAGTGCGGCCCAGGGCTGGCGCTGAGCAGGGCTTTGCCAGCACTTCAAAGCAGGCTGCATGCCTGCATGCCTGGTGACCCTGTGCTGGGGAGTCCTGCTCCCTCCATCCCCAGAGATCAAGGCCGAGGGGTCAGTGGGGCGAGAGGGGACCAGGCACCCGGCACTGATCCCTCCCAGCCTCCTGACGTCTCCCTGCATTGAGGAATGATGTGACGGGCACCTCTGGTCTGGGGAGGCAGCACGAGCAGGGGCGTGCTGGGGTGCAGGGATGAGGCGAAGGACCGCACGAAGCCCACTTGTCACCATCCAGACCCGCCATGGCCCTTGGGACTGGTTGGCAGATCAGAGGGGAGGAAGCCTGCGTGGCCACCTAGTTCTAAGCTGCCCTTCTATCCTGGCATCCATGAGAAGGATGGTCGCAGGGGAAAGATGCATGCTGAAAGCTGCCAGGAGCCAGAGTAGAGGGGGTGCAGGGGGCTCTCCAGACTCCAGGCAGATAGGAGAGCCATGGCCCTCGCCCAGGCCCAGAGCCGGACCGGCACCTGGAAGGGCACGGGGAGCAGAGTCGCCAAGGACGAGGAGGGGCTGGCCGCTCTTTATAGAGTCACCGAGGAGCCAGGCCTGACAAGCTGTGTTCTCTGTGTGGGTGGGGGCAGTTTCTCTTTCCCTCTCTTGCAAGGAGGAAGGGTGCTGGCTGCTACAGAGGACGAGGACAAGGATGGGCCAGGGAGGCACCTGCGGCGTCAACGGGCTGAGAGCAGTGCGCACAGAGGGCGGGCAAGGAGCCGACAGGCTTCAGGAAGGAGAGGGCCGGGCGCCCTCAGTATCTGGAGGCAGAACATCAACAAGTACATCCATTTGGGGGAATTAATTTATCTGCCCAATATGATTTAAAAAAAAAAAACAGGCAACATACAGTGAAATATGGGTGAACACAACATTTTTTCCTTTCAAGCCATGGAACAACAAGAGTTAATTCCTTCACCACCCTTTCACTGCAGAAACTGAAAATCATTGCCATATAATGGGATGCACCGGCAGGAATCCAAGCGTGCTGTCTGCATCCTATCAAGGAATAAATACTACTCAACCCTGTGGCCGTGCTCAGGTTGCCCCGCTCCCCGGAGGGATGGGCGGCGGTGGAGTCTTGAGGAAGGCTAAGACTCAGGTCTGCACGCTGAGACTCCAGGTCCTGAGGTAAGTACGGTGCCTTTCATCTTAAACTAGACTATTAAGTCTAACTGCAGTCTACCAGGAAAGCATAGAACAGCCCAAGTGCAGTCACATGGAACCCTCAGTGCTGTGGACACATGCGCTCATGGCGCATCTCCTCTCCCAGCAGCCCACCGCTGACCTCCCGCCCCGTCTCTCAGAGGTGCGCCCACCCTGAGCCCAGCAGTTCTCCAGGGGAAACCACAATGCCAGGTAAGGAAGCGCATGGCCAGGGGCTGTGCCTGTGCCAGGGCGCCGAGTTCTGCCTCTCTGCGGGTGTCCTGGCTTGGGATCTGGTTTCTCAAGTACTCTCCAGAAAGGGTCTGCATTAAAGGAACGAGAAACACAGGAGGGGCAGCCACTGGGGCATCTGTGGACTCAGCTGTAAACAAAAACCGCTTTACTGCATCAGAGAGTGAAATGGCAGAAAGGGGACTGGATCCTACTGCAAAGGGCGAGCGGACAGCAAACACGCGGAGAGTGGCTGAGAGGGAGGAGAGGAGGCGCCGGCAGCACCGAGGGCTGGCCTTGGCCCAGTGCCCCGTCCACGCCAGCCTTCAGGCAGATGTGTGGACAGGCGAAGAGCAGTTCCCTCCCCGCTGGCCGCAGGCACAGGGTCCTCGGTGGCGGTGGCCGAGGGGCGTCAGCGGTCCGGCTACTGCAGGGACTCGGGGAGCGTGCTGAGCACGTGGGCCGCCTCCGCAGCGGCTGGAGGGGAGCCAACGAAGGTGCTGGTCTGGTTCCGCTGCTGGTCTCGGAGGTAGGGAGGCACCGAGGAGCTCTTGATGTGGAGGATCCTGGTGTCCATCACCTGGCAGTCGATCTGCATCATCACCTCGTAGCCCTGTCCGTTGATCACGTTCTCTGCGGAGGAACACACACGTGAGTAAGCCCAGAGCAGAACGGCCTCAGGCGCTGCTAGGGTCAGAGGGCTGTGCCAGCCACGGAGCGGCGCTACAGCGGGGGCAGTGCCAGACGGCCTGCCCTCTCCCCAGCTCCAGCTCTCCGACAACCTCGACCAACCCAGGGAGGGCCGGAGCACCTGCCGGGGATGACCGGAGCTCGGGCGCAGGCACAGCCCTGCCTGCTTCCCACGCTGTGATCACCACGGCTGCCACAGAGGGAAGGAGCAGCGTGCAGGACCTACTGAGTGCAGGGAGGGGACCGTGGCTCCTGCTCATCAGTAAGACCTCTAACTTCATGAAGACGTCCCAATGGGACGTTCAGCATAGCGAAGCCAGCCAAGAAGCGGGACCTCTGACAATGACCTCTTTCCCAGGAGCGTCGCCAGGGCCCTTCCACCCAGAGGCCACGTCTGCGTACAGGGTTCCTGGCTCCAGGTAGAGATGCAAGTGCACTCATAACGCGAGCTAACGGACTCGCAGGTGCACGCAGGGAACAGGAATGCCACACAGATGTTCAGACAGAGGGCTAACTCGCTCTCACAAGCTGAGGATGCACAGACACACACCACGCCCCTTTCCTTCCCAAGAGGACGAAAGCTCTTTATTTTAGGGGCAGGGCCAAATCACTCGCTGCTCCGTGACCTTGGGTGGTCACTTTCCAACCTACAGTTGATGAAGCTTGGGCGTAGAGCCAGGGAGAGAACCATGAGCCGACGGCCTCCCCACCAAGCCCCCCTGAACAGGCAGGCGCTGGGCCGGCCGGCCGGGAGCCGACGTGGCATCGAGGCCACCTCTGAGCTGACTCCGGGAGGGTGTGGGCCGGACCTCCCCATGAGGATGCTGCACAGCCAACCAGGGACTTTTAAATTAGGCATCTGGCTTCTCTATGACAACTGAATTCAAAAGCAGGGCTCTAGCTGGGCGTGGTGGCGCATGCTTGTAATCCCTGCGCTTGGGAGGCTGAGACAGGAGGATTGCACAGGTTCGAAGCCAGCCTCAGCTACTTAGTGAGGCTCTCAGCAACTTAGTGAGACCCTGTTTCCAAATAAAATATAAAATGGGTCTGGGAGTATAGCCCGGAGGTAGAAAGCCTCTGGTTTCCACCCCCAGTACCACAAAAAAAAAAAAAAAAAAGAAGAAAGCAGGGTTCTTTCTATGCTATCATCTGCTATTTTTCTGACGCTGCATGTCAAGCACTGTAACTCTGCAGGAGGAGAACTCAGTGCCATCTGGCCCTCAGGCTGCTTGCTATGAGTGGAAACCTCGGCCATGGATGTCACTTGGGAAGGCAGGAAGGACTTCCCAACACCCTGTCTAGTCTGGGCTGTCCGAGCCCGGGATAATTCACACTGCAGGAGTCTGTAAGTTCCATGAAATGTTTTGTGTGTGTGTTTTGGCAATAGGATCTCCTAGTTCCTCAATGGGGTCTGCAGCCCCAAGAGTTAAGAACTACTGGATAGAGTTGATGACGTGTCAGCTTAAAGTGCACTGAGTGGATTGTTCATTTATTCCTTTACTCTGGGGATTGAACCCAGGGGGCATTCTACCTCTAAGCTACACCCATAGCCCTATTTCATTTTTCTTTTAAACAGAGCCTTGCTAGGTTGGTGAGAGTCTCACTAAGTTGCTGAGGCTGTCCTTGAACCTGCAACTCTTCTGTGTCAGCCTTCCAAGTCCTGGGATTACAGGCGTGTGCTATCACGCCTGGCTGAGACATTCTATTCTAAATCCACCAGGAGACACCATCCCTCCAGCTCCACGGGCCCTTCCTTGTCCTGGGGTTTGCAGTGGTCTCCGGGGCTGGCACATGCCAGTCATCAGCTCCCTTTGTGGCCTCACCCGAGGGGAAGAGTGGGTCTGCTGTGTAGTGACGGCCCCTCTGCTCGCCAGGACTCCTGGTGCCAAGTTCAGCTCCGACTCCACACGCCCTGCCTCTCTAGCGCCCACCAACTCATCTGCTGATCTTTAGGGAATGAAATCCGAATGTCTCTAAGTTAGCCCATGCGCCTCACAAAGCACTTTCCAAAAGGTAAGCGATGGGAGACTGTGTGCTCAGAACACGTGACAAGTTCTGACTGTAAGGCAGTGCCAGTCGTTTCCTTTTGGAACCACAGCCCCTTGTGTGTGTCCCGCAGCAGAGGAACAGATAATGGAAAACACATGTAGCAGAGACATGCAGCACACACGGCTGAGTTTTACTGCTTTCCTGAATTAACAGGACTCCAGAGGGGGCTGAAGATCAAGACTCGGTCCTCCAATACAGCCACGCCAGCTGCAGAAGGCATGCCTGCTATGATTTAAACTGATAACCAGAGGCCGTTGGAGCTTGAAATAGCCAGGAGAGGAAAGCCCGGCAGCGCAAGCTCAGAGACCTGGAGGAGAAGCAGCACTGCAGGCCCCTGCAGAGCCCCGAGCCCCAGACACGAGGCGAGGGCACCGCCTTCCGCAGCCCGCCAGGAGAGTCGGGAGCAGGGCCTGGCGCTGCGCCCCCAGAACCACTGGCAAGACTAGGAGAAGGCTCTACAGGTGGAATGTAAGCGCCCGGAGCTGCGTTGGGGAGATGCCTCTGAACCTCACCTGGGAGGCCGCCCCTCCAGGATTCTTGGGGAGGCTCCTCCTCACCCCGTGCGGTGGGTAGGGACGCGGCCTCGTGATGCTGCCCACGAGGACGGACAGGCAAAGGCTCCTGGTAGCCCACGATCCCTGCCCCGGCAGCGGGCATCGCTTGCACACTGTGGTCAGGAGCAGCAGAGAGGGCAGCCAAGGCCTCCCCTGCTCTCACGTCAAGGCTTTGGGTTCCATTAACAGGGGCCACTCTGGGAAGGACAGCTCCTAGTTTACCCTTTGGTGAGAGCAAAATATCAGAGCAGGCTCTATTGGAGAGATAGAACCTGAGGACCAGTGGCTGGGATGGGAAGGAGAGGAGGGCGTTAAGGAAACAGGCAGGCCTGTGAGAGGGTGAGGGCGGACCACACTGTCGGGATCAGGTCTTCACCGCCAATATCCAGGCGGTAAAGAGAACGTCAGAGTCAGGGGTGTTGACAAGAGGGAACATGGTCAACAGATTAGGAGCCAAGTTGCACGAGAAGATTTCTAAACCATTTTTTAAAAATTTTTTTGTGGTACTGGGGGTGGAACCCAGAGGCTTTCTACCTCCGGGCTATACTCCCAAACCTATTTTATATTTTATTTGGAAACAGGGTCTCCCTAAGTTGCTGAGAGCCTCACTAAGTAGCTGAGGCTGGCTTCAAACCTGTACGATCCTCCTGTCTCAGCCTCCCAAGCGCAGGGATTATAAGTGTGTGCCACCATTTTTTTTTTGAAAATGTATATTTAATATTAGTAAAAAACAAACCCATGACCATTTGGGAAAAAACAGAAACAAAAGGGGCAGACCTGGAGCGAAGGTGTTGAGAGCTGCTCCTCCCCAGAGGGCAGCGGGGACTGCACAGGCCACAGGTAGGCTCACGCTGTGCAGACAGAAGAAGAGACAATGACAGAGACAGAAAGGTGGTGGCCAGGAATGCTGTAGACCACACTTAACCAGGCAATAAAAAGGAGGAGAGAGAAAGGCTTCAAACATGAATGCTAAGATGGGACCCTCAATGCACACAAGAGCTGGAGAAGCCAGAAAGTGTTTGGACGCTGGAGGGGACTCTCGAAGTGAGGAGGATCCAGCCCCTGGGAACACTGCCTGACTGGGCAGGCCTGCTGGGAGCTGCTAGCCGGGAGGTGCCTACTGCAAACACCAGACTCTTGAACGTGGACAGAAGGAATGCCCAAAGACTTTACCTCAAGTTTAATTTAAAGATGTGACCTGTGCTTTGCAAGGAAGCTGAAGTAATAAAGTGGATTTCTATTCAGAGCCAGACAGCGGGCTGTGGGCAGTGCAGTCTGGGGACAGGCCAGGCTATTGGTGTCTCCGCCTGAAGTCTCCTGGAATGTGAGACATGCATGTCTGGGGGAGGGTGAAAGGGAATAAATACCCACCCATGCAGGGACCACAAGAGACACCCTGCAGAAAACACGAGGATGGAGCGCAGTGAGGAAGGAGACGGCAAGTGCCTCACTCCCACCGTGGCGCTGAGCTCCCTGAAGCCGCATCACATGACTATCTCATCTTGGTTTTCAACACGAGCCCTGGCCTTGACCCTCTTGCATGCCACACATCGCTGGCACTGCTGCCTCTGCTTGGGAAAAAACTCTCCTATTTTTTTTTTTTTTGTGTGTGTGGTATTGCTGATTGAACCTTGGGACACTCTACCTCTGAGCTACACCCTCAGCCCTTTTCATTTTTGTTTTGAAACAGGGGCACTGCTGAGAGCCTTGCTATACTTCTGAGGCTGTTCTCAAACCTGTGATCTGCCTGTCCCAGACCCAAGTATTGGGATTATAAACGTGCACCACACACCTGGCTTCCTACTGTTTGGGATGGAACCCAGGGACTTTCTACCCCTGAGCTACACTTCCAGCCTTATTTATTTATTTATTTATTTATTTATTTATTTATTTATTTATTTTGCAGTACTGGGGGTGGAACCCAAGGGCATTCTACCTCTGAGCTACACCCCCCTATTTTTTCATTCTTTATTTTGAAGCAGGGTCTCACTGGGTTGCAAAAGACCTCACTAAGTAGCTGAGGCTGTCTGCAAACCACGATCGTCTGGTCTCAGCCTCCCGAATGCTGGGATTACAAGCGTGCACTACCAAGCCCAGCTCCTATTTTATTTTTTAGCTTGAAATGGGGTCTCACGAGGTTGCAGAGGGTCTAAGTTGCTGAGGCTGGCCATGAAGCTGTGATCCTCCTGTCCCAGCTGCCCGAGTACTGTGATTACAAACATGCACTACAACTGGCCTCCCACTCTTTTCTACCTGGCCAAATTCTCGTGGTGTCAGAGCCATTGTCAGGGACCCTAGGGCCAGTCTCTATTTACGGCCGCCACCCTCACAGTGATGGAGCACGTCAATGTAAATGTTTACCTGCCTATTCACTATGTCAGGGTTTCAAGGTCACCGTGGATCCTTTCTCTCAGATAATGGAGAAACAAAGGGCCGGCAAACGGCAACTGCAATGCCTAAGCAGGTTTTCTTAACACAGGACAGGAAAAGGTAGAAGAAAAGGTCCCCCCCCTCTCCTGGCTGACACGCCCCAGTCACACCCACACTACCGAGATGACCTGACACCCCCCCCCCCAAAGGAAGTGCTTTGCACCTCCTGGCATGTTTCTTATCTTGGTCTGTGCACAGAGTTACCTGGCCACCATGGTTTTGGCTAGGGCCCTTCCCCTGCAATGCCAAGAGACCTCCCGACGGGTCTCAGCCAGCGAGGGGCCTGCCACGATGCACCCCCGCACCCAGAGGCTACTTCATTGAGGCCGTAGGAGGCACAAGCCCACAGCATGCACCAAAATGGTGAGGATCCAGGCGCACCCCCTCGTTGTTGGAAATGGTCTCCAGGAAGCCACAAATAAAGTGCACAAAACCGAAAGTAACTTGGCAAGGCAATTTACTTCTGCAGAAGGGTGTGTAACTGGCAGAGTCTGGGCAGCAAGCATGCTGAGCAGGCAATCTGCTTGACCTTTACCCCTAACCCGAATCCTTCCCTCACCTTGGCTTACTGAGGGGTTGAGCTCCTAACTCTGAGGGCCAGTGAACTAAAACTAAGATAGCTGACTTCTGGACGATTCCTGGTCATCAAAGGCCAGGCGCTAAAATAGCTGACACCTGTGAAGATTCAGGGAGTGAGCACACAGATCCATGTTGCAGCCACCAACGAGAGGGGTGCATTCCTATGTAATCTGCTACTTCAACAGAAAAGATGGCTTACAGCTAAGTCCCTTTACAACTACGTCTTCAATGGGATAGAAACGTGATGATGTGTGATAAACACAACACCTGGACGTTACAAGTCGTGAAGTCAGCAGACACTTGTGCAATTCCTACCTGGCACCAGGCGCTGGAGAGATGGCAGCACACAAAACAGATAGGAGAGACAATCCTGACCTCACAAAAAGAGCGAGGGACGGGTGCAGAAAGTAAAGGCAAGCAGAATGCTGAGGAGTGCGGGGCACGGGTCTGGGTGGCGCGGCTGCTGGTTTCAGACGCAGCCAGGGAGGCCTCGAAGAACAAGACCCAGCTCGAGGACCAAGGAGGCTGCGTACACCATGCACGCGGGGCACGTGGCACCACGACTGCAGGACACCTGCGCGGAGCGGCCGGCCAGCCACAGGAAGTAGGGTGAGAAGTGCCAGCAGGAAGGTGGCAGGCCAGGACCTGTAGATATGGGCATCGCCCGCAGGCCCTGGACCGCTGCTGCAAATTGGGCGGGCGGCACCAGACCCCAGCTTGCCGCGGTTCTTTGTCTTCACAAGTGAAAGATTTCAACTCAGGAGAGAGAAAAGCATAAAGCTCCGCTGCAGGGTAGGGTTCTGAGGAGTGCCACGGAGGGCTCTCGGGCGGCCGGGTTTTAAGGCTGGTTATATTTAGGGTCGTTTTGGGAGCTGAGGGTCTGACTGGTCATCTTGGGTCCTGTCTGTGACCTTTGGCCCTGCCTACTTACTGCTATCCCTGAGCAGTCCATCTAGCAAGAGCCTGCCTACTGCTGATTCTTCTCTTGGGAACCTTCCATCTGGAGCCCTGCCTGCTCCTTGGCTCTCTGTCCCCGCTGGCCCCTCCTGGGGTCCAGGCCGAACCCAGGCTCTTTCCCCACTGCAAGGCTCCACTGCACTGGTCCCTCCCTGTCCCTACCGCCTCCGCCCCTTAAATAAAATCTTCCTTCCCCACTTTAATGAGTGACATAAATAACACTGTCTGTAACACACTGATTTAAATATTTCTATTTATTTCAGAAAACGGATACAGTCATGTCTATAAAGCTAAATTCTGGCACTGTAGCTCTGTAGATGAGAAGCCAAATGGCATTTTAGAAAACTGAAGTGGATCATAGAATGTTCTCATCAATCAATATTCTGTATGACTTGCTGAGGAGAAGAAAAGTGCTTACCGAGCCGGGCGTGGTGGGCATGCTTGTCACCCTAGCACTGGGAGGCTGAGCCAGGAGGAACATGGTTCAAGGCCAGCCTCAGCTACTTAGTGAGCCCTTTGCAACTCAGTGAGTCCCTGTTTCCAAATAAAGAATAAAAAATAGGGCTGGGGTGTAGCTTGGAGGTAGAATGTCCCTGGGTTCCATCCCCAGTACTGAAGAAAAAAAAAAAAAAAAAAAAGCTTACTGCAGTCTGACCCAGGAGAGGCCCCGTGGGGAAGAGACCGCTTGTTTTTGTCATACAAACAGAACCAACAAAATCAAATCAAATAGACCTCTGCTTGATTTCTTTTAGGATAAGACCTACCACCTTGAAAATCATGACAACTGGAAGAAAGATGGGCAACTGAGTAAATGCCACATTCCAGTTCCATTCAGCTGTGAACATAACAAACACTGCCCAGAATAAAAAAGTCCAGGCCTGCCCACCCCCAGGCCTGCGTGGAATGCCTGCAATGCACAATCTGGGAATAGCCCGTGACAAGTGCCAGAGAACCCGCCCCTGGACTATGGGACTCAAACCATAATGAGATTTCTTGTGTTTAGCAAAGAATCTTTTGGGTTTTTGAACTCTGCAGGGTTTCTCATGCCCCCTCACGGAACACTTCCTAATAGGTGTCACTGACAGAGCACAAGCTGGTCCTTGCGAGGCTCCCAGCTGTCGGGTCCCTCTGCAGGCCCCTCCTAGCCCTCACTGCCGGCGGCATGTCTTGTGCAGCTCTTAGTGGGACACGGGACAGGTGCTCACAGAAGCAGGCGGCTGAGGCCTAGCGCCCCGGGAGGACTTCTGGCAGCGGAGACGTCTAACCACGCTCCAAATTATCTGTGATCAGCCACAGATAATATATAACAAGGTCTCTATCCAGTTTACAAGCGAGCAGTTAGGCAAAAATCCAAAGGGGAAAAACGAGCCCACAACATGGGATATGAAAAACTGAAGGGGAACACAAGGAGATGCCCGCATCGGGAGGACATGAGGACAGTAAACTTGCCATTAGAATCTCGTGCGCAGCGCGGCTGTAGAGAACATGGCAGCGTCTCCCAGAGAAGCGCAGCTGGAGTCAGCGCGTGAGGAGGGGAGGGTGCGCTGGAGCCGCGAGGTGTGTGGCGAGGTGCAGGACATCGGTGCAGCGCCCAGAGGCTGCTCATAACAGATTAATGGCACCTGTTTCCAAAGACGTCCTCGGAGCTGCCTGACTCCACGCAGACAGATGAGCGTGCTCCAGGGTGAGCAAAGGATGTATTTCACCAGGGTAAACATGGAGGAAGAGCAGGGCCACTGGGGGTGCTGGTGTTTTATTTTCAAATAAGGTTTCGGGTAAAATGATCAAATCCCAGCATGAGCAATGAGCATGGCATTCTTACTTCTCCGACTTGTCCTCTGTAGTCTCACTAATTTATAAGCCACTGTGTGCCCGGGAGGGCCGAGAACCACAAACGTCATCAGGTTGTGCGTTTCAGAACGGGAGCGCATAAGGGCGCCTGCACGCTGCCTCCCGAGCGCGAGGAGAGCCACGGCTGCCGTGCTCAGCACACAGGGAGGTCCCAGGGTGGAAATACCCACGCCCAATTCATCTCCAGAATCAACTGCATCCTCTGAATGTGTAGAACTGAGGAAACGACCAAGAGTGGGGCATTTCATCCATTCTCGTGATGGAGTCAAGGGAAGTTAGGGCTGTGTGGGGTTCTGAGAAGACAAAGTCCTTTGCTCTAGATGCCAGGAATCTGAGGCCCAGAGACACCTGCTTTATTTGAAGTGCTATGGCTTATTCTCATTGTTCCTGCTTCTCAGAGACAGTCCAAGGGCTGATCTACATCCCCTATGAGACAGTAGTTGATTACCAACTGTTTTAAAATGCATACATGAGCCGGGCGTGGTGGCGCAGGCTTGTAATCCCAGCATTTGGGAGGCTGAGAAAGGAGGATCTCAGTTCATGGCCAGCCTCAGCTACTTAGTGAGGCCCTGTTTCAAAATAAAGAATGAAAAATAGGGCTGAGGGTGCAGCTCAGAGGTAGAATGCCCCTGGGTTCCATCCCTAGTACCGCAAATAAAATAAAATGCATACGTAAGGCCAGGTGTGGTGGCTTAGGCTTGCAATCCCAGTACCTGGGAGGCTCAGACAGGAGAATCACAGGTTCAACCTAGTGAGACCCTGTTTCAAACTAAAAACAAAATAGGGCTAGGGGTGTGTGGGAGGTAGAACACCCCTGGGTTGTACCTCCAGCACCCCTCACACTACACACAAAGCAAACATAAATAGTACTTAGAGCGAGGTGGGTTTTATTTGCAACTCTGCTCAAAGCCCTGCCTGGATTTTGGCCTTGTGAGTTTCCAGCCTAGAAGCTCAGATGTGGACCATACGACCAGGCCAGTTTAGCTCCTCAGCTGAAGAGCGTGCAGGCCATGATCTCCCGCTTCCTAGTCTCTTTTCTTCTCCTTCCCCCCGCCTCTCTTTCGGGGAGAACTGAGGGTGGAACTTGGGGTGGAACTGAGGGGCTTTTTACCTCCGGGCTATACTCCCAGACCTATTTTATATTTTATTTGGTAACAAGGTCTCATAAGTTGCTGAGAGCCTCACTCAGTAGCTGAGGCTGCCTTCGAACCTGCACGATCCTCCTGTCTCAGCCTCCCAAGCACTGGGATGACAAGCGTGTGCCACCATGCCTGGCAACCTAGTCTATTTTCACTCATCCTCGGGGCAGAGTAGAAGGGAGGGAAAGAGGCAGGCCCCCTTGCAGGGTGCTGGCGGCCAGGATTGGAGCCTGCCGTGGGCAAAGCCGGGGCTTCCCTTCATCTGCGACACACAGGGAGACTGACACCTGACCTGGGGCGACTGTAAGCTCTACATGTGGTCACGTCGAGCTCTTCCCACCGCCTGAAGCACACGCCCTTGTGCGGCCAACACCCTGGGGTGTCACACATAGGGCCGGGATGGGATCGGCAGGCCTGGGCTCCAGTCTGGCCCCTCCTACCAGCGGCCGCAGACAGGAAGCACCGCACCACCACAGCTCACGCCTGCCCCGTCTCTGCAAGAGGCCAGCTCACAAGGGCTTCTGCCTTCCTGTGGAGGAATGACCGCCGGCAAGGTGGCCGTATGAAAGGGGCAGGGGTGTTCCTACTGTGAGCACGCGAGTGCCCGGGGCCCAGTGCGCTGCTGCCCTGGAAGGTACCTGGGGTGGGCTTCTGAATCCTGACTTAGGATGTGGGGGGAGAAGGGGGGAAGGAGGGAGAGCAAGCTTGCAGCCAAAGATCTCCATCACACAGCTCCAGACAAGACTTGGCAAGGACGGCGAGCCTAAGCCCTCATTTGGTATTAAGAAAGCACTGGAAAATCTGGCAAGTTTCCTATCTCGCTGATTTAAAGCCAGTTTATTCCAGTCAGCTTCTTGTAACTGAGTACTTTTCACCAGAGCCCATGACATATCTTCTTTCTGGGCTTCTACACTGTAAATCCTGGGGCTGTTTCCAGGCAAAAGCAACTGGAATGTAGCCTGTAAGGGTTACTGTCAGTTTCCACAGAAACCAAGCCGACAGCTGAAAACCAGGCAGGTCTGTGACTTAGAAACGCAGGCCATACATTTCTTAAGAGAACATACCTTTTTTGGGACTTTTACAAAACAAGACCTCGGAGCAGAGAGGCAGTCTGAGAGGCTGGAGCTCCTCTGCAGAGCAGCGCTGACTTTTACTTCCTCACTAAGATTAGCTCATCCAGTCAAAATACCTCCAGCCCACGAAGCCACCCCAGACTGCGGCTGGCGTCGCGAGCCGGTAACTTCTAAGCGCGGACATCGCCGAGCTTCTCCTCGGACAGGCATTACATCATCCTGATGGGGCCAGGAAGCGCTCAGTTCACCTTAGTTTTTACAGCAGGGACTAGAAATACCCAACAGACGAGGTGCTCCAGTGGGGTTTGCTCCATGATCAGTATAATTCCATTACACAACACTGACGTAGCCGCTGCAACGTGCTGGGCAGTGGCTGGGAGCTGGGGGAGCAGGCGAGGCTGAACAGGAAGCCTGGCCCTCCTTCCTGGCCAGGTGTGAGGCAGGTGCAGCGAGGGCGCCTACCCGGGCAGGCTGGGAGGCCACTGAGCCGCCCTGGGGGCACTTCAGCAGGCGTGGGGGTTCTGGGAGGGAGCGTCAGTGGCCATGGAGCCGGAGGCGGCAGCAGTGGGGCGGGCAGAGCCTGGGACACACAGGAGGCAGAAAGGGAGACGCCAGGCGGTCCTGCGACACCGACAGGTCACTGCTGAAAGGGCACGGAGACAGCAACGCACGGTGGTCCAGTCCTTCGTCGTGCACTCCCTAACATGCCCTCGGGAGTTAAGGGTCAGTTAGCTCTGTCTTCCATGCACAGCTGAGACTGAAGTAGAGAGAGACCGCTCCTGGCGTGTGCCTGGCATTCCGAGGCCCACCCACCTGGGCTGAGCCACACCGTCACTGCGCGGTCTCGCTTATCTCGGACGCACAGCCAGGTGCAAAAGGAGAATGCGCAAGGTTCTGTGTGGCTCTCGGCCCACAGTCACCCAGGGGCGGAATCCACGACAGCGTCTCCTTCACCAGAACCTTCAGGAGTTGGCTGCTCCAAGGGGGTGGAGAAGTAGGGGATTTCTAGGGGACTGTTAAGGAATCGGCTACATTTCCTACACTGCTTCCAGTGCGTGTACGGTGTCCTAGCCAGCTAGAGAGCAGACAGACACGCTTCTGTGGCAAGGCTGGCCTGCTTCTCCACAGCAGAGTCGCGCAGCAGCAGTAGGAGCCTTGGTGGCAGGGAGCAAAGTGGTTTAGCGCAGGAGGGGCGGGAAGCCCACGCGACAGGAAGGGCGTGAGCATGCGCTGTCTGGCTTCCCCTCAAGGCGGCCCTCTGAGGGCCCTTACTCTAGCATGTGGGATAGCCGAGTCGCAGAGACTGACAGACAGTGCCCAAGCACCTCGCCAGGGAAGTGAGAGGGGCACATCTGAACTCAGCTTTGATTCCAAAGTTTGAGCATTCTTCCAGGACAGCAAGCTCTGCGCCCTTCTCAAGAGGAAACAGCAATTCAAACCAATCAACATGTGAGCTGGGCTCAGAAAGACCTTACAGGTTGGTTAAATCCCCATATTTTAGAAATGTCTGTTCTGTTTATTTATTAAATGTCTTATTCTATTTATTAAATGTCTTGTTCTCTTTATTCTTCTTCCACACCCTTAATTCCTTCCTTCTTTTCTTTTTTTCTTCCTTTCTCCCTAGTACTAGGGATTAACCCAGGGGTGTTCTACCTCTGAGTTATACTCCAGCCCCATTATTTTTCAAATTATTATTTTGATACAGGGTCTCACTAAGTTGCAGACCTACGTTGGTGAGGCTGATCTCGAACTTACAATCCTCTTGTCTCAGCCTCCTAAATCCCACAGGCATATGCCACTATGCCTGGCCTTTTCCTTTCTTCTTTTTTATTTTTATTTTTTTTGGTGGTACTTGGGTGGAACCTAGAGGCTTTCTACTTCCGGGATTTACTCCCAGACCTATTTTATACTTTATTTGGAAACAGGGTCTCACTAAGTTGCTAAGAGCCTCACTAAGTAGCTGAGGCTGGCTTCGAACCTGTGTGAGCCTCCTGTCTCAGCCTCCCAAGTGCGGGGATTACAAGCGTGTGCCACCAAGCCCGGCTTTATTCCTTTCTTCTTAAAGAAAGAAATGGCATTGAAAACTCATGTCCAACCTTACCACAGAGAAATATAGTATACAACCAGAATCTCTTGGGACTGTTGAGATTTGATTTCCAGATTCAAGCATAGTTGGGTCCAATATTTGACATGATTCAGAGCACAAAAGAGACTGCACACCCTCCCAGTCTAGAGGCGCTGAATTCCTACCCCATCCCATGGTGGCAGGTCTCTGGTTACAGCAGTCTAAGGCCACCATTTAGCCTGGTGCAGTGAGAGAGAGATGAGGATGGCCATGGATATTAAGCACCTACCGTGTGGGAGGCACCGTTTCGGGGGCTGGAGAAAGACGGCAAGCAAACCCCCCTCCCCACCCTCACGGAACTCCTTAACAGTGGAGAAGTCGGAGACACGCTTCAGTCAGGGCCAGGGCCACGAGGAAGCGGAGAGGTGTGCACGTAGGGATAGGTAAGGAGCCGACAGCGCGCCCGCCATGGACAACGGAGGCGAGGGAGTCCTTACCAGGAGGGCCAGGGAAGGAAGTGGGTGAGTGCTGGGGCGGAGGGAGAGCCGGCTGGGCTGGTGAGGGCGAAAAGGCCAGGAAGGCCCAGGCATGGCACCAGGTGGCGGGGTCTGCACACCAGGGGGAGAGCCTGGACCAGAGAGCCCTTGGAGGGCACTGAACAGATTTCAGTGTTCTCTCTGGGTGCTGTGTGGGGGGGAGGGAGGCATGTGGCTGTGAAGCTCTGGGCTTAAAGTCTTCCTGAAGGCACCAGGGTTGGGAGTGTGGCCAGGGCTGGAGGCAGGGCGCACCTGGAGGAGGTGCGCTGAGGGTGTGGCCCTGGGCACGTGTCTCTCCCTGTTCTCTCCCCACCTCCTGCCCCAGAGGTGATCCCCCACCTGTTTCTACCTGACCTCCAAATCTGCAAGTGCTAACAACCTTTTCCTCTAAGTTGTGCTTCTCATATACTTTGCTCACAGAAGCAACGACGCTAACTAACCCTGTGATCATGAGGCCGAGAGGCTTACAGGGACCGGAGTGGGAGGCAGCGGGGCCTACAGGGACAGGAGTGGGAGGCAGCGGGGCTTACGGGGACGGGAGCTGGGAGGCAGTGGGGCCTACAGAGACAGGAGTGGGAGGCAGCGGGGCTTACAGGGACGGGAGCTGGGAGGCAGCGGGGCCTACAGGGACGGGAGTGGGAGGCAGCGGGGCTTACGGGGATGGGAGTGGGAGGCAGCGGGGCTTACGGGGACTGACGGGAGCTGGGAGGCAGCGAGGCCTACAGGGACAAGAGTGGGAGGCAGCGAGGCCTACAGGGACAGGAGTGGGAGGCAGCGGGGCTTACAGGGACAGGAGTGGGAGGCAGCGGCACGCTGGTCTACTCCAAAGCCAAGCTGAGGTGGATCAGGTGAGAATGAGGAGTCAGGCTCCTCCAAGTGGTACGAGCCGCTGGAGACGGGAGAGGAAGAGCTTGGGGAGAGCAGTGGAGAGTTCAGTTTGGACGGTCAGGTGTTCAGGGCTGCCGGCCAGGCAGTGGGGGACAGGGTCCAGGACTCAGGGATGGTTCTAGGACAGAGCTACAAAGCCGGGTCAGCACAGACAGGATCTTCAAAGGCAGGGGAGGCAGGCAGTGCCCTGGGCTCCCCACATCCATCACTCTTTGTAAAAGAAGTATCAAATTTTATGTGGAATCCTTACCTACTCCCAAAGTCTACATTTCCTAGTCTCCTCTCAGCGCGTTATTACATGACTCGGTTTTGGCCAATGGGATGTGAGGAAATATGTGCTCAGCTTCCAACTGCGCCCTCAGGGAAGTGCTAGTCCTGCTGCTGAGGTCAGAGCCGGGATGGAGGGGCTGAAGCAGCCACCGGCACAGGAGTGGAGCGGCTTGCCCACAGCCCAGAGCCGCGGAAGGAGCCCGGGTGCCTCCCACACTGCAGCCACCACGCCTCCCGCACTCGCGGGAGCAGGCACCTTGGATCTCCTTGAGCACATGCATCCTGGCGCCTCTGCCACAGCAGCCTCAACTGCAGTGGAGACTGGAGACTGAAATGGGATTCGCCTGGGCAAAAGGCTCGGTCACAGACGGAGCTCAAAGCCCTGGCTCCCGAGGAGAGACTCAGCAAAGAAACAGAGGGGAGCCAGGAGTGGTAGGCACGCTTGTAATCCCAGCATTCGGGAGGCTGAGACGGGAGGATCCGGGTTCGCGGACAGCCTCAGCTACTCAGTGAGGTCCTTCAAAACTTAGTGAGACCCTGGTTCAAAATAAAGAATAAAAATAGGGCTGGGGGTGTAGCTTGGAGGTAAGAATGCCCCTGGGTTCCATCTCAAAAAAGGAAAAGGCTCTCAGGAAGCCGGACAGAAGAGGGTTACAGCCTGGGGGAGCACCAGGAGCCGCCCAGGCCAGGGAGGTGGGAGGAGGGCAGGAGCAGGGGATGGAGGGCTGGGGGAGCTCTAGTGAAGGGGTAGAAACCCGTGTGGAGTGGGTTAGAGAAGAACAGGAGGAGGTGGGGCGACAGTGTATAGACATGAGTCTCTCAAGGAGGGGAAGAAAGGACAGAGGGAAGAACTTTTTTTAAGGTGAGCACTGTTATTAATGTAATTTTTACCAAAGAAGCAAGAGCTCTGAAATAGAGTAAGAAGTACTGCCGCTGTCCTGTGAGTCCAGATAACGTGGTATATGGAGTCTCACTAAGTCGAGGAGCAGCTTGCTAACTTGCTGCGGCTGGCTTACGACCTGTGGTCCGGTCTCACCTCCCAAGCACTGGTATGAGGCGTGGGCCTGGCTTTGCCCCACCCTCTGATCCGAGCATGCCCTCAGAGTTATCTTCCCTCTGGGCAGCATGGGAGAGGGATCAGACTTTCTCTGAGACTTAAAAATACTGCATTAGACCAACAGTCAAAGGGCAGATTCTGAAGCAAAACAGACAAATGCCCCAACGCACAGCTCTCTGAAAGCAGGACACACGGTCTCTGGGAGTCGCCAGCCACCCATGAGCACTACCCGTGAGCCCTGCCGTTATCCTCTGAGGACCTGGCGTGGGTGCTTTCATGTCCTGGACATGTTATTGACCACTCCTCATAACATCTTAAACCATCCTTTACAACAACGTCCGAAGAGAGCGTTAACAATTCAGAGAAAAGCAGACACACGGCACAGCTTAGCAGAGCTGGGCCACCACCGCAAGTGTGCTCAGACTGTAGCAAGCTGCGTGCACGCAGAAGAAACAGAAGTGTGCTCCTCCCTCACGGCGCTGGAAGCTGCAGACCTGGTGTGTGTGGGGTGTCTGCTTCCGTGGCCCCGATAACTCCTCTTCCTGCGGTGTCTTCACAGGGCAGGGTATCTCTGCAGGGATTGAGTCCTGTGGGCGAGGTCTCCACCCCGTAACCCCATCCTTCGGCGGGGTGCTGAAGGAATTTCAGACCATAGCAGCTTCCCTGTCCCCCTAGCTCAACACCTATGCCCCTGTGCATCTCTCTCTGAGGTTACTCCAAGTGTGCAGAGAATTCTATTTCACCCACAGTAGCACTGAGTGCTGATAGTAACTCTGAAAAATCTGTAAGATTTCTCTATGTGGGCACCAGGCGTGGTGTGCACACTTGTAATCCCAGCATTCAGGAGGCTGAGACAGGAGGATCGCGGTTCGAGGACACCCTCAGCCACTTAGTAAGGCCCTCTGCAACTCAGTGAGACCCTGATTCAAAGTAAAGAATAAAAAATCGGGCTGGGGTGTAGCTTGGAGGTAGAATGCCCTTCTGGGGTCCCATCCCCAGACCTAAAAAAAAAAATATTTAAATTTAAAAAAGTGTAAGTGGAAAGGGTGGGCCACAACCAGGAACAGCACCGACACCTGGAGTCCAAGCAGCTCTCACGGCGGAGGCGGGGATGCAGGCTTGAGGCCAGCCTGGGCAACTGGGTGAGTGCCCATCTCAAGAGTAAGAAAGAAGAAGGGGCGGAGACGTGGCTCAATGGCAGAGCAGGTCTGGGGCAGTCTCCTTCACCACAAAAGGAAAAGTACAGGCAAGAAAAGTGTGCAGACCTCCCTGGAAACGCAGAGGCCACAAACGAGCAGCTCAGGGAGGGCCAGCTGCATTCCTTACACTAGTTAGGTAAACAGGAAGAGAAACAGCACACGTTTTCCACGGAAGCTCACGAGATACCTCAAGCTGCAGAGATGACCGAGTAACCATGGAGACCCCTGGGATCTGGGTTGTGTCTGTGCTAGAAACATTTCTCATGAGCAAGTTTCCCAGGAAAAGGAATACACTGAATAGGACTGGCCTGCAATAACTGAACAGGGCTCGTTCCAGACAAGGCCGACTCTGGTCACAAACAGCGACGATCCCCAAGTGTCCCTGTGCTACACCCCACAGACGCACACACACACACACGTGTATTTAGGACAGGAAGACCTACTCATGATACGTGTTTCAGCTTATACAACCATGGCTTGTTTGCACGGCGCGATTGTGTACAGTCGAGCAGCGGGGGTTTCTCTGATTAAAAGCCCCTCGAAGACGGCCCCGCCCTGGGCATCGCACACTGGTGCTCCTTCTCTTGCGTGGGCTGGGCCTAACGGCTGCCTCCACTGAGCAGGAGACGGTGAAAGTGAAGACATGGACTCTGCTCAGGATGCACCTTGTCTGCTGCTGCCAGAGGCTCGCGGTGGGGAGCCAAGTGCCAGGAACCGGAGTTCCGCCCAGCAGCTCCCAGGGTCTGTGCCTTCCCAGCCCCACGAACCGCCTGCTCCCCAAGCCAAGTCTCCCTGAGGCTAGCCACAGAGCCCGGAGCCAGACCCCCACCCGCTGCGCGTGGGCTTCTAACCAGAGACACCGAGGGGCAGTGAGGTCTGGGCCGCCGAGGTCTGGGCAACCTGTTACAGAGCAGCACATACTGGTACATGGAGCTGCTCACACATGGGAATGAAGTAGGCCAGTTACATTCTCACAGTGGCTGATCCCAGAAATTTAAAATGGTGTAAAACATGTATTTAATAATTCTGTAATAGCAAGTTCACTTATATAATTTCTTTAAGCTTTGAATAAATTAGAATTAGCCTAAAAGGGCCAATTTTGAGAGGATGCTTAAAAAATCAAAAGGTTATATTAGTGAGAAGATTTGTCAGAAACTAAAAAATTACAGCTTTAAAGAGAACAAAAATAAATACCAGAACACACGTTAATGACTGGATTCTCCAGGTCTAAGAAAAATGTAGGAGTTGCAGTGGATAAAAACGGAGGTTGTAAAATAGTGTCTTTAAGAACAACAGTGAGCCGGGCGTGGTGGGCACGCTTGTCATCCCAGCATCCGGGAGCATCACAGTTCACAACCAGCCCCGGCTACTCGTGAGGCCCTTTGAAACTCAGTGAGACCCTGCTTCAAAATAAAGAATAAAAAATAGGGCTGGAGGTATAGCTTGGAGGTAGAACGCCAATGTTGTTGGGTTTCATCCCCAGTACCACACACACATACACAAAGAACAATAGTGGGAGCCGGGCGTGGTGGTGCACACTTGTAATCCCAGCATTTGGGAGGCTGAGATGGGAGGATCAAGGTTTATGGCCAGCCTCAGCGACTTAGTGAGGTCCTCCTCTGAAACTTAGTGAGCCCTGGGTTCAATTTCTAGTGCCGCACAAACAAACAAACAATAGTGGAATAAAAAGATCCAAAATGAAACAAGAATGGTCAAGAAAGCGACGTGTGCCGGCACCCAGCTCCACCACTCCTGAGGGCTCACTGCCTGGAGCCCTTGGGCATGTGAGGCCAGCCAGCCGGTGGGCTTGCTGCTGGTCCTCTGGAGTGGAGCCACACCTCCCAGGATGAGGTGCTCATCCAAGGTTCCTTCCTACACACGCATAGTTAGTACATTCAGCAGAAGGTTCAGGAAACCAAAATGTAGGCAGAGTAAATAAGGGTTGCTCAAGAAAGTGAAAGGACACACCAACAGAACTGGTGAAACCATACAAGGCACGTATCTGACCAGGAGTGTGGTCTAGAAAACAGGGACAACTCTCCACCTCAACAGGGGGACCACCCAGCTACAGGTGGGCAAGGCTCCGCAGAGCGCAAAGTGTCCCCTGACCAGCCACTGGCACTGCCAACCCAAACTGCCACAAACACCACCTGCACCCATTAGCACAATCATAACAAAAATGACAACAGAGTGTTGTCCAGCAATACAAGGGACGTGACTCAGCCGGAAAGGAATCCGGATATATACATTAAACCTGAATGGAACTAGAAAACATTAGGCTAGAAGCTGGGCATGCGCGGTGGTGCTCGCCAGTAATCCCAGGACTTGGGAGGCTGAGACGGGAGGGTCTAAGTTCGCAGCCAGCCTCAGCTACTCAGTGAGGCCTCTGCAACTCAGTGAGTCCTTGTTTCAAAATAAAGAATAAAAAACAGGGCTGGGGGTGTCGCTCGGAGGTAGAATGCCCCTGGGTTCCATCCCTGGTACAGAAAGAAAACATTAAGCTGAGTGAATGAAGCCAGACACGGAATGCGACATACTGCACGACTGCTTGCGGGGAGTCGGGAGAGGCAGACCACGGAGACAGACAGCACGGAGTGGCTGACAGGCGGGGCGAGGCTGCTAGGAGTTGGTTTCTTTCAGGGGTAAAGAAATGTTCTACCACATACTATAGTGAAGGTTGTGAATTTACTAAAAACCACCAAACTGTAAACTTTAAAATGGATGAAATGTATGGTACATGACTTATAGCTCAACAGAGCTGTTACTTAAAAAAAAAAAAAGGAAAGCCAGGAGTGGTGGCGCACACTTGTAATCCCAGCATTTGGGAGGCTGAGACAGGAGGATCATGGTTCACACACAGTCTCAGCTACTTAGTGAGGCCCTTTGCAACTCAGTGAGACCCGGTTTCAAAATAAAGAATAAAAAATAGGGCTGAGGGTGTAGCTCAGAGGTAGAATGTCCCTGGGTTCCACCCCCCAACACTTCAAAAAAAATAAGATAAAAATGAAATACTTCAATAAAATAAAATAAAAGAGTAAAAGAATAAGGGTTTTAAGATATAGCCATAAATTATTTAGTCTAAAAAAGACAGGAGGAGCCAACTCGGTATTGGCATTTATTAATATGAAGGCATACAGTCATGAGAGGTTAGCTAGTTTACATTTCCTCTAAGCTTTGGTAATGATAGATTATGTTAGCTATAAGATATTTTTAATAATAGTGTTTGTTAATAAAGGCTATAGTTATTCACTAATTTTTCTCCTTAAAATAGGACAAACAGCTGGGTGTGGTGGTACAAGCCTGTATCCCAGCTAGTTGGGAAATTGGGGCAAGAGGATTACAAATTCAAGGTCAGCCCGGGCAACTCAGTGAGGCCTTCTCAAAACACAAAATAAAAAGGGTGGGAATGTAGCTTAGTGGCAGAGAATGTCCCTAAGTTTAATCCCCAGTAGCAGAAAATGTCCCTAAATTTAATCCCCAGTAACATCCAAAAAAAAAAAAAAAAAAAAGGGCGGGGGGGGAGAAAGAGAGAGAGAGAGAGAGAACAAGGAGATTACTTGGACTCTGTTCACAGAGACAAGTTATAGGAACATGCTTT
Source organism: Muscardinus avellanarius (assembly GCF_963383645.1). Lineage (NCBI taxonomy): Eukaryota > Metazoa > Chordata > Mammalia > Rodentia > Gliridae > Muscardinus > Muscardinus avellanarius. The sequence goes on along the minus strand of NC_137788.1, from coordinate 109,771,473 downwards.
AGATAGAATGGTTTCTGTAATAAATCTTCTAGGTTATTCCAAAAATAAATTATCTTGTGTTAGGTCTAGAATTTCTATATTAAATATGGTTGTGTTACATAAATATGGCATAATTTTAATTTTCCTGGCCTTATTTTAGCCTTTTTTTTTTTTTTTGGCTAAGTATGAGGGATTGAAGTCGGAGCATTCTGTCTCTGCGCTATACTCCCAGACTATTTATTTATTTATTTATTTATTTATTTATTTTTTCGGGTCTGGGGATGGAACCCAGGGGCATTCGACCTCCGAGCTACACCCCCTGCCCTATTTTTTATTCTTTATTTTGAAACAGGGTCTCACTATGTTGCAGAGGGCCTCACTAAGTAGCTGAGGCTGTCCGCGAACCGCGATCCTCTGGTCTCAGCCTCCTGAATGCTGGGATGACAAGCGTGCGCCACCACACCCGGCTCAACTCCCAGACCTTTTAATATCTCGTTTTGAAGTAGGGTCTCGTTCCATTGCTGAGCCTGGCCTGGAACCTGCAATCTTCCTGTTTTGACCTCCCAAATACTGGGATCCCAGCTGTATGCCACCACGTCCAGCAAGAATAGACATTCTTGGAGGTTAAGGAAGTACATTCGTGTCCACAAATGGTTCCTTAAATGTTCTCTCCACAGTTACATGAATACCTGACAATCTGTATATTACGTTCAATTTCAAGTATCCACTACATTTTTAAAGCCCATATATATGTATATATATATTTTTTTCCTTAGGACTTTCTAATCGTCGTTACTGTAAGAGCTCAGGAGTAGTGGTATTTCACAACTGTGAAAAGGTGCTGGCCTCGCGCCCTACCTTGGCTTGCAGATGGCTTTCACTAAGCCCTGATCACGCCCTTGCTGAGAGCCCCGCGTAACCCTCCACAGTACAGATGTCCCTAGTGCCCGCAGTCGGCGCGCCTGCACAAGAACACGGGTGCTGAACTGCTCACCAAGCAGTTCTTCTGAGAACAGGGATTTGAGATGATGTGAAACGGTTCAATATTCTACCCCAGTGCAACGCTTTCATTTCCCAGTCCAAATCTACTCCAAAAATTTTAATGCATGCAAAATAAAGAAATACTCAGGTTTTCAAGTTAGTAGGGGCTCAAACCAACATTGCTGGCTTAAATAGATGCGAATCTCTAGTTTTTATTTGTGGAAAGCTAAGCCATCTGTTTGATTAGAAACACTTTTTGCCACAGGGACAAGAGTGAAAGCCAAGGAGGCACTGCAGGTCAGTTACGTACAGCTGGATCAAGGAATTGCTAAGACCTTAGAAGATTCAATGCAAGCCACTCTTAATCGGAACGTCTGGGGTCTTGTGACAGTTCGTATAGATCTTAGCAGTTATATAGTAAAACACCAAAAAAGACAAGCTTTATGGGCAAGTTATCTTGGCAACTGCCAATAAGCCATCCGAGCAGGGACCTGGCTCGACAAAGCGGCAGGGACAGCCCTCCTCTCCCCCTGCTTCTCATGCAAGAAATCTACCTACACTCAGGTTTACTTTATAGAAGATTCAGAAGAGGCTGTGCTTGCTGGGGCACCTAGGACACACCGATGACTTCAGGCAGCGAAGGGCCGGGATCCTGAAGCCTGGCATCGCACACGCTAGGCCAGGGCTCTCGCTGGGCTAGTCTCCAGCCCCACGCTGCATTTCTTTTTTTTTTTTTTTTTTTTTTTGGTGGTACTGGGGTTCCTGGAAGCCCTTCTACCTCCGGGCTACACTCCCAGACCTATTTTTGCATTTTTATTTGGAAACAGGGTCTCCTAAGCCAGCGCACGGGGCTAGCTTCAAACCTGCGCGATCCTCCTGTCTCTGCCTCCCAAGCGCGGGGATTACAAGCGTGCGCCACCACACCCAGCTGCATTTCTTCAGGCCTGGCACAGGGAGACAGAGACAGACACATCACACAACGTAAGACGCCCCGCGCCCTGGCGAGTGCCTCCGGGCAGATCACTGGAAGGAGGAGAGTGAACTGCACACAGTGCACCTGGAGAATCTTGGAGGCCCTTGGAAGTGAGGGAGGGGAGGGGGGCTCCCCCTGGGGCTGGAAGGGTGCAAGAGGTGGCAGGGGAAAGGGGGGGGTGCACGCGAGGCAGCCAGGGTGAGCTCTCTGCAGCCGCGTCGCATCAGCCTGGCTCCTGTCTCAGCTCCTTGCCGTGGCTCCGGCTCCCTGTCTGGTCTGCCCCTGTCCACCTCCGCCCCCCTCCTCTGCATCTCGCCATCCGTCCCTGCTCCTCACAGCTGCTCCCTCCCCCCCTCAGGTCCTGGTGGATGGCCATCTCCTTGACATCCACCCAAAAGGGGCCTTTCTCCCCCTTGCCCCTGCCAGAGCCATCCATCGCTGCATAAGCCATCACAAGCTGGGCCACGATGGTGCGGCAGTAGTAGGGAAGAGCATCGTAGCAAGCCCGTGTCTGGCTCGCTATTGCTTGTTTTCTTCTGAGTTTTCTAGGCAAAAGCCCAGAGGTAGGAACCATGCATGCCTCGTTCAATGTGGGCATCCCCAGTCTTTTGCAAAAAACAGGTTCTCGGTAAGTAAGTAGTTCTGAAGAAAGCAGCAGTGAACACAGATTTAAGGGATCGTGTGCAGAGCAAGCTGGTGAAATCTGAGTTGCAAAGGCGGCTGCGGCATTTAAATTTCATCCTCTAGAGAAACCTGTCCTCCCCTCAGCTGCTCGAGAATTTTGGCCTCAGCCATTCAAAGCGAAATAACAGAGTCCAAGACGACAAGGCAAGGGAGAGAAAGGGACACTAGTTTACAAGGGGCCTGGTGGCATCTAACAAGAGAAAGGCAGGAAGGAAAGAGGAAACCAAAGGCTGGGCAGAGCTTGGCAGCAGTGCACTTGTCTAGCACACATGAGGCCCCGGCTGAACCCCAGCAATCAGGGGAATTTATTAGTCAAGAATTACTTGGTGAGCCGGGTGTGGTGGCGGCACACGCTTGCCTATAATTCCAGCATTTGGGAGGCTAAGACTGGAGGATCGCAGATCGCAGCCAGCCTCAGCTACTTAGTGAGGCCCTCTGCAACTTAGTGAGGCCCTGTTTCAAAATAAAGAATAAAAAAATAGGGCAGGGGGTGTAGCTCGGAGGTCAAATGCCCCTGGGTTCCATCCCCAGACACACACACACACACACACACACACACACACACACACACACACACACACACACACACACAAGAATTACTTGGTGGTATTCTTTCACAAGAGCTTGCTAATGCCCCTGGAATTCAGGATGCCCTTCCCACGTTCATTACCCATTTCTTCAAACAGAGAACTATTCTCTTAGTATTCTCGTCTCAAAATCATGGGATCAGCTCTTAATTCTTTCTCATTCATATACCAGCAGTTGCTAAGTGTAACCGATTTTTTCCTCAGAATTTCTTTTGAAAGTTTTCCTTTCTCCTGGGTGCAGACTCTCAGCCACCTTGGGCAAGGCTGGTGTGGTGTGTCGCAGCCCAGCTTCTCTGCAGGTTCAATTCACTCTGCACTTCTTCCTAGCTTATCCTCTCTCTACCATTTACACGTCTCAGATTAATCTCTCTCTCCACCAACAGATGAATGGATAGATTACAAAATCATGGGATTATGTACACAAGGAAATTCTACTCAGCCGCAAAGAACAAGATTATCTCACTTGTAGGGAAAGGGTGGGACTGAAGAATATTATGCAGGTGAGATCAGTCAGTCACAAAAGTGAAAGGTCAGATGTTCTCGTTCACACTGGAAGTAGGGAGACTCCGAGACACAGGGAGAAGCCTCCGTGCAGTGTGGGAGCCGAGGGAGGGCCTCGGCGAGGGAAACCCGCAGGGCCACGTGGGCCGGGAGCGCCCGGCAGCACAGTGAACAGCTAGGCCCTGCCTCGGAAGCCCACCATGACGTATGAGCACAAGGCACCACGACAGAACCTGACAGCCGCTTTATGTCCTGCCTTGTTAATTATTTATCAAGAGTGAAAGGAAACAAGCGGTTTTCTATAACAGACATGGAGATAATTTAAAATAGGAAACGTTGGTTTATTAGAATCCTTTTATTAAAACAGCAACGGCTCTTAATGAATCACCCCTCTCTCTGTCAACACTACAGTCTTGTTTTAAAACCCCTTAAAAGTATATGTAGCATTGTGTCTCAGTAACCTCTCAGAGTGGGTACTTCCTCAGAGAAAGACTTTTCCTGCATCCTCATTGACCTGTTTAACGCTCTCATGAGACAGTGACATTTGAATAATAAAGAGAATTCAAAATAAAGCCCCCAAAATAACAAAATAAAATGGCACAGAGAATGAAGAATGACGTGCCTCCTACGTGGCATCAATTTCATGCCCATAACACACTCACTCTCTTTTGCTATTTCTTGGGATTTTACACAGCTCAAAACTGCAAAGCATAATCATCATACATGGAAGCGAAAGCCCAGACATTGACCTGGAAATGTAATCTATTTGCTGAAACTGGAAAACCAAATTCCTCCTCTCAAGCACTGCCATCCAGTGCACTACACACAGCGAGTGCGCTAAGTCTGGCTCCACCCCCTGGCACGTCCTGTCCCACCCGTTCTAAATGCCTATGGTCAGAAAGAGGGATTGCTGACAACTCATTTTTATTTCCAAGCTACATGTGATTTCTGAACTTAGAAATGACAGAAAATGCATTTTATTCAATGTTCTCATATTGCTCAAGATAAAAATTCTAATATTAGTGACAGCATTCCTATGTCTCTGCCTCTTTCAATAAACAGGTGTCCAAACTTTTGGTACCTATACAATTTATATTTTTAGATTATAAATGGTATAACTGCATAGCTTATCAAATTAGTTTGATAAGTCAAAGAAACCTACTATTAATTTCAATTTACTTTTTTTTCTGGTACTGGAGATTGAACGCAGGGGCATTCTACTTCTGAGCTATATCTCCAGCCCCATGTTATTTCTTACTTTGAAAACAGAGTCTTGTTAAATTGCTGAGGGCCTTCCTAAGTTGCCGAGGCTGGCAGTGAACCTGCCACCCTACTTTCTCAGCCTCCCAAATACTGGGATTACAGGTGTGTGCCACCACGCCCAGCTTTTTTTTTTCTTTTCTTTTGGTGCGGGAAATGAGTCTAGGGGAATTCTACCTCAGATCTACATTCTTAGCCTGATGTTTTATTCTTTATTTTGAAAATGGGTCTAAGTTGCAAAGGGCCTCACTAAGTAGCTGAGGCTGGCTGTGAACTGGGATCCTCTTGTTTCAGCCTCCAAGTACTGGGATGATAAGTGTGTGCCTCTATACTCAGCCACGCCCAGGTTTCAAGCAGGTTCATGCCTTTAAAGTGACCACAAAGCAGTGACCAGACAATATCAACTTTCTTTAACTTAGTCTCTTATTCACGAGCAGTCTATGCAATCCCAAACACTATGTTAAACTGTTTTTATTGCTCTTGGTGAGTACATGCAACATTATATCAAAGTGGTGGGAGAAAAATCGACCTTAAATTTAGAGTCCCCAAATTTTCAATATTGCTTTTAATACTGAACCAACAACATAGTAACTATGGAGGTTTTTACAGAATGTATCTGCAACCTGCTCTGCTCTGCAGTAGCTGTGTCACTGTCTTGTTCCTCCACCTTGATGTCTCAGCTATCAAGTGAAGAGAAGAGTCAGTGGGCAGCTGAGTATCCCGGGAGGGCCTGAAATCAAGGCCCAGAGATCTCCAGCACCTCCCAGGCACTCAGGTGCTGAGGAAAAGATGGAGGGAGCAGGCTCAGGAAAGAAGCTGAGCCTAACCCATGCTTCTGCACCTGCAGGGCACCAAGACTGCCTGCTGCCCCGAAGCGATGCAATCTGCAGGCTCAGACTGCAGGTTTCAGCCCTATGCCCTGCTGGGGAAACAAGGAATCTCCTTCCCAACCTGGTCTGTGGGTCATAGTCGCTCCATGCCTGTCCTCCTGCAACAACTGGTGACCCAGCCAGGAGGCCTGGGGCCTTTGGCCTGTCCCTTGACTAGACATGGGAGATTGGCTTCCCAGCAATGCTGGTCCTGGGTTCGGCCCATGTGTGGGAGACTCAGTGGGGAAGCCAACGTCCGCATGGCCACCCCAGGGGAAGTGTAGACCAGGACGGAACCAGGGACATGGGCAGACATCTGAATCGTGGTGGGAAGCCCTGCAGTGACTAGGGACCTATCCTACTGGACAGGGTAGGGGCCTGATCAACCCTTCGGTCCTCTGACTCCTGGCCCTAGGTGACTGTCAGGAAACCAGGACCAGGAGAAGAGGGAGGGTGTTGAGCAGCTGGCGACTGCCATGTGTCTGGGATGGGCGAGGGCTGCGGCTGCTGCTCCCAGTCCTGCTAGGCTCCGTTTGCCAAAGAAAATCCTAACTGAGATCTCAATATGCAGATACAGCGAGCCTCCAGAGGCCCAGGAAGCACTGCTCCAGGTATATGGAGAGGGTCAATGGCTCACTAGGAGCAGAGGTCAGCGAAGTACTACCAGGGCGAGATGGGAGCCCCAGCACCCTTTACGAGAGGCCAGGGAAGCCTGCGGCACCGTCACACCCTTCTGCCTGGAGGCAGATGATAAATACAGCCCTGTTAGAGTGCAGGGCACATCCACGGCAAGTTACAGATCTGGATGGCTTTGCTGGAATGAAAGATATCCAGCTACTAGAGCTCACCATCAAGGTCTTCACAAACCAGAGTAGAGAAGAAAAGGGAGAAGTGGGCAGGAGGATGAAGGAAAAAGCCAGTCTAACTGTGGCAGTGCCGACACGGTCCTCAGCCACACGTCAGAGGGCCCCCCCAGGGAGCTCTAGGACCAGGACCAGTGTGTCTTCTGAGAGGAAACCAGGTGTGGAAAAAATGAGTTCCCTAAGAGGAAGAAACCAGGCCAGCCATGGTGTGGACTGCAAGATCAACCCTCACAACTGCTTGCTGCTGGAGACGCTTGCAGACAGAGGGGCCGGCCAGGTTCTGTGGCTCCCAGGACGCCCACAGTCCAGATGCCAGCAGGGCCAGGGCATTGACTTCCTCGTAGACACGGGAGCTCAGCACTCTGTCAATACAAGCCCCGCTGGGCCTCTCACCAGAGACAAGATAATTATCGTCAGGGCTATAGGAAGAATACCCGGCAGGCCTTCAGCAGTCCTAGTGCTGCACTGCAGGATGACAGGAAGTCACCCTGGTCTCCTCCCAGCATCTCCATGGCCCAGCTACCTGGACCTCACGGGTGCCTTCTTCAGAGTTAGACTGGCCCTGCCAGCCAGCAACTCTTCATCTTCATGGGAAGATCCACATTCAGTTGTAAAAGCCAGCTCACCTGGACCCCACTGCTGCAGGGTTCAAAACTCCCCCAGCATCTTTGGGGAAGCCCTCATAAGAGATTGCTGAACTCTCCCTCAGAAACGAGGCCGACTGCTCCTCCAGTATGTACGCGCCTTCCTCCTGGCACCATGGATACGCAAAAAGCACTGGTGCCCCACTTTGCCACCTAGCCCAGCAGCTGCAAAGTCTCCAGGAAAAAGGCTCAGATATGCCAGACGGTCGTCAAATGCCTCAGGTTCCATTTCAAACAGGGAGAGTCTTAGGGACCAGGAAAGAGATCTGTGCCATTCCAGTGCCAAGTTCCGGGAGGACCTTAAGAGAATTCTTAGGAGCCCACTAAAGAAAAAGCTACAGGACTCCCAGACCGAGACAAACTGTTCACCTCATCCATCTCAGAAAACATAAGCATCAACAACAACACTCTGCAGTCTGAGTCCTGGTGCAAACCTGGGTCCTCACCCCGGGAGCCTGACTGGTCCAGGCACCGCCGAAGCCTCGCGAGGCTCTTTCTTCATCTCGACCTCCTAGTGTTATCCAAAGAGGCCGGCCACACCCTTCCCATGCCTTCTCACGCTGGCAGGCTCCAACAGTGTGCCACGCTACACTCCCACGCCACCTCTTGCCTGGCAACGGAGACTCACATAAGAGACCCCACAACAGGCATCGAGGTGCGGCCTCGAGGAGGACACAGGGCAGGAGCTGAGACACCCGCCCCCAGCACCACCACACGCAGCCTCAGTTGTGCTCAGAAAGGAGACTGAAGGCTGAGCCACGTTCCGTAGCCGTGCAGCCACACAACCCCGCCCCATCCCGGAGGCCATGTAACCTGTGTGCAGGTGCCACTAGGGGCTCAGACTTCGACTTGAGTCCTCTGGGCCCTGCCCATAGAAATACAGGATTCTCCTTTCCAACTCGGTCTCTGGGTCGTCATCTGTCTGTGCCCGGCAGGTGGCGAATGGAGCCAATAAGCTTCCTCTCTTCTCAGAGGAGAACCCGCTGGGCTGACTGAAGAGAGGCAGGAGGGAAACTAGAGGAGCCAAGTATCGCAAAAGCCAGTGATTAAGTGCTTCAAGAAAGGCAGAGGTCAGAAGTGTGGGGAGAGGCAGCCTGAGAACAGAGACTTCCTGAAGTGACAAGGTCTGTGTTACACCTGAGGTGGTGCTTCCCATGGCTAACATGTACAAGACTCTGTAAGTCACACGCATAAAATTGATAAGCTTTACGTTAAGTGCATTTTGCCTTGATAAATCTGATCTTAAATGATACGAAAGAGTAAGAAAGGCCAGAGAAAGCAAAGACCTGTGAAAAGTGAATGTAACGCATGGACTCTGAATCCTGAGGTCTATATACAAACATTTTGGGGGCAAATAGGGATTACTTATTATACTATACTGTATCAACATTAAACTTTTTAAAAACAAATAGTGGTTATGAATGTCTTCTTGCAGGACATTCAGGAATCAAGAGCCAGGAGATCTGCAGTTTTCAAAGGGTTAACATAAGATGTAAGCATACATGGACAGAAAAAGACAAAACAAGTGTAGAAAAACAACAATGGGTGAAATCTAGGTACAAGGTCTTCAGATAGCCACCGTACTCAACTTTATAATAGATTTATAATAGCTGGGCGTGGTGGCACTTGTAATCCCAGCACTGAGGAGGCTGAGACAGGAGGATCACAATCCACAGCCAGCCTCAGCTACTTAGGGAGGCCCTCTGCAACTCAGGGAGACCCTATTTCAAAATAAAGAATAAAAAATAGGGCTGGGAGTGGGGCTTGGAGGTAAAATGCCCCTGGGTTCCACCCCAGTACTGCAAATAATATAAAATAAATAAAAGTTTTACAAATAAGAACTAGGGGACAAAACAAGCAAGAGGGAGCAGGCAGCAGTCTAGCGCGGACACAGCCTGGCGGGGTGAGTGTGGAGCCGCACCCTGCCTCAGCAGGATGCGGGAGCAAAGCAATGAAGCCCTTTGAGGTGCCTCGGAGGCTTCACCTTAGACGGCAAGACGGTAGTCCCCACGACAGCGTGGAGCGCAGCGGCTAACCCAAAAACAAAGTCCTGAAGCTCAGACCCTCCTCAACATTACTATCTCATGTTCCAGATACCGAAGCTGAGGACAGAGAAGTTACTGTACCCACCCAGCAGCACCTATCTGGTGAGGGAGCCAGGATTTACCACCCCAGGGAAGAGACTTTAGGTGCAGATGCAGCTGAGCAGGTGTAGGTGCGGGGAGACACATGGCGTCCGTTTTCCCAGTGGAGCATCTGGCGAGCTCATGAGCAGAGCAGATGCTGAGATCTGAGAAGGTGAGAAGTTTTTATTTGGGGGAGGAGGACCAGTAGGACTGGATGTGTAGTCAATCTGCGTGTCCTGACTGGATGATATTTTCTACCTCACTTCAGCTGCTTGAGAGAGAGCAGGCACAGAAAGAAGAGATGGGTGCGACAGGCGGGCCTGCAGTGGGCTAGTGTGCTGAGGACAGGAGCTGGGGCAGGGGTGCGTACAGGAGAGTGGACGGCTAAGAGGGACGCGTGGCCAGTGGTGTGGAGGACAGGGCTGGATGCAGGAGGAGAAGCTGGCTGTGGGCACAGTGACAGAGAACACGCAGAGGGCAGGGTGTCAGACGAAGGGAGTGTGACTTCAGAAAAGGGGGCAGTAGAAGTATTTGGGGAAAATGCATGTTTATGTAGGTGTTTTAAAACGGATCACAAAATACTTATGACTTCCACTTTAACAACTATGTTCAATAACTTCCTTCTACCAAAAAAATAATGATCCCACGGGGGTGGGGGGGACTGCTGTGATTTGTATAATTTATGGCAATTTTCTGATAAGGACACTTTCTTTTTTTTTATTTTTAAGAACAGGGAGGAGGATCAGTGAAGGCCTGTTAGAATCCCATTACTGTGGCACTGGCATTTGTCTGTTTTGTGTTTACGCACACTGTTAAACACAAGGGTCATAGGTCTCTGCGACAGTGATGCTGAGGCCTAGATGGGGAGCGCTGGACGGGGGCTGAGGAGGCGCAGAATTAAAGCTGACTGCAGGGAAGGCCGGGGCCTGCGGGTCCTGGGGTGGGGCTGGAGTTACCCAGAGGAGACGAGCCAGGAGGGAGGTGGAAGAGTCAGACCTGACACTAGTGCTGAAGGAGGAAAGTGAGATCACCCGGAGCTCTGGGAATGGCACGGATCCACCCGCGTCACTGTAGGAGCCATGGGGCCAGGCGCCACAGCCGGCTCTAGTTTGAGAAGCCTCCCCAGAGCAAGGGGGCTGAGGGACTGCTTGCCACAGGGGCTCCACCCATCTTCCCTGGCTTTGAATATTAATTGTTCTAATAATCTACTATATCCTGAAAAAAAAATTAGCTAGGCGTGGTAGCCCGCGCTTGTAATCCCAGCATTTGGGAGGCTGAGAAAGGAGGATCACAGTTTGCGGACAGCCTCAGCTCCTTAGTGAGGCCCTTTGCAACTCAGTGAGACCCTGTTTCTGTTTCAAAATCAACAACAAAAAATATAGGGCTGTGGTGTATAGCTCAGAGGTAGAATACCCCTGGGTTCAACCCTCAGTACTGCAAAAAAAAAAAAAGGCTTATTGACAGAGAATCTGGAATATATTAAAAGGAAATGACCCTCTAATGATTATATTTTCCAAATCCACAAAAAACTCATCTTCAAAAATCAGTCTTCTGGCCAAGATAAACTGAGTCCAACAGCATCATATTGTTTTTGGCTTAATGCAGACAGACAGCTCACCATTGTAAAAGAAAGGCAGGCATTCTCTTGCCTAACAAGCGAGTATCAGAAGAACCAAAGGAACTGCCTTGATGGAGCTTGGAAAAGGGCTCATAGGCGGAGCTGAGCAGAGGGGTGGGGGATGGTCCAAGTGGAGCCACACAGGCCACGGGATGAAGACAGAAGACTTCTTCTGTCTTTGTAGAACAACTCTCCTTCGGGCAAGATGATCACGCCGTGAACAACATTAGAGGTAGGGTCTCACTGAGAAAGAGATGTTCTTCCCAAAGTCATGTTCTTTTCCCTCAAACTTCTGATCAGTGTAAGAATTAAGTAAATATTGCAATATTTAATGTGTTCACAAAAAATTAAGTTTCATATGCGCAGGTTACATCCTAAATATTCCTTAGGAAGCTGTCTCTGTTCAATTCATGAAATTATATTTTCCTTTCTGGTCTTTAATATTATAATAAAAAGATATCTGTTCCCTGAAGATTTGGTTTTATGGAATCTCCCCAATCCAGTGTTTGCGTCACAGTGGTGCCACTTGCGGTAGCCATGCCTGTCAGTCAGAGGTGTGATGGCTGATCTGCCGTAGGCTAGAGGGCTCGTCACCGCCGTCCTCAGGTGCCACCGAGGCCCTCGTGATGGCCAGTGCGCCACCGGCAGACAGGGCCCTGGCCAGGCCAACACTCCTCCCCCACACGCCGACAGAGTGTGGAGGAAGCAGCTGCCAGGACACCCTGCGCACTTACTGCACACCGTGGAAGGCACTGCTCCCGCCGGGAAGCGCAGCCGAGCGGCCGCGCCTTCACCAGCCTCTCCTACTCCACGGACCGGGTTTCTCTTTGGAGTACAGTGCTCCTCTTACTTTAGCCCGGGAACATAAGCAGGCACGCTGACTTTGACATCTCTGGAAGCCTCACGGCACCACAGCAGTGCTTGACCTGTATTTGTTTACTACCTAGCACTACTAGATGATGCACAGAGATACCATCGATACCCACGCCGTCGGCACTGCGGGTCACACAGGAACAGGCTCTGTGGCCTGGTGTAGACTCCCCCAATGCTTAGGTAAAGCAGAAAGCTGCTTTGAGGCCCAGACACCCAAGCCTCAAGGTCACCGCTGGGCGCAGTGGGATTTCCTCCTTAACACTCACTGTATGGGGACTAATGGACACAGCAAAGTCTGCAGAGAGAAAGTGCCATGCTTCCAATGTTGTGAATAAAAGAGAACTACTCTCTTCTTTAAAAAGATAGCACTTTTTTAAATAATGGAATTTAAAAATAACAACTGTGAGAAGAGCAGGAAAATGTTTTAAAAAACAGTGCATGTGCTTGCCAAACCGAACAACTTAGCTGTCTGTCCATTAATTTAGAGAATCTTGGTTTAGCAAAGGAATCTCAAGTTGTTCATAAAACAAAATTTCAACTTACCGTTTATGTTTATTGCTGGTAATACAATTGACATTTTTGGTCTCGTGGTCTTGTTATGGGTGGTAGCTGGTAACAGGAGGTGATCCTAAAATTAACAAAAAACAATGTTTTATATATAACAACTGGTTTAGTTCTAGAACAGGCCAAGTTTAGGGTTTCTGAGAGGCCAATGTTTCACTGGGATCATGAAAAATGAGTTTTCATTTTGAACTCAGCTTAGAGGCAATTAACTGCAGATCGTCTTAGGATCACTCGCTTATCCACGCAGCACCCCTCCTGTCGGCCACCCAGGCTTGCAGCCCCTGGGAGTGCTCCCGGGAGCCGCAGTGAACAGGCTGCGCACCCACGTGGTCGGCACCGGGGCACATTTCTTTCTTACGCTCAACAGCTGTATGATTTGGACAGAAGCACAAAGACACATGCCCTCTCTGAGCCTCAGGTTCCAGCCCTGAAGAACAACGGGAACTAGACGAGACACCATAAGATATGCTGAAGATTCTCCCAACTAAATAGTCGTTTTCACACATTATTTTATTTTACTTTATGTGTATGTGGTACTGGGGATTGAACCCTGGGGCATTCTACCTCTGAACTACACCCCTGCCCTTTTTTATATTTTGTTTTGAAACAGGGTCTTGCTAGGTTGCTGGGAGTCTTTCTGTGTTGCTGAGGCTGTCCTCAAACCTGTGTTCCCCCATCTCAGCCTCCCAAGTACTGGGATTATAGGTTTGTGCTAGGAACCCAGCTTCCTCCAAAACTCTTATCCCAAATTATCAACATGTATAAGAGAGATTCTGATTAAACCAGGGCCAGGGTATCATAGGACCTTGTCTTCTTAACCTCTTCCCTTTGAGGTGGCCAGAACATTAAGACATTTGTGACAGTCACATGCTAAAAAAGATGTATAGTTCTTGCCCATAAAAAGCATACGGTTAGCTGGGTGTGGTGCACACACTTTTAATCCCAGGACTTGGGAGGCTGAGGCAGGAGAATCGCAGGTTTGAGCCCAGCCTCAGCAACCTTGAGAGGCCCTCCACAACTCAGTGAGACCTTGTTTCAAAATGAAAAATAAAACTGGAAGTGTAGCCCAGAGGTAGAATGCCCCTGGGTTTCTGGTCTCCAGACACACCATTACTGAAGTATGACTGAGCCATGTGAAGCTTGGCTCCAGGAAAGGGGGTAAAGGAGTGTTGTGAAAAACACATATGGCTGTAGGTGTTCTGGAGCCGATCACAAGGGGCACGCCTTTGATTATACCTAGTCCTTTTTGTTTTTGGTGGGTCTAGGGATGGAACCCAGGGGCATTCTATCTCCGAGCTACACCCCTGCCCTATTGTTTAATCTTTGTTTTGAAGCAGGGTCTCGCTGAGCTGCAGAGGGCCTCACTGAGTAGCTGAGGCTGGCTGCGAACGAGATCCTCCAGTCTCAGCCTCCCGAGTGCCCGCCTTACCTAGTCTTTTCAATACTCTCCTTCCTCCTAAGGAAAACATAAGCATTGTCAAAGCGACAGCCAGGCACATCAGCATTCCACCCAGGGCACACGACTGCCAAAGAGCCGTGAGACGGCTCTCAGTCGACCCCTGACTTTGTTTTCTGTCTTCAGTGTTTCGTCATTCACTCAACAAACTGTTATGTGGAAGAACTCTGCAGAGTGTGGGGCTGGACGTAGCTGAGGTGGTAACACTCCCTGAGAGTCCAAAGGCAATGTGGCCACAAAACGTAACTATCAGCAAAGCAACCGGGCTAAACCCGAGACTGAAAAGCACCCCGGACTGGTGTCCACGAGCAGCCCGCGGCGCCAGGAAACGCGCACCGTCTCCCACTGGAGGCAGCGTGTCCGTGAGAAGACTCTGCTGACCGGAGGTGGGAGACAGCAAAGGGCTCAGAATCCCAGCAACGCAGCCTGGGAATATTCTGCTTGGTTTTGTTTTATTTTTTAAGTACATTGTTAGACACAAAGATCACACATTGTAACCAAGAAAAAACACAATTTGCTGATCTTCCTGCTCTGAAAATTATAAATAGCTCAATTCCTATAATTAAAATATTGCTTCTGGGTCTCCAAGTTGAAAGAGAAAACAAACCAAAAAGCTTGCAAGCCCCAAATTAAGGTTACTGCAAAAACAAACAATGCGTAGATTCCCTTGGTCATGGGTTAAGGTCAGGCTCAGACTTAACTCTGAGTTTCCGCTAAGATGGAGGTGCCATGTTAAGCGCTGCTGTTAAACAAGAGTCCTAAGCACAACACTGCATTTCTCTTCATTATATTCCAAGGCACTTCTGTAGAAGAAAGCCAAAGATTACACTATTATCTATGAAAAAGAACACCCACGTTTTGCATGCATCCAGATCATTAAGTTAACTTGCTGTGTCTTGTCACTGAAGCCTGCAAACCCGGGACAGCCTCCTCTCTTTCTTCCTTTGATTTTGGTTGTTTCTCTTGCAGTGCTGGGGCGGAACCCCAGGGCCTTATGCATGATACAGCTGCAATTTAAAGTGCTTGCTTACAAAAAAGCCTGAGACCACACCTGCGGGTCCAGCGGGGCCTCCTGGACATCTACTAGCCGCTCACACGTGAGCAGCTAGGACAGTGCAGCCGCTTGCCTTAGCATTCATCTTCACTTGCTCAGAACAATGTTCCTTGACCTCACAACAATGGGCCCTGGATCATTGCTCTTTTCGGTTCATCTCTTTCTTTACATCACTAATCCTATTGGTCACAGCTGCAGAAACAGAAAGCTTTCATTAACCAATCAACGAATAGTACTCATTTCTAAACATTCATTAAAACATTTACTGAGCACAGTACCCTGCCACGCACTGAGCTTCTGAGCACAGTACCCCACCTGCCACACACTGAGCACTGTGCTAGAGAAGAGGCTTTTCTTTTAAGGAATGTGAATCTGAGTTTCATTTTGTTTAAAAGAAACTGTGAACTGTGGCAGAAACAGCTAATTTGTCCTTAACACATGTGCCCCCTTTTCTGTAATTTTAGCATGGAAACGGGACCTGTGATGTTTAGAGGGCATCACGGGAAGATCCTCTGCTGGCAGGCGCAGCCACAGCCCTGGCCTTGGGCCGTGAGACTGGAGCCTGGATTTCTCTGAGGTGTGATGGTGGAAGCCCTCCTCCTTCCCTGGCTCCTTCCTGCTAGCGGGATGGCTAGGGCTCAGCTACTGCGGTGGGGTCAGGCAGTCGGTGCTTGGAGCAGCCAGGCGGGACGGGTGGGACCTGATGGTCTACGGTGACCACAGGCCCCTGCGCTTCCATGAGGAAGAGACGCAGCTCTAATCTGTCCACGCCATGATTACTTTAGATTTCCTTTCATTGAAATCCTAAACTAAGCCCCACTCACATTCCTATATTATCAATTTGTGAAGTAGCACTAAAGGTTATTTGATCAAGAGGAATCTCACAAGGGCCAGAGTAATCAAGGGCAGCTCTGCTATTTTTTAACAGCACACAAAAAACATATTTATTACTTGACCTTGTGTATTACCCTTCTACTCCATTTTACTTAAATCCTTACTAATGAGCGAGAAGGACTTGAGTCCTGGAAGAGTAGAGAGATACAATCTGATGATTTTGAACAAAACTGTTTCGTTCCTATTAAGTCAGTTAAACAAAAGAGAAACTATTTTAAAATACAAGGGAAACATTAGAAATTTTCCATAGAGACAAATGTATTTTAGCACTGCTGTTCAAAGCTATTACACTAACTTTAAGACATTCTCGAATGCAGTTCTGAAAAGCCTTTCTAGGGCTTGGATTGGAAACCACAGGGCACCTTCAGGGATGAAGGTCTGCAGGCAGAAATGATGACCAATGATTTGTTAGTCATATTCCCAGAAGTTAGAGAAGCGGGGTGAAGGGCACAGCACACTCACTGTGGGAACAGAGCATCGTTCCTGGTGTTGCGCAACGCCGTGAGAGCACGCTTGCTCCAGAGCGCACCACCTCCCTCTCCAAACGCTAGAGCCGAGCAGTGAGTGAGTGCTTCCGGAGGGTCTTGCCTCTTCTCTTTTTAGAATATGAAAGCAAAAGTGCCAGAGGCTGGCTGCCTGAAATATCAGGACCGGTGTGCTCGGCGGAAGGCGCCAGTGGGACGTGCAGAGTCAGGGTGCTGCTGAGAGCGCTAAGTGGCGCGGCAGCTGGCCTGCTAGGTCCACCGGCCTCCCCAGGCCCAGAGAGCTCACCGACAAGCCTACACACACGCGACACTCCATGAATACCCGGCGTGTGCTGGCTTTTTTCCCTTTTTCAAAACTAATTAAGCTAATTGCATTTGCTAGTATAACTAGGTCTATAATAAAATACCATGTGAACTGAAAAACAGTATAAAAAGAAAGCACGATTTGATGAAAGTGAAAGGTTAAATTTTGTTTCTTCATTGCAAAATAACCACAAAGGATGGGGAAAATGCTAGATCTGCATTCAGGTCTCTTAACAAGTATCTTTGAATTTTTACTCTAATTGACAGCAACTAGAAATTACACTGGAAACTGGTTGATGAATTGGGAGTGTAGTTCATGCAAGAAAGACAGTAGAGAACTCAAAACAGTGGATTCAGAACAAAAGAAAAGGCTTAGTCACACATCAGAAATAGGCAAGTGGGCCGGGCGTGGTGGCGCACGCTTGTAATCCCCGCGCTTGGGAGACAGAGACAGGAGGATCGCGCAGGTTCGAAGCCAGACACGCTCCCTGTTTCCAAATAAAAATGTAAAATAAGTCTGGGAGTATAGCCCGGAGGTAGAAGGGCTTCCAGGAACCCCAGTACCACCAAAAAAAAAAAAAAAAAAAAAAAAAAAAAAAAAAGAAAAGAAATAGGCAGGGAAATGAAATAAAACGCACATCTGTTTAAAGATGCCGCACTCTAACCAGTGCTCTTAATTAACGGACCCTCCACAAGTCCCTGGTACACTAGACAACACATATGTCTCTTAGAGTAGGAAGCCCCAGTCCCACACGAGCCCTTCTCTTTGGTAGGAAAAAATGCATTTGCTGTCCGCTGATGCAGCCTGAGAAGGAAGGTCGGTCAGTCTGCAGAGCTGTGGCTGTGCCGCTGCGCAGCCCCGACTGCGACATGGCCTCCTGTTAGCACAGTGCTTTGCCCATCAGGCCAGTTCTAACAATAGTGGGCTCTTCACATTTTATATTCAGCCCATAGCCACTGGATTCTTGGAATGTGATTGGTTTTCAAATATAAAAGCTCTCAAAACCAGGTCAAAAACTAAAATAATACCCAGCTTTATTCCAAAAATAATTTTGTAGCAGGGCGTGGTGGTGCACGCCTGTAATCCCAGGACTTGGGAGGCCAAGACAGGAGGATCACAGGTTCAAGGACAGCCTCAGCAATTTAGTGAGGCTGTCAGCAACTTATGGAGACCCTGTTTCCAAATAAAAATAAATAAAATAGGGTTGGGGGTGTAGCACAGAGGTAGACTACCCCTGGGTTCAATCCTCAGCACCACACACACAGAAAAGTTTTGTGTTATATTTCCCCACCCTGGGGTCCTTTCTGAGAGAGCCTCTTCTTTCTTTCATTTTTGCGGTACCCGGCATTCTACCTCCGAGCTACGCCCCCAGCCTGACTTTTTTATTCTTTATTTTGAACCCAGGTCTCGCTGAGTTGCAGAGGGCCTCGCTAAGTAGCAGAGGCTGTCCGGAGCTGCGATCCTCTTGTCCCAGCCTCCTGAGTGCTGGGGTTAGAAGTGTGCACCACCACACCTGGCAGAGCTTTTGTTTTCTACTCTACGCGTTTACCTACCAGTTATCTTTCAAACTGCGAAACCAGGTGAAGTGCATGCCAAAAATCACACGAGGGCCAAGCAGCGATTGGAAGCAGGCTTTTCAAGGTCACTAATCTAAGTCCACGACACTGGAACCAATGCTGTTTTCTTGTCGCTATAGGAATTGCTGTTCTTAAACCAAATGTGTTCATTCACTAAAGTAACGCCATTTAGGAAATGTGACACATCCTGAAATAAAAACTGTAAGAAAAACTGGAGGTAATAGAACTAAGTGAAATGTAGTAACTGGAAAAGCCCACGGAAGCCGATGCTGCAGCGTCTCGTCACAGTCAGGACACGCAGAGCACATCGCTCATCGCCCACCAGAGCGCTGGTGTCAACGGCAAACGTGAACGCTGTGCTTGGCCACTCACGTGTGCAACCACATCACGGACTGACAGACGTGGACGCAGAGCTTGCACCTGGCCCACAGCGGGTGGGCAGGCAGGGGAGAAGATCAAGTCTGCCCCGCAGGCAGTGAGAGCGGCGGCCTGTGTGCTGTGATGAGGGAAGCCCTGCCACATAGTAAGACAAACCTGGTGACGCTGCCAGGTCAGGGAAAACGAGCTTGGAATCCTTGAGCGCACACTCAGGTCTTCTTTAAGGTTTCATATCAAACTGCAGGACATTTCCCCCAACTGCCCAGCTGATATTAAGTTGAACCACACAAATCTGTTGTTTTTGTGGGGACATTTTTATCAGCAACTTGGAAATTTTCAACCTAAACAGTTATATACAACTAACTTAAAAAAAAATTTTTAGTCTCTTGGTCCAAATGGTTTCTTATAAATACTCTTCTAAGAATAAGATAGTAGTGCTTGTAATCCAAGTGCTCGGGAGACTAAGACAGGAGGATCGCAGGTCCATGGTCAGCCTCAGCAACTTGTGAGGCTCTCCGCAACTTGGTGAGACCCTGTTTCAAAATGAAGAATAAAATAGGCTGGGAGTGTAGGTTGGAGATAGAAAGCCTCTGGATTCAATCCCCAGTACCAAAAAAAAAAAAAAAAAAAAAAAAAAAAAAGGGAATAAAAATAGTAGCTTCCAAACCACTCTTTTCTCTTGATCAGAGTTGCAGGAAAAGTTCTTCTAAGCCAGGTCAGGGTTGTTTCCCTAGAGAAAGTCCATAGGCAAAACGCTGCCCATATGCTTAGAAGACATACAAGGCAGGAAACCTCTGACCTAGGGCTTTCTATTACTCGTTCAGTACTGTGAGCTATTCATAGGTCAAAGCTTAGCTCACAGCTGGGCGTGGTGGTGCGTGCTTATAATCCCAGGACTTTGAAAGCTAAGACAGGAGGATCTCAGGTTTGAGGCCAGTGTCAGCAATTTAATGATACCCAGTTCCAAAATAAATAAAATGGGCTAGGGTTATATGTTGGATTCAAAACAAAAGCAAACAAAAACCTGAGCTCTTACAAAAAGCTTTTTTCTAAGACGGGGCAGTGTGTGACTTAAGGAGATAAGTTAGGACCTGATGCTGGTTATTGATTATCATTCACTAAGTGCCGACAGGGGGGGAATTTAAAAGAAGGTCTTATTAAGGAAAAAAATCAAACACTGAAGAAACGTTCAGCCATCTGAAAGCTTGTCAGACGTAACGTCTGCAAGATGTTTCATTTTAGAAAACTCACTTTCCCCAGCATTACTGGTAGGAAGCATATTTCCTTGCGATTCAAAGACATCCTACAGATACACCACCGCAGCAAACCACAGGGGCTCCTCGAAGGAGCAGCCTTGGCTACAGCAAACTGAGGCCGGTCTCCTGAGAAACGAGATGGTAGGAAACACTTCAAGAAAAAATTCACCATAAGTACATAAGACAGGTACTCTACTTCTCATCAGAAAAAAAAAAAAAAGGGGGGGGAGATACAATTATTTTTCAAGTTCTAGGGGACTCCAAGCCGTCTCCAGTGCTTTGTGGGGGTGCAGGGAGCAGGGGGTCACCCTGACCTTCTTGGCAGCAATTCTACAGCATTCTGGGGGGGATTTAAAAAGGAGTCCCACTTAATTTAAATTGTAAAGTTATCACTCTTGCACAACCCTCAGTCTCTGGGCATCTCTCAGCCTTCTCCACAAATCTGGGTTCCTTTTCTTTCCAAGGCAATTTTGATCTTGCTTTCAGAAAAATGGAAAGGACTGCTAAATGCGAGGAGAGCACGTTTTAGGAAAGCCTGGTCTCGGAAGGCAAACTACACAGCAAGAATAAAGTAAGCCCCTTGCATTGCTGCTTTAGTGCCCTAAAACTTTTAACCTAATCTGCCAGAATCAGATTTACCTTCCTTCATGAACACAGCTTTCTCCCAGGATCCTGGGTTAGCAAGGTAATAGCCAGACTGAACCTTGCTTACACGGATGCTGCGCTTCACCGCCACCGCCACCATCACCACAGGCAAGAGGGAGCCAGAGTGTGACACTGACCCAAACTTCAGGGAGGAATGGCGGAAAGGTGAGCTAAGGGTCACATGTTGATCTGTACAACCAGGTGTTCTTCAAAAGCATTCACAGTCAAGGAACTACCCAAAGAGCACACGCTGACAATGGTGGGTCCGACCAAAACAGGTCTGAACAAAGGGCGCCCGCAGGTGGCCGCAGAAGCTGAGGTGCCCCGCGCCTGGGAAAACTGAGCGCCAGGCGTGGCGGCACACACCTGTCATCTGAGGTAGGAGTGCAGGCTGGAGGCCAGCCTCAGCGATCTAGCAAGGCTCTGCTTCAAAATAAAACCAAGAAGGGCTGGGAGTGGGGAGGTGTAGCTCAGAGGCAGATGCCCCTGGGTTCAACCCCCAGTTCCAAAACAAACAAAAATTTTTTAAATAAAATGGTAAGGTGGGCAAACCCTGCATTCAGCACACGTCCCCCGTCCTTCTGACATAGCCAGCTGTGGGCTGCGTACGTAGCAAGGTGGCGTGGTAGAGAGAGGCGCACGGTGCTGACTCAGCCATACTGCCCCGGAGTGAATGCTGTCTCTATCAGCCAAGTCTGAGCTACACCTGGAGTCCAGAGCAAATCCCTTCATCTGCCTGCACACTCACATCAGTAT
Source organism: Muscardinus avellanarius (assembly GCF_963383645.1). NCBI lineage: Eukaryota > Metazoa > Chordata > Mammalia > Rodentia > Gliridae > Muscardinus > Muscardinus avellanarius. The sequence continues at coordinate 109,750,146 of NC_137788.1, read as the reverse complement.
GATAGGGCAGCGGCCCCCACTGGAGGGATTATTTATGAGGATTAAGCTAGTTCATGTTTTACAGCACTTGAAACAGTGGCTGCAACAGAGAAGCCATGTTGTATCTGACATGCTCTTTCTTTTGGGGAGGGCACTATTACAGGGTTTGAGTCTTTCTTTTGGGGTACCATTGTGTTTGATCATCTCTTTCTCCTTAGAGGGATACTGGGATAGAAGCCGGGGCATTCTACCCCTGAGCTGTACCCTCAGACCTATTTTATATATATATATATTTTTAAAAGGGTCTTGCTAACTTGCTGAGGGTCTCACTAAATTGCTGAGGCTGGCCTCCAGTGTGTGAACCTCCTGTCTCCGCCTCCCAGAGACACAGACCACAGGTGTGCACCACCAGTGCCCTGCCATTCCAATTCTTCTGTTAAAGGATAAAAGTATGAGATCAGGAAAGTTCTTGGAAAATCTAGCAGGGAATATCAGCTGGAGGCGGATACAGGGAATCCGTGTCTGTCTGCATTGATCTCCTGGAGTTCACAGCTGGCTAGACAAGACAAAGATGGTGGCAGCCATGACTGGCCCAGCCCCTTCAGCCTCCCTCTGCTGACCCAGTCTCTTCCATCACGACCGATCATGCTTCTGTTCCATACACACTGATGCCAGCGGCCATAGATGCTCTACGGATCCAACCAGCGAAAGAAGAAAGCCCCTATTTCACTCCTTTGATTTAAAAAGTGACAGGGAAAATCACTGAAGCCCAGTACTGCCAGCTCCACCCTATGCTGGGCCGTCCAAGGGGATCTCCTCCTTTAAAGTGCCGGTCAATCGCCTGTGGGGTAGGGCAAGGCGAGCGGCCTGGGAGGGAGTCAGGGCAAGTTCATGTTTGAAAGGCAGCAATTAGCAGAGACGGCAGCAATTGCACCTGTGCATGTGAGGAGGGACGGGCCTACTTAGTGAGGCCCACGGCAACTCGGTGAGATCGTGTCTCCAAATAAAGACTACAAAACAGGGCTGGGGTAGAGCCTGGAGGTAGAATGCCCCTGGGTTCATCCCCAGTGCCATAAATAAATAAGCAAATAAGTAAATAAATAAATATAATAAAATAGGGCAGGGTTATAACTCAGAGGTAGAATGCCCCTGGGTTCAAATCCCAGTACAATCAGTGTATGTATGTGTATGTGTGTATGTATGGAAAGATCTAAGCTAAGCTTTTAACTGGATATTCCTGGTATTTATTACTAGCAAGGCAAGCCTTAGGCTTCCTTTTCAAGTTTGCCAGATCATTTCCAGTTTGGTCCCGTGAATTTCAATCAGTTTCCTCGAATCTTAAAACTCTGGCCGTTTCTAACCACACTAGCTGTTGCTTTGGGCGGTCCCGCACCGGATGCCTGGTCTGCCCGCAGGCAGCGCGTGGGGTCCCATGGGGGAGTGGCGTGCAGGTGCAGGGACACAGCTTCTCTCCCAGCTCTCCCTGGACTAGACATGTGACCGAAGCCTGGCCACTCTGACACCCCTGAAAACTCAAAGGCGTGGGCATCGATGACTGAAGACTCCAGGGTTTGGGGAGTGCCGGGGCTGGCGGAAGTGCAGTGTGGGGTCCGTGGGGTCCGGTGGCTGCTGTCCCAGCCCAGAGCCCACAGCTCGCTGGTTGTCTCTACTGTCTCAGTGTCCTGCACCTAATTCTTTCTCCAGCCTTCTTCTAAAGTTACAGTGTGATTCCACTGTTTATAACCAGGAGCCATGCCAGGCATGGTACTGGAGTTCATCTCTCACGTGATATTGCTGTTAATATCTGACCTGACAATTTCCCCCAAAATTAATGACTAATCACGGTATTATTTTAGGTAAATAACATATAATACATCGAAGGAGCCATAAAGTAGAGTCCCCTTATCTACTATCTGGTCCCCAAAGTAGTGAGATTTGGCCCTGCCATTCTGAACCATCTTCATAAATGTTACATTCTGTTTGTCCTCACCCTCTTGCCCCTCACAGGGCGAGAGGACTTCTCCCCTGCCTCCTTCCTCCCTCCCTCCCTCCCTCCTCCCTCTCTTTCTTTTAAACTGGAGATTGAAGCCAGGACATTCTACCTCAAAGCTTCACCCCCTGCCCTTTTTATTTTTTTTGTTTTGAAGCAGGGTGTCACTAAGTTGCTGAGACTGGCCTCGACTCTGTGACCCTCCTGCTCCAGCCTCCCGAGGCCTGGGCCACAGGTGTGTGCCACAGTGCCCGGCTTCTCGGCAGCATGTGACATTTCTAACTCCCTCCCCAACTCTTTGGTTCTCACTCCCCCCAATCTAATTTACTCACTTGTTTACTGACTTATTTATTCTGCGTCCTCTTTCACCCACATTCTACATTAAATGTTGGCATTTCTTGGGGGTTATTTTCCCCCCAAAGCATATCCTCTTTGGGCATTCTCACCTAATTTCTATGACTTAAACTAAAAATACACATTCTTATCTCTTGGAAGTCATCTTTGTAGACTAGTGCTAAATTCCTTTCTAGTACTTCTAGCATTTATCACACCACTGAACACAGGTATCTGTTTTGATGGAATCTGAGGCGTGGTGAAAAGAAAGTGCATGAACCAAAGTTTCATGTATCAGCAGAGGCTCGCACTGCCCTCGCCGAGACCCGCCTGCCCTCGCCGAGACCCGCCTGCACTCACCGAGACCCACGCGCCATCCCGGGCTCCTTCAGCTCCAGAGGGGCCTTAGAGAAGCACAGGAATCAGCTGTGGGACGCAGGTGATGTGACCCGTGACTCTGCTTGCCACAGCACCGAAACAGAAAATCACACAGAAAACCTTGACCAAGGTGCAAGAGGCCGAGGGGTCGGACAGCGCGGTGCTCAACTCACCATGCTTACTCTAGTAAACTTTTAAGCATTTATGAAATGGATTTTGTCCACACTGTTTTGTCTTTTAACCCAAATAAGGCTTAATAAAACTAAGGGAATTTCTTTTAAACATATAAAAAAACTAACATAAGGGTTTAAGATATTATTTAGCTTTTTAAATACAGAAATCAGGAAGGGCAAATGCCACGTTCATGACAACAGAAATCAGGCTTGAGAGGCCGGCTCCAGAACCTCCCCGCGGGTGCCCTGAACTTACCGCTCCCTGACTCTTGGTTGGGAAAGTATCAGAGAATGACTGAGGCTGTTAATGGGGTGAGAGTTGTTTTCAACTGGGCTGATACTGCATGAGGATTCAGTACAGATGTTTGCAATAATTTGCAGCTGTGTTGCAGGGTAAACAGGCTTGCTGAAATCACTGGAAATATTGAAGGAGGATTGCCTGGAGTCATTTAAAATATTTACATTATTGCAATATGAAAAAATATTTAATTAGAGACCAGAAAATAATGTAAAAACCTACCTGGGCCTATGTTTAACTCTGAATCATATTTTCAGGTGTATTTCAACATTGTTATATACTCCTGAGCAAACTTATCTTCACATGGATATGCTGAACTATAACAAAGCATCTTAACTACTATACATCTTATATAACGGAGAAACAACTGTTTTTAGTTTAATCCAATTTTGGTTTAGTTTAATTTAATTAAAAACACTTAATAAATTTACTATACGCAAAACAACAGAAAGGATAAAAGAGTGAATTAAAAATCCTTCCCTTTTAAGCCGGGCGTGGTGGCGCAAACTTGTAATCCTAGTACTTGGGAGGCTGAGACAGGAGGATCGCAGGATGGCGGCCAGCCTCAGCTACTGAGTGAGGCCCTCCACAACTTAGTGAGACCCTATTTCAAAATAAAAAATAAAAATATAGGACTGGGGGTGTAGCTCAGAGGTAGAGCCAATCCCCAGTTCCACACACAAAAAATCCTTTCCTTTTCTCAAGATGCTTATCTAGTGAGGACTTGGATAAACACAGTCTGAAGAAGAGCACCGTGGGTACTGGTCACAGCTATAGGAGTCAGTGCAGGCATCCCCAGCGCCGGTGCTGCTGTGGGGAAGCAGCCGCTATGGCGCTCCTGGCACCCGGCCTACCTTCACCTTCCATGCAGGTGAAAACACGGGAGCTGCTGCAGTTCTCCCGAGAAGATGCCGAGCTCCGTCTACCTCGTCTCGAAAGCCTCCAGAGCAGCTCTGACCTGGCAACTCCACCTGGAGCACTCTGGGCCCCCAGGCCCCACGATCCTGAGCACAGAGAGCCCCCACCTGGAGCACTCTGGGCCTCCCCAGGCCTGAGGCAGAGAGCCTCCACCTGGAGCATTCTGGACCTCCCCGCACCCTAACCTCTTCTGACCGTGCACCCCAAGGCTGAGCCAGCTCTGGGAAGGCTTGTTCACAAAGCCACGGTCCGAGTGGCTTTTACTGAGCTGCACTTCGTGAACAGATGACAGGCCAACCAAACACTTCCCGATGTCAAGGGAGCCACACTCAGCCCAGCACCACGTCCTCACAACACTCACTTCTCGCAGGCACCTCAGAAACCTTAGTGCCAGGATGGTGTTGTTTAACACAAACAGACCACCAGCCATATACACACGGCACATACGTCATTTCAGAAATTCCAGTGCACATAATAAAAAAAGAAAAAAACAGGTAAAATCAATTTTAACAATCCACTTAGCACACTAGATCCAAAACATTACCATCCAGCGTGTAACCAAAATAAAAGCTACTGAACACTTGTTTTTCCTCCTGCTAAGTCTTCAAGGCCACAGTGGACGCACACTCACAGCGTGTCTCAGCGAGGGCTGCCTCAGCTCTGGATGGTCCCTCCATGCTGACGGCGCAGTCTAGAGGGAGCTGCTTCCTTCAGGCCCTTCCTAACAGACCGACAGCGGCTGGTTAGAAACGGCAGTCACTATACCTCTGCTTGGCAGCTGGTGGTGCGCCTTGGTGGGAGAGCCCTGGAGACTACCTGGAGCCCCTCCCTGTGTTAAAAGTGAGCCAGTGCTGCACTCCTGCCCACCCGGGCACACAGGTCCAGCACCGCGCCCAGGCCACCTGCAGCGCCTCAGGACCTGCCCGCAAGAGGGGCCATGAGGAGCCTCCCAAGGGTGTGACCGGCTCCACTGAACCACCCGGCGTTCAGTGAACAGCATTCTGAGGAACAAAATAAAGTTACATTTAACATATAAATCTGGAGGTGTGTCTGGTCCCTTAGTGTGTTATAGTGTATACTGGTATAGTAAAAATTTACGCCCCAAATGTTTGTGCAACCACTTACATAAAACAAACAGCACTTAAGCACAGACCGCAAGACAATTATCCTGGCAGACTTCAAGTACCTCTATTAACATCAGGTCACCCATGAGTAAAAGACTCCTCAGACTTTAAATAAGACAGTAAATCAAATGGGCCTGACATTTATACATATTTCACCCAATAGCAGTGGGATGCACATTTCTCTCAGCTGCTCATGGGACCTTCTCCAGGCCATATTGCAGGCCACAAAGCAAGGCAGCGACCAAATTTAAAAGTGATGCAATACCTTGCACCTTTTCAGATCATAATGGACTTGCAGACAGAAGTGGATAGTAAAAAGACACAGAGGTGTGGTGGTGCGTGCCTATAATCCCAGGACTTGGGAGGAGGTTCACAGACAGCCTCGGCTGCTTAGTGAGGCCCTCCGCAACTTAGTGAGACCGTGTTTCAAAATAAAGAATAAAATGTAGGGCTGGGGTGGAGCTCGGAGGTACAATGCCCCTGGGTTCCATCTCTAGTACTACAAAAACAAACAAAAGATACAGAGGAATTACATCAATGCACTTAAACAAATGAAGGCTGAATCATAGAAGAAATTAAAGGAGAAATTTAAAAATTCTTAGTATCAAATGAAAATGAAAACATAGCTTACCAAAACTCTCTGGAACACTATGAAGGCAGTTATGAGAAAGTTAGTACAGCACTGAGTACCCATGAAGAACAACAACAACCCCAGAAAGATTCCAAATAAACAACGGAATGATGCATTTCAAGGCCTTAGAAAAACAGAAACAAACTGACCCCCGAGCCAGGAGAAAGCAGGAAATAATTAAAGTCAGAGCAGAAATTAATTAGAGAATTTAAAAAGTACAATACACAGTATCAGCTAAAGAGTAGCTTTAGGGGAAGATAAACAAGACTGACGAACCTTTGGCCAACCTAAACAAAAGCAAGAGAGAAACAACCAAAATTAATAAAATATGAAAAAGGAGCTATCGCCACAGACAGCATAGACCTAGGGGGTCATTAGGAACTATTCTGCAAACTTATATTCTAATAAATAACAAAAGCTAGAAGAAACTGACAAGTTTCTAGATACATTCGACCTAATTAAATTGAACCAAGAGGGTACAGAAAACTTAAACTAATAACAAAGAAAGAGATCAAATGAGTAATAAAAAGATTAAAAAAAAAAAAGCCCAGAACCAGACTAATTCCCAGCTGATTCTACAAGATCTGTAAAGAAGAATAACCCTTCTCAACTCATTTAAGGAAAGAGAAAGAGATGGAATACACCCAAATTCATTCTAGAAGCTAGTATCACCTTGATACCAAAACCGGATAAAGAATATTCAAAGAAAGAAAATTACGGATCAAGCTCCTCGATGAACACAGATGAAAACATTCTTAATAAGGCCGGGCGTGGTGGGCACGCTTGTCATCCCAGCTGAGATTCGGGAGGCTGAGACAGGAGGACCACAGATTCATGGCCAGCCTCAGCTACTTAATGAGGCCCTCCACAACTTAGTGGGACCCAATTTCAAAATAAAGAATAAAAAATAGGGCAGGTGGTGTAACTCAGAGGTAGAATGCCCCTTAGTTTAACTCCCAGTTCTGCAAAAGAAAAAGAAAAAGAAAAAAAAAAAAAAGGAAGGACTCCCATGGTGTTGGATAGGCAGAATACATACCACCAAAATGGCCGTTCTACCAAAAGCAATCTACAGATTCAATGCAGTCCCTCTAAAATATCAATTTCATTCTTCACGGAGATAGGAAAAATGGTACTACAATTCATATGGGAGAGCAAAAGCCTGGAATAGCCCAAACAATCCTGAGAATAAGAACAATGCAGGATACATCACACTACAGAGGTGTAGAGACAAAACCACATACATGGAAAGAATGAGACTAGATTCCCACCTCTCACCCTGCACAGAAGTCAGCTCAAGACGAATCAAAGGCCTGGAAATTCAGCCAGGAGCTTTGCAATTACTATAAGAGGGATGGGACCAACTCTCCAACATACAGGAACTGGCAGAGACTTCCTGAACAGAACCCTAAAAGTCTTAGTAGTAAATGGAGAATCAGTATGTGGGATGCCAAAAAAACAAAACAAAACAAAACAAAACAACAACAACAACAAAAACTGTGCAGCAAAGGATAGAGTCAAGAGCCTGGAGAACCTGCAGATTGTGCAGATAGGGAGAAAATCTTTGCCAGCTCCTCCTCCGCTAGAGGACTAATATCCAGAATATATACGGAATTCAAAAAAACTTAACACTTAATAAGAAAGTGGCAATGGAACTGAATAGATATTTCTCAAAAGAAATACAAATGGCCAACAGATATATGAAAAATGCTCAACATTATTAGCAACGAGAGAAACGCAAATAAAAACTGCCCTGAGAGTCCATCTAAACTCCAATCAGAATGGCCATCACCAAGAACACAACAATAATAACAGGTGCTGGCAAGGGTGCGGGAAACAGGAACTCTTGTACACTGCTGGTGGGACCGTACACTAGCCCAGCCACCAGGGAGGCTCCTCAAAAGAGGGGAATGACCCGCCAGACAACCCCTCTAAAGAAATGCACCTGGGACACTGCAGTGATACGTGCACGCCCATGTTTATAGCAGCACAATGCACAACCGGGGGCCACATAGCAGAACCAACCTCAGTATAGCAACACATGACTGGGCAACAAAAATGCTCTACACACAATGGAACTCCTCAGTGGTTAAAGATAGAACGGAATTATGTCACTGTAGTAAAATGGATGGAACTAGAAAATATTATGCTAAGTGAGACCAGCCAGGCTCTGAAAGCCAAGACTCATAGGTCTTCTCTCTTGTGGAAGCCGAGGGGCTACAGGCAAGCGAGGGGGACCAGCGGGGCAGTGGGAGGGACTGGGGCAGAGGAGAATGAAGCCTGAGGAAGGGAGCGCCAATTAGGTTATGTCCACACAAGGTCTCAGTCCAATCTCACTAACACATAAGGGGGGAAGGCAGGGGCGGAGAGGGAATACAGAGGGAAATACACCAAGTGCGGTGTGTGTGTTCCTTTGAATCCCACTATGATGTACATAATTGCATTGTACCAATACAAGTATTTTAAAAATATAAATGCTTATCCTCTATAAAAGTATGCATGTTATGTTACGGTGATGAAAAAAATATATGCACCCTATAATAGTAAAACACAAATGTCAACTATTTTGCTAGACTAGTAGACATTGGGTGATTTCTCCATTTTTATTTTTCAAACTTCTGAACAGTGAGACAGTACTTCTGAAGTTAAAAAAGCCTTGTAAGCCGGGCGTGGTGGCGCACGCTTGTAATCCCTGTGCTTGGGAGGCAGAGACAGGAGGACTGCACAGGTTTGAAGCCAGTCTCGCTGACTTAAGAGACCCTGTTTCCAAATAAAATATAAAATAGGTCTGGGAGTGTAGCCCGGAGGTAGAAGGGTTTCACCCCCAGTACCACCATAAAAAAAAAAAAAGTCTTGTAAACCAACCACACAGTATGTTAGCGGGTCAGATTGGTTGGTCAGAGTTCCATGGAGTGAGGATGGTGGCACACACCTATAATCCCAGCACGTGGAGGCCGAGACAGGAGGATCGCAGGTGTGAGGGCAGGCTCGGCAACTTAGCAAGGCTTTCAGCAACCTAGTGAGACTCTGAAGACAAACATAAAAAGGGCTGGGGGTGTAGCTCAGGGACAGAATGACCCTGAGCTCGATCCCTAGTACCCTCCCTCTTCCACATAAGATTTCTAAGGAAATATGGAAACCTCATAAAGACTACAAAGAATGCGGCCACTCATAAGTAAGAATTTAATAAGCTATGGGGTAATTTTAAAACTCTAAGCTCAAAAGTCTAAGAACTTTAAGATGGTGACTGTTGTGCATCATTATGTGGTTTAAGGAAGCTGTCCCACTGCATTTCAGCCGTCAGGCCAAGACCAAGCGCAGAACAGCATTTCACTTTGTTCTACAGAACTGACTTACTATTTGTGGAGTTGTTAGTTAGTGGGATTCATGAATTATAAAAAGAATTTAAAACTAAAATTGTTTCATTTATTTCAGTCTGGTATTATGTGAAGAGATCGTCAAACTTGGAGGATTCGTGTGTGTTAGAAGGTCAAGCACGATGCGGACGTGCCTTGCCCTGTGCACTCCAAGTGCGTGCAGTTAAATGCCAGTCGAATGGTGTGAGCTGACGTGGGGCTCCTGGCGCGTTTGAATCAAACACAGCTCCTTAGAATGGAAATAAAAGAACTAGGAGGGATGCATGTGCAGGTAGGCTGTCTGCTAGGCAGCACCTTCTGTTGCTGCTTCTTGTGAGTGCCTGTGCATGTGGTTCTGCGATAGGACCCAAGGGTGTTCTCCCTCTAGGGCTACACTCCCACTCCTGTTTATTTTTTATTTGGAAAGAGGGTCTTGCTAAATTGCTGAGGCTGGTTTTGAACCTGAGACCCTCCTGTCTCAAACTCCAAAGTACTGGAATTCCAGGTGTGGGCCACAGCACCCAGTCATTCTTACTGTGTGTGTGTGTGTGTGTGTGTGTGTGTGTGTGTGTGTGTGTCTGTGTGTGTTTGTGGCACTGGGGGTGGAACCCAGGGGCTTTCTACCTCCGGGCTATACTCCCAGACCTATTTTATACTTAGTTTGAAAGCAGGGTCTCACTAAGTTGCTGAGAGCCTCACTACGTAGCTGAGGCTGAATTTGAACCTGTCCGATCCTCCTCTCTCAGCCTCCCAAGCGCCAGGATTACAAGTGTGCATCGTTCTTGCTTTTTAAGAGCACATTTGAGCCTGCGTATAAAAGAGTCTTGTTTTCTGCCATTATCCAGTATCAGGAAAAGTTCCCACTGAGCCGGTTTACAAAACTCCCTAATTTGCATCAGTTAGAATAGACAAAATATTCGCATCCATTTTAGTAAGGACAGGCCCAAAGTATAATGTATGTTTCCCAGATGTAACTATGAATAAAAAAATTTAAGTGGTGATTCAAAGAGAATTTTGTATCTCAAATTAGTTCACTTTATTCATGGAGGAATATATTCTTTTTATTCCATCAGGTTAGACAAAGGTGAAGAACGTGCACATTTAAATGCCAGGAGCCAGGCACTTCCTAGACAGACGCTGGCAGCCTCCGGGAAGCTTAAGGCCCAGCAGCACTACCGCAGAAAGCAAAGAATCGCCCAGCAGTAACAAGTTCAAACCCAGGAATACTTATGTTTTAAAGATCCATGCAAAAGAGTGTGCCTCCCCTCTGCTCTGAGCTAGACAGATGTCTCAGGCCGATCTCACTACGCCGGGGGGAGGGGGAGGCCACGACGCAGTGGACTTGGAAGGAAACACAGCACATGCACTTGTCTGCACAGTGAGAGCCTCGCTATGAGGTCTAATTAAAATGTGCTAATAGAAATAAAAAAAAATCAGCTTTAAAAAGCAAAATTAGCAGTACTTGGTGACAGTTTGGATGTGGAGAGATGAGAAAAAGTGGAATTCAACACTGCGTAACTCTTCATTTTTTTATAAAAGAGAAGTCCTAGTTATATTTATATTAAATCTCCTAGAGGTGAATTAGGAATAATGCATTGATGTACAGACAAATATGTGCATTCAAGCCAGGGTAACTTAGGGCTAGCAAGCAGAAAAGGAAAATCAAACCTTGAAACATGACCAGTTTTCCTAGATTTTGATTTTCTTCATAACTTTAGTTATTAAAGATTATATTGAAACTATTATGGAACCCCCCCCCCCCTTTTTTGGTACTGAGGACTGAACCCAGGAGCATTCTACCTCCAAGTTACAACCCCAGCCCTTTTTATTTTTTGTTTTGGAATCAGCCAGATGTGATGGTACATGGCTGCAATTCCAGTACTTGGGAGGCTGAGACAAGAGGATCACAAATTTGAGGCCAGCAACTTAGCAGGGCCTGCTTTCAAAATAAAAACTCCTGGGCTCAATCCCTAATAATAAGAAGAAGATATTTAAAGTACCTATACCAAGTATCCCTTCAACTTGTGAGTCACGGACTTATTCACAAACACGGATCCAGTACATAAACTAACACTGATTTGAATGTTCTCTTTATTATCTTATTTATATTTAATTCATACAATTATTTTAGTTTCACCGTTTCAAAACCAGTGGTAGAAGATGTTTCTAGAACTTAGTTTTATGTTTACTGTATATGTGTTTATGTTAAAAGCCACTCTCTCCCTTTAAAATAAACTACTTCTTTTAAAAATAAAACCCTCTTCTAAACATCTATGACAACCAGCCCAGAGCTTCTTCCTAAAGCACAAGTCTCAAGCCCTTTCTGCCTTCTGCAGGGTAGGAGCCATATTCCACAAGCCTGGTCTACAGGCTCCCTAGTGAGAGGGATCTGGCCACTTTTGGGGGGTATCTGGGGATGGAACCCAGGGGCATTCGACCTCTGAGCTAAACCCCCTGCCCTATTTTTAATCTTTATTTTGAAACAAGGTCTCACTGAGTTGTAAAGGACCTCACTAAGTAGCTGAGGCTGTCCAAGAACCGCAATCCTCCTGTCTCAGCCTCCCAAATGCTGGGATTACAAGCGTGCGTCACCGCGCCTGGCTCATGTTTTATCTCCCACATCCAAATCTGTTGCTCCGGCAAGCTCTCCCCTGCACCTTCTATGAAATGCTAATACCAATACTCCTCAATCTATTTTGTGAACTCTCCCAAATACATTCTATGAAGCCAATATCACATTAATACCAAAACCAAATAAAGACAGTTCAAGGAAGGAGAAATACAGGCCTATATCTTTGATTAATTTGGATGCAAATTCAAAACACAGGTTTTTTTTTTACCCCATTATACAATGCACTAATAAAAAAATCAAAATAAAAAAAATTTTCACCATCGGAAAAAGCCAAAAGTTTAAAGCAAATAGTGAAAAGCAAAAAGACAGGACAAAGAATTTACATATTCCAGTCTGAAAAATGAAGTAACTATTGTTCTGTTCTGGCTTCTCCCTCTGATTTTCCTTAACACGTTGCACACTGATACTGTGCTAATCACTGTCTGTTTAGTGTTGGTCTCTAGGCTGTAAGCTCTGGAAGGGCTTGTGTCCACTGCTGGATTCTTTGCTAAGAGGACAGCCAGGGGATATAATGGCAATTTGGGAAATATCATGTTGGAGGAATGCTAGCAAGATTGATTAAATCCCTTAATTAAACAATTCTTTTGAGAACAGCTGCAGTTGGAAGAGATTTAACAAAAAATTAAGATAAGGCAATTATTTAAAAAAAAAATGAAGCCAGGCACAGTGGCACATGCTTGTAATCCTGGTACTTAGAAGGCTGAGGGCAGGAGAATTGTGGTTTGTGTCCAGCCTCAACTACTTATACTTAGTGAGGCTCTCTTCAACTCAGTTAGACCCGGTTTCAAAATAAAGAATAAAAACAGGGCAGGGGGTGTAACCTGGAGGTAGAATGCCCCTGGGTTCCATCCCCAGACCCGCAAAAAAAAGAAAAAAAAAAAAAAAGGGATTAAAAAAAACAGGGCTGGAAGTATACTTCAGAGGTAGAATACCCCTGGGTTTCATTCCCGGTGCCACACATACAAAAACAAACAAACAAACCAACCCCACAACAGTATGACTAATTTTTTGAATAATAAAATCAATTCTTAAAAGATCTGAGGAAAGAAACCTTTTGTATTCTACACATAGCTCACATTCCTGATTTTTCTTAAAAAGCAACAAAAAGGTACCAGAATTGAGGAGCTGAGGTACTTAAAGTTGGGGCTTGGTATTTATCAATGCCATTCACCTGCTTACAGCAGAGGCGCCTGTGCTGGCCTGAGACAGGATCGCAGGTCCAAGACCAGTCTTAGTGGCATAGCAAGACCGTTTTAAAACAAAAAAATAAAGAAGGCTGGGGGCATAGCTTGCAGGTAGAATGCCTGCAGGTCCAACCCCAGTACAAATAAAACAACAGAGGTGTTTGTTCTGAATAAAATTAAGACTCTCATTTTGGGAGATGGAAACTGTGTTTTTTACTTTAAGAACAAGTCAACTACATAAAACTGAAGTAAAATAAAATAAAAAGTAAACGATTTATTATAGCCTTTTTTGTTCTAAAAATATGAATATGCAATCGGCAAAACAATTCTAAAGCATAGTACAAATATTCAGCAACCATAAGTACACGGAATTTTGGCTGCTCATTTCTCTCAGTATATACATATGTATTCTACTGAAAAATACACTTTGTAACTAGAAAGCAGACCCGAAAGCTCAGGCCAGCATGGCTGCTTCATCAGAAGAGATTTGACCTATTTCATAATCTGAATTCCAGTTATCTTACTATTTTTTTTTATCTTTTTAGTCACCTAAGAACTCATATAAAGGCAGGTACAGGCTTCGTCTGAAATGAGAAACAAGAACCCCAACTTGACGCCTTTGCATCGTCCACGACACTGTGCTGACGGAGCCTCTAGAAGCCTGTGGAAGGTTACACATGTGTGTTACTGCTGATTCTGAGAAAAGGATCAAGGCTGGAATCAGCTGTGGACGGGCTGCTGGCACCTGAGGACAGTCGGGTACTTACGCCTAGCAGAAGAGGGAGTCATTAAGTAATCCCATAATGATTCAGTGATATGCTATATCCCTACACGCAGCTACTCCTACTGGTAGCCAATGTGGTGTCTATATTATGCATCTTCTCAAAGTCTACCCATAAAAGGATCTTCAGAGATCAGGAGCAATGTATTGAAGTAAATGTCACACAATTCTCAGTCCTGAAGTTTTTCAGGAAAAAACAACTTTCGGTGTTCAAATTTGCTCATGGCAAAAACGAAATAATTCAGTGTCCAAAGGAACCAGTCACTGCATTTGAGGAGAGGAAATGAGGTGGGTGTCTCAGACCATAACTGACTCAGCTCACACAACATCAGCTCCTCCCAACTATAATGACACCTTCCTCCAGAATTAGGTTTGGTGATATCATAAAAAAGCTTGGGCCAAATTCTGTTTAGGTATATAATGATTTAATAGGTTACTTTGCTAGTTTCCTAACTGTATAGGAGGAAAAGCTCAAGAACTGATTTAGATACAAATTAGAAACAGTTCTATCAACTTCTATATTTTTAAAACTTCTAGAGTTCCTCCTGTGACCCATTTTCTCCCTAGCTTCTGCATATTAGGGAGAGCATCCGATTTCTTATTTTTGTGACTGACTAATCTCACTTAGCATACTGTTCTCAAATTCTATTTCCCTGTAAATGATGTAATTGTGTTCTTTTTTATGGCTGAGTAAAGTTCCACTGTGTACATATCCCACAGTTTTGTAATCCACTCATCTGCTGATGGACATCTTGGCTGGTTCCATGGTTTGGCAATGGTGAATTGTGTGGCCAAGAACATAGATAAACATGCTTAGTTTGGTAATCTGGCTTCTACTCTTCTGGGCAGATACTCAGAAGTGGTACTGCTGGATCACACGGGAGGTTTGTTCCCATTCTTTCTTCTGAGGATCCTCCATCCTGTTTTCCAAAGTGGTTGCACTAATTTGCAATCCCACTCACAATGCATTAAAGTCCACTTCTCCACATCCTGCCAGCATTTGTTGTTGTTTGTGTTTTTAATGATTGCCATTCTAGATGGAGCTAGGTGGAATATCAGGGTATTTCTGATTTGCAACTCTATGATTGCTAATGATGTTGAGCATTTTTCATACATTTATTGTCCATTTGAATTTCTTCTTTTGTGAAGTGTCTATTTAGTTCACTTGCCCATTTTTGACTGGGTTTTCTTAGTGCTGAGTTTCTTGAGTTCTCTGAATATTCTAGATATTAGTTCTCTATCGGAGGAGCAGGTGGTAAAAATCTTCTCCCATCCTGTTGGCTCTCTATTGAGGTTCTTGATAGTTTCCTTTGCTATACAGAAGCTCTTCAGATGAATGCAATCCCATGAACTGATTTACCTTTCAGTTTCTAGTACCTCTGGGTTCTTGTTGAGAAAGTTCTTACCTGTGCCTATGTGTTGCAGTGTTGGACCTGTAGTCTCTTCAAGTAGCTGCAAGGTCTCTGGTCTAATTTCCAAGTCTTTGATCCATCTTGAATTGACTCTTGGGCAGATTAAGAGAGTGGGGTTGATTTCCATTTTTTTTTTTTTTTTTTGCATATGGTTAACCAGTTTTTGCAACACCATTTGTTGAATAGACTATCTTTTTTTCCCAGTGTATCTTTTTGGCCCCTTTGACAAAAATCAATTGGTCTATGTATCTGTTTTTATGCCAGTGCCATGGTGTTTTTATTACTATGGCTTTGTAGTATAGTTTAAAGTTAGGTATCATGACTCCTCCTACATGGTGTTTGTTGCTGAGAACTACTTTGGCTATCCTGGGTTTTTTGTTGTTCCAAATGAAGTTAAGGACTGATTTTGAAGGACCAAAGTGATGCCATGACAGGCTTTAGTCAAAGCTTTAAGTGAAGTAGGCCTAGGTTTCCTTTTCTTAGAAGTTAAGTTTCTGTAACTCATGTCCCTTCTGGATAAACTGTAACTGTGTTAATCTGACTTTCCCCTAGACACAGCCAATCAGTGCAGAGTACCTCTGTGTCTAGAATCAGCAGATAAACAAGCAAGGTCACTCTGCTCTGAGAAAAGAGACCCCCACTCAACTTGAACATTCTTGAGATAGGTACCACGGGCCGGACCAATCAACTTATAGGTCAACTTAGATGGCTGAAATTTTCTTGATGACAGCCCTTTCCTATGGCACAAAAGCTAAACCAATCGAGAACCAACAGTGGTTGCTTGGTTACAAAACAACCAATCAATGTAATGGTGTAAAAGGATAAAAGCTTTGTTCTTGGGGGGCAAAGTGCTCTTCCTCCGTGACCAGTGTTGGTGTACATGGAGAGCTCAAGCTCGAGCTTGAAAACAATCCCTCACGTAATTTACATCGGACTCGGCTCCTGGTGGTCTTTGGTGGATAACGAACTGGCGTAACAATTTTTCTATGTCTGTGAGGAATGACCTTGGTAATTTAATAGGCATTGTGTTGAGTCTGTAGGTTACTTTTGGAAGTATGGCCATTTTGATATTTATTCTGCTTATATAAGATCATGGGAGATCTTTCCCTCTCCTAAGGTCTCATTCTATTTCTTTTTTCAATGTTTTATAATTCTCTTAGTAGAGCTCTTTTACCTCCTTGGTTGTTTATTCCTAAGTATTTTCTTTTGTGTGTGTGGGGGATCTCCTGAGTGGAATTGTTTTTCTGGATTTCTTTTTCAGTGGCTTTATGGTTAACATAGAGAAAAGCTTCTCTAATTTTTAAAGATTTATTTTGTATCCAGACTTTACTGAATTTGTCGATCAGTCTATAAGCCTTTGGTTGAGTTTGTTGGGTCTTCTTAGTATCATGTCATCTGCAAAGGGTGAAAGTTTTAGTTCTTTTCCTAGCTGTACTCTTGAGTTCCTCTTCTTGCCTTATTACTCTGGCTAGAATCTCAAGTACTATAATGAAGTGATAATGGACATCCTTGTTTTGTTCATGTTTTTAGGGGGAATTCTCACAATTTTTCCCTATTTAATATGATATTGGCTGTATAGGCCTATTGTAGCCTGCCATTATGATGTTGAAGTATATTCCTATTATTCCGATTCTCTACAGTACTTTTAGCATAGATGGGTGTTGGATTTTGTAAAATGCTTTTCCAGCATCTATTGAAATGATCATGTGATTTTTGTCTTTGGTTCTGTTTGTGTGATTAATTACCTGGAGTTTTCTTCTTCTTCTTCTTCTTTTTTTTTTTTTTTTTTTGGTGGTACTGGGGTTCCTGGAAACCCTTCTACCTCCGGGCTACACTCCCAGACCTATTTATATTTTTATTTTAAAACAGGGTCTTTTAAGCCAGCAAGGGTGGCTTCAAACCTTTTGTCTCCGCCTCGCAAGCGCGGGGATTACAAGTGTGTGCCACTACACCAGGCTACATGGATTGATTTTCGTATGCTGAACCAGCCTTGCATCCCTGGATGAACCCTACGTAGTCATGGTATATGATTTTCTTGATGTGGCTTTGAATGCGTGCTGCTACTATTTTGCTTAGCAGTTTTGTGTCAAAATGATAAAAGCCTGTAGTTTTCTTTCCTTGAGCTGTCTTTATTTGGTTTTAGTATTAATGTGATGTTGGCTTCATAGAACGTATTTGAGAGAGTTCCATTTCTATTTCACAAAATAGATTGGAGATTATTGGGATTATCTTTTATAAAGCTTTTTATAAAATTCATTCTGGAAACCATTTGGTCCTGGGTTGTTCTTTGATGGTAGGCTCTATATTGGGGCTTCAATCTCTTTGATTGCTATTGGTTGGTTTAAGTTTTCTACATATTCTTAGGAAGGTTGTATTTACCTAAAAATCTGTTAATTTCTTCCAGACTTTCCATTTTGTTGAAGTACAGTTTTTCAAAGTAGTTTCTGATAATCCTCTAGATTTCTACACTATTGGTGGCAATATCTTTTGTATCTCTTCATAATTTGGGTTGATTCTCTCTTTTTTGGTTTGGCTAGTGATTTTTCTATCTTGTTAATTTTTTGAGAAGCCAGCTTTTATTTTGTTGATTGGGGGTTAGACTGTTTCTGTTCTTCAAGGACTTTGAGATGTGTCATTAGGTTATTTATTTGGTGATTTTCTGTTGTTCTTTTGTGGGCACTCAGTGCTATGAATTTTCCTCTTAATACTGCCATTAAGGTGTCCCAGAGATTTTGATATGTATCTCTAATTTTGTTTATAGAAATTTCTTGATTTCACCTCTTACTTCTTCTATGACCCATTCTTCATTCAGCAGTGTGGTAAGCCGGGCGTGGTGGCACAAGCTTGTAATCCCAGCATTTGGGAGGCTGAGACAGGAGGATCGTGGTTCGCGGACAGCCTCAGCTCTTTAGTGAGGCCCTCTGCAATTCAGTGAGACCCTGTTTCAAAATAAAGAATAAAAAATTGGGCAGGGGGTATACCTCGGAGGTCAAATGCCTCTGGGTTCCATCCCCAGGCCCGCAAAAAAAAAAAACAGTGTGGTGTTCAATCTCCACATGTTTGTGTAAGGTTTCTCTGGGTCTTCTTATAGTTTATTTCTAGTTTCATCCCATTATGGTCTGAAAAGACACAGGAAAATGTCACATTTTTTTTAAATTTGCTAGTGCTAACTCTGTGGCCCAGGATATGATCTATTTTGGAGAAGTTTCCATGAGCAGCTGAGAAAAATGTGAGCTCTGCTGTAGTTGGGTGGGATATTCTATGTGTCTAACAGGTCCATTTGGTTGATGGTGTTCTTTAGGTTTGAGGCATCTTTACTGACATTTTGTCTAGAAGATCTGTCTAGCAGTGTGAGAAGAGTGTAGAAGTCTCCCATTATTATTGTATGGGGTTTATGTGTGACTTCATGTCACAAAGGGTTTTTTTAAAAAATAAAAGTAGCTATACCTATACTATGTTTGTGACATAAATGTTGACTATCGTTATTTCCTCTTGATGGATTGTTTCTTTTACCAGTTTAAAAAAAGAATAACCTGCTTTGTCTCATCTGATAAGCTTTGGCTTGAAGTCTAACTTGTCTGATATCATAGTTGCTATTCCTGCCTGTCTTTGAGTTTTGTTGGCATGCATTACCTTGTTCTAGCCCTTTACCTTTAGTTTGTTAATATCTTTTCTTGTAAGGTGCATTTCTTGCAGGTAGCAGATAGACAGATTCTGGTTTTTAATCCATGTTGCCAACTTGTATCTTTTTATTTGGAAGGTGAGGTCATTTGTGTTCAGTGTGATATTGAGACATGGCATTATTGTTGCTCTGGTTCTGGCATTTATTACTTCTTTCTTCTTTGTAGTGAATCTCTATATTTTCTCTAGTGCTTGTCTTGAAGACATAACTTCTTTTAGCTTCTGTTTGTCATGAAAGATTTTTATTTCCCATTGAACTTGAGAGATAGTTTTGCTGGTTAAGAAATTTGGGGCTGCAAGCTGTTTTCTTTCAGAGTTTGGAACATACTACTCCAGCCCTTCTGGGTTTCATGACTTGATTTGGGAAGTTTAGAGTGATTTTAATTGGTTTGCCTCTCAATGTCACTTGGTATTTTGCTTTTGTTGCCTTTAAGATTCTCCTTGGCTGGGCATGGTGGCACATGCTTGTAATCCCAGCATTTGAGAGGCTAAGACAGGAGGATCGCGGTTCACGAACAGCCTCAGCTACTTAGTGAGACCCTTTCCAAGTCAGTGAGACCCTGTTTCAAAATAAAGAATTTAAAAATAATTGGGCAGGCCGGGCTTGGTAGCGCACACTTGTAATCCCCACACTTAGGAGCCGGAGACAGGAGGATCGCGCAGGTTCAAAAGCCAGCCGTGCTGGCTTAAGAGACACTGTTTCCAAATAAAGAAGTATAAAATAGGTCTGGGAGTGTAGCCCGGAGATAGAAGGGCTTCCAGGAACCCCAGTACCACCAAAAATAATAAAAATTAAAATAATAATAATAATAATTGGGCTGGGGGTGTAGCTCATAGCTAGAATGCCCTTGGGTTCCATCCTCCCCAGTACTGCAAAAAAAAAAAAAAAAAAAAAATCTCTCCTTGGCTTCTAGTTTGGTCAGTTTGACTATTCTTTTTTTTTTTTTTTTTTTTGGTGGTACTTGGGGTTGAACCCAGAGGCTTTCTACCTCCAGGCTATACTCCCAGACCTATTTTATATTTTATTTGGAAACAGGGTCTCAGTACGTTGCTGAGAGTCTCACTAAGTAGCTGAGGCTGGCTTTGATCCTCCTAGCTCAGCCTCCCAAGCGCAGGGATTACAAGCGTGCGCCACCACGCCTGGCTCAGTTTGACTATTCTGTGGCATGGTGAACCTTTTCTCTGATCTTGTCTAAAGGAGGTTCTATAAGTTTCCTGTATCTGTGTATTGACCTCTCATTCTATGTTTGAAAATTTTTCTGATATTACTTCTTCTTTGAAAAGACTGTTGATCCCTTAGGTTTCATCTTCTATTCCCTCTTCTATACCTATTATTCTTATGTTAGCTCTTTTAATATGTAACCATATCTTTTCAATGTCCAATTCAAATTGTTTTTTAAATTATATACTATGCATTCATTTTTTAAGTGATCATCTTCTAAGCGCGAGATTCTATTCTCCAAGTGATCTAATATATTGCCCATAGTTTGTATTGATGCCTTCTCTTCGATGATTGCATCCTTTATTTCTTTCAGATTCTCTCTAAATTCTTTTTGGAAATCGTATCATTTCTACTGTTAAATTTCTGATTTGTCTGTCTGGTGATCTCTGCAATTTTGTGTTGGATGGGTTCTGTTATTATGGGGTTGTGGGAGCTCATGGTTTCTTTGTTATTCCTTCTCCTTATGATTTCAGGAGTTTGTATCTGTTCTTCTGATAGATTTCTCTCAGTCTCTAGGTATCAGTTGGTGTACCCAAGGGCAAGTTGTGTTGTATTCACTAGTGAGGGTTGAGTGAGGAGGAAAGTGTAGTCGTAAATGCAAGGGTAGGGTGAAGCCACAGATAGGGCTGAAAAGAATGAGAGTGTGATTTGGTAAGGTGGCATACAGTAGAGATTAGAGATAGTGAATATACAGTAATATTATAGCAACCAATGTAGAGTAGTATAGTGATATAAAGTAGATTTAATACAAGACAAAGAAGAGAAAATATGAGAGGAAACAAAGGATGGAGAAGAGAATAGACATGTTACAAGAGAAGAGGTGTGTGAAAGTGGTGGGTAAGAAAGTAAATAAACAAGTATACAGCTAGGGCTGTGTTGGTCTGACTTCTCCTCATTCACACCTGGGTGGTCTTGGTGGTCCTGGAGATTCTATTAGTTGGCTCTAGTGTTAAGTGTAGGTCACCCTCCGTGCTTTCCACTGATGCAAGGCCTGAGTCTCTCTGAGCCTCTGTATGTCCAACAGCAGACTCCACCCATGTATCAGTTGAAAGTAAATATTTTTAAAGTTATTCTTTGCATACATAAATCATGCTACATAGACTACTGAGCAATCTTTTTTCAAACATAAAGCAAACTGTTCACATGAAAACTCAATAAAAAGCTCAAATACATTTTTTATGTTAGCTAGTAATCTATCATGAAGACAGATAACAAATGACTAAATTCTCTAACTCCTCACAATAATAAATCAGATTTGACAGGGAATTTGAGATCAAGAATTTCTGATCTCAAATAAAGAATCACATAAAGAATCACAATAAAAAGCACTTACACACACACACACACACACACACACACACACACACACACACACACACACCATGCTTTTCAATGCGAGTCTTGAGACCCAATCCTTAATATTAGTCTACTTAGGTTAAACTACTCTCTTTTTTAAGACATAGCAAAGATACTTCTTTCCAAACATGTTTGGAATTTCATATGCGGTTTTTAAAACCAGAAACCTGCCAGGCCTGTTTACTCTATTCTTTGCTTTGGAACCAGAAGCTTTATTACAATCTTTCAGACCATTATTTAGTAGTATGAAAATGTAACCTAATGAATATACAATCAGGTAATTTTGCAAACAGAAACATTTTGAAGTTATGTTACAACAAAACATGGTTGCTTTTGCAGGGCTAGAGTAATCTGTTATTTATATAACCCATACCATATCTAACTGCACCAATTACAAAGAAAAACAACTTATTAAGTCAGAACACCTCAATTACCATTCTTACTCTAAGGTTGCCACTTGTGTGCTTGGAGAAGCTATGAAACTCTTTTACTCTTGGTATTTGCATCCATAAAACAGGGACAGAAATATCTACATGATTATGTGAGAAACCCAGGAGATTACACAGGAGAGTATGGCAAGCTCTAAACTCATGCATACCGAATGTGCCAATATTGTAGATAATGAAATAAAACAGAAAAAGGACAGACTGTTGCCAATATATTCATTAATAAACCAATGTTAAGTGGATTCTTAGACAATTCTGTCCTATATTTCATAATGTTCTTTAGACCTGAATGGTTATATCTTAGAGAAAGCTAAAAATTAATTAGAAAGAAAAACACTTCTAAAGTGGGGGGCAGTCCCTCTTCTGAGATAAGACTTCTTAAAAATGTATGTTTACAAATTCATTTATTCACATTTTTCCCACCTAGAATGGGACACACACCTCTAGACACTCCACAGCCAAACGCCAAGTCAGCCCAGGTCACCTGAGGGCTCCATCAGAGTCTACGCCTCAGCAACCAGACGGAAACCGGCTTTAAAAGCCTCAGCAGGAAATCTTTGTTTTTACCTTTCCTTTGGTTACAAACAGTACAGCAAATAAAAATCAATACATAGCTCCTATTTTCCACACACAAGCTCAAAGCCTGGCGTCAGTCGCGTGGCCAGTCTGCAAGAGGCTGGTCAGCTCAGAGCCCAGCACGGGAGGGAGCACAGGGCTGCCCCACCACGCAGCTCTCCAGACAGCGCCCCTCACACGAGTCGCACAAGGTGCAGCCGAGGTCTTGGACACAGCGGGCACTCAGAAATGTTTGCTTTAATCTTTCCAAATGAACTCACCCTTCGAAATGACACAACATAGAACGTGTCTCCTCTTCTGCGGAGGGCTTCAAAGAAGCCCTGATGGCTCCTGGGTGAAGCGTGATACACCTGCAGCTCACTCCCCGAGTTCCTACCGACATGAGAAAGGTAAAATGTTAATTAAGGTAAAAGTCTCACATTCTTCCCAATATTCACCCCGTTCTAAGGTTGTCTGAATTGTAAGAGTCTCTTTCAACTAGAAATAATTTTTATTTAAAAACTTATTTTAATTGACACATAAAAATCGTACATAAAGCCAGGCGTGGCAGCACCTCTGGTAATCCAGGTACTTGGGACACTGAGACAGGAGGATCGCAGGTTTGTAGCCAGCCTCAGCAACTCAGCGAGACCGTTTCCAAATCAAAAATAAAATAGGGCTGGTGTGTAGCCCAGAGGTAAACAGCCTGGGTTCAATCCCCAGCACCCCCCTACACACACAAATTGTACATATTTATGGAACAGCAAGCAATGTATTGATACATGTGTACACTCTGTAACATTCAAACCAGAGTAAGCCTGCTTGTCTCCTAAACAGTTATCATTCTTGAAGGTGAGACCATTCCGAACCCTTTCTCCTAGCCCGTGGAAGCATGCGGTTCATCTCCGTTACCCAGTCATCACTGCAACTGAGTACCAGAGCCTGTCTTTCCTGCCTGACTGTAGCCTAGAAGCCGCCGACCAATCTTTCCCCATCTCTCCTCCAGCTCTCCCAGCCTCTGGTGACCGCCATCTACCCTCCACTTCTATGGGCTCCACAGTTCACACCCCACACCTGTGGCCTGGCTGCTGTCTCCACTGCCGGCACCTGTGTAATGTGTGCATGCTTGTGTACATGTAAACATCACATTTTCATCATTTATCAGCTGATACACTTTTGTTGTTTTATTATAAACAGGCCGCACTAAACACACAAGAGCAGCAATTTTAATAACACTTTGAAAAGCCTAAGATCAGGATATTTACATAGTCCTATTTGCTAAAACTAAAATGTTCATTTTTGAATTAAGGTTCTAAAATGTAACAGATGATCAAGTATACTCCAAACATGTAAAAACAATAAAATTATGAAAAAATTTCTGCTCAAGTTTGCACGATTAAAAATTTTTGATAATAAAAATTAAACCTGTGGAAAAGCCATTTTTCACCATCCTGTCAAATATGGCCAGCTTGCCCGTGAGGCTCTGTGAAAGGTAGAAAGAGCCCAGGGTTTGGGAACAAAGCTCCCTGGGCTTGAATTCCTGTTCCATCTGCAAGTGGGTGTTCTGAGGGACACTGGCCTCTCTGAGCAGCCTCAATTTCCTCACTGGTAAAGTTAATGTAACCTTATGAAGTGTGCAGGATTATTATCTAGGTCAGAAGAGTTGTACGTGTTCAGGAGGAGACGTTTAAACTTCTACAAGTAAAACTTTCTTTTAAATCTTCAACATCTAAAGTGGCATTGTGTAGTGAGAAGTGAATTTTAAATCCAATCCTGGGGTCTACATTCCTGAAGACCTGTTCTGTGCCAGCAAGACACCTGGCACAGAAGGTAAAAATGACACCCTCCCAGGCTGGCAATGCAGATGCACATGGAGGACGGGAGCCTGTGCAACCTATGGCTTCTGGGAAAGCCATGACGCACAGCGTCCAGCTAGAGCTGTACTCAAGCTTGCGAGAGTCACCGTGGAAATTACCTGCCGCATTCCAACTGCTCAGAGGTGGGGACGGACATGAACTAATACAGAGCGAGAGACGGAGACGAAGTCAAGATGACAGGAAGCGTGAATCCTCTCAAACGCCAGACCGAGAGCTTCCACGCCCTTACCTGATGCTGGGGGTCTCTGTGTACTGCAGCGCCATCAGCTGGGAGTCTGAGCCTGCTTCCAGAGCCCCCTGGAGGAGAGACGCCATCACTCACTAGCTGCCACTCAGGGAAGGGAGACGAAGATCGCCCTACTCAGGGAAGGGAGACGAAGATCGCCCTACTGGTTTATTCTACATTGACACTTACTAAGCATTTACTAAGAATTCACATCGGTCTTGTGGATATTGTGATATATTAAGTGCATACCTAAATACTGACAAAGAAATGCTAACTCTAGGTCATATTCAGGGAGAAGAGATGAGGCTTATAGAGACTAAGAGACTTAAGGCATTTCTTAACAATGTTTCAAGGGAGAACAAAAGTTCAGACGAAGCACTGAAAGTTTTATGACTAAGCTATACAGGTATTACTGAACACGTAACAACTCAACTCTGTCTAAAGTAATTACGTTTTCCAAGTTAGAACAAGTTCCTAAGAAGTTTGTTCAAAACAAAACTAGATTCCCATTGTTAACTGAGTTAACCATGTCTTCTTGCCTAAATACACCTGTGAGTCAGGTACAAGGGCACACGTCAATGATCCCAGGACTTGGGAAGCTACACAGGGAGACTGTAGACTTGAGGCACAGCCTCAGTTTCAAAATTAAAATAAGACAATGCGAGAAACATAGCTCAGAGGTAGACTGCTTCTGGGTTTAATCTCCAATACCAAAAATAACATTTTTTCTTTTCTTTTCTTTCTTCGTTTTTAGAATGCCAGAGATTGAACCCAGAGGCAGTCTACCTCCGAGCTATACCCCTAGCCCTACTTTTTAGTATTTAATTTGAAACAGGATCTTGCTAAGTGGCACAGAAGGTCTCACTAAGTAGCTGAGGCTGGCTGGGAAGCTGTAATCTTCCTTTCTCAGCCTCCCAAGTACTGGATTATAACGCGTGCACCACCCACCCGCTAGAAATAAACAAATAAATACACCTATGGACTCTGTTTCAAAATAAATCAGGCTTGGTGGCACACACATGCCTATAATCACAATGCTTGAGAGGCTGAAATAGGAGGATTGTGGGTTTAAAGTCAGCCTCAGCAAACTAGTGAGGCCCTGTAGTATTTATATAAATATGAGAATGGGTGTAGCTCAGAGGCAGAATGCCACTGGGTTCAATCCTCAATACTAAAAATATTAAGATAAACAAAAAGGACTGAGGGGTGTAGCTTGGAGGTAGAATGTCCCTGAGTTCAAAGAGAGAGAGAGAGAGAAGAAAGCAGCCCTGTGGATTAAGTGTTGCTGATCCCTCCTTGTCAAGAGAACCGTGAGATCTGAAAGCATCCATGTCCACAACTGTACTACACTGCAGACCTCTCCACACAGCATCTGCTTGACACATCTCTCCTATTCCCGGTGTTTCTGTAACTGATCTTCAGAAGTGTAGGGTGTCTGAACCCAGGGGCACGTTACGATGGTTACATGGTGAGGTTCATCTGACTCTTGGCACTCACGCACCAATGCACCCCACAACCCTAGAATGGCCAGGAGGAAGGGCTGGAGGAGACAGCACAGCGCCCGGGTCTCAGCCAGGCCGCAGCTCCTCGGAGAGCACAGCTCACCGCCACGTGCCAGGTACCAGGAGTGGAGCTGCAGGACCAATGCCTGCCCTGCCGGGTTTCATCACTATTTTGGTCCTGCTCCTTCTATCCTATTCCTCCTCTGGAGATGCGAATGTTTACTCTTCCCTTTCTGTATCGGATGCACGTCACTTGCTGTTTGACTGTCACTACCTTTTACAGGGGCTCACACGAGAGTTCACCTCGAGTCTCCGGGGAGAGTTTGGGATTGTTCAGTGGTGCTGGGAACTCTCAGAGGACTGAAGGCATACTGGCATTGTGAGCTGGGTGTGAGCCTTAGGGGCCAGGGATGGGATGTGTCATTAGACATAAAATGACCCCTGAGGAGCTCATTTATTAATACTGAAGGTTGATTCCATTGAGTCATGAAGATTGTAAGCCAAACAGTGGATAACGGCTGTAATGGACTTGTGACTGGAGGAGGTGGTCCTGGGGCAACCCTGGAGGTGATAAGAGGCTCCTCCTCCTTCCCGTTCAATTTTGCTTCCGGCCTCCATGATGTGAGAAGCACAGCCATGTGCTCTCCCCGCCTGCCTCCCACCACCAAGCGTGGAGAGCCGTGGTCCCCAGCCTCACATGGACTGAGCATGAGAAATCTTTCTTCTAAGTTACGTGGTCAGTCTTTTAGATTATATCAGAACACTACTTATTTATGTAGTCATTTAATAAGTAGCAAATAAGCCAAAATCAAATCATACCTCACTGATAAATATAAGGTTCCAAATAAATTAAATTGCTGTTGAATGTTCATGCTTTCTTCATGAACACAGACTTCTTTCCCGAGTCTCAGAAGAGAGTGGGCAGACATTAAGGAAAGCTGGATTGAGATGTTGGGAAAGGAGAAACTGGATGCACAACTTACTATCTAGTATTCACACCAAGAACAACGAAGCCTCTGAGAACTGGCACCGCTTTACCATGTCAGCGATGAGGATGCGCAAGGGCAGCTCGGGCAAGGCCGTGAGCTAGGCCATGCACAGACACGAGGGTGTGCTCACTGGGGGTCCCTCCGGCAAGGCCGTGATCTAGACCCTGCACAAACAGGAGGCCGCGCCCACCGGGGGTCTCTCTCGCTCTTGAACGTGCAGCTCTGTTACAAGAGGCGGGCTCCACCTCCATGAGGCCTCTGTCGTCACAGACAAGTGCGTGCCCTAATGGTCCATTCCAACGGTTTTCTCAGTCGTCCCCTTTGTCGGCACTGCTCGGCCTCGCACAGTTCATCCTCCCCTTCTCCGGAAGCCTCTGCCTGGGCTTGGGGCACCACAGCCCATATTTCCTCCATCTTACTGCCGGCCACCCCCTCCTCCCCAGTGCTGGTTCTCTCCCTCAGCCCGGCGATCACTCTGGCTGGGCTCAGCTCCACACACTGCCTTCTTTCCTCTTCAGGGTCTCATTGGACAATACCGCCCTGAAGTCAGCTCCTGTCTCAGCCTCTCACCAACGTGCCAGACCTGGACATCTGATTGTCTGCCAGACCTCTCCATGTGCATGTCAAGAGCTGCACCAAATGCAACACACCTGAAAATTCCTGGCTCCTCTCCTCCCTCCTCTTTCCCCAGATTTGGGCTCAGGAAGACAGTGTCACTATTCATCCAGCACTTAGGGCACAGGGACCACTCTAAGTTCCTTTTTATTTCCCAGTGACAATTTCTAACAGCTCTACTTTCAAAATATATGTAGCAATCAGGTCCCTTCCTCTGCCTCTGCATCCACGATGCCACAACGGCCCCGAACCCTCTCACCTGGACTGCTGAAGCAGACCTGAGCTAGTCTTCCTGCTTCAGTCAGGCCCCGCCCAGGGCTGTCCTGTGGGGTGCCCACAGTGGCCTTTGAAAAATATAAATTAGGGCCGGGCATGGGAGCGCACGCTTGTGACCCCAGCAATGGGGAGGCCAAGACAGGAGGTTCACAGACAGCCTCAGCTACTTAGTGAGGACCTTTGCAACTCAGTGAGACCCAGTTTCAAAATAAAGAATGAAAACTAGGGCTGGGGGTGTCGCTCGGATCCCTGGCACCCCCCCCCCAATCAGGGGCTGGCCACATGGTTCAGTGACAGAGGGCCAGCTTAACAGGTGGGAGGTCCCAGGTGAGATCTCAGACAGACACACACACGTGCGTCGCTTTCTTGCTCAGATCCTCCCACGGTGGCACTGCATGCCCAGATGGAATCCATGTGCTCCCAATGCCCTGAAGCTGCTCTGACCTCAAGTCCACCATGTCCCCAGCCCCGCCTTCCGGCTCACTCAGCTGTGTGTGTGCGTGTGTGTACCTGGCCCTGGGCACCGGACCCAGGGGCCTTCTATCTCCAAGCCACACCCCCTACGGTTCCTTTTGTTTTTATTTTGATACAGGTCTAAGTTGCTGAGCATCTTGCTGAGTTGCTGAACCTGCACTCCTCCAGTCTCAGCCTCCCAAGGACTGGAGCTACAGGTACGCGCCACTGCACCTGGCTCTCACTCAGGCACGGTGTGACAGAGACGTAAAGAAAGGTGCTTACACACAGGCTAAGTAAGTGCGGTCATCAGTCCCCCGTGGCCAGCGCTACGCCCACGGGGCGCCCTCACTGACAAACCGCCCAGGTTTCAGCACCACGGCACTGCTCAGAGACACACCTGTAGGAGACGGGCTTTCTGCTGACCGTTCGTCGTTCTTCTTGACTTGGTCCTTTCCACCTCGTGTCTATGGACCCAACCTCGAAGTTCATGATTTAACCTGTAAAACAGCTTATTAGTTACACACTATGACAGAAATAAATGTCTTGTTCCTCTCAGTTAGAAATGGACTTAATCATTCTGTGGTATTCCAGGTATCCAGTTATCTAAGACGGCTTTTGACTTGAAAAAGCTAAGACACTTAATACTGAGTTGTTTTTAGTAAGGCATGCATGGCCCCTTCCATCCTAAGTGCAAAAACTGAAGAAAACCAGAGCAAAATATCTGCCAAATAATTAATACTAGATGCAAAGGTTTCCCACCAAGCAGTACGTCCTGATTCTGCTCTTCTGCTATGTATACAGAAGCATCAAGACGCTGGAGAACACAGATGATAACACAGAGGCGGAGCTCAGGAGACTGCTCTTGGGAGAAGGGAACAGTGAGCTCAAGTACGGAGGGGCAGGGTCGAATCCTTCAGCAGCGAAGACATGAAAAGGCTAGTTCAATGTAACTTCCTTTCTAGAGAAGCTGTGACGATGTTAGAGTAGCTTTATGAGTAATAACTGATTACTAATCACACATGCACACAAAAATAAGGCAATTTTGAGATTCAAGGATAGACTAACGGAAAAACTGCCTGGGAAAAAGCTGAGTGTGGTGAGGCACCTGGAATCCCAGCGCTTGGGAGGCTGAGACAGGAGGAGCGCAGGTTTGTGGCCAGCCTCAGCACCTTCCTGAAGTCCTCCCAACTTAGACACTTTTCAAAATAAAGAATAGCTGAGCATGGTGGTACACACTTGTAATCCCAGCATTTGGGAGGCTCAGACAGGAAGATCGTGGTTTAAGGACAGCCTTGGCTACTCAGTGAGACCCTGTTTCAAAATAAAGAATAAAAAAATAGGCCTGGAGGTGTAGCTCAAGAGGTAGAATGCCCCTGGGTTCCATACCCAGTACTACACACACACACACACACACACACACACACACACACACACACACACACACACACACACACAAAGAGAGTGCCAGGTATGGTGGTGCACACTTGTAATCCCAGCATTCAGGAGGCGGAGACTGGAGGAAAGCAGTTCACAGACAGTATCAGCTATTTAGCGAGGCCCTTCGCAACTCAGTGAGACCCTGTTTCAAAAACTAAAAAAAGAAAGAAAGGAGGAAAGAAAGAAAGAAAGAAAGGAAGGAAGGAAGGAAGGAAGGAAGGAAGGAAGGAGGAAAAAAAGAAAGAAAGAAGGAAGGAAAGAAAGAAAAAATAAAATAGGGCTGAGATTATAGCTCAGAGGTAGAATGTCCCTGGGTTCAATCTTCAGTACCACACACACACACACAAAAAAAAGAATGCAAAGACAAAATTAATAAGCAAGGCACGATGGCGGGACAGTATCTCCAGAACCACACACCCTCTTCTAATGACTACCTCCCCATCTGAAGGAAACGGCGCCCTCTCCCATGGCTGCCACCATCCACAAGCCTGGCATTGACCCTGAATTTCAACATGGACTTCATCCCCAGTTTTGAAGTCAAGTACACTGAAGTCGAGAGCCATCACATCGGATGGCCCATCGCGATCTCTGTCCAGCAGCTGGGGAAGCTGGACTAGAACTGACAGCCCTGGGATTATTCACAAGTCACTGGGAGAGTCCCCTGGGTGCCCAGAGTGACACTCCCAGGTTCCACAGCGAGCGTGGCAGCCGCACGCGCAGCACTCCTGTGGCCGCCTGGACACTCACCGGAGGGACTCTGTCATGTTGATCAGGGGCTGGCAGGGCGGTGGAGGGATGTACAGCAGCGGCTCCTCCGTCAGCACCATCAGAGCCTTGTCGTTTGAAACGGAGTGATCGTGTCTGAAACAGACAGGCACCAAGTTGTCTCCTAGTTTCTTATGGTCCTAAGAAGTTTGCTATAAGGACAGCACCCCTAATACTAACTTCCCATCCAAGTCAATGTACAGTAAACAGAACACGATGCAAGACAGAAGTAAATGTAATAGGAAAAGGACAGCCATGCAGCACACTCGACGCTTTGTGGGTTTCTACAGAGAGCAGCGATTCTCGTTTGCCTCGTTTGTTACTTCTTATTGAGCAGTTAACAGGTGCCAGGAAAGAGGGTACCATGACAACAGGTGGCTTGTGACTTCAGTGAGCTCAAGGCATTCAGTTCTGCTGGAACAGAGGAGGTGGCGAGGGACCAAGGGAGAGCGCAGCCACAGGGAGGGAGCAGTGAGGGCCAGGCGCACGGCCTTCCAGCCTGCGGTAATGGGCTCAGCAGTCTCACAGCAGCAAGTGTGAGTGAGGGGTAGGTGCGCGACATCAGACCCTTGGCAGGAGAAGACTGAGCGAGCTGGGTGTAAAGTTTAAAATCATGGACCAACCTATCACTGACCAGCTACTGCACCTCCTCAGGAGGTCCCCTTCCTAGTCACCATGGAGACCGCATCCCATGAATTCACATCTAGACTGAGGTAGGCAGCGGAGCCGGAGGGGGAAGTTAGGCTCCGCACCAGGCATGGGGCACACCCGTTGTCACGGGCTTGGGTCGCAGGCCGAGGGTCGCAGTCACCCTCAGCCACTCGGCCAGCCCGTTTCAAAATATGAAATCTGACAGCGCCAGAGTGGAGTGGGGGGCTTCGAGGTAAAATGCCCCCGGCTTCAATCCCCAGTGCCACAAAAAAGGGAAGGAGGGGACACAGGGCTCCTGCTTAAGCACAGATATCAGGGGGACACTTGCAGGAAACTGATGGGAGGTAAACAAGAAAAAGAACAAGTTCCACCAAGTTTGAAAGTGTTAAGGTCATAAAGACCAATGAAGACACGAATCTGGAGACCTGAGAAAAAGTCTGGAATAGAAAGATAAATTTCAGTCGTCAGGATTCTGTGCAAAATTATGGATGAGTCACTCAGGCAGAAAGAGAACAAAAAAGTTCACATAGGAAGAGTGTACCAAAAAATGTCTGTGGCTGAGACTGTAGCAACAGGAAAGACACATGTTCAGGGAGGGTGCACAAGGCAGCCTAAGGCTGGGGAGAGACAGGCAGAGACAGGAGTTTCCATCCAGTCTGGCAACACCGAAACCACTGGTCCCCTCAACAAGAATGGTTTGGCAGAGTAGAAAACTTCATGTTAAAAGTCGGATCATTCTTGGCGTCCTCTCTTCTGGGTAGGAGGGTTAAGTAGGGCTAAGTTGTTTGGAATAAGGCAGAGATGCTGGCACACACGTAATATGACTGTACAACATTAAAAAAAAGAGCAGCCTAAAATTAAGTGTTGAGGGAGAAGAAAACTAATCTGTGCTCAGTAAATGTACACCCTTCTGAATGCCTACAAGCAGCAGCTGCTAGGATACACTAGAAAATCAAAAACAATGCCAGGCGTGGTGGCGCACACTTGTAATCCCAGGAATTGGGAGGCTGAGAGAGGAGGATCGCAGGCTCGAGGCCAGCCTCTGCTGCTGCAACATAGAGAGACCCTATTTCAAAATCAAGAATAAAAAATAGGACTGGGGGTGTACAATGCCCCTGAGTTCCATCTCTAGTACTAAAAAGTAAAAAACAAAGACCTGGCACATGTACATAACTTTAAAAATCCTGCCTGCATACTTACAAAAACACTCACTGTGCTCCATGAGAAGGGCCCAAAACTGCTTTGGAAAAGATATTTCTCATCTATAACTTTCTTTCCATATGACAAACCAGTAATGATTTCTGCACATCTGTGCTGACTGGCTTTGTTCTAACAGCCAAAAGTATTTTAGAGAAAGGAACAAGTCTGATAGGAGAGGTTCCAGGACAGGGAGTGGGTGGAGCCACGGGAGAGAGGAGAGGGAGAATCCAGGCCAGCCCCAGTCTGGAGACACTTACACCCACGCTGACCCAGTGACAGCCAGCGCGCCGGGCTGCTCCAAACCACTCCACATCCAGAGAGAAGTCCAGCAAATAGATCACAAAGGGGAGGGCGGACGAGGAGCTGGCTCAGGAGAATCCCTGAGTAGAGACAGGCCGTGGCTGGCCACTCTTCCTCCTGTCCACGCCGGCCTGGCTGTGGCTCTTGACGCGAGCATTACTAACACCACTTTTCCTTCTTAAAAGTGGCCCAGTATGGTTGATAATTACACTGTCATATTACTTATATATCACCTATTCCTAACATTGAAAAAACATGTAGCTGATTATTAAATAGGCAACCCCAATATTATGAAATATTATAAACTATGGGGTTATAACCTACTTTTTTGTTTGAACTGTAATTCTCCTAAAAAATTAAACATAAGATGAAATAAGCTATATTAAAAAACAAATAGAGCCAGGCAGGGTGGTGCACACTTATAATCTAGTACTCGGGAGGCTGAAACAGAAGGATCATAGATTCAAGGACAGCTTCAGCAAGTAGCGAGATTCTCAGAAACCTAGTAAGATCTTGTTTCAAAACAAAAACTAAGAAAAAAAATGGCTGGGGGTATAGCATGGTGGAAGAATACCCCTACATTCAATCCCAGGAAAACACACACACACACACACACACACACACACACACACACACACACACACACACGAAAGCAGAAAAGGAGAATTAATCGATTATAAAGTCTTCCATAAAAGCCCAGAACTGGATGGTTTTGCTCAATTCTTCTCAAACTATTCCAATAACTGAAAGAGAGGAAAGCGTTCCAAATGCATTCTGTAAGACTAACATTACCCTGATATCAAGATCAGACAAGGACACAACAAAAAAAGAAATCTACATATTAATATCCCAGATGAACACAGATACAAAAATCCGCAACAAAATACTATAACTAGAATCTGACAGCACATGGTGAAGATTATACACCATGATCAAGTGAACTTTATCCCAGGAATGCAAAGATGGTTCAACATATGCCACATCCACAGAAAAAGGGCAAAACCCATCTCAACAAATGGAGATAAAGTCTTTGATAAAATTAAACATCCCTTCATGATTAAAAATACTTCAGAATTTAGTTACAAAAGGAACATACCTCGAGCCGGGTGTGGTGGCGCACACTTGTAATCCCAGCATTCGGGAGGCTGAGACAGGAGGATCGCGGTTCGTGGACAGCCTCAGCTACTTAGTGAGGCCCTCTGCAACTCAGTGAGACCCAGTTTCAAAATAAAGAATAAAAATAGGGCAGGGGGTATAGTTTGGAGGTCAAATGCCTCTGGGTTCCATCCCCAGACCAGCCCCCCCCCCCAAAAAAAAGGAACATACCTCAACACAATAAAGGCTGTTTACAAAACCTACAGCCAGCATCGTACTGAATGGGGAGAAGCAAAATACCTTCCACTCAAATGAAAAACAAATCAAAGGCACTCATCTGTATCATCCTTATTCAACAGCACATTGGAAATCTTAGCCAGAGTAACATAATAAAGCAAGAGAAGAAACAAAAGCTGTCCAAATTACTACATGGAGGAGGCCAACTATCCCCGTTTACAGAAAACATGATCCCGAACCAAGACAGGGCTAAGGATTCTACCAGGAAAAAAAGTTAGAACTGATAACTTAGTATGATTGTAGGATATAAAACCAACGTACAAACATCAGTCACCTTGCAATTTCAATTGTGTTAAACAGGTTTCCTGATATTGGCCTTACAAATGGACAGGTGTTTCAGTAACAGCACTGCTCACTGCAATTCAACACTCGGGAGATTCAGGGAAGAACAATCTTGATCCTATCAGCTGACAGCTATGATCCTAAGCCTTGTTATATCTAAAACTTCAGCCAATATGGAAGAGATGCTTTCTGCTTTCACAAGTGAGCAAAGGGCTCCTTGTGAGACTTACTGTTTGTTCCAAAGGAGAAAGAGTATCTAAGAAGACACTGGCAGAAGCCATCAACATTTCTTTGGATAAGCTCAATTTAAAAATACTTAATAGAGGCAGGTGTGGTGGTCCACGCCTGTAATCCCACTACTTTGGAGATTGACACAGGAGGATACCAGGTTTGAAGTCATCCTCAGCAACTGAGTGAGACCCTGTTTCAAACTAAAACATGCTATAGGGCTGGAAGTGCAGCTCAGAGGTAGAACAACCCTGGATTCAATTCACACTAAAAACAAATAAACAAGAATTACTTTCACAGTCAGTGAAGTTGAAAAGAACTTAATTAGTTCTTCAAATCTGAAAAGTCTAGTAAAAAGTTTAAAGTACTTTTTTATTCTTTAATATGGCAACCTTCTTAAAGTTAAATGGCTTCTATTCACTCATTAGACAAATACTTATTGAGAACCTTATCATGGCAAGTTCTGTAGGCTTAGGGTACATCAGAGAACAAAGTAAAGACCCCTGCATCTACTCAGGTGATGAGAGAAGGCGATGAGAAGTCACCAGGGATCGAGTCAGCGTAAGATCGAAGGGAGCAGAACGGGCATCGGAGTTGATGCTAAGGCATCAGTTATCATCTCTGTGCTCTTAACCCATTGTGCAAACCAAAGAAATACAGTCAAAATGGAAACTGTCAATGTTTCCTTGGTCTCTGTGTCTCTATGATTATTTTTCTTTTTGGTACTAAGGACTGAATCTAGGGGCATTCTACCTCCAACCCATAATCACAGCCATTACTATTTTACAGAATCTCACCAGGTTGCTCAGAGTCTTGCTAGATTTCTGAGGCTGGTCTTGAACCTGCCATCCTAGTGTACTTAGCCCAATACTAGAATTATAGTGTGTGTCACCACACCCAGCTAAGTCCTTTAATTTTGAATGAAGCACACAATGGAATGTTTGGCAGTGACCACAGTATTCATTAAGATTTAAGAGAATCTACCCTCAACACAATCCCAGTTGAAAACAAATAAATACATAAACATGCTAAACAATCAGCAGCCTTTTTCTACACCAATAACAAAATTGCCAGGAAAGAAATCAAAAATGTAATTCCATTCACAATAGCTATAATAAATAAATTTTTAAAATGTAAAAGCTTAGTAATAAATTTAACCAAGTAGATCATCTCCACAATAAAATATACAAAATGCTGATGCAAATATTCATAGGAGACACAAAAAATGAAAAGATATTTTATCTCCATGAATTGGAAAAATTAATATTAAAATTTCCATACTATTCAAATCAATCTGTAGATTCAATGCAATTCCTACCAAAATATCAATGTCACTCTTCACAAAAATAGAAAGCATATTCCTAAAATCTGTATGGAGTTACAAAATATCCCAAATAGGCAAAATAATCCTGAGCAATAAAAGCCAAACAGCACAGTTCTGGATAAAAACAGACACAGACCACAGAAGCACAACAGACGACCCAGAAATGATGCTAGCCAACTGACTTCGGGACAAAGGCAGCAAGAGCATACGTTGTAGGAAAACATTTTTCTTCAGTAAGTAGTGCTGGAAAAACTGGATGCCCGTATTCAGAAGGAGCCAGAGCCCTCTTCCACACTCACCATCTAAGAACTCAACTCAAGATGGTGAGCGGCCTGAGACTGTGAATCAGCTCGAGGAAAACACTGCAGAAATGCTTCAGGACCTTGGTTTGGGCAAACGGATCTGACCCCAGTGCTCAGGCACAGAGCAAAAAGTAACACATGGGATTACATCCAACCTGAAAGTGCAGGCTGCAGAGACAACTAAGGGAGGAAAGGGAAACTGCGAGAACGACTCATCAGTAAGAACTGACACCCAGGACACAGAAGGGCCCAACCGCTCACGGCAAAGCACCGCACCTCCGGATTCTAGAGGGCTAACAACCTCTCAAGAGGCTATGCGTGTAGCCTCGCTCAACAGTGTGGGCGCACAGAGGGAAAACCAGAAGGAGCTGCCCCCTACGGCCCCGGCTTGTACAGCCTCAGAGAGCCGAGCACAAATCACCTTGACTCATTTCAAGAATTATACTGTGGAATGGCTGCCATACCATGACACCTCTTTGCGTTATTAGTCAAGGCCCTGACTCCATTTGGCTCTAATAAAAATTGTAAAAAACGGAGGGAAATGTTTATAGAAGCCTGCAGCTCTAAAAATGTACACTATAACCATCTTCTAACTAATGGAATATAGGGATTATATTTTCATATAATTATAAGTCTGTGCCATCAGCAAACAATGTGAAAAATTGCTAAGTAGATGTTACATTTTAACATGAGAGGGATTCAGAAAAGATTACAACAAACAAGTATAATTCATCTTACATAATGACTGCACATAGGTTCAACAATCATCGATTCATTATCTACACAGGGACGATACAGCAACACGTATGAGATAAATTAAATGTACAAACAGAAGATAGATAAAATAAAGAACCGAAGATGGTGTACTGTTTCAACATGTACATGTTGATGCACACAAACTGAGAATTTATGGTTACATCTCACAAAAATTATAAAACTGGGAAAGATTGCAGAGTAAATGTATTCTTAGAATTAATCTTAAAAAATTATTAGTGGCCAAAGTGATTCATCTAATCTACTAGTCACAAATGTACACAAATCATTAGATATAAAGTTACACAAGATGAAATTCTGCTCTTTCATTGAACCAATTAGACCAACACACTACCTCACCTGTAGTTGCTTTTCTGGATGATACCATCTGATGTGTCTTGGGCTTCTTTAGCAGAAAATCCTAAAAGATGCCTACTTTGATGTGCAGGGCTCACACCATGGTTCTTTCTCCTGGAATCCTGTTCCAGCATGCTGACAAAAAAATAAATAAAAAGAAGCCAAAGGTGAAATACAAACATCACATAAATGCATAGGCTACATGTAGCTCTAAAGCAAACCAGACCTCTTTTGTGGTCCACACATACAGCAAAAATGCTAGGTACAGAAGTCCAAACAGTGCGTTGATGCCTTTAAATATTCCAGACCTGGTGACCTGTCCATTTCAAAATAATTTATAAGTTTTTCTAAGAATAAAAGAGCCGTATTT
The DNA here is from genome assembly GCF_963383645.1 of Muscardinus avellanarius. NCBI lineage: Eukaryota > Metazoa > Chordata > Mammalia > Rodentia > Gliridae > Muscardinus > Muscardinus avellanarius. The sequence continues at coordinate 109,712,398 of NC_137788.1, read as the reverse complement.
TAAATAAAATGTTTAAACAGAAGCAGCGCTCCGTATTAAAGCCCCAAGTGGCTAGAGTGTGGATCTCAGGTGCCCTCGGGCCATGGTGGAGGCCTGGCCCTACGGGAGGGAGGCTGGAGCCTGGAGGCCCAGTGGGAGGGAGCTGGTCTCTGCAGCGTGCCCGAAGGGGAGGCTGGCACCCCACCCTCCTCCTCTCTCTTTCACTCCCCAACCACGAAGAGGGAACCGTGTCACCTGCTGCGGGCATCTTTTGTGACATCTGGTGCTACCACAGTTCCGAAGCTGTAGGGACAAGTGACCACAGACTGAAACCTCTAGAATCATGAGCCAAAGTGTGCTTGTCCTCAGGTATCTATTACAGTAATGGAAAACTAACACACGTTATACAAACAGGAATACACAGGACATATTTACAAGCCAATTCTAAACCTGGATCTTAATTGATAGACTTGAAAAAAATCTTTACAACATGTTCACAATCAACAAAATATTTTGAACAAGGGACTCAGTGATGGCAAAACTTAGGATCCAAACAGTCTGAGTCTTAATTTTTCTGTGTGTGTGTGTGTGTGTGTGTGTGTGTGTGTGTGTGGCAGAAGGGATTAAATCCGGGGCTTTCTACTTGGGTAGACCCTAGCTCAATTTTATGATTTACCTACTGGCCCAGAATAGAGTTTGAAAAAATTTTCTTAAGAATATTTTGAAGTTTTTCACCTGTTAAACTTGTTCAGTTTTTGATTATTATTGTTGTTTGGCCTCCATTCCCTACAGATTTTAAGTTTTAAAATAAAATTTCTAAAAACTTTTTTGAAAAGAAATTTTTCTTAAGCTTAAATACAGAGTAGCTGACTTCATTTTTCAGCAAAAAGAAACTAAGTACTTAAACTCTGTGAAATGACCCATAAAAACAAGCCCAGCAACGTGAAGAACTGCAGGCTCATGGTCCCCTTGCTTTTGCCAAGGTCAGACTGGTAAGCTCCTCAGCTCCCTGTCAAGAGTCAGAGCTGCCGAAGTCTGACTGTGACACTGCAAACATAAAGACAGGAAGCTGGCAGCCCTTATAATGATCAAGTGGATGAAAGGCTATAAGAAAATTACTGTCCAACCTGGGCCTGATGGCCAATGCCTGTAACTCCAGTACCTGGGAGGCTGAGACGGGAGGATTGCAGGTTTGAAGCCAGCCTCGGCAACTCAGCAAGGCTCTCAGCAACTTAGACTGTTTTCAATTAAAACATAAAGTAGGGCTGGGGGTGCAGTTTGGAAGCAGAATGAGCCTGGGTTCCACCCTCAGTACCACACACATTTACACAGAGATGAGAAGAAGACAGGAAATTAAAGATGGACGTCCCAATCCTGGCATCGGTGGCTCTGTGTCCTCCAGATACCCATTAACTTGGTGTGCTGGTTGGACTGGGAACGTCTCCTGAAGGGCTGGCGTTCTGGAGAGTCACTGTGACCAAGCACAGGCTTGTGTCCTCAGCAGTGGACACTTACTGTAACGGATTAGGCAGGCGGCAAGCTGGCCGGAGGGTGTGGCCTTAGGAACTCGCCTTTGTCTTTGAATCTCCTGTTTGTTCTCTCTTACCTTGGCCTCTATAATTTGTGAGCAGAGCCTTGCTCTCTCTTGTTACTTATTCATTGGATTAATAAAGTAATTTAATAAATCTTTATTTAAAAAGGGAGGGAGGAAGGGAGTATTGGGGATTGAGCCAGGGGCATTCTATCTCCAGCTATACATTCCCAACCCTTTTTATTTGTCATTTTGAAACAGGGTCTCACTAAGTTGCTGAGGCTGGCCTTAAACTTTCTATCCTCCTATCTCAGCCTTGCAAGTCCTGAGATGACAAGCATGTGTCACCATGCCCAGCTAAAGTCTTTATTTTTTAGTAAATTAACCTGCTTTCCTATGGTACAAGCAGATCGATTTTAGATGGAAGCCATCTCAGCAGGTGAGACTCATACTGGTTTTCACCCTCCAAAGAAACCATATGCTGCTGTTATTCAGAATCACGCATCAAAAGCTGAATGATTTTAAACTGAGAAAAGCACAGAGACCTTTAGGTTTTAATGTGGGAAGTGTGCAAACTCTGGAGGGAAGATGTGTGGCCAAGACGTGACTCTGAGACTCCCTGCTGTACAGCCCAGAGAAGGCTGGTTAGCAACATCACCAAGCCCTGACTCTTCACATGTAAAGTACAAAAAAATAGCCAATGTCTTGCAGAGTTTCCCGAGACTCTGATGAGGCGGTGCAGGCAGAGGTGCTCTGTGGTACCCATGGGGCCACAGCAGCTGGTGACGCTGCTGTCTGGCCAGGCTGGTCAGCAAGTGATGAGTGACCCTCTGAACCAAGGTCCCGGCCTGTGCCCACCACACTGAGTCCGGTCTCAGGAAGCACAGGTTTGCTCTGAACCGAGTTCTGGGCCCGCCACCCCAGGCCCTGGGCCCACGTCCACCACACTGAGCCTGGTCTCCATAGAGAAGCAGGTTTGCTCTGAACCGAGGTCTGGGCCCACCACTCCAGGCCCCGGGCCTGCGCCCACCACGCTGAGCCCAGTCTCAGGGAGCAGGTTTGCTCTGAACCAAGGTCTGGGCCTGCCACTCCAGGCCCCGGGCCTGCGCCCACCACACTGAGCCCAGTCTCAGGGAGCAGGTTTGCTCTGCCTCTCCTTCGAGTTGCCCATGCATCGTTACTCCCCACTGCTCAGCCCACACATCTCCATGCTTCCCCTCTCACCCCAGCCTGCCACGGCCTTCCCGGGCCAGGAACACCCTTCAGGACGTCCAGGCCGCTGCTCACATCCCGGCTGGCGTGTTTCTGCTCACGATGACCACTGCTTAAAGCTGCGGCCTCACATCCGCAGGGCCGAGCCCACACTGCCCCTCTGCCCAGGGAGCCACACAGTCACCACACTTGGAGTGCTCTTTGTCTTTTCTCTCTGCAGTGAGTCGAGGGGCACAGAAACCTGTTTCATTCCAGGCCAGTACCTAGCTCATAGGAGGCATTTCTTTTCCTTTCTTCTTCTTTTGTTGTTATTTTCTAAATAACAAATCATTGAACTTGACGTATATTCTGCCTTTTGTCAAGAAGAAAATCCACATCTTCATTTCAGAGAACCTAACCTACAACTCGAGGATGGCAGGTGGCCGGGGCTCGCTGATGCACTACCTCCAGGGCCTGCCTTCAGCCCAGCTCTGCCCTTGACAGACTCTCAGTCCCTTCTGAAAATAAAGAGTGAAATCTACAGACACTATCAGAAAAGAGACCAATTACTTTGCCAAGGCTCCCTCCCCCATGGAACTGGAGATTGAATCTGGCGCATTCTACCCGAGCTACACCCTCAGCTCTATGTTATTATTTTGAAACAGCATCCTGCTAGGTTGCTGAGGCTGGCCTTGAACCTGCGATCCTCCTGTCTCAGCCTCTGAAGTACTAGGATTACAGGCATGCACCGCCACATCCGGCTACAAGAACATGTTTAATGATCATGAATAAATTAAACTATCTGGGAAAGGATGCCCACCTCCCCCGTCCCAGGTTTAGGACACCAGGTACTTAACATGGGGTACTTAACACCGGGTAATTAACATGGGGTACTTAACACCAGGTACTTAACAGCGTACCCTGTTTCCTCAGTTCATCTGTCACTTTGATAAATGTGGAAAATACTTTTAGCCAAGAATTTGAATTAGAGTCCATTTGAAAATCTGGCTGAACAAACTATGTATCCTTACTTGGTGGTTTGGGTTCTGACAGCTCTACGGTAATTTTTAACCTACCGCCAATAATGATTTCATGCCGCAAATGTGCTTACGAACCGAAAAGAAAAAAAAAGAAATGGAAACAGATTTCAGGACAAGTTCATTGCAGAATAAGAAGCTAGAAATCTTCCTGTAAAATAATAAAAAGTTGACAAACTAAGAAAATGCAGGAATAAAGACATTTTATTTTTAACCAGCTCCAGGCGACTCCAAGTCAAAGCCATATGCTCTGCAGTCAACTTTTCCTTAAGACCTAGTCTCGTAAGAAAACCACAGCACAGCTGGCCCTTTGGTAGTCTGAATATTCTTCCTCACCCACGTCCAATGTCTCAAACTAGACAGATTCCAGATCTAGTGAGGCATATCACCTAACGCAGAACAAACAAGGAAAAGCGCCCTCCACTTCAAACGCTTGTTATGTTCTAAAGACCCAACATACTTAAACCTCCTTGGGATGAAAAATGTATCTACTGGGCAAATTTGTTTGTCATATATTGCTTTCACTAGGACCTGTGCTAATAAGGCACAACAGTTCAGTCTTGCATTGAACATCTAAAAGAACAGCATTAACTTCATTATGGTAATAGAGTTTACACTCCCAAATTTAAAATACTTTGGAAGTCAGTCTGTCCAAACTTAATTTTGTGGTATATCAGAAAAGCACAGACCGGGCTCACAATCTGGCCCAATGGTGCTGCTTTGGGTCTCTAGACACACAAGCCCGCTGACAGGAAGCTTGTCAACAAGTACCTTCCAGGTGGAACCAAGGAGGGCGACTGGGAAGGCCTGCTCCTCTGTGCGTCACCCTCCATAAGACCCTGCAGACAGCACCCCAGCCCTCGCTACCTGCCACTCTCCTGGCCACGCCGCCAGCCTCACAACCCCCCTCGTGTACGTGACTCGCTGTGGCTGAGCCTTTTGCGCCCCTTCATGATGGCGACTCGTCCTTCCTGTGCTCCTCGCTGTCACTCAGCAGGCTCAGGCTCCTCCGTGGAGACCGCCCGCTCGCCAGTGGTCCAGAGACACCGTGGAGTGGCCAGCCAGGTGCGGGCTGGCCCTCTACCTGTGCTCTCAGGTCCTCACTCACACCCCACGACATCACCCCTCGTCCCACATCTCGCGGTGCTCGCCCTCCAAGTCCCCACCCCACCGGGTCATGAGCCACGCGAAAGCACGGCTTGCACCCAGTTAGCCATTACACACCCACTGCGACTGAACCTAAGGAGCATCGACCGATGGGCACGAGAACGCTGAGCAGCAGCACCTACAACACAGAGCCGTCACTTACGTCATGGGTCCGTAGTTCAGTAGTATGAACGCCAGCACTATCATCACACAGACAGCTCTTCGCTTTGGACTTGGGACTTTAAGCCTCTGGTTCTAAAAGAAATTATCACATAAAATTCAATTAAACTACTCAGCAATCCCACAAAACAGCGAGAATGGTCCTCGTTATCGGGCATATGAATACCTTTTCTTTTGTTATATTCTTTTATTGGCACAATTAATTATACATCCTAGAGAGATTCAAAGTACTGTAACATACGTGCACACAGCACTTGGGGTGTCCCCTCTGTAGCCCACCCCTTCCTCAGACTGCTAGTGAGACCTCGGTGCACATACGTGACCCATCTGCCCTGTCCCCCAGCCCTCCCTACCACCCACTGCCACTGGGCTCTCATTTGTAGTCTCTTTAGCTTCCTATGTTTGTTCTAGCTTCCACATACGAGAGAAAACACAGGACCCTTCACTTCTGGAGACTGGCTGGTCTCGCTTAGCAAAACACTACTGGCTCCATCCATATCCTGCAAATGACATCATTTTGTCCTTCTTTACGGCTGAGTAGAATTCCATTGTGCGCAAATACCAAATTTTCATGATTCCTCTGCTTATGGACACCCCGGCTGAGTCCATCGCGTGGCTACTGTGAACTGTGCTGCTATAAACTTGGGTATGGATGTATCACAACAGTGGTCTAACTTCAACTCCTTTGGGAGACTGGGAAGCAGTACAGCACCGTCAGATGGTGGTCCCATTCCTAGGGTCCTGAGGACCCTCCACAGTGATATCCACACTGAGTGTTCAATCCACATTCCCACCAACAAGGTATAAGAGTTCCTGTTTGCCCATCAGCATTTTTTTTTTCTTTTTTGTGGTACTGGGGAATTGATTCAAGGGGCATTCTAACTTTAAGCTACACCTCCAGCCCAATTTTCTTTATTATTTTGAAACAGGGCCTCACTAAGTTCCTGAGGCTGGCCATACACCTGCGATCTTCCCAACTCAGCCTCCCGAGTATTGGGATCACAAGCTTACGCTCCCATGCCCAGCTCCCACTAGCATCTATTATGTTTGCATTCTTGATGACTACCATTCTAAATGCTGTTGGGTGGGAGCTCAGAGTGGCTTTGATTTGCATTTCCTGAAACTGCTAATGATACTGAGCATTTTTCATTTATTTATGGCTGTTCTTTCAAGAAGTCTTTATGAAGTTCAATAGCCCATTTTTAATTGGTTGTATGTATGTTTGCTGTTAAGTTTTTTGAGTTCTTTCTATATTCTAAGATGTTAGTCCTCTATCGTAGGAGTACCTATATCAGAGGACTAGTTGGCAAAGATTTCTCCCAATCTACAGGCACTCTCTTTCGACTCCTGACTTCTTCCTATAATGCACAGAAGCTTTCTAATTTGATGGCAACCACTTATTGATTTTCTATTTGATTTCCTGAGCTTTAGGGATCTTGTTGAGAAGTCTCCACCAGTCCCTATAAATTGGAGAGTTGGTCTCACACCTTCTTCTGGTAATTGCAAAGTTTCAGTTGAATTTCCAGGTCTTTGATCCACCGTGAGTTGACTCTAAGGCAGAATGAACGATGGGGTCTAATGTCGCCCTTTTTCGTATGGCTACCCAGTTTTCCTGATACCATTTGTTTAAAGCCTGTCTTTTCTCTATGCTTTTGGCACCTTTGTCAAAAATCAACTGGCTTAAATTTTTGTAAGGATTTGTCTATCTTCTATTTTATTCCACTGGTCTAGGTGTTTGTCTATGTACCAGTACTATGTGGTTCTGGTTACTACAGCCCTGTGCTATAATTTGAAGCCACGTATTGTGATGCCTCCTGCATGGTTCTTATTGCTCAAAATTGCTTTGGCTAGCCGGGTATGGTGGCACATGCTTGCCACACCCAGTATTTGGAAGGCTGGAGATTGGAGGATCATGGTTTGCAGACAGCCTCAGCTATTTAGTGAGGCCCTTTTGCAACTCAGTGAGACCCTGTTTCAAAATAAAGAATAAAAAAATAGGGCTGGGGGTGTAACTCAGAGGTAGAATGTCCCTGGGTTTCATCCCCAGTATTGTAAAAATTAATAGTAAAAATTGCTTTGCTTTGGCTATTCTGGGCCTTTGTTCTTCCCTATGAATTTTAGGACCATCTTCTCCATCTCTGTGAAGAATGATACTGGTATTTTAGTAAGAAATGCACTGAAATATGTAGACCGTTTTTGGTAGTGTGGCTATTTTGACCATATTCATTTTGCCTACTGAAGAACATGGGAGGTATTTCCATTTGATGAATACCTTTTCTTTTTCTTTTTTTTAAAGTGAGGAAATATCTCTTTTCAAAAGACTAGAATAGTACCTTCCAAGTTCTCTTTTCCAACAGAGGGAGAGAGAGATGCAGGAGAGAAAAAACAGCAGAGTTCAGTATCTTACATTTTAGGCCCCACGGCTTGTTTCCGTCTTTTTGTGTGTGTGGGTCTGGGGATGAACCCAGGGGCATTCTACCTCCGAGCGACACCCCCAGCCCCATTTTTTACTCTTTATTTTGAAACAGGGTCTCACTGAGTTGCAGAGGGCCTCACTAAGTAGCTGAGGCTGTCCTCGAACCACGATCCTCCTGTCTTGGCCTCTCGAATGCTGGGATGACAAGCGTGCCCACCACACCAGCTTATTTCCCCGTCTTTAAATCACTGTTTTCACCAACACTCTGGACTCTATCCTGTGCATGGGGGAAGACAAAGGACAATGTAAGAGACGCCACTCAAAGGGCAGCCTCTGGCCCAGGCCTGCACTACAGGGAGTCCTGCAGGCAGCAGCTTCCAGGAACAGAACGGCAGGGAGGATGGCCCTCTTGGGAGAAGGATGGCATGGAAGGCAAAAGACACCACAGTGGCCGGGTGGGCACAGAAAAGAGTGCGCGCCTCTAGTATGCAGTGTGTTCTTTCTTAGTTTTTTGTGGGTCTGGAGATGGAACCCGGGGGCATTCAACCTCCGAGCTACACCCCCTGCCCTATTTTTTATTCTTTATTTTTGAAACCGGGTCTCAATGAATTGCAGGGGGCCTAAGTAGCTGAGGCTGTCTGTGAACCATGATCCTCCTGTCTCAGCCTCCCGAATGCTGGGATTACAAGCGTGCGCCACCACGCCCAGCTAGTGTGTTCTTTTCTGGAAGGGAAGAGCTGGCAGGACATACTGTACCCATGTTTTCCTAGCATTTCTGTTTTGCATAATTTAAAATGCCAAAGTTTATCAACTCACTTATCAAAGAAAAAAAAAAGAAAACAAACGTCAGCCCACCTGGCAGGCCCAGCCCCCGCACCCACCTCTGACACGACTTCATCCAGCTGCCGCTTCAGGGACCCATTCTCCTTCTTCAGCTGCTCGTTCTCCGAGAGTGCAGCCTTGAGCCGCGCCTCTAGCCCCAGCATATACTCTTTCTTCTTCTTGCGCGACTGACAAGCAGACTCTCGGTTTTTTATCATCCGTTGCTGTCTCCTCAGCACAGCAATCTAAGAAAAGTTACAATGAATCAGAGTATTGTAGAATCAGATCACATCTTAAAACAGTAATTAAAGAATATTTTTAATTGTTTTAAAAAAATCAGTCAAAATAGATCAGTATGTACTGACTTTTATCATCATTTTTAAACAACTCTGTCCAGAATATAGGTTACTGGTTGTTTTGAAACAGGTCTGAAAATATACTGCTCAACCTAAGTAAATAAGAAGTGATTAAAAAGTCTTTCAAGAACCTAAATGATAAATAAAAAAATAGGGTTGGGGACTACCACTCAGAAGTAGAATGCCTCTGATCCAGTCCTCACTACCATAAAATAAAGTAGGCAAACTAAACTAGATGGCGTGGTACTGCACAGAGTCTACTCACACTTTCATGTACACCTAAATTAGCTCCAGGTTATCTGTAATACGTAACACAATATAAATGCCATGCAAATATTTTACAGTGTATTATTTAGGAAATAGCAAGAAGGGAAAAAAACCTATACCTGTAGGAAACAGGTAGTTTTCTCCCACATACTTTGCATCTTGGTTGTATCTATGAGTGATGGATACAGAAGATACCATATGAGCGTGCGCGCGCATGTGCGCGCGAGCGCGCACACACACACACACACACACACACACACACACACACACACACACACCTTTAATCAACATGTCTGGCCCGCAGTTAAAGGGTCAGGAATCAAAGCCATATATTGACTTACTTAGAAGACTGTTATTTATAGAGTCTTTATCACTTCAAAATCAGTATGTGTAAACTGAACACATCTCACGTTAGGTAGAAAATCTACAAAGATTTAAAAAAAACTCTATCCACTTTTTATCAACAGCGAGTTTCTCTCAGGATATTAAGGAAGATCAATATTATTTTCCTCTTATTCACTAAACTCACCTCAGTCCCCCCAGCTCTCTGAGTGTGTGCAGCGTGTGCTACGACCACGTGTCCTCCCACTTAAATGCACCTCAGCGGGGCGTGTGGTGCACACTTGAACCCAGCACTTGGGAGGCGAGACAGGAGGATGGCAGGTCTGAAGCCAGCCTCAGACACTGAGGCCCTCCGCAACTCAGTGAGACCCTGTTTCAAAATAAAGAATGAAAAATAGGACTGGGGGTGTCGCTCGGATGCAGAATGTCCCTGGGTTCAATACCCAATACTGTCAAAAAAGAGAGAGAGAGAGAGAGAGAGAGAGAGAGAGAGAGAGAGAGAGAGAGAGAGAAAAGAAAAAGAAAATACTTAGTTATCCCCTTCTCTGTTCCCACCATTCTCTCCCGATACAGGCACAGGTCAGATCATCTCACCAGACTGCGGTTACCGGCTCCTGACTGACAGGACTGTCTTCCATCACACCCCACCACTTCTCAAATAACTCTGCCCAAATGTTCTTACTGCTCCACCGTGGACACGAGCTAGCACACATCCCAGCAGCCCCTAGACATTCACGGCCTCCTTAACAGGACCGCCCCTGGCCACACTCTGCCACACTCGCCAACTATCACGCCAGAGCGTCGTCTTCCCACTTAAGGCTGCTGCACACTCTCCAGGCATAGCGAGCCGACTGCTCTACTTTTTTTTTTACCTTAGCACTGAGATTGAACGTCGGGGCACTCCACCACCGAGCTCCACCCAGCCTCTCCCCTTTTTCTTTTGAGGCGGGTCTTGCCGGGCGGGCTGGCCTGGGCCCTGCCTGCTCCTCCTCGGTCTCCTGAGCAGCTGGGGCTCCAGGCCGCGCCGCTGGCTGGCTGCGTTCTTATTCAGACCGCTTGTTCTCATTTGAAACGCCTCCTCCACTAACGCAGTTCTAAAGGCAAACTTCCAAGGCCCACTGAACTCCAATAACTGGCTGATTTTTTTTTTCTCTGAGCATCTTATGCCCTTATCATTTTGGATACAGCAGAACACTCAAGCGGTCTCAATGGTCTCTGATGCTGCTTTTGTTAGGTTTTCTAAACTAAGCTGTGGAGCACACTGTTTAAACATCACTCCTACGTGAGCCAGGGCAAAAGACGGCAAAATTAAGTCCATAAAAAACAATTTAGAGAATATTAAATTATCAGTACAAGTAGGTAAATGGCAGGTTTATTGACCACTTGTATGTATATTGTAGTGAACTTGAAAAATAAACATTCTACTGTGTGGGTGTTCATAATCCAATCACTAAATAAAGTTAGATAGCTTCTTGTCAATTTCTCTTAAAGTAACAATACAATTCCCACCCAAATATTAATCTAGAAATAGGTGTATGCTGAACAAATCAAGCAATCTCCCAGCACCAAAGACTGCAGACAGACTTTCAATCACAACCCACAAGAAAACACTATATAAAATACCAGAAAGGGTGGGGAAAAGATGCATAAATTATGCATCTATATATTTTAATGGAAACTTCACAAGTAGGCAGATCTCACAGGCCATCCTCTATAAAATCTCCTTCAGAAGGACGATCCCACGCCTCAGCACTGCTGGGCACGCGCACACAGCAGAGCCGTGATGGGTCTGTGCTCCAATTTCAAGCCATCCTCAGGACAGTCCCATTCCGTGTGGTCTGATGTTACTCTTCGTTACCTTTCCTGTGACTGAGAACACCGTGTCCATAATTAACACGGGAGTGCTGAAGTGCACACAGCACTGCGCTCACACATAAAGGAGAAGTTCCCAGATGGGAGTTTATGCTCCACGTCAGATGAAAGGCCGCTCACTTTAAGTTCAATAATGTGTGGGATGGGGGAGGCTGAGGATGGCACACCCTTCAAGAACCTGAACGAGGATGAGGAGTTCCTATAAACAGTACAGCACCTGCATATGAGACAGCAGTACAGTTTCAAAGGCCGTCAATCCACTCGCCTCACAAGACAAAGGACATGTGCAGCCAGGCATGCATTTTTCACATAGAAAAAGACCAATGTTTTGAAAATACTCACTATGACCAATAAAAACAGAGGGGAACAACAGTATGAATAAGTAAAACCCATGGGAGTGAAAATAGACCCCAGAACAAGTGGTTTTTCTATTTTTGTGTGCGTGTGGTACTAGGGATTGAACCCAGTGGTATTCTATCTCCAAGCTTCACTCCCAGCCCTTTTTTTAATATACATATAATTTTTTTGTTTTTGAAGCTGGGTCTCACTAGGTTGTTTAGAATCTCACTGAGTTCAATAAATATGATAAAGTTTAATTCTTTTTTTTTGTGTGTGTGGTACTGGGGATGGAACCCAGGGGCACTGTACCTCCAAGCAACACCCCCAGCCCTATTTTTATTTATTTATTTATTTATTTATTTATTTATTTATTTATTTATTTTGGTACTGGGGTTCCTTGGAGCCCTTCTACCTCCAGGCTACACTCCCACACCTATTTTTTTATATTTTTATTTGGAAACAGGGTCTCATAAGCCAGAGCGGCTGGCTTCGAACCTGCGCGATCCTCCTGTCTCTGCCTCCCAAGCACGGGGATTATAAGCGTGCGCCACCACGCCCGGCTATTATTTTTATTTTTTGAAACAGGGTCTTACTCAATTGTGAAGGACCTCACTAAGTAGCTGAGGCTGTCCATGAACCACGATCCTCCGATCTTCACCTCCCAAATGCTGGGATTACAGGCCGGGTGTGCGCCACCACACCCAGCCTGATAAAGTTTAATTCTAAATTAGGCACAGTAAGAAATTAGCAACATAACTAGTATTTAAATAGAATAATTGTAACTTCTCCTGGGATCTATTTATACATAAGTAAAAAGAAAGTTAGACTAGAATAGTGTGTTTTAACTATTACATTCCCATATCAGGACACATAATCAATTTGTTGGACCTCTATAACCTTAAAATACTGACAGAAGCCAGGCATGGTGGTGCACACTTGTAATCCCAGTACTCAGGAGGCCGAGACAGGAGGATTTCAGGTTCAGGGCCAGCCTCGGCTACTTACTGAGTCCCTCCACAATTTGGTGAGACCCTGGTTCAAAATAAATAAAAAAATAGGGTTGGAGGTGTAGCTTAGAGGTAAGATGCCCCTGGATTCAATCCCCAGTACTAGGATTACAGGTGTAATTACACCTAGTACTCAGGAGGCTGAGAAAGGAGAATCACAGGTTCAAGGACAGTCTTGGCAACTTAGTGAGACCCTCAGCATCTTGGTGAGACCCAATTTCAAAATAAGACACAAAATTGGGCTGAGGGTGTAGCACAGACAGAGGGAGAGAGAGAGGGAATCAGATGACCTCTCTGCACATACAGAAAGACTGCTGAGATGTATAAGTGAGGCAGGCAAGTGGCAAGGACAGCGCGGCCAGTGCTGCCACTTCTGTAAAACAGGCAGCAGGCGAAAGCTGTCAGCACTTACACATCAACGAACTGTCTCAGGGAAAATGCACACAACTAGAAAACAGGCCTGAGAGCCACTGGCTAGGACTGTCTTCCTGAAAGGAGTCCCAGTGAAGGCTGCAGGGAGAGCGGGCAGGGAAAGGAGTAGAACCTAAGATCCAAACCGCATCCTTTAGAAATACTCATGAGCCTTGTCAAGATGCCAAACCACGAGACCCAGGATCAAGCATGCTAGCTGGGCATGGCCGCACAGGGTGTGTGTGAGCGCATCCCTGGTTCAATCCCTGGCCCCGACACCGCATGCACACACACGGGCACACACACATACACACGAGGGTATGAGAATGTCCTTGGTTCAATTCCTAGTTCCCCCCCACACACACACGCACACACACACCTACACACACACCAATGCTAACATAAGTTGGTCCTAACACAGTGTGTCACTAGTGAAGGAACAACCCGGTTCATTTCCTTTTCCAAAGCTATTGGAACCACAAATGAAATTGAACTGCCAAAATCTTTATTCAAGATAAATTTTTAGAAGCCCCAAGCCTCCATTTAATAGAAATGGCAAATATTTTAACAAAGCATGCTTTTTATTTGCAGAGTCCCTAGTAGCAGGAAACCTAAAACACAGCACAGAAGTAATTTTTCTCTAAAATCTGGATAGTTTTCTAGGTCTCCAAATCTTTCCAATGGAATTTTTCTGAGAGATTCCTCTGCTCTGCAACCTAAAGAAATATCATGACCTTTTTGGGCTTCTTTTGTGAGGGGAGGGTACTGGGACATTCTATTGAATTCAGGGGCATTCTACCTTGGAGCTACACACCCAGTTTTACAGGAGAGGAACACAGAATCCCAACTTAGTCAGGAGACCGTCCTCCACACCATCCTAAAAGCCTCAGACAGTGGGACAGGATCCCTGTCCCAGAACCTCTTTCCATGGCGGCCCTGGGGACCAAGCACAGCTTCCAGGGTGGTCACTTGCGGCTCAAGGGGCCAAGGTCTATGGTCAGGGGCTTAGAGAGCACGCCAGCGGGAAGGGCTGGTGCAGCCCATGCCCTCACCCAGCCCGGGAGGTGGGAGGGCAGGAAGGGCGCTCCTGCACCTGCCCCTCATCGGCCGCTCTCCTCTGTCCACCCACCACCTTCCAGGCCCTGTTCACTGCATGTCTGCTGAGCTCTCCCGTCCACTGTGAATTGTGCAGAATAGTCTCTCTACTTTCTTCCTGGTCTTTTGTCCCAATAATGCAAAAAACATAATTCCACAACCTGACAAGATCAGGGCAGTAATGTTTCATAAACTTTGGGGATTATGTTGGGTAAGTGGAACCAGTTAGTCAAACACAGACTGAAATGGACGGCTCGTTTCCAGCCCCTAGGGGGACATCTGGCAACTCTCAGTCGCTCCCTCTCCAGGGCGATAAGCAGGCTCTCTTCTGCAGCCCACTTTGCAGTTCTGAGATCACCACTTATGAAGAAAGTGCATGGAGAATTTCTCCACTAAAACAAGAAACCGTGTTCATTTTTTCCATCAGGATCCCAGCCAAAACCAAACCATATTTCTTGAAAACTGAGGTGAAGTTTCCAAGAGCTAAACAAAACAGATTTACCAGCAAAAAGCAGGAAGAGTAAAATTTTAATTTGAACCAGGCTAACTGTTTCATAACAGAAAATGTGGCACTTAACGCAGTCTGCAGAATATGGTATGCTAAAAACGCTACCTATGGCGGCAGCAGGCCTCTGGAGAGAAACCAGCCAAACAAAAAAAAAAAGAAGGAGGAAAAAAGCAGCCATACCACCACCACAAAACCACAAAGACTGATGTAATTTTTTGCTGAATTATAACTTAGTCACCACATTTTTGGGGCTTAAAAACACAACCTATATATGATAAAACATTTTGTCTGGGACCATTTGGAATTAGGAATTCATATACTTCAAATTTATCCCAATTTACTGCAACTTAAGTCTCCCAAACACGTACACAGTTAAGGTCAAGCAGCTCAAGGCCTTGTGAGTGGATGGAAGCACTCTCCCGCACCCTCCTGTGCAGGTCTACCTGGTCCCTGAGCAGGCTGGCCGGCTGACAGGCCTCGGCCAAACCTCAGCAAACAGGACAGCTGAGAGGCCTGGCTCCCTTCCGGCTGTGCAGGCAGACCAAGAGAAAAAGCACGGGAACCTCAGTGCAGGTGAGAGGAAGCTCCCAGGCAGCCCTGGGCTCTTACGCTCTGCACAGCCTGAGCCTGTCTTGTGTAACACTACCAGCTCTAAATGTTGAGAAGTGGTAAGGCTAACCAATACAGTGCTAAACACCAAAGCCAGCAAAGCTGTGCCCCCAGGCCTCCCAAATCCTAGTGTTACCTGCGCCTCTGGAGAGCAGAGGAGGTACCGGAAGCATTCTGCCCCAGAGCTACATCCCAGCTTTTATTTTTTTACTTTTGAAACAGGGTTTCACTCCATTGTTCAAGACTTCACTAAGTTGCTGAGGCTGGCCTTGAACCTTCAATCCTGTCTGAGCCTCCCAAGTACTGGGGATTACAGGTGGGCACGACTATGCACAGATGACCTATGTAACGTTCCAATTAGTCATTACCTTTCTTCTTTGTCCTTTTCTTTTGCTTTTTCAGTGAAGACATTGAACCCAGGGCCTCACACGTGCTAAGCAAGAGTTTTACCACTGAGATTACCCCTAGGCCTAGTCTTTACCATTGTTATGTCATTTAAAAAGTTTCAAATGTCCTATCATATTACATAAAGCAACCTTTAAGTATTTTCTATTGTTAATTTTATTTGGGAACATTATACAAGCAATGTCCAAGTTCATAATTTAAACAGTATTCAAAGGATATTTTCAAGATCCTTTTAAGTTTTTAAAAATCTTTCATCATTCTTGTCTTCTGTGAAAAGCATGTTCTTCTGTCATTGGTTGTACAACTTTTTAACTGTAAATATCATTGAATATTGTGTGTGTATGTGTGTGTGTGTTAATTACTGGGGATGGAACCCAGGGCATTTTACTTCTGAGCTCCAACCTCAGCCCTATTTTTTATTCTTTATTTTGAAACAGGGTCTCACTGAGTTGCAGAGGGCCTCACTAAGTAGCTGAGGCTGGCCTTGAACCACTAGCCTCCTGTCTCAGCCTCCGGAATCCTGGGATTGCAAGCGTGCCCACCACGCCCACTGCCCATCTATTTTCATTCTTTTACTTATTGTAGGAATTTCCCAAGCACCAAAAGGGAAGAAAAAGTAAACACCCAGCTTCCATGATTACCAACATTTTCCCAAAGTTGTTTCCTCTGTCTGTGCTCACCACATGCCTAAAGTATGTATGTACTTTTTATTTATTTATTTAGTGGTACAAGGCATCGAAGTCTAGATTATTCTACCTCCAAGCTACACCCCCAGCCCTATTTTATTTTTATTTTGAAACAAGTCTTGCTAGGTTGACAGGAATCTCACTACTTGCTGAGGCTGTCCTGGAACCTGCGATCTTCCTGTCTCAGCCTCCCAAGCATATTCCAGCATGCCTGGCTTTCCTGCAGAGAATTTTAAACAAATGCCAACACCTTGTCAGTTCATCTTCAACTGAGACACATCCTGCGCACTAGTGCCTAGAACTGTGCCTAGCTCCTCCTCAAGAGAAACCAACACAATAGTCAAACCTAATTCTGTGCTGGTGCTCACAGGGCACGCAATCCCCGCGTGCTGACATCACTGGTTATCAAGCACACACGCCATGGGCGCCCGTGTAGCACCTGGACACTCTGCGCCTGCCAGAACCATTCCTTCTTAGGCATTTTTACACCATCTCCCACTGAAACTCCTTGGCTGTGTTTCTACAGCAGGACACGCACGCATACACACATACGCACGCACACACGCACGCGCGCGTGCACCCAGAGGGAGCGGCCCGACAGTGGTCAGCGAGAGCTCGCGACAGTCTCAACCACCTCACAGACTCCCTGAGCCTGGACACTTCGTACAAGAGTTTGACCTACAGAAGGATAAGTAGCTATAGGGCCAACTAGTAAATACGTTTTTGTTTTGTTTTACTTACTTACTTACTTACTTACTTACTTACTTATTTATTTATTTATTTTTCTTCTGTGGTACTGGGGATGAAACCCAGGGGCCTTCTACCTCCGGACTACACTCCCAGACATATTTTATATTTTATTTGGAAACAGGGTCTCACTAAGTTGCTGAGAGCCTCACTCAGTAGCTGAGTCTGGCTTTGAACCTGCGCGGTCCTCCTGTTTCAGCCTCCCAAGCGCGGGGATTACAAGTGTACGCCACCACGCCTGGCTACGTTTTTGTTTTAAAGAAAACATACAGGCTTTGATTCTCTAATCATAATTTTAGAGAGCCCACTGTTAGGTTGATTAACTTTGATTATATTTTAGGACCATAATGCTCAGTCCCTGTGGAATACATGAGGTTTTCCAATTACTCTGAAGGGAAGCAAGAGTCAGGTGGTAAGTGCTACAGCTGGCTTTAGTGAGTGACAGATCTGAGGAAACCCTGTGGTTTATACATAACAAGAATCCCTGCAACAAGCTAGAGAATGTGAAGGTTTGCAAGGAGGGAGAGTTCCAGACAATCACTGAGAGAATGAATCCCGATGGGCAATCATGAGCATGCAGTGCTGAAAGCCCTTCAAGATCTGGCACGCTAAGTCTCATACCTGCCTTAATGTAGTCTATGGACTTTTACTGGGGAGCTGCTGAAGACATTCCATCAGGAAAATGAAAGACTGTGAAATACCAGTGGCTGACAGGCGGGAGGGGCTCGGGAACTTGAGGAGAGGGTCCTCAGAGGAGCGCGCGCTGCACCTCCCGTCAGAACCTCTCCACTTCGATGCTAACTTGGAAACCCTAACCTAAATTTTCCACCAGATAGTGGATGTGGAATTTCAGCATACTCTTTTATTTCATGCAATATACCAAACTTTAAAACAAAGGCAAGCCGGATGTGGTGGCGCAGGCTTGTAATCCCCGCACTTGGGAGGTTGAGACAGGAGGATCGCAGGTTCGAAGTCAGCCTCAGCTACTTAGTGAGGCTCTCAGCAACCTAGTGAGACCCTGTTTCCAAATAAAGTATAAAACAGGTCTGGGAGTATAGCCCAGAGGTAGAAAGCCCCTGGGTTCTACCCCCACTGCCACACACACAGATAAAAATCAAAATTAAAACACAAGGCAACAAGGAAGCCATTTTTCTGTTTAAGTCAGGCACTAAAAAATCACTCCGCTTCAAACTTACATCCGAGCCCACACTCCTTGTGGTGCTTTGCAGGACAGGTTTGGTCACAGAAAGTTTTCCATTCACCGGGCTATTCACCACAGGGGCCGGAACCACGTTCACCACGTGATTGGGCAGCGGCGCACCTCCTCCAGAGACAGCGAGGACAGGCTGGGCAGAGGACAGCAGGTTGGACGCCTGGAGCTGCACCATGGTGGGCTGCGACAGCACAACGGTCTGACCTGCATTAGAAGAAGAGGAGTCAGAGGGCGCGTCGCTGCGTGGGGTGGGCGCGGCTGCACACGCAAGTCTCTTCTGCAGACAGAGCAGGCGAGCTCAGCACACGGGGCTGCTCCCCACCAAGTACTGTGGCTGGCAGTGCCGCAGAGGCGTGGCCACGCCAACTCAGTGCTTCCTCCCCAGGCCCAGCAGCCCTGTACCTCAACGACAGCTGTGGGGCGTGCCCGCCGCCCGCCCCGAGACTGAGGCTGAGGCCCACTCGAGCCCAGGGGTTCAAGGCCAGCCCGAGCAACATGGCAACATTTCAAACGTGGGCCTTAAAACTATATAAGTAAATGTAGACACAACACACATGTAAAAATATATATATGTACATATATATACACACAAAAAGTAATACACAGACACACACAGCTCCAAATTAAAATATAAAAATAAATGTATATACAATGCACATGTAAAAGTATATACCCACATATATATACAAAAAAAGCATATATACAGACACACACATAGCTCCATATTAACCTTTCTCAACTATACACATATCAAACTTCCTGCTTTATGTAGATTTTTATAGGTCTCCACCTCTGAATTATACTAATGCTAAAATAATTTTTATATTACAAATCCTTTATACTGAACACAGAGAACCATATATTTTAAATAGGACTTACAAATATATACAATACCCAAAACATATGAACATAGCATTAGTAGCTCAATAATGGAAGGACAAATGCCAAACAATTTAAAACCATTTCAGATGAAATTTTAGCTAACAACATAGCAAACATAAATCTGTAATTTAAAATGATCTATAAATAATACCGACCCTTAGCTAACAAATACAGAAAACACAAATCTGTAATTTAAAACAGTCTGTAAAGAATACAAACTCTTCCAACCCCTGCCAAACTACTGGCCTTCCAATCTCTTAATCTTCACTTTTGTAATTATTTTATTTTAAACCTAATGCTTCTCTAAAGAGAATCACCCTAAAGACTTACATACCTCATAACACTGATCTATTGACACTTTCCTTGCCCACTAAGTGTTTCTTGTCAGAGCTGATGGACTTCATAAGGTGCTGGAAGCTCTGTTGGTGGTACTGGGGTGGAACCCAGAGGCTTCCTACCTCCGGGCTATACTCCCAGACCTTTTTTTATATATTTTATTTGGAAACGGGGTCTCACTAAGTTGCTGAGAGCCTCACTAAGTAGCCGAGGCTGGCTTCGAGCCTGTGCGATCCTCCTGTCTCAGCCTCCCAAGCGCGGGGATTACAAGCGTGCGCCACCACGCCTGGCTGCTGGAAGCTCGGCTGAACGTCCACAGCTGTCTAGGTCTATCTAGCAAAACAAAGGTACCATGGTAACCAGCAACTAAGTCTCCATATAAATTTGTAATTCTTCTTTAAGGAAAAAACATGCTTTCAGAAAGTTTGGCATCACTCATTTAAAACTCAGTTTGGTATTTCAAAAGATTAAGAAAAACTAAAACTTAAAATAATGTTTCAGAACACCTGTTTATTGAGAACATCTGTCTTGGGTAAAAATGATCACTTTTTATAAAGTCAAAATCTTTGTTTCAGATCACTTAAAAAGCACACTAACGGCAGAACTCAATTAATAGCATTTTATCCAGATAAAATCTCAGTACTAAGAAGAAAGATCTAAAAATATTTTCATAGATTCAGAATACATAAAATGACTGGTAAGTATTTTTATCCTCCCACTTTCCCTTGTGCTAACTCTTTTAGGGGGTGGGGTACTGGGGATTGGACCCAAGGCTATCTTATCTCCAAGCTGCACCCCTAGCCCTGTTTCTTTTTTCCCTTTTTCTTTGTGGTGCTGGGGATGGAATCGGGGGCATTCTACCTCCAAGCTACACCCCCAGCCCTATATATTATTCTTTATTTTGAAACAGGGTCTCACTGAGTTTGCAAAGAGCCTTGCTAAGTACCTGAGGCTGGCCGCAAACCGCGATCCTTCCTGCCTCAGCCTCCCAATGCTGGGATTACAAGTGTGCACCACCACGCCCTGCTCCCTTTGTGCTAATTTCTATTATGAAATAAAAACACATCATGGGGCAATGGCTCATGAGCAGATAAAATTATGCTCAGGCCAAATAAGAAAATAAAATTAATACATAAAGTAAAAAAAGCAAATGACCAATGGTTGTTTTAATAACAATATGAAATTACAATCAATTTGGCACTGTGAAAGAACATACTCATTATAATGTAAAACTTAAACCAGGGGTTCTCAACCCTGAACATAAATACTTCTTTAATATCAAAAACTATCATGGTCACACAAGATATCATGGTTGTCCTTTCAGTTTAAATTCATACTGAGAAACACTATTAAGAATTCACACCGGGCGTGGTGGCGCACATGTCATCCCAGCATTCAGGAGGCTGAGACCTAGAGGACTGCGATTCGCGGACAGCCTCAGCTACTTAGTGAGGTCCTCTGCAACTCAGTGAGACCCGGTTTCAAATAAAGAATAAAAAATAGGGCAGGGGGTGTAGCTCGGAGGTCGAATGCCCTTGGTTTCCACCCCCAGTACCAAAAGAAAGAAAAGCCCTAGGAAAAATCATCAAGCCTGCCCTGTCCACTACTGCCCAGCTCCCGCCACTGCCTTGGAGGGCCTCAGCCGGCTCTGTGGTCCTGATGGGCTGCAGTCCTCCCGGGCCACCGCTGCCTTCTGTTTTCCCATGTGGCAACGCATCAAACCTCCCATCGCAGGGTGCCGGGCTGTCCTCGAGTTGCCAGCAGCTGCAGAGGGGTTTGGACACGCCGGCCGGCAGGCTCGAGTTCAAGAAGGAAGGGGGGAAGCGACTAGACCCCTCTAGTGTCCTCCAAAGCAACAACTTCCTGGGGACTGCTGGCTGCTGAGCAGACCAGGAGCACGCAGGCCGCTGCGGCCTTGATGGCTGGCGTGGACACTCCCGCCGTGTGTGGGGGAGCACACCAGGGCGAGCCAAGGTGTCCGCCACGGCAGCAGCCCAGACCCTCTCTGCTTCACACGCACACCCCTCAGTGGAAGGCAGCTGGGGTCAATGCGGACACTTCTCATGATATATGGCTTGCTGATTTTGACAACCAGTTCTTCCTTTTCAGATTTCTTCAAAGATTTAAAACTATGTTTCAAACATTTATTGCATATATCTACTGTCTAAAAGAACATACCTGTGTGACTTTGGACAATTTTTCTGTCTTGTTTTCTCATCTATAAAATGGAAATATTAGCCGGACACGGTGACACACGCTTGTAATCCCAGTACTTGGGAGGCTGAGACTGGAGGGTTGCAGGTTCATGGCCAGCCTCAGCTACTTAGTGAGGGCCTGTTTCAAAATAAACAATGAAAAATAGGGGTGGGGGTGTAGCTCGGGGGTAGAATGTAACTGGGTTCAATCCCAGTTCCATAAATAAATTTTAAAAAATGGGATTGGCATCTATTCTCACAGATGCAAGGATTTCACAACATGATGCACTAAGTACCTAGAAGAGTGTGATAGCTGGCAAGTTGACATATTATTTATTATTAATACTTTTCTGTGTAGTAATAGATTCCACTAGGCTAAGGCATGTATTATTAATTCCTCATGTCCCAGAATGACTGTTATTTAAATGGTTATGTAAATTAACTCCCAATTAAAGAGTAGAATTCTGGAGAACAAGACCACATCTTTGTGTGTGTATATGTGGTAATTCCTTCAGAGGGGAATTCTACCTCTGAGATGTACCCAGCCCTATTTTTTTACATTGAAACAGGGTCTCACTAAGTTGCTGAGGGTCTCACTACGTTGCTGAGATTTGGTCTCGAACCTGTGATCCTCCTGCCTCAGCCTTCCAAGTACTGTCATTACAGGTGTGCGCCACCACACCAGATCATCATTGTTTTAGAATATAATGATTAATTAATACATAGACTCAGACCACCTGGGCCAAGTTCTGGTTCCACCTCTTACTAAGAAGTTGTTCCCCATTTCAGTGATTTGTGCTATTATCTACCAAAAAAACCCAGGACAGAAAAAAGTCACCAAAGATCACTTCCTCTCTATCTGCCCTCCCCTTGCCACACTACCCAGTTCCCAAGCCCTATAATTTTATATAATAAAATGTACAGTATTGGATTGAAGCCAGGGGCAGTCTCCCTCCAAGCTAACTCCCCAGAGCCCTTTTATTTTTTTACTTTGAAACAGGGTCTCACTGAGTTGCTGAGGCTGACTCTCCTCTCGGCTCCCGAGTGCTGGGATCGCGCTGCGCCGCTGCGCCCGGTGTTCTGTGTCCTTCAACACACGTGTGCTCTGCCCCGGTTCTCTACCTTCACTGACAGGCCAGGCTCCCGCCCTCTGCCCTGCTTCACGCACAACTCTCTTAAAGGACACGCATAGGGCTTAGGAAGAGAAACAGGCAGAATGTTTCCGGCTGGCAGAATCATCTAAGCCAAAAGACAGGGGAAAGCAAGGAAATTCAAGGGCCAGATTATAAGGGCTGGAAGAACAGTTTATGGGAAAGAGTGATGTAATCACGTCAAGTCAGAAAACTAAACTGGAGCCAAATTGTGAGAGGTTTTATATTCAACACTAGAGAATTTGAACTTAGCCCTATAGGAATTATGTCTTCTTTTTCAAAGGTAAAATACTATTAATTCTGATTATTAACCATGAAATAAATGCCTTGCCTTTATTTTCCTTCTTCCTCCTATTCCATTCTCAAATAAAATTGGAGAAATATACTTCAATCTGTATCCTACAATATTAACACCACCTCTCTAGATTGTAATATACAAACAAACAAGGTCCAATGTCTCATTACTAGACATGGCTGCAAAAATAAGTACAGTCTTCAGATCGAGGGGAATTACTGCAATTCTAAAGACTGTGTGATTCCAGCTTCTAGAACTGAAAAGCAGCTCAGAGAACCACCTGTCTTCTTGCTCCAGGTAACTCAGACATAGCCAGTGTGGGCTAAGAATGAACTTGGGATGTGATGTTTTAGCTACAGAATGTCCCCACACAGAGCTCCTGTGCTGATGGTCAGAGGTGAGGCGACTCAGTCCTGAGGGCTGCAATCTCATCCATGGGTGAACCACTGTGACGGGTGCACTGGGTAGTGGCCTAGGCGGGTGGCTGGGGAGGGAGGAGGTGGGTCACTGAGAGTGGTCTTGGAGACCTTGTGCACTGTGGAGGCTCTCTAGCTTCCAGCCTCCGTCTCCCCCTCTGCCTCCCACCACGCGCTGAGCTCAGCTGACCTTAACCTTGCCTCACAGGGCCTGGCCCCAGAGCTGCTCCCCTATGCTGTGGGCTCAGGGGCTGGGCCCAGCAGTGAGAGTGCTAACTGGGACAGCCCCTCCTGCACACACAGCATGTTCATGAAAGACTTCCACTTTATAAACGTGTGTCTTAACAAGCCTTACAGGAACTATGACACGTTTCTTCATGGGTTTAAATTCTAAGTCTGAGGAAAGACACACATCCTTCTGAGAGCCTGATGTGAGTTTTGGAGACTGCCCCTAAAAACCTACATATGATCACATACAAAGTCCTGCACCTTTTTTCAAAGAGTTCACGAATACTAACACCCATTTACAGATCACAAGAATACCTATTCCACAGAATTGCTACTTTTCATATGAAAAAGGCAGCTGTTTTGACCTTACCCTGAGAAGGCAGGCATTTCCCACTATTTTTATTTTGTTCCTTTGCTAGGTATTTACTGGTGGATTTTCACTGGTCTGTCTACTCTTCCAATTAGTTCTTTTTTAAATCAATATCCTATTGTATATGGTCATGTAACAGAATAAAGCTAGCAGAGAAGATCAATTTATGATCTTGTCCTCATTTAAAATAAACCTACTGCCGGGCGTAGTGGCGCATGCTTGTAATCCCCATGCCTGGGAGGCGGAGACAGGAGGATCGCGCAGGTTCGAAGCCAGCCTTGCTGGCTTAAGAGACCCTGTTTCCAAATAAAAATATAAAATAGGTCTGGGAGTGTAGCCCGGGGGTAGAAGGGTCTCCAGGAACCCCAGTACCACCATAAATAAATAAATAAACCTACAAACCGGGCGTGGTGACGCACACTTGTAATCCCAGTACTTGGGAAGCTGAGACAGAAAGTTCGCAGGTTCAAAGCCAGCCCCAGCAATTTAGCAAGGCTCTCAGCAATCTAGTGAGAACCAGTTTCCAAATAAGATATAAAATCAGGCTGGGAGTATAGCTTGGCGGTAGAATGCCTCTTGAGTTCAATCCAAGAACCAAAAAATAAAATAAAAAAAATAAAAGCTGCAAAGAAATGAGTCAACTACCCGCAACTGTAAATATAGCCATAAAAGCAAATGTTACATCCTTGGCGTTTATTTACAATCAATACAACAGGATCCCCCTACTACCACTTGGTCCCAAAAAACTAAGTACAGAGAAAAGAAGGCTGCAGGTGCACATTTCAGGAGCTGCCTTTACACATGTGTATACATCTCAGGAGCGTATACATCTCAGGAGTTCCTATGCAGGTGTGTCAGGAGCTCCTATACAGTTGTGTACACATCTCAGGAGCTGCCTATACACGTGTGCACACTTCAGGAGTTCCTATGCAGGTGTGTGCATGCCTCAGAAGCTCGTATACAGGTGTGTACACATCTCAGGAGCTGCCTATACACATGTGTACACATCTCAGGAGCTCCTATGCAGGTCTGTGCGTGCCTCAGAAGCTCCTATACAGGTGTGTACACATCTCAGGAGCTGCCTATACACGTGTGTACACATCTCAGAAGCTGCCTATACACGTGTGTACACATCTTAGGAGCTCCTACACAGGTGTGTACACATCTCAGGAGCTGCCTATACATGTGTGTACACATCTCAGGAGCTCCTACACAGGTGGGTACACATCTCAGGAGCTGCCTATACACGTGTGTACACATCTCAGGAGCTCCTATACAGGTGGGTACACATCTCAGGAGCTGCCTATACACGTATGTACACATCTCAGGAGCTCCTATGCAGGTGTGTGTGTGTCTCAGAAGCTCCTATACAGGTGTGTATACACCTCAGGACTCCTATACAGGTGTGTGCAATCGCAGCACGTGCTCAGGGTGCCTGAGTGGTGGAGAGACTGCCATGGGCAAGAGACTCCCATCACTCGTAGTACCAAATCTCAAGCTTGAACTTTCAAAACCAACAGAAACTTCTTGAGAATCACAAGCATATGAGGCCATCTGGTGGATAAAGTATAGAAATACACAAATTCAGGTTTCCCAGATACCCTGTTGACTACCCTGCAGTCTCCTCAGAGGTCCTCAGCCAGATGCCCCTGCTAAAAGAACCTGGGTGACCCGCAATGACCTGTATTATTTTAAATACTGGCCATTCCTTAAACCATCAAGTTCACAGGCACAAAAATCTCACAACAAAAGGGCATCATGTTACTGTAACTTTTTCATTGTGAGTGGTTAGATCAAACCAAAAGCCTTAACCAGGCCAGGGTGGCAGAAACCTGTGCGTCAACAGCTCACCCAGACTTGGGCAGAGAATCCCACGTTCAAGGACAGTCTCAGGAACTTAGCAAGACGTTGTCTCAAAGTAATAAAAGAGCCGGGCGTGGTGGCACACGCTTTTAACCCCAGCACTTAGGAGGCTGAAACAGGAGGACTGTAGGTTCCAAGACAGCCTCAGCAAACAGTGAGACTCTCATCCACCTAGCAAGACCCCATTTCAGAGTAAAAGTAACCTAGGGCTGGGGTGTCACTCACAGGTAAAATGCCCCTGGGTTCAATCCTCAACACCACATAAAATTAAAAAGAGCTGGAAAAGGAGCTCACACTTGCCCAGCAGGCACAAGTCATGGATTCAAGTTCTAGTGCTGTAAAAGAACAAAGCCAAGCCGGGCGTGGTGGCTCACACTTGTAATCCCAGTGCTTGGGAGGCTGAGACAGGAGAATCACTCGGGTTCAAAGCCAGCCTCAGCTACTTAGTGAGGCTCTCAGCAACTTAGTGAGATCCTGCTTCCAAATAAAACATAAAAATAGGTCTTGGAGCATATCCCAGAGGTAGAAAAGCCCCCAGGTCCCACCCCCAGTCCCTCCCCACACACACACACACACAAGAACAAAGTCTTGAACAGCGGTATTACAATTAAAACAAGAATAAAGAACAGAAAATGCCAGGCACATCTGATCTGGAGAGCTATCCCCCTTTAGACAGGAAGCCCACAGCCGTCATCTCTGCGGCACCCTTGGCAGCAAGGACATTGCCTGACGCCTAGCCCGGAGGCGGCGTCATGCGCCTCAGTCTGTGCGCGCTCGCAGCGTCCCTGCCCACACACTACCTTTCGCAGGAGCAGACTGGATGCTGATAACTGGCGGCTGCTTTGCCAGGGGCACAAGTGTCGGCAACGCCTGAATAATGATGGCTTTTGCTGGCACGCTGGAGTTCGTGTGAGTCTTGGGTGCTGCTGGAAGTAACAATGGCTTGGGCTGAATCGAAGGTTTTGAACTCATCTGAATTTTTTTCTTTGTAGTCAGTCCATTTTCTGGAGAACAAACAAACCACAAATCAATCTGAAGGCAATTAAGCCAGTTCTAGTAAACAAACTGTGTTACACACTTTTCTGCCCACATTATCTTGACTTCTGAGTATCTTTAACTGGAGTGTAGCCACGGCATCCTATATCAGAACACCCTAAGAGAATTCCCTATCCAGAGACTGCCCCTTTTTTGTGTGTGTATGTGGTACTGTGAGTGAACCCAGGAGCATTCTACACCCCCAGCCCTATTTTTTATTCTTTATTTTGAAACAGTCTCACTACGTTGCAGGGGGCCTCACTAAGTAGCTGAAGCTGGCCTCGAACCTGTGATCCTCAGGTTTCAGCCTCCCAGGTACTGGGATGACAAGCGTGTACCCCCACGCCCAGCTAGGAGATGCCTTCCTGAGCAAGAAGCAGTGTGGGAAGGGGACAGTGAACTGGAAGGCGGCTGCAGTTCCTGAGTGAATACTGGACAAGACCGGGAGGTGACAGACACCAACACCAAATGTCCCCTCGGAATCAGAGCCAAGCCTAAAGGTGATGAGTCTAGGTCTATGTGAAATCCCGAATAATGGAGGCAACAGAAGACTCCCCTTCCTCTCTCTGGGAATCACCCGAACAAAACAAACTGGAAGTGCCGGGCTGGAATCCCAGGCCTTGGGAGGCCAAGACAGGAGGACCACAGGTTAAGGCCAGCCTCAGCAACTCAGTGAGAGCCTGTTTCAAAATAAAACAATAAAATCACTGGGCATGGTGGTGCATACTTATAAACCCCATGCTTGGGAGGCAGAGACAGGACGATCGCACAGGTCTGAAGCCAGCCTTGCTGGCTTAAGAGACCCTGTTTCCAAATAAAAATATAAAATATAGATGTCTGCGAGTGTAGCCTGGAGATAAAGGGTTTCTAGGAACCCCAGTACCACCAAAAAAATAAAATAAATAAAAAATAAAATATACAACAATAAAAACAGGGTTGGGGTGCTCAGAGGCTCCAGTGGTGCACACGCACGTGTACACACACACACACACACACAATAGGTATACTATTTGAAAATATCTAGTCAGCTTAGTAAGCATACTTAATCCAACATTTTTCCTTTAAGAAATGGAACCTAAGCTGGGCATGGTGGCACATGCCTGTAGTCCCCAAGTATTTGGGAAGATTGCAAGTTCAAGGACAGTCTCAGCAAGTAGCGAGACTCTCATCAACCTAGTGAGACTCTACTTACAAATAAAAATAAAACAGGGCCAGGGGTGTGGCTCAGAGGTAGAATGCTGGTGGGTTCAATCCCTAGTGCCACATACACTACACACACACACACACACACAGAGAGAGAGAGACAGAGACAGAGAGACAGAGAGAGACAGAGACAGAGAAACAGAACTAGCTCACTCCAAAAGAGAAATTCCAGGAACTAGGAGAGCGCAGTACCAGTTTTGTTCCTGGGAACCACCACGGGCTTATCTTCTTTCAGAGGCTCTGCTGAGGAGGGGCCACAGTAGCTTTCACCATATAAGGACAGGGGCGACATCTGAGAAGTAGAAGATAAATCCAACTCCTCCTATGGCAAAATGGAGTATAAACAAATCAGTGCAGAAAAGCACAGTTCTTGAGGCTCAAACCACTTAGGAAGAGCAGCAAGATCCACACATAAACAGAAAGGCCCTCCAAGCAGAGCTGCGAGACGTGAGGAGCTCTGAAGTACTGAGTGTCTATGAGCGAGTCATCGTCATCCATTAATACCAGAGGAAAACTAACTCAAACGTGGAGTCCGTCTACGCCGCCCTCTCGAATTAAAGACATGAAGCAGACCACGCCTGCACTTCCTCCCACAAACATCACATCTCACTTGATTCCCAGTCATACACACTTAGCACCATGATAAGGCACCGTTAAAATGCCAACCTTCTTTCCACATAATCACTTTTGTCAGACCCTGATGGTTTGCATCTACAATGTCTCCTGGAAAGGCTCATACACTGGCAGTGTAAAGACATTCAGAGGTGACATGACTGAATCACAGAGGTGCTAAGCTTGGCAGTGAGCTGACCCACTGCTGGGTCAGCAATCTGACTGCATTTATGTGTGGTATGTAGGCAGCTAGGGAGTATGCAGGAGAACGGACTCTCCCTCTCCCTGGCTCCCAGCTCGCCCCAGCAGCTCTCCTCTCAGCTCTCCTCTGCCACGTGGACCTAGCACCATGTTTCTGCCTTGGAGCCAGCCAGCCATGGACTGACCGCTGAGCTTGAGCCGAAGTGACCTTGCCTCTTCCAAGTTGTGCTGGTGAAGGATTTTGGCCACCGCGACCAAAAAGCATACTAATACACATCTTTTTTTTTTTTTTTTTTTGGGGGGGGCAGGTCTGGGGATGGAACCCAGGGGCATTTGACCTCCTAGCTACATCCCCTGCTCTATTTTTTATTCTTTATTTTTGAAACCGGGTCTCACTGAGTTGCGGAGGGCCTCACTAAGTAGCTGAGGCTGTCGGCGAACCACGATCCTCCAGGTCTTAGCCTCCCGAGTGCTGGGATTACAAGCGTGCACCACATCTTTAAAAAATCTCAAGAGCCGGGCGTGGTGGCGCACGCTTGTAATCCCAGCGCTTGGGAGGCTGAGACAGGAGGATCGCACGGGTTCGAAGCTGGTCTCAGCTACTTAGTGAGGCTCTCAGCAACTTAGTGAGACCCTGTTTCCAAATATTGCCGGGCGTGGTGGCGCACGCTTGTAATCCCCGTGCTTGGGAGGCAGAGACAGGAGGATCGCGCAGGTTCGAAGCCAGCCGTGCGCGCTGGCTTAGGAGACCCTATTTCCAGATAAAAATGTAAAAATAGGTCTGGGAGTGTAGCCCGGAGGTAGAAGGGCTTCCAGGAACCCCAGTACCACCAACAACAAAATAAAATAAAATAAAATAAAATAAAAAGTCTCAAAAGCAAAATAATTCTTGCTACTTTTATCCTTTTTTGCTTATTAACGGTATCTTGTCCCAAATATTTTGAAAGTAAGATGAAAATTGAAATGAACAATGCTTCTTTTTTTAAATGGGCGAACTGATAATACAGGATGAAGTCAGCCTTAATATTTACGAGTCCTTTAATATTTGGTGGATCTGTCTTATTTTGTTAGGGTGCAACCATTTTAATGTAGGATAAAAGTACTTCAATTGAGAGAAGGAAGTTTAGTACACACGATAATGGACTGGGCATAACCTTCCTTCCCCTTCACAGTAACCTATAATTTTACTAAAAGGAAACTTAAGAGAACTAGTTTGCTCTCGGGGTGACATAGGTACTCCTACATAAAAACACCCAGGAAGGAAATAGAAATAGATTGAACAGATGATTGCTAAAGTATTCAACAATGAAAACAAAGTTAAAAGACAAATGTTGAGAGAAAACACCAGAGATGGACAGAAGACAGCAGTACCACTTCACTTCAAAGGCCGCGCAAAGGGCAGCCAAAGGCAAATTTATTTATTTATTTATTTATTTTTTTTTTTTTTTTTTTTGCGGGTCTGGGGATGGAACCCAGGGGCTTTTGACCCCCGAGCTATACCCCCGCCCTATTTTTTATTCTTTATTTTGAAACCGGGTCTCACTGAGTTGCAGAGGGCCTCACTAAGTAGCTGAGGCTGTCCGCGAACCGCGATCCTCCAGGTCTCAGCCTCCTGAATGCTGGGATTACAAGCGTGCGCCACCACGCCCGGCTCAAAGGCAAATTTAAATGTTTGGTTTCATCATAAAAAAAATTTAAATGGCCCTGAGATGAAACAGGGGAGAGCCTGGTGAAGAAACGCCAGGCTGTGGCTCCCCCGCACCGACGCCCTCAGCACACATGGACCAGCAGCTGGGAAGAAGGCCTGAGGGGTATATTAGAAACCCCAGAGGAAAGCCGACAACACAGGCTTAACCGCTAACCTCACAGCCTTAGATGCCTAAAAAGCATCTCCAAGAGTCAGCAAGCATTCCTCATACAAGTGCTAGAAAACAGGCCTGGATGAACACTTTCTCAACATTAAAAAGTAGATAAAGCTACAAGTCATTACACAGCCACAGCCACACCTCACAGTGAAACACCAAATAAATGCCTTACCGGTGAATGCCGGACACTAAACACATGCTGACTTTTCCTATAATTCTAGTAAGACATAATTAGACTAGGAAATGAAATAAAAAGAATAAACATTAAAACAGAAGAGACAGAAATGCTCTGTTTGCAAGATATGCTATCTACCTGGGACAAACAAATATTAGAATGTGAAAATGTTGTATTAATATTCACTTCGAAAATATAATAAATTATTACACTCACAATAACAATAACAAATATAAAATACTTAGGAATATTCTAAATACTGTGCAGAATCTGAAGAAAACTACAAAACTAAGAAGCAAAACAGAAGAGCTGAGTCAACCCAGGGCCACACAACAGCCTTGGCAGGGTGATTCCAAAGAGAGCACAGCGTGCCTGCGTGTGCACCGGCTTAGATGCCAGCACAGCGCACTCACAGAAAGACTACTGGGAAAACCGGTGCACTCATTGTATTTATTGAGCTTATTTATTATAGATCGGTTTACTCATCCAATTAATACTAGACCCGTGCCTAATACCATGAATCAAGGGAGACTCTAAAAGTATAAAAAATCTAAATGTGAAAGACAGCTATGTTAATACAAGAAAATGCAGGGCCGGGCATGGGCACACCTCTAGTCCCAGTGCTTGGGAGGCTGAGACAGGACGACCACAGGTTTGACAGCCTCGGCAACTTAGTGAGACCCTCACAATCTAGCAAGACCTTGTTTCAAAATATGAAATCAAAAGGGTTGGAGGGATAGCTCAGAGGGAGAATGCCCCTGGCTTTAATCCTCAGTACTTAAAAAAAAAAGAAAGAAAGAAAGAAAAGAAAAGGAAATGCAGGGGAATACCTTTGTGGTCTAAAAGCACAAAAGGACTTCTTAAAAATTCAAAATTAGCCAGGTATGGTGGCACAGACCTGTAGTCCTGGTACTTGGGAGGCTAAGACGGGAAGAACAAGGGTTGGGAGCCAGCCTCAGCAACTTAGCGAGATTCTATTTCCAAATAAGTAAGAAAAAAGTCCAAGAGGCAATGAGATGTAGACAAATGTTTAAAACAATCAGTAATCAGAGAAATGCAAATTAAAACAAAACAAAAACAACAAAAAAGGGGTCAGCCATCTGGCAAAAATCAGAGAACCGGAGAACGCCCAGCAGCCCCAGAAGAGAGGTCACGGTACGCGTGCACTGCCCACACGCCCGTGGAGCACACACGCTCATGTGGCTCTGCACGCGGATCTACATGCTCCCCACCACCACAGCCCCACGGCCCACCAAGGGCATCCTCACACGCCGCAGGGAGCCTTCCCACGCGCACCGGGACGCAGGGAGCACCGAGGGGCACCGGAGGCAACAGAGACTGGATGTGGAGAGAGCCGCCGGGGCTGACCCAGCGGTCCTGCAGGGGTTGGTTTCGGTTTTTTGTTTTTGTTTTTTTTTGGGGGGGTCTGGGGATGGAACCCAGGGGCATTCTACCTCCGAGCTCCATCCCCAGCCCTCGTTTTTATTCTTTATTTTGAAACAGGGGCTCACTGCGTTGCAAAGGGCCTCACTAAGTAGCTGAGGCTGTCTGTGAACCGCCATCTTCCTGTCTCAACCTCCCAAGTACTGGGATGACAAGCGTGGGCCACCATGCCTCGCTTATCCTACTCGTTTTTAAGTGAAATCATACAAAGAAACCTATTGTAATATCAACTGCATAAACTTAAAATTTACATACACAAGTAAAATTTTTTTGCAGAACTGAGGATCAGACACAGCAGTGTTCTACCATTGAGCTACATTTCCAGTCTTTTTCCTTTTTTTATTCTGAGTCAATATCTCACTAAATTCCCCAAGCTGGCCTCGAACCTGCAATCCTCCTGGCTCAGCCTCCCAAGCACCTAGTTTGCAGGTATCCACCACCTTGCCCAACTGGAATAGCCTTTTTGACAGTCATCTGGAAAGACCTAAAACTGGACCGATGTCTTACATCATACGCCAGGAGACCATGCAGCAGAGATCTATAGCCTTTTGTGAAGAGAAAAACCGGTGACAAACGTGTGCGAACCGTCACGTGGAAAACACTCCTTCCTGAATAACTTCATCCTAAGCAGCACGCCCGGCGGCGAGGCGGCCCACGGGAGCAGCAGCGCGTCCGCTGGCCACAGAGCAGAGTGGGCTCAGATAAGCGACGACAGCAACGGTGCACACGCTGCCGAGGAGGTGGGGCTTCCAGCTGCGCGGAGCGAATTAATAAAGTCTGATAAAAACGAGTATTTTCAGGTAGTTTTGAGGTTCTTCCTCAGGAGACCAGTCTAGTAAAGACCGTGAGCAAGAAGGGGCAGGAGGAGGCCTGGGGAGTAAGCCAGGCAGATGATGCTCCGTGCACGTACGGATGTCGCAGTGAAGGCCTCCACGATGAATAATTAGAACGTACCAACAAAACTGTACACATAACGATAGACATAACAAAGTACCCATTCGAGAGATCCTGCTGGGCATTCCTGACCTAGAGAGCACGCAGGCCCAGGGCCAAGGAGTCACAAAACTGCCAACCACATGTCCTCACGTGTCCTAAGAGAACAGATATCATAAAAGGGATGGGAAATGGATTCGAAGGGAGAAAAGACAGCAAGCTAATAACAAACACTGAGCTACTGCTAAACTCACTGGTGCTGTGGCAACAAGCAGGCGAGGAGGCGGGGAAGGCGTGGCTAGCACTCTCCCAGCTGCCAGGCCCTCGCCCACGCCCCGCTCCGCAGCAGGCACAGGCTCCGCCAGCTCTCGCCCTGCCCGCGGCGGCCTCCCGTACCCTTCTGGCCAGTACCAGGTCACTGTGGGAGACGGGCTACTCACAGGAACGTGCTGCGTGGAGGAACAGGAGTCCACCGACTGCGGCGATGCCACGGAGCCATGCGAGGATGCCGGAGAAGGCGGCTGAGCTTCGGCCTTGATGTCTTGAACTGAAAAACACACAGTAACGGGTTCCTCCTGGGGGTAAACTCAGAGCATGAGCTAGCAAGGTCAGATCTACTGAGCATTCAGAGACACGTGGCTAAGGGAGCGCTGGGCGTGCAGGGCGCAGGACACCATGCACCCAGCACCTCCCCTGCCCCCTGAGTTGCAAGAGTACACACATCCGCCTGCACCTGCACACATTTTCTGAAAGGGAAAACAGAAAGAACTGGGGACAGCTGCTGCCATCTCTGGAGAGCAGGACTTGCTGGTGATGAAATAAGAGCAAGAGGAGGCATTTTCCTACTGAATAAACTTTTGCACCTTTTGAATATGGTAAATTTCCCCACCATTTCTTTTTTTTTTTTTTGGGGGGGGGGTACCGGAAACTGAACCAGGGGCATTCTACCTCCAGCCTTTTTTATTTTGAAACAGGGTCTTGCAGCTGGGAGTGGTGATGCACGCCTGTAATTCCAGTACTTGGGAGGCTGAGACAGCAGGATCACAGGTTTAAATTGAGCCTCAGCAGTGCAGCAAGACTCTCAACTACCTGAAAAGACCCTGAAAGTAAAAAATAAAAAGGGTGGGGTGTAGCTCAGAGGCAGAATGCCCCAGATTCAACCCACAGCACCACAAAAAGAAAGAAAGTACAAAGAAACAGGGTGTACGTTGTTGAGGCTAGCCTCGAACCTGTGATCCTCCTCAGCCTGGTATCACAGGTGTGCGCCACCACACTCAGCTTAACAGTTGCTTTTAAATATAAAGAAACAAGAAAGAATTATTTTGGAAAGGATTTTCAAGCATACAATCAAAACTCCCAAAAATGTTTGTTTTGAACTGTTATTCTATTTTATAAAAACCTGTTGACAACTACAGCCCCGGCAGCATTCGCTGGTGCCCAAGACAGAGCAGGCAGCAGACTAGTTTCCAAGGCCACAAGGCAGCTACTGTCGCTCACAATCTTCTGCAGGGAGACCTTGCGGCAAGACACAGCCAAGGCAGAACCTCGCTCTCTGGGAGGCAAGACCGGGGGATGGCAAATGTGCGGCCACCTGGGCAACTCAGAGAGACCCTGTCTCAAAATAAAAAATAAAAAGGGTTGGGGTAGCCTAGTGGGAGAGTGCCCTCCCGGCCCATGCACGGCCCTGAGTTCCATCCCAGAACATAACTTCTCCTCTGCTTCGGTTTCAGGTGGGCTTCCCACCCTTCCAACCATAGAGTGCAAGGAGGCGGTGTGAACCCTGAGGCTCCATGGGTGCCCCTGAAGGGCCTTCTTGACACTGTCACGGGGAGGAGGCCCGGGCAGCAGCCCATGGCGCTGGGTCAGGAGTGCTGGCCAGCCCATACAGGGGGAGAGGAGTGACCGCGCTCTAGCCTTCAAGCTCGCCGGCTGGGCTAGGCACCATGGAGAAGAGTCGGGCCTCCCTGGTGCACCGTCCAAACCCTGACCCAGGTCTGAGACCGCTAACGCTGCCGTGTTAATTAAGCTACTCAGATCTGGGGTAGCCCGTTGCACCTCAGTAAGCAGAACCTAGACCTCGCTGCCCCAGTCTCTAAGGCAAGCCGGGCACCGAGCAGGACAACACAGAACCAAGGGGCAGGAATTCTGATGGAATTCTTTCAATTCCAGGTCTGCGTCCTACAGTCTGTGATGCAGATTACTACCACACCTCCAAGCCTGCTCCCTTCAGGTGCGCCCCAGGGCACGCTGGAGGGGTGCCACCCGGTAAGGAACATGTTCCTATACTCCCGTCACCCTCACTTCTTCACGGTCCAACATCTCCTAGCACACCCAAGCCCGGCGCACCTAGCTCAAGGGGTCAAAGGCACCAACATCAGCCAAGAGCGCCCTTCTCTGAAGTGTGTACGTCAAACACATGGGCCTCCAGCCAGTTCCTCACTTCAGGCAACCCCAGCCTCTTCCCTGTGAACCCAAGCCTTATCGGGCTCCTTGGTGGGTTAACCTCTTACAGAGATATTTTTCATAATTCAATACCAGTATTTCTACTTCTGATACAAGTTATTTATTCATTCGCTATGCTACTAGAACATAACTATGAAATTCTTTAGATTCATTTGGGCAATAAACGTATTACATACTGTCGTGTCACAAGTAGGAATATATAGTTCCTGGACTCTTTTAGCCCATGAAAGTAACCCACCGAATTTCCAGTATTACCAAACTCTAAGGCAGAATGATCTAGCCAGAGCTCCTACTGACGGCGCGTCATCACCTGTACAGAGCTGGCCGTGGGTGCTCCAGAGGTCCGACTCCCAAGGCATCAAGTCAAGATCAAAATCAAGATGGTCAAAATTGTTTTCCTGTGGATTTCAAATCAAAAAAAGAACATTAAAATAAAATATGGTGCAACTTCCCACAAACACAACTGCTACTGCTTAATCTAGTGACCAGAATTTTCTAAATCAACTGGTTCGTCTTGGGAATGCGGCTTGCGGGAAGTCTTGAGACAAGCTGGTGCTGCTGCTACAAAGGCAGAGGTGGCGACCTCAGAGGAAGGCGCGCACTTAACACCTGCGCCTCTGCCCTGTACTATCCAAATGTCTAAAATTTTCCTGAATTGACTAAAAGTCATTTGGTAGACCTAGAAGATAAAACTAACTTTCTCAAACGTGCGTCAACGTATCTCTTAAGAGGGCTCCTTGGGTGTCTTTCACTGAGGCATTAGTTTATCTTGTTTAAAAGTAAGCCTGCTCTGGGCCATGTGAATGTCCACCTTATACCATACACGTCCATCAGAACTGCCATGTGACTTCACACCTCTCCACACTTGAGTTTGAGACCAAGTAAGAAGCTTCCAAGTGCCTGGAGTTACAGTGCCAAGAACACAAGTAACCAGTGCGGCAGACACGGCAATGAAGCCCAGGCAGCCAGTGTCAACTTCACATGACAGATGAGAGGGCGGCACAGACAGAGAAAGGAAGCTTTAACAAGAAAAATACACACACACACACACACACACACACACAGGCATGCACGCACACATCTAGAAATTGCCAACGAACATTTGTTAATGATTTCTAGGACAGTATTATCATTTCCAAGTATCCATTACATAGTTTATTTTTATTGGGAAAGCAACAGGAGGAAAACAGAGGAACTTTTTTTAATCAGCCACTCTTAACAGTAAATATTGGTTCAAGATTAAAAAAGAAAACGTGTGCAAGTTCACATGAAAAAAAACTTTAAATCAAAAGAATTGTGGTTTAAGTCAACATCCTGCAGGGCGTGGTGGTGCACACTTGTAATTCCAGTGCTTAGGAGGCTGAGACAGGAGGATCACACAGGTTCACAGCCAGCCTCAGCTACTCAGTGAGACCCTCTGCAACTCAGTGAGACCCTGTTTCCAAATAAAGAATAAAATAGGGCTGGGGTAGAATAAAATAGGCTCGGAGGTAGAATGCCCCTGAGTTTAATCCCCAGTACCACAAAAAATTACAAAATAAATCAAACTCCTTTCACTGTTTTCTCTTATTTGAATCCACACATCAAAAAATTAAGCAAGTCAGGTGTGGTGGCACACACCTACAATCAGCGCTTGGAAGGCTGAGACAGGAGGATCACAGTTTCAAAGCCAGCCTCAGCAGCTTTGTGAGGCTCTCAGTGACTTGGTAAGACCCTGTTTCCAAATTTAAAAAAAAATTTTGAAATGGACTGGGAGTTTAGCTCAAAAGTAAAATAATCCTGGGTTCAATCTCCAGCAACAACAAAAAAAAAGTTAAGCAGACTTTTAGCAACAAAAAACTCCGTACACTTTCTTAAGTTTAAGTAAATTTAACAATGCTGCTTGCCCAGTGTAAATACTGTATATATGGGGCGGGTGAGGGGGGGGGGGCTTGAACGCAGGGTGGTCTACCTCTGAACTACACTCCAGCCCTAATTTATTTTTTATTCTGAAACAGGGTCTCATTACATTTCTGAGGGCCTCACTAAACTGCTGAGGTGGCTTCATATCTGTGATCCTCCTGTCTCAGCCTTCCAAGTACTGGGTTACAGGCAAGTACCACTACATCCAGCTCTAGCAATACTTTTAAACATGTACCGTAGTAGGTGTATGCTTTTAACTCCATCTTCAGCCAAGAAAGTCAAATATGTTTTACAACAGAAGAATTCTTTCTGCTTGAACTGGGGTGTGGGGTACCAGGGATTGATCCCAGGTATGCTCTACCACTGAGCTACACACTCCCAACCCTTTATATTTTTTTTATTTTGAAATAGGGTTTCACTACATTGCTGAGACTGGCCATAAACCTGCCATCCTCCTGCCTCAGCCTCCCAAGTACTACATCTACAAGGACTACATCTGTGTGCCACCATGCCCTGTTTCACTGAAAATTTATCAGGCCCGCTTTCTGTGAAATGAAACACAGTAGCCCTGATACCTCTGGCCCTTCAGTGACTTATGGGGCTCCCCCAGCACGTGAGAGAAGGAAGGCAGGCAAGACGGAAGGCGCCAGAGCCCCAGAGGGCAGCTCATCAGTGCCTTCACGCTGCACCACACACTAAGAAACTCAAAGGTCCTGTGACTGGCTCAGAGCAACAGAATGCCAGTTATAAAGTCAGAACCCGACTTCCCGGAATCTTTCAAAATTAGCACATGGCTCCTAGACACTACTTACTTATTCAATCATTCATTCATTCATTTATTTATTTTTGTAGTACTACAGACTGAACCCAGGGGCATTCTGCCTCCAAGTTATATCCAGCCCTATATTTTTCTTAATTTTTTTATTTTTATTTTTTTTTTTTTTGCAGTACTGGGGATGGAACCCAGGGGCATTCTACCTCTGAGCTCCACCCCAGCCCTATTTTTTATTCTTTATTTTGAAACAGGGTCTCACTGAGTTGCAATGGGCCTCATTAAGTAGGTGACGCTGGCCGCGATCCTCCTGTCGCAGCCTCCCACGTGCTGTGATTACAAGAGTGCACTGCCACTCTTGTTTTTTTGAAACAAGGTCTTACTAGGTTGATGAAAGTCTTGCTACATTTCTGAGACTGTCCTCAAACTTGCAATCCTCCTGTCTCAGCCTCCCAAGTAGTGGGATTAGGCGTACGCCATCAAGCCCAGCTCTTAGACCCTAATGTTTAAAAGAAGCACACTGGTGCCAGGCATGGCGGTGCATGTTTACAAATCCCAGCATTTGGGGGGCTGGGACAGGAGGATCACAGGTTCGTGGCCGCCTCAGCTACTTAGCGAGGGTCTCCACAACTTAGTGAGACCCTGTTTCAAAATAAATAATAAAAGCTGGGCATGGTGGAGCACGCTTGTAATCCCTGAACTTGGGAGGCTGAGACAGGAGTATCGCACAGGTTCGAAGCTAGCCTCAGCTACTTAGTGAGGCTCTCAGCACCTTAGTGAGACCCTGTTTCAAAATAAAATACAAAATAGGTCTGGAAGTATAGCCCAAAGGTAGAAAGCCTCTGGGTTCCATCCCCGGCACCACAAACAAACAAACAAACAAACAAATAAATAAATAATAAAAAAAATAGGGCTGGAGGTTTAGTTCAGAGGTAGAATGCCCCTGGGTCCTATCCCCAGTACTGAAAAATAAATAAAACACACTGTTCCAAAGGCCAGAAAAGAATATCAGTTGCTTAGTAAACCAGCTAATATGAAAAACCAAATTATTCTAAAAGTCACATTCTAAAGCATCTCACAGATAAAACCTTTAAAATTGTATGTGCTGAGGATCACACAGATTCAAAGCCAGCCTCAGCTACTTAGTGAAGCTCTCAGCAACTCAGTGAGACCTTGTTTCCAAATAAAGTATAAAATAGGTCTGGGAGTATAGCCTGGAGGTAGAAAAGCCCCTGGGGTCCACCCCCAGTACCACCAAAAAAATTAAAAAATAATAAAAAATAAACAAACAGGCTGCATTCTTCCATTGATTCACACTAACACAACTCTAAACCTTTCTTTGAAAAGTATCTAAAGCTCACTAAGCAAACATTATATATCTTTAAACTCAGGTTAATAAGAGCTTGAAAAAACTGGGTGCGGTAGTACAGCTTTGTAATTGTACTTGGGAGGCTGAGATGAAGGACCACAGGTTGAGGCCAGCCTCAGCAACTTAGTGATGCCCTCAATAGCTCAGTGAGACCCTGATAAAATAGGGCTGGGGGTCTAACTGGGAGAAAGAACGCTCCAGGGTTTGATTCCTCACACCACATATTCAGAGGTGAAGTGACGGAATCAGGGTTCTAATCTCGTCAGCAGGTAAGTCCAAGGATGGATTAGTAACCTGAACGAACTTACTGGGTGGTACATAGCCAGGCAGGGTGCGGCCCTGGCGACTAGACCTGTCCCTTGCCCCTTCTTCTCTCTTTCCTCTTCTCCAGCTTCGTGAACAGCTTTCCTTCCCACACTGCCTTGTAGCCGCCAACCACGGCCTGACCTCGGAACCACAAACCTAAGAAACTTCCCTCCTCTAGGTTGAGCTCATCAGGTATTTTGGTCACAGCAGAAAAAAAAAAAAGTCGACTGAAACAGTCACCCGCTCCTGGAACTAAAGCAGGCTTAGAACACAAGTCTTCGCATACCAAGACCAACACACTTCTACTGTCCTGTACTTCCTGACTACAACATGGCTATGTTCACACTTCGTGGTAAACTATTTACACTTAGATTACTAGCCTAAACCTCTTCTCCCAAAACCTCCTTAAGTCATCAGCGTAAAGACTGCACATCAGGTTGTCCAGTACCTCTCCTCCAGTAAATCCTTACCTGAGTCTCACTTGCTGCATCCAGCTGCAGCTCGTCCATGTCTGCGAAGTAACCAAGTTCAGCAAACAGCGTCGACTCTTGAACAAGAGAAGAGACACCCAGTCACTTCAGGGACTTGACAGAGAACAAGCCTGGACCCCAGGCCGGCTCTCGCCGCGTCTCATTAGTCATTACCACTTTCTACAGACTCAAGCAGTGTGGATATAAAAATTCAAATTCATATGTGTTTTCCGTGTTTTTATCCTGTGAAGTCAATCTTTACCCTGGGAATTCTCAAAGGTGTTAGGTCATATGGCGTGCTGGAATAACTGGTGGTGACTTTCTGGAACATTACCTGCAAGGATTCTGATGATAAATCTGGGTTCTGCACAAAAGAGTAACGTGGTTGATCAGCACTGTTAACAGGAGACGCACACAGCTGTGTGCTTGCCACCCCTTCCCTAAGTCAGGAGTACCACAATTTTTCACTTGGTAATAAGTCTGTCTGGGGCACAGCTCAGGGGCAAAGGCTCAAGCCTAGCATTGGTGAGATCGTGCATTCAGTACTAGGATTAGTGAGACCATGGGTTCAATACCAGCACCAGGAAAAAAGGCAGAATAAAGGGCTCACTCACCTAAACCCTTCCTTCAGCAAATTAACTATATCCTAATTCTTTAACAAGGTTTCATCATAAAGCAAGAAAAATGTAGACACAGAAAAGAGTCTCCCATAAACTAGATCAAAACATTTTGTGGAAAAAAGGTCGGTGGGCTGAAGGCCCCAGAAAGCTGATTGCCATTCGGGTTCCTATCTTCTCTAACACTTTCAGAAATCCAAGTGCTTTGAAGAGTTTTCCAAACATAGACCCTAATCTGAGAGGTGGCCGGAAAGGGAAGAGACTAAACCGTCTCAGAGGGAGGGACAAGGCTGGGAGGCACGGCGGGCCTGCTTCGGGGAGGCAGGGACCTACAGCGAGACCGGTGCCCGTGAGTGGAGCTGCTTTGGCGACAGGTGCAGGCAGAGTTGGGTTTAACCAGGGCTGCGGCTTCTCCAGGAGAGCAACAAGCCCAGGCAAGGGGGTCCCGCATGCATGGCCACGGTGAGACGCACAGCGCCTGGCCCAGCAGGGAGGTGGGGCCGCGATGGAAGAGGGGGTGGTAACACATGGAAAGACCTTGGCAGAGCCGCAGGACCGCGATGAGGGCCTGGAATGGCTGGACTACAGCTCTGCCGGGAGCCAGTGGCTGAGGGGGAAGCAGAACCAGGCAGAGAGCAGGTCCCAGGAATAAGGGCCAGAGAGCCTCCCTGGGGGCACCGAGCTCTTCAGTGAGGGCTCTGTGCCGGAGCGGGTGGCAGCCAGCTAGCCGCTCACAGGTCTCAAAGAGAGAGTGAGTGCCGCAGGAAGTGCACAGCACTGTACAGAGAAGACAGCGCAGGCTATCCTCACAGCATGAGCTCTAGGTAGCTTTAGGAAGGGAAAGGAGAATGATCTGGGGTGGCGAGACGGACAGGAAGAACATCTGCAGTCTTCAGGCAAGAAAGGCCCTCCCACAGAGACTTAGGAGACCATCCAAAGGGGAGCACCGGGCTCCAACTGCCCAGGCCCTCCCCAGGGACAGGAAGCTTCTCATCTTGGTCCTTCTTATCCGAAGGGAAGAAGAGAGAGGCTTCTGCACAGACGCTGGCTGGTGGAGGGGAGGCAAGGGATGCACAGGTGACGAGCAGGCCCTCCAGCACAGTAGGAAACTACAATTCTATTTTCAAACCACCCAGTATTTTGTAACGGTGGCCTGATATGTTGTGGGCACCCAGAAGATGTAAAACTGTTCAGTGCCAAAAGAAATGAGTTTCCCAAGGGGCGATGCGGAGGGCCTTGAATGCGCACTGGGAGGCTGGGGAGGCCAACCCGGGAAGGTGGCACCAGTGTGCTCCCAACACGTGGCATTCCTCAAGAGGCGAAAGATCACAGCCAGGGGCGCTCAGAAGAGGCAGCGTGGGTTTAGGGAAGTGAAACTAGTCTGTGTGATACTGTAATCGTGGATACTCACCATGGTGAGCCTGTCAAACGCTTAAAACTGATGTTAAGAGTAAAATTTAACCAGGTGTGGTGGCACACACTTGTAATCCCTGCACTTGGGAGGCAGAGACAGAAGGATCGAAGCCAGCCTAGCTGGCTTCAGAGACCCTGTTTCCAAATAAATAAATAAAATATAATAAATATATTACATATTATATATTATATTATATATAATATATAATATATAATATATAATATATAATATATAATATATATTATAATATATAATATATTATAAATAAATAAATATATATATATATATGTCTGGGAGTGTAGCCCAGAGGTAGAAGGGTTTCTAGGAACCCCAGTACCATCAAAAAAAAAAAAAGAGTAAAACTTAGCCAGGCCCACTGGCGAAGGCCTGTAATCCCAGTGAGTGGGTGGCTGAGACAGGAGGATCACAGGTTCAAAACCAGCCTCAGCTACTTAGTGAGGTCCTCCACAAGTCAGTGAGACCCTGTTTCAAAATAAAGAAGAAAAAGTTGGGCTGGAGGTGTAGCTTGGAGGTAGAATGCTCCTGGGTTCCATCCCCAGTACCGCAAAAATAAATAAATACATAAATAAATAAATAAAAACAAATAAAATACAGACCATGAAAACATAACAGTCAACTAACAAGAAGACAAATCTGACCTGACAGTAACTGCGGCATTTAAGAAAAAATGGAAGCTTTGGGAAGATTTGGGAAAGCAGAGAACAGAGACTAGGAGCACCCTCACTGGCACCAAGACTCCTAGCGCAAAGTCTCCTTCAGCCTCAGTTTCCCCATCTGTCAAACAGCAGCAACTCATTGGCCTGCCGTGAAGATGAAATAAGACAAGGGCAAAGAACTCAGCAGGGTGCCTGGCCAAAAATGTCCTAAGTGAATGGTGGCTGTCACGAGTAACTAGCACAAGAGGCTGGGGGTGTACGGGAATAACAGCCCCCACTTTTTCCAGAAGTTTTTAGAAAATCTACCCAACAATGGAAATAAATCTCCTCAAGAATAGAATTTTAGAGAACTTCTGCCTTTAAAAAATTAAATAAGGAGTTTGGTTCAATAAAGGGCATTGTAGCGGGGTATGGTGGTGCTCTCCGGTAATCCCAGGACTTGGGAAGCTGAGACAGGAAGATTGCAGGTTCACTGCCAGCCTCAGCAACTTAGCAAGACAATCAGCAACTTAATGAGACCCTGTTTCAAAATTAAAAATAACACAGGGTGTGGGTGTGGCTTAGGGGCAAAACATCCCTGGGTTCAATCCCAAGTGCCACAATAAATAAATAGAGTTGAGGTTCCACGCCTTTTACCAAGAATGTTGGTCCAAAGGTGAAAAGTATCCGAGTTCTCCCCAAACTCCAAAGCTGGAAGTATTATCATAATTATCATCATCATCATTTTTATTTTATCCTCTCTACTGGGGATTGGATCTAGTTGTTATTATAATCATCAGTATTATTTTGTTCTCCCTCCTGGGGATTGGCTCTAGCTGTTGCTGTTATTGTTGTTATTTTACCCTCTCTACTGGAGGTTGAGCCCAGGGGCGTTCTGCCTCCGAGCGACACCCCAGCCCTTTTTTCGGTTTTCGTGTGTAGAAACCGCCTCGCTCGCCTGCCGAAGCCGGCCTGGAGCCTC
Source organism: Muscardinus avellanarius (assembly GCF_963383645.1). NCBI lineage: Eukaryota > Metazoa > Chordata > Mammalia > Rodentia > Gliridae > Muscardinus > Muscardinus avellanarius. Next base: position 109,668,085 of record NC_137788.1, on the reverse strand, counting down.
CCCAGCCCCGGGAGGCCCCCGGCCCCAGCAGGCGGGGCGGCCTCGGCCTCGGCGCCGGTCCCCGGCACCGCCGGCGCCACTCACCCCACTCCTCGTCGGGCCGGGGCCGCAGCCCCGGGCTCAGCAGCGACTCCATGACGCCGTCCCAGCGGTGCAGCGGGAAAACGCGTCCCCGGCCGGAACCCAGGGCGCGCCGCGACGGGGCGGACCGGAAGCGCGGCGAGACCGGACGGGGCGGACCGGAAGCGCCGCACGGGACGGCGGCCGCGAGGGCTCAGCGCGCGCGGACGGCGGCCGCGGGTCCGCCCTGAAACCTCGGCAACCTAGCGCTCACTCTCCACCCTTAAAATCTCGGGAGTGTATTGTAGTTTAAATGGACGCGCCCCCAGCTCCAGCCGCACACGCGCCCCCCCACTCCTGACCCCAGCTCGGCCGCGGTGGCATGCACAGGGCGTCGCGGGGACAGATGCCTCTAGGACCTAGCGACGCGTTCCCATGGTTACAACACGCCGAGCCGCCCGGGGCCGTGGGGCCTGACGTAACCTGCGGCGCCCTGTCGTCAGCGCTCCCGGCTCCGTGCTGGTTAGACTTGCTACACTTCCGTCCCGAACCGGCTGCCGAGTCAGAAACCGACGTGAAAGCAAACAAAGGGAGCCTTCGGCTTCCACCGGGCAGCGATCTTTTGGGAAAATCACGCCTGAACTTGAGATTTTTTATGTAAAAAGTTCAGGTAAGTCGGCATGGTGGCGCACGCCTGTCATCCCCGCGCTTGGGAGGCTGAGACAGGAGGATCGCGCAGGTTCGAAGCCAGCCGCAGCTACTTAGTGAGGCTCTCGGCAACTTAGTGAGACCCTGTTTCTAAGGTATGAATAGGTCCGGGAGTGTAGCCCGAGGTAGAAAACCCCTGGGTTCCATCCCAAGTTCAGGTAAGGGCAGGTGTGGCATACACCCTGTAACCCCAGTACTTGGGAGATTGAAACAGGAGGATCACAGGTTCAGGGCCAGCCTCAGCAATTAAGGGAGATCCTGTTTCAAAATAAAAAATAAAACAGGGCTAGGGATGTAGGTCAGAGGTAGAATGCTCTTGGGTTCAACTCCAGTACAAAAAATAAAAGTTCGAGTAATTTTAAAACAAACGTGTACCTATCACCAAGAGTTGACAAATAGTAACATGTTCATTTTTGCCTGATTCTTTCATCAGAAATTAACACTACAGACAACGCTGAACTTGCTCCCCGACCTCATTCCCAGACTTCTTCTAGTCCAGTTTTTATTTTAATTTGCCATGTTTAAATGTCTGTAGATATTTGATGTCAATTTGTTTTTTTTTATTTACACAAATGTACCATACTCTAATGTCCTCCAAAAATCCCTTTTTCATTCCTCGTTACCTTTTGATAATCTACCCGTGTTTTTAAGTATTATGTGGCATTTCCTTGAATTCAGCTACAATTTTTCCCATTTTCCTAGCAACGGGTACTGGTTCTTTCTTTTTTTTTCAGTACTGGGAATGGAACCCAGGGGCATTCTATTCCGAGCTATGCTCCCGGCCCTATTTTTTATTCTTTATTTGGAAAGAGGGTCTCACTGAGTTGCAGAGGGCCTAAGTAGCTGAGGCTGCCCTCGAACCTGGATCCTCCTGTCTCAGCCTCCCAAATGCAGCGTGCGCCACCACGCCCAGCTCCACTGCTTATTTTTACATAACATATTATTGTATTTACCTCCTTGTGTACAAGTGGAAGAATGTTAATAACAAGCATGCCGGACCATTTGCCAAATTATACCTTGTACCCTCCCAGCAGCGAGGTCTCTGCTCCACACTTAGGCGAGATAAGGTCAAACTTACAATGCTTGTCACTGTGAAGGGTATGACTATAAATTACACTTCCCTGACAATTGAGGGAAGCCAGGCGTGGGAACACACACTTGTAATCCCAGTACTTGGGAGGCTAAAACAGAATCCTGGGTTTGCAGCCAACCTCAGCTACTCAGACCATTTCAAAGTAGAGAATAAAATAGGGCTGCAGGCACAGCTCAGAGGTAGAATGCTCCCAAGTTCAATCCCTAGTACCACAAGAAAATGGTAATAATAATTAAAAATAAGCCTTAGCTGGGCATGGTGGTGCATGCTTATAGTCCCAGTACTTAGGAGGCTGAGGCAGGAGGATTACAGGTTAGAGACCAGCCTCCACAATTTAGTGAGACCTTCAGTGACCTATAAAGACCCTGTTTCCAAAACAAAAAATAAAATGGGCTGCAGGTGTAGCTCAGAGATGGAATGTCCTTGAGTTCAAACACCAGCACCAGGCACATAAATAAGCAAGCCTTAGCTGGGCTGGTGGCACACCCCTATCAGCCCAGTACTTGGGAGGCTGAGATAGGATCACGGATGTGGGGCCAACCTCAGCAATTTAGTGAGGCTTTTAGCAACTTAGACCCTGTTTCCAAATAAAAAATATAACAGGTCTAGGCTGTAGCTCAGAGGTAAAATGCTCCTGGGTTCTATCCCCAGCACCAAAAAAGTAACTCTTTAACATGAAATGTTCCAAATGGCAGACAAGAGTCCCTCGTTCCTATAGTAAACAATTTACCATTCCTGTTTGACTGTTCTCTCTACACTTTTTCCATTTTTTCCCCCCCTGAAGTGCTTTTTTTTTTTTTTTTTTTTTGTGGCACTGGGGGTGGAATCCAGAGGCTTTCTACCCTGGGCTATACTCCCAGACCTTTTTTATATTTTATTTGGAAACAGGGTCTCACTAAGTTGCTGAGAGCCTCACTAAGTAGCTGAGGCTGGCTTCGAACCCGTGCGATCCTCCTGTCTCAGCCTCCCAAGCGTGGGGATTACAAGCGTGCGCCACCACACCCGGCTCCCCTGAAGTGTTTTAAAGCAAATCTCAGACATATTATTTCACCCACAAATGACTCAATATGCATCTCTAAACAGACAAGGAAGACCTTTCTTTTTTTTCTTTATTTTGTGGTCCTGGGGTTGGAACCCAGGGGCATTCTACCTCAGAGCTACACCCCGAGCACAATTTTATTTATTTTGAAACAGGGTCTTCCTAGATCGATGAGTCTCACTACTTGCTGAGGCTGTCCTCATACCTGCGAATCCTGTCTCAGCCCCCAGGGCTGGGATTACAGACGTGCACCACCACACCTGGCTTATTTTTTAAAACCGTGTATAACACCCAACAATAATTCCTTAATATCTTACACCTGTTCCATATTTAATTTTCTGCTTCCAAAATGCCTCTTTACAGTTAGTTAAAATTAGAATCCAAGCCAGGCGTGGTGGCGCACGCTTATAATCCCAGTACTTGGGAGGCTGAAATAGGAGGATATGGGTTCGAGGACAACCTCAGCTACCTGGGGAGGCCCTCTGCAACTTGGTGAGACCCTGTTTCAAAACAAAGAATAAAAAATTGGGCTGGGGGTATAGCTTGGAGGTAGAATGCCCCTGGGTTCAAACCCCAGTTCTGCAAAAGAAGAAAGGAAAAACCGGGATCCAAACGTGTGGTCCCTCCTCCTGCTGAGGCCAGGCCGCTTGTCCGCAGGCTGTCCTGGCCATGCGCAGACGGGTTCTGGCGAAGACGCTCGGCGGGTCCCTCCCCTGCGGGTCCCTCCCCTGCGGCTCCCAGGCCCGCGGAACCCTCTGCCGCTGCTCGCTCGGCCAGAGCCGCTTTGGAAGCCCTAGTTGTCGGCCGTTAGTGCATCCTACCAGAACTCGTTCCACATTCACTTTCAACTTAAATCTTTGGAAAGGAAAGGAAATCTGAAAGGAAACTTTTGAGTTGGGCGCGGTGGTGCATGCCTGTAATTGCAGGAGTTGGGAGGCTGAGATAGGAGGACAGGCTTGAGGGCACTCAAATCCGGCCTCCCTGCCTGGCTGTCCCGCTGGCCCCCACGTCCTAAAGGTGAGGCTCTCCCGCCCTGCTCTCTGCGCGACCTAGAACTGCACACACCGCGTCCCGCCGATCCAAGCAGACTCGCCCTCTGCGCTGCGCCAGCAGCTGCCTCTGCTCGGCTCCTCTCCAGCTTCGAAAGGACAACTTAGTAGGGAGCCACCTGTGTTATGACCTAGGGGTTAGCCGGAGGGCAAAGAAGCCAACAGATTCTGTGAAAGTTCAAACAGATAAAGGTTTTCTCCCAAGAAAGCTCGCAGCTGGAGAGCTGCAAGTCCTTTCTCCAGGGTCAGCAGCGAGGCTTCCTAAAGGAGCACTGCTCACATTCCTTCTTTTTTTTTTTTGGTGGTAGTACTGGGGTTCCTGGAAGCCCTTCTACCCCCGGGCTACACTCCCAGACACCTATTTTTTATATTTTATTTGGAAACGGGGTCTCAAGCCAGCAAGGCTGGCTTTGAACCTGCGTGATCCTCCCGTCTCCGCCTCCCAAGCACGGGGATCACAAGCGTGCGCCACCACGCCCAGCTCCTTACTTTTAAACTCCTTGGGCCAGGCGTGGTGGTGCACGCTTGTGATCCCTGCGCTTGGGAGGCGGAGACAGGATCCCACAGGTTTGAAGCCAGCCTCAGCTATTGTTTCCAAATAAAGTATAAAATAGGGCTGGGAGTATAGCCTAGAGGTAGAAAAGCCCCTGGGTTCCACCCCCAGTACCACACACACAAAAAAAACTGCTTGTACTTTGGTGCTTATACACAGGCTTGTGTGTAAATAAGCACAGTGGCTTTGGGCACGGATGTGGGTGTTAAGTAGCATCTCTTCAGACACGTGTTAATAAGGGGTCTTTAGACACCTGTAAGATGTCTTTAGATAAGCAAAATATCTTGAAGACACTGACTCCCATTCTACTAGCTGAGTTTTTTTTGTTTTTTTGTTTTGTTTTTGCAGTCCTGGGGATGGAACCCAGGGGCACTCTACCTCTGAGCAACACCCCCAGCCCTACTTTTAGTCTCTTATTTTTTTGAAACAGGGTCTCACTGAGTTGCAAAGGGCCTTGCTAAATAGCTGAGGCTGTCTTCAAACTCTGATCCTCCAGTCTCCGCCTCCTGAACACTGGGATGACAAGTGCGTGTCACCATACCCGGCTCTACTAGCTGATTCTAATGTCACAGAAATGTTCCACATTCTCATTAGGTCCCCTTCCACCAACTAATAAGTCCTACTTTCTGGAGATCAGCTGATATTTATTTATTTTTTTTTTTTTTTTGTGTGTGTGTGCAGGTCTGGGGATGGAACCCAGGGGCATTCTACCTCCGAGCTACACCCCAGCCCTATTTTTTCTTCTTTATTTTGACACAGGGTCTCACTGAGTTCTGGAGGCCTCACTAAGCAGCTGAGGCTGGCCGTGAACCGCGATCCTCCGTCTCAGCCTCCCGCGTGCTGGGGTTCCAAGCGTGCCCCCGCGCCGGCCTGACTGATATTTTATAACACACATTTGTTCTCTTCATCACTGTAAACTTGCACTTCATATAAACAGTTTTCTAAAAATGTGGCTAAAATTAGGATTTCTGGACAGTAACTGGAAAACATTTTAATCAGACTTTATTCATGGCCTTCCCTCCCATTTCCAAGAAAAAGCCAGACTTAGGAGAATTTATTAACGTCATCCACTAGAGAAAAAGAATTTTCAAATATGTCCCAATTACAAAGAACACGTACCTAAACATAAGTTTCAAATGTTTATGCATAATTTTGGCCACCTAGACGTTCAGATCCCACAACATGCCAAAACTCAGAGACTTTCAAGTCTACGCAGTGCGGAGGCAGATGCCCGGTGGTCAGGGCTGGCCAGCGTGCACAAGGCCCCGGGCCCCATCCCCACAGAAGATAAGCAAATGAAAATATATAAAACAGAAACCATCCGGGTTGTAAAAGATTTTAACATCGAGCCAAAGCCAATACGTGTGATGGAAGCGGCGGTGTCCGCGCGGAGCCCCTGCCCCCGCCCCGCCCCCACGCCCGCAGACCTGGGCCTCCGCGGCCAGCCCCAGCCCAGCCGCCGGTCAGCGCCCCGGCGGCGGTCCCAGGCCGGCCAGCCGCCTCACCTCGTCCACTCTGTTCTTGTGGATCTGAAACGCGGGCGTCACCCACCGGCCGCACGAGCACTGCTCACCCGACCAGCTGAAGGAGCCCAGCTTGGCGCCGCACTTGGGGCAGAGCAGCTGCAAGAAAGCAGAGGGGCTGCTTCACTCCCGGAACCTCGGGACGCGACGGACTCGTGAGCTCATCGGCGGGGGCGTGGCCGGGCTCACGACCTCATCGGTGGGGGTGTGGCCAGACCCGTGATCTCATCAGCGGAGCGTGGCCGGACCCATGATCTCATCAGTGGGAGCGTGACCGGACCCATGATCTCATCAGCGGGGGTGTGGCCGGGCTCGTTATCTCATCAGAGGGGGCGTGGCCCGACTAATGATTGCATCAGCGGGGGCGTGGCCAGACTCATGAGCTCATCGGCGGGGGCGTGGCCGGGGCTGGCTAGGACCCCGCAGGCGGCAACTGCTGCGGAAGAACCATCTGTACTCTGGCAGAGCGATGGAATCAGATGGAAGAGACGACACTGAAACGCCACCCTCGATCAAGAAGTTGGTTTTTTAAATTTTTGTTGTACTGAGGATTAAATCTAGGAGCATTCTACGCCTAAGCTACACTCCCAAGCCTTTTTTTTTTACTTTCCAGTTCAAAGCTGGGTCTCACTAAGGTACAGAGGGCCTCGCTGAGCAGCGAGGCTGGCTGAGAACCTGCGGTCCTGTCTCTGCCTCCGAGTAACCACGCCCGCTTCAGGATGTGATGGGTGTGGCTTTTAGTATAATAAGTTTGCAATTTCATACAAAAACATCACAATAAAGAAAATCAAGCCAGGCGTGGTGGCACATGCCCGTAACCCCCGTATTGGGAAGCTGAGACAGTAGGATCACGTGTTTGAGCCCAACCTCAGTAACTTAGTGAGACCCTCTGCAACTTAATGAAACCATTTCAAAATAAAAAATGAAACAGTTTAGCTTGGAGGTAGAATGCTGCTCAGAGGTTGAATGCCCCTGGGAGAGGAAGGAAGGGAGGGAGGGAAACCATGATTCCCTCTTCCCACTAATTGATAAATGACAAACCTAGCTGGGGCAGGGGCGCACACCTGTAATCTCAGTGCTTGGGGGGTGCGGCTGGAATACTGCAGATTTGAGACCTATGCATGATAAATTTGTAAGACTATGACTCAGAATAAACATAGGATAAGGCTGAGGGTGTAGCCTGGAGGTAGAATGCCCCTAGGTCAACCCCTAGTAGCACAAAACCAACAAAGAAATCCCTGATGTTCTAGTAAAAGAGATAAATCTAAAAAATGCTATCCAGGCCTGGTGGCACAGGCCTGTAATCCCAATACTTGGGAGGCTGAAAAGGAGGAGGATCGCAGATTCAAGGCCAGCCTCAACTTAGTGAGGCCCTTAGCAACTCAGTAAGATCTTGTTTTTTTCTTTTCTTGCCTTTTTTTCTCATGTGTGGTACTCAGAATTGAACCCACAGGCATTATACCTCTGAGTTATACCCCAGCCCTATTTTTTTTTTTTTTTTTGAGAAAGTTTCACTAGATTGATGAGTCTCCCCACTTGCTGATTTGCTGAGGCTGGCCCCAAACCTGTGATCCTCCTGTCTCAGTCTCCCAAGTATCAAGATTACAAGCGTGTACCACCATGCCGTACTCAAGACCTTGTTTCAAAATAAAGAAATAAAATAGAGCTGTGAGTATAGCTCAGAGGTAGGATGTCCCTGGGTTTCATCCCCAGTACCACCAAAAAATAAAAAAAGACGGGGAACCATCAAAGAAAATGAAAGGGAAATTTAAGACTAATTTTAAAATCCTAATTTTGTTAGATATATTCTAATTAAAAGTGTTAGTCTTATATCTGAAAAACTGTAAACAATTATTTAAAGTAAAAGCGAACTTATAAGGCCCCGGTATCAGTTCTCTACCACAAAGCAAACAAAAACTTTATATCTGGTAGCCTTACCTATGCTAAGGAAGGATGACCTTCAGAAAGAGGCTTGGGCGAAGTGAACGTTGGCTAGAACCTGGCCTAAAACACACGGGACGAAGCCCACAGGCTGCAGGGAAGAGCAGAGGAGCGGCGCACCTGTCCATGCAGCACCCCCAGCAGCGCGGCCTCCATCCACTGCACCGGCTCCACAAAGTGCGACGTGCACCGAGCCCCGGGGGCCGGCGCGGGCCACGGCAGCCCCCTCTTATGTGCGAAGGCCACAGGCCCGCTGCCTTCGTTATGATCCAAAATACTGGAACTTCGGAATAAGGCCCGCCTGCAAGCCCAAGCAAGGAAAGCCCCAGTGACTTCAAAAGGTGAAAACTGGTGAGTCACGCAGTATATCCCAGAGGACAAATGCTGTGGCACTGACTATGCTACTTAAGTTTTCAATAGCCCCGACAAGCCGATTCTTCTTACAGTTATGCTCTTCTAAAGAGCAGGCTTAAATGGGAAATTTCTCTTATTATTCAACTAAACATTGTTTTTTCCCTATGGAGATACAGTAAAACTTTAACAACTTTTCAGCTACTGAAACAAAATCTCCAAAGGATACAAACTCTTTTACCTGCACTTTCTACATTTGTAGAGAACTTCATCTTTTGGTCCTGGTGAAATGGTGGTTGGGTCCACAGCAAAAAGTTCCTGAGGCAAACTCCGCAGCTCTGAATGACGTAATTAGAACATAACCGTGGTCAAAATCGACATGCCGCGTTTTCAGACAAAGTTCTGTGATGTCAAATTGAGACTGCGAGCGCAAAACCAGGGAGTTAAAACACAGTGTGTTCTGAGTGTGTGCTGGGGAACCGGGACGGGGCAGGAGCGCACGGGGCGGCAGCTGTGGACCAGGCGGCCCAGTCGCAGCCCAGCCCCATCACCGCAAGCCACCACTGTGACCTGCCTCCCAGGACCACGGAAGGCCAGGCCCCGGGAAGTGCACAGCAGCAGCTGGGACTCACCCGCGTACTTCTCGGTGACCTTCTGTAAGCGATACTGCTTGTAAACTGCGCTGTCCATGTCTACCACGCAGCCCATTGCCTCGTACAGCCTCAGCTGCTGCTCAAACCCCTGGTTCATCCTGTGATGGCGGGGGAACACCACACTCAGCCTTCGGTACCAAAACAAAACCACAACTCACAGTCCCATGTCCCTGTCACTGTGAGGAAGGACTCACTGGGCCTCTGGCTGGATGGTCCGGAGGTTTTCGTAGGCTTTTTCAAAGGTCAGCTGCTCGGTCTTCATCACCAAAGCCGTCACCACGGCAACGCTTCGACTGACTCCTGCGTGACTGAAAGAGAGACCTTAGGAATAAAATAGCAGACAGCAGCCATTAAAACCAGGCAAAACGCAGCCCACTGGGTGTGAAGAGCAGGCCCAGCCATCTCACACAAACCCACAGCTCCAAACACCGCCAAGAAAGACTGTTCCTCCGTCTCCGGAGTCTTTCCATGACTGAACCATGTGAAAGTAATACCTACTTGATCTTTTTTTATTTTTATTTATTTTTATTTATTTTTTATTGCTGGGGATGAACCCAGGTGCATTCTACCTCCTAGCTACACCCCCAGCCCTATTTTTTATTTATTTATTTATTTATTTATTGGTGGTACTGGGGGTGGAACCCAGGGGCTTTTCTACCTCCGGGCTATACCCCCAAACCTATTTTATACTTTATTTGGAAACAGGGTCTCACTAAGTTGCTGAGAGCCTCACTAAGTAGCTGAGGCTGGCTTCAAACCTGTGTGATCCTCCTGTCTCAGCCTCCCAAGCGCTGGGATTAAAAGTGTGCGCCACCACGCCCGGCTCTATTCTTTTTTATTTTGAAACAGGGTCTCACTGAGTTGCAAACAGCCTCACTAAGTAACTGAGGCTGTCCGGGAACCGCAATCGTCCAGTCTCAGCCTCCCGAATGCTGAATGCTGGGATTACAAGCGTGCGCCACCACACCTGGCTCCTACTTGAAAACAACTACCCTAAGTCTCCCAACCTTTTGTAAGGTGCGTGGACAAGCGCAGCTCCATGGCTCCCCACGCGCACAGCCTCCAACTCCAGCGCCCGGCATTTTCTAATCTCAGCCCTCGCTACCAACTGTTCGTTCCTTAAGGTTTAGAACAAGAGCAGCACACAGGATTTGCACCAAATTTACACCATTGCCGCTGCCCTTGGTGTCTATCAAGGTACACCTGATATCTATCAAGAGTTCCCACCGGAGCCAGGCGCGGTGCCGCAGGCTTGTAATCCCAGCGTTTGGTAGAATCGTGGTTCAAGGACAGCCTCAGCTACTTAGTGAGGCCCTTTGCGACTCAGTGAGACCCGGTTTCAAAATAAAGAATAAAGAATAGGGCTGGGGGTGGAGCTCGGAGGTAGAATGCCCCTGGGTTCCATCCTCAGTACCGCAAAAAAAAAAAAAAAAAAAAAAGGCACTTTACACCTTGGCCTCGAGTCTTCATCTCTGCAGGCTCCGATGTCACCCAAAAGTTTGACCTAAGTAAACAGCGGGTTATTAAGTGAGTCTTTAGCCACAGGAGTGTGACCGCGATTCCCCAGTGGCCCTGGCGAGCCGCCTGGTCCTCGGGGTGAGGAGCCCTTAGTGCTTGAGGGCTTTGTCACCCCTCTGATGTATCTGATGGAACTCCCCCACCCTTCTCCAAGAACTGGGGATTGAGCCCAGGAGCATTCTATTTCTTTATTCCTTATTTTGAAACAGGGTCTTGCTAAGTTGCAGAGGGCCTCATTAAGTAGCTGAGGCTGGCCTTGAGCCTGCAATCCTCCTGTCTCAGCCTCCCAAGTACAGGGATTACCAGCGTACACCACCATGCCCAGCTAAAGGTTTTATTTATTTTATTTTCGATGCTGGGGATGGAACTCAGGGACATTCTACCTCCAAGCTGCACCTACAGCCCTTTTTTTTTTTTTTTTTTTTCCCCAATACTGGGGATGGAACCCAGGGGCATTCTGCTTCCGAGCTGCACCCCCAGCCCTATTTTTAATCTTTAATTTTGAAATAGGGTCTCACTAAGTTGAATAGAACCTCGCTAAGTAACTGAGGCTGGCCTCTAGTCTCAGCCTCCCAAGTACTGGGATTACAAGCATGCACCACCACCCCCAGCTAAGGGTTTTATTTTTGTTTGTTTTTGCAGTACTGAGGATGGAACCCAGGGGCATTGTGCCTCCGAGCTGCACCCCCAGCCCTACTTTGTGTTCTTTATTTTGAAACAAGGTCTAAGTTGCAGAGGGGCTCACTAGGTAGTAGCTGAGGCTGGCCTCGAGCCTGCGATCCTCCTGTCTCTGCTTCCCAAGCGCAGGGATTACAAGCATGCGCCACCACGCCGGGCTACAGGCTCTATTTTAAAGGCGGGACTCACCAGTGCACGAGCACCGCGCGGCCCTCGCTGCGGGCCTGGCCGACGAAGGCGGCGCAGCGGTCCAGGTGGCTGAGCAGGTCGGCCTCGGGCGCATCCAGCACGGGCACCCAGAGGCGCCGCACACCCTCGGGCGCCGCGCCCGCCGCGAAGCCGGGCTCCGAGTCCACCGTCAGCACGGCCGAGATGCCCGCCTCGCGCAGCCGGGCCAAGGCCGCCGCGCCGCCCAGGAACAGCCCCGGCCGCACTTCCAGCGGGGCTCCGCGCTGGCACCCATGGCCCGCGCCCCGAGCCTCCAGCATGGCGAGGAAGGCGGACCGCCGGCCCTGCCACCGAGTCTGCGCGGGCTAGAGCGGCCGACGCCAGGGCCCGACCACCGAGTCGGCGCGGGCTAGAGCGGCCATCGCCAGTGCTTGGAGCCTGCAGGTTCTACCACCGAGTCGGTGCGGCCTAGAGCAGCCTCCCCAGGTCTACCATCAAGTGGTCGCAGGCTAGAACGTCCCTCCCCAGGGCTGTGGCGCCACCGCGAGGTCGGAGGACCATGTGGCCGCCTATCACTTAGACCTGGCAATCCAGAAGGACCCTAAAAGTTGGGTGTGGTGGCGCACGCTTGTAATCCCAGTATTTGGGAGGCTGAGACTGGAGGATCGCGGTTCGCGGACAGCCTCAGCTACTTAGTGAGGCCTTTTGCAACCCAGTGACACCCTGCTTCAAAATAAAGAATAAAAATAGGGCTGGAGGTGTAGCTCGGGGGTAGAATGCCCCTGGGTTCCATCCCCAGAACTGAAGGAAAAAAAAAAAGACCCTAAGCCCTCCATACTTCATGGTGAAGGATATCCCTCCCAACACAGGACTTCAGGGGAGGGGCAGCAGGAGCAACCGAGCCCAAAGGTGAATGATGAAGGCCCCATCAGAAGCCCTCAGCATCATTTCATGTGTTTCAAGTGAAACACGTTTCAGTGCCTAAGAAGCATTATTATCTCTCCTCTATGACCACCACCACCCCATTTATTTATTTATTTATTTATTTATTTATTTATTTATTTATTTTGCGGAGATGGAAACCAGGGGCATTCTACCTCCAAGCTATACCTTTATCCCTATTTTTGTTCTTTATTTTGAAACAGGGTCTCACTGAGTTGCGGAGGGCCTCACTAAGTAGCTGAGGCTGTCCGTGAACGGCGATCCTCCTGCCTCCACCTCCCGAGTGCTGGGATGACGAGCCTGCACCCCCACGCCTGGCCTTTCCCCTCCTTTCTACCTATTTATTTATTCCCACATCAGTGATCTGGAGACAAATGGAAGATAGCCATTTTCCATGGTAACCAGAGAGAGAAGGGAAGAAGAGGGGGATTCGCTGAGGCCACGCCATTTGGCGACACAGAATTAAAAGCACTTTTTCTCTGTCTGCCTCTTTGCAGGGGCGAAACAGGGCCTCACTAAACTGCTGCGGCTGGCCTTGAACCTGCGATCCTTCTATCTCCACCTCCCTGGGGCTGGGATTGCAGGCCTGCGCCACTGCGCCCCGCTCCTTCACTGCTCGTTACCGGGGTCCCTGCGCTAAAATAAGCCTTCACTTTGCATACTGGCTCCTCCATGTCTGAGCCCACCTTGGGAATTCATGAGGCGACGGGTGCCTAAGAATGGTCTCAGTGACAGCCAACATGCACCCACTGGCTAAGACCGCAAGCAGCGGGGTGCACCAAAGCCACCGCAAGGCACAGACAGGTTAAGAGAGTTGTTATATCTACTCAGTGAAAGATTAGGCAGCTCTTACAACTATGGCCAGGCATGGTGGTGCATACCTATGACCCTCGTACTTGAGAGGCTGAAACAGGAGGATCACAGGTTTGAGGACTGCCTTAGCAATGTAGCTAGATACTGTTTCCAAAAAAATAATAATAAGGCTGAGAGTATAATTTGGAGGTAAAATGTCCCTGGGTTCAATCTGCAGTAGTGAAAAAAATTAAATGCTTCATACTACCTATAATATAAAGTTTTTGGTGATACTGGGGTTCCTGGAAGCCCTTCTACCTCCGGGCTACACTCCCAGACCTATTTTCATATTATTTTTATTTGGAAACAGTTTCTTAAGCCAGCACGGCTGGCTTCAAACCTGTGCGATCCTCCTGTCTCTGCCTCCCAGGCGCCGGGATCACAAGCGTGCCCACCGCGCCGGCTTCCAATATTTTATTATCCCAGTCATTCCCTACCTGATGACCGGCCCTCTGTTGGAAGGAAGAGTCTCTTCTCCCTGGCTCCCCCAGGACAGGTAGAAGAGGTACTGCGCCTCCTTCCCGGCAGCGTCTTGTGCCCAGGGACACTAGGTGGCGCCATTTGCCTTTTTACCAGCGATGTTTCTCTGCACACCTTTCTGAGGGGAAGATTAAAAGATGCCCGCACCACCTGTAGGGAGGGCTGGTGGCTTCAGGTCAGGGCGAGGAGAAAAGCCTCTTTTTCCTAGGATTGGTCGGAGCTACACCCTAGCCATTTCTATTTCTCATTCTGAAACAGGGTCTTTCTACATAACCAAGGGTCGCACTAAGTGCTGCGGCTGGCCTCAAACTTATGATCCTCCTGCCTCAGCCTCCCAGGCACTGGAGTTACAGGTGTGCACCATTGTGCCCAGCTCTGTTTCTTCCTGTGTGCATGTGTGCATGCGTGTGTGATACTGTCGGACTGAACCCCCGGGCACCTCCCTCCAGAGCACACCCTCAGCCTTTTTATCGCTTGTCATTACGGGGGCGTCTGCTGTCCTGTTAAGCATGGAGTAGACAGGTGTTCCTGCAACCGCTTTGAGATTGCATGGAGAGAAGGCGCCCGTGTTGCGCAGCCTGGCCGGTCATGTGAAGGTCTGCATCCCCAGCCAGGCTTCTCGTACCATGGTGGTTTCCCAAAAGTCTTCTGGCTCCTAGAGCTTAGTCACATGTGTGGTTTCTGAGTCATCTCTAAACATGTTTACTCTAAGTGCCTGGCTCTGCTGAGCAAGCTGCCATGTCCCCTTCTCTTGGCCGCCAAGTCCCGTCACAGCCCGGGCCAACTTCTGCTTTTCCCTCAGGCCCAGAATGTCTCTCTATATCTGTGTATCTATCTACCCACCTACCCACCTACCTCTCTACCTCTCTCTACATCTCCCCCCCCCCAATTTGGAAATTGAACTCAGGGGCATTTACCTCTGAGCTACACCCCCAGCCATATTTTGCCTTTATTTATTTTTGTGTGTGGGGGCCTCAGGATGGAACCCAGGGGCATTCAACTTCCAAGCTACACCCCCTGCCCTATTTTTTATACTTTATTTTTAAACAGAGTCTCACTGAGTTGTGGAGGGCCTCACTAAGTAGCCGAGGCTGTCCACGAACAGCAATCTTCTGGTTTCAGCCTCCAGAATGCTGGGATTACAAGCGTGCGCCACCACGCCCGGCTCTATTTGCCTTTATTTTTAAACAAGGCCTCCCTACACTCCTGAGCCAGGAGCACTGGGGGCCAAGGGCTAGCCACAACCGCACCCCCAAGTCCACTTATGAATTTGGGGGTCTCTGTCTGTGTAAATGTGTGGCACGCTTCCCTAAAGGACACCTATGGCCAAAGGGGTGTAACCCAGTCCTGGGGATTTGAGCCAGGAGGATCATGGATTTGAGGCAAGCCTCGGCCACTGAGCAAGGCCCTCCGCACTTCAGTGAGACTCTGTTTGAAAACAAAAAATTAAAATGGCTGGGAGTGGAATGCCCTGGGGCCCAGCCCAGCCCGGCCCGGCCCAGCCCGTCCACCACACCACACCACACTACACCGTGGCTTCCCTCAGCCTGCGGGTGCTCAGATCATCTCTGGGTTCCTGTTTTGGCTCAGGGAGACTCTGGTAAACAGAGTCAGATGAGTGTGGCCGAGGAGACCACAGATGTTCTCGACTCCAGACCTGGGTTTGCACGCTCCCTCTCCTTCCGTTTCCCCCAAACAAGCACAGTCTGGAGAATGCCACGGTCCCTGCCCTGCTGGAATGGACTCCAGAGCTTTCCCACTGCCTTAGTCCAGCGAGCTGTAGACAGAGCTCGGGCCAGACATGCTGCTTGCCTGTTATCCAGTACTAGGGAGGCTGAGACAGGAGGCATGCAGGTTTGAAGCCAGCCTCAGCAGTGCAGCAAGACCCTCAGCACCTTAGCAAGACCTTGTTTCAGAGTGGAAAAAAAAACAGTAAAAAAGGGTTGGGGTGTAGCTCAGAAGTAGAATGCCCATGGGTTCAAGCCCCAGTACAGAAAGAAAGAAGAGAAACCAGCATTCTCGTAATCCCAGCATTCAGGAGGCTGAGACAGGAGGATCCATGGTTCATGGACAGCCTCAGCTATTTAGTGAGGCCCTTTTGCAACTCAGTGAGACCCTGTTTCAAAAAAAAAAAAAAGAAAGAAAAAAAAATAGGGCTGTGGGTGTAGCTCAGAGGTAGAATGCCCCTGGGTTCCAACCCACCCAGTGCTGTAAAGAAAGAGAGAGAGAGAGAACACAGACAGACAGACAGACAGACAGACAGACAGACAAGGAAAGAGGGAAGGAAGGAAGGAGGGAAGGCAGAAAGGAGGGAGGGAGAGAGGCTCTTAAATGTGCCTCTTCTGTGATGAGCTCAGGAGCCTTCCTCTGAGGCTCTGCAGCACCTGGGCCTCCTGTGCACTCCCTCCGGCCACATCAGCCCCACAGGGAGTCGCAGCCCCTCACAGACTTAGCCACATCTGGCCACAGAGGAGCCCAGAAGCCCTTCCAGAGCACCGGGGCGCCTAAGGGCAAGCCGTCCAAGCGAACCCGCTCCGAACCTTCAGCCGGTCAGACCTGCAAAGCTTCTTCCATCCAAAACAGTGGCCCAGGGATGCTCGTGAACAGGCAGTGTCCGCTGGTCTCCACGTGCTCCCCAAGGCCGCTGGCCTCGCGCAGCCTCTGCTTCTCTCTGCAGGGCTGCTGGGGAGGCAGAGACAGGGGAGACTGTGCACCTCCCCTAAGCTATCAAGCAGGTCTCTGTGGACAAGGTGCATAGCTGGAGCTGGATCCAAACAGTGTGGAAGGGACCCACGACAATCAAGAAATAACTTTACTTTTCTTGCAGTACTAAGGATGGAACCCAGGGGCATTCTACCTCTGAGATCCACCCCCAGCCCTATTTGTTATTCTGTATTTTCAGACAGGGTCTCACTGAGTTGCAAAGGGCCTCACTAAGTACCTGAGGCTGTCCGTGAACCGCGATCCTCCTGTCTCAGCCTCCCAAATTCTGAGATTACAAGCGTGCACACCACACCCAACTCCACTCTTATATTTAGAAAACTCTTTTTTACAAAGGCCTGGCAGGCTGTATATTAAATTCCTAATTCAGTGTTTATCATCCGAAAGTAGAACTGAATGTTTTCTATAAAAAGTTATTATTATTATTGTTATTATTTTATTATTATTTGCAGGTTTGGGGATGGAGCCCAGGGGCATTGACCTCTGAGCTACACCCCCTGCCCTATTTTTTATTCTTTATTTTGAAACAGAGTTTCACTGAGTTGCGGAGGGCCTAAGTAGCTGAGGCTGTCCACGAACTGCAATGCTCCTGTCTCAGCCTACCCAGTACTGGGATTACAAGCATGCGCCATCACGCCCGGCTCCAAAATAATTTTTTTTTCAAATAAAGAAGAGCATAGAGCTAGCAGGACATGGTGGTACACACTTTCAATATCTGTATTTGGGAAGCTTAGACAGGAGGATCACAGGTTTGAGGCCAGCCTCAGCAATGTCGTAAGACCCTGTGGAGACCCTGCAACTGTGGAGACCCTGTTTCAAAATAAAAATGAAATAGGGCTGGAGGTGTAGGATGTAGAGGTAGAATGTCCCTGGGTTCAACCCCAGTACAAGAAGAAGAAGGAGGGGGTGATAGGAAGAGAAGGAGAGGGAGGACAGAGGGGGAGGGGAAGGGAGGAGGGGGAGGAGAAGCTGCTCCTACACTCCCCCACTGTAGGGAGAATCACAGCAAAGGAGGTTCCTCGCAAATCCGAGAATCCTCTCACTCTCCTTGACCCTAGATGTGATCTCAGGATCCGAAGTCCAGGCCGCTGGCCCTTCACCTCTTCCTGTGTGAGCTCAGCCTCGTGACTTCAGCCTTTTGTAGTTTGAGATATAATTTTTTCCACCCTGTCACAAGTGCAATTGCTTAGTTGTAAAAGATAAAAATAAACTGCTTTCCTGTGCCTTCTCCGCAGGCACACCCTTCTGAGGAATGGCTGTCAGCTAAGGGTTTCACTTCATTTCATTTCATTTATTTATTTATTTATTTATTTATTTTATTTATTATTTTGCGGTACTGGGGATTGAACCCAGGGGCATTCTACCTCCGAGCTACACCTCTTGGCCCTATTTTTTATTCTTTATTTTGAAACAGGGTCTCACTGAGTTGTGGAGGGCCTCACTAAGTAGCTGAGGCTGGCTTAGAATCTGTGATCCTCCGGTCTCAGCCCCCCCAAGTACTAGATTTACAAGCATATGCCACCACACCCAGCTAGGTCTCACATTTTAAACCAAAGACAGAAAGCAATTAGAGACATGTTTGAAAAAAGGCAGAATGGAGAAGGGATTCCATGTTAGGAAGAATTGAAAACCCTGAAAAATAGGGAAAAAGTATATTTTAAAGAAAACCTATCCCAGTACTTGGGATGTTGATACAAGAGGATCTCAGGTTCGAGGCCAGTCTCAGCCACTCAGCAAGGCCCTTGGCAACTCAGCAAGGCCCTGTTTCAAAACAAAAACATAAGTAAAAGGGCTTGGAGGGAGAACACCCCTGGGTTTGATCCCCAGTCTCACACACACACACACACAGAAAAGAAAATCAAAGAAAAGGGAAGGAAACCGCAGCATGGGCTGCATCTTTAGCCAATGGATTCTCAAGAGAATGAGGAATTCAATTTGCCGCAGTGTTCTGTGTAACCCTGGGTGACAGTGAGTAGAAAGCCCCTCAAAATCGCATCGCTCATTATATGGAAGGACGAGGTTTCTAATCTTCAGAACCTCTAAAGACGGGGCAGGCCTCCCCGGGAGATCCTGAGGGCCGCAGCCCTGCCCGGCTGCCACCTAGAACTGTCTCCAGGAATCAGTCCTCAACTGAACTAAGCAGCCTTCAATTCCCTTCAGATTTGTTAGGGCCTCTGAGGTATCTTGAGAGCTTCCCCTAGTGACCTGCAGGCCCACGCATAACTTTCTCTCTAGACACTTGAAAGTTTTCTTTCCTACAGCCCAGGATGTGTGTCCTGTTTTGTTAATTCTTTTTCTCCCCCCCCCCGCCCCCTGCACTGGGAAATGGAACCCAGGGGGCGTTCTACCTCCAAGTGACACCCCCAGCCCTATTTTTTATTTTGAAACAGGGTCTCACTGAGTTGCAGAGGGCCTCACTAAGTAGCTGAGGCTGGCTGTGAACCACGATTCTCCCGTCTCAGCCTCCAAATGCTGGGATTACAAGTGTGCGCCACCTTCCCAGCTTTTATTTATTTTTATTTTATTATTTTTTATTTTTTATTTTTTTGGTGGTACTGGGGTTCCTGGAAACCCTTCTACCTCCGGGCTACACTCCCAGACCTATTTTATATTTTTTTTATTTGGAAACAGGGTCTCTTAAGCCAGCAAGACTGGCTTCGAGCCAGCGCGATCCTCCTGTCTCCACCTCCCAAGTGCAGGGATGACAAGCGTGCGCCACCACACCTGACCAGCATCAATATTTACAAAATGGACAAGAGCATCTTGAAAGAACTTTCTAGAGACAACAGCCCTGGTGGTTGCAGGTGGTGGGACCGGAGGGGCAGGTGGGGAATCAGCCCAGTTGGCCGACAGTCCTAAAACACAGGTCCAGTGTAGGGAGGCTGCATGTGCTTCTTAAGGGCGGCTTGACACCGGCCATTGCTGGCCGGGCACACAGCTGTATCTCCAAAAGCAGAGCTGACACGGAGACACGAGATGCTGTGGTACTGGGAATGGGACCCAGGGCCCTCTACCTCTGTGCTACGTCCCCAGCACATTTTTAATTTAGAAACAGGGTCTCACCAAGTTGCTGAGAGCCTCACCTCAAACCTGCACTCTTCTCTCTTAGCCTCCTAAGTACTAGAATTATAGGCATGTGTTACCATGCCCTGCTTATTTTTGTTTATTTTGCAGCACTGGGGATGGAACCCAGGGGCATTCTACCTCTGAGCTACATCCCCAGTCCGATTTTTTATTCTTGATTTTGAAACAGGGTCTCGCTGAGTTGCAAAGGGCCTCAGTAAGTAGCTGAGTCTGTTCACGAACCACGATCCTCCTGTCTCAGCCTCCTGAGTGCTGGGGTGGAAATCGTGCCCACCGTACCCGGCTTGGAAGTGGTTTTTAGAGAAGATAAATGCAGGTGGGTGTAGTGGCAGCCTTAGCCACTTAGTGAGGCCCTTTGCAACTCAATGAGACCCTGTTTCAAAATAAAGAATAAAAAAATAGGGCTGGGGGTGTAGCTCGGAGGTAGAATGCCCCTGGGTTCCATCCCCAGTAACCCCCCCCCAAAAAAAAACAAATAAATAAATAGAACCCAGGACTTCAAGGATCCAAACTCACGCGTAAGACGGCTGAAAGTCTTTAATACCCACAGGAGAGTAAATCCACTAATCCCACTTGGACTCTAAAATAGTCTAAAGCTTTCAGTAACCTCAATGAATTTAATCACACACACAAAATCACTGGTGCTGCAATGCCCACTCCTGCCTACTCCCTAAGCTACGTGAAGCGCTGCGGGTGACTGCATCCACTCCCCAAGGTCAGTGGCAAGAAGGAAACCCGGGTTCCTCCTCCCCACCGCATCCCGTGCAGGGGCCCCTGGGGTCCCCCCCCTGCCGCCGCCCTCGGCGCCGGCTCACCACCCCGGCGTGGGATGGGGCGGCCAGGGGCACTAGGGAGGCAGCGGGCCGGGCGGGGGCTCCTCAGCTGCCCGGGGCCCCCGGGGCCCCCGGGGTCCCCGGGGTCCCCGGGGTCGGGGCGCTGTCGGAGCCCTCGGGCAGGGTCTGCGGCGTGCCCAGCTCCCGGACCACCCGGCTCAGCAGGCCTTCGAGCAGCTGCAGCTCCCGGAGCAGCAGGTCCACGTCGGGCCTGGGGGCCGGCGGCCGCAGGGCCGGGGGCCCGGGGCAGGCGGTGGCGTTGGGGCCGGTGGCGGGGGCGGCCGGCGCGGCCTTGCGGACGGACAGCGGCTGGCGGGGGGGCGCGGAGGTGGGCGCGGGGGCCGGCGCGGCGCCTGCGGGGCGGAGGCGGGGGCGCCGGTGAGGGCGGCCGGCAGGGGGCGCCGCAGACCCCGCCCCGCCCCGCGGCTCACCGCGCCCGGGCAGCTGCAGCCAGGGGCTCCGCTTGCGCACGCTGCGGGACGGCGTGGCCGCCTCGCACCAGTACGACTCCAGCTCGTCCGCCTCGGCCGCGGGCACGGCGTACTCGGCCGCCCAGTCGAAGCGGCGCACGGCGCGGCTGTACTTGTAGAAGGCGAACTGCAGCGGCGTGGCGCGCCTCCGCGGGTGCGGGCGCGTGGCGCAGCGCAGGGCCAGCCCGCCGGGCGCCTCGGGCGGCCGCAGCACGCGCAGCTCGGGCGCCGGGAACAGCTCTGCGGGGCGAGGGGCCCGCGAGTGGGCCGGGAAGGCACCCCCGGCCCGCCTGGATCCCATCCCAGGATCCCCCCCCCTCCGGGGCCCTCCGCCTCCCCGGGCCAAAGACGGATGGGGAGGCCGTGCGTGCACAGCGGAGGGAGGAGGCGAACTTGCGGACCTCGGGACGAGGGGTGGGCTGTTAGAAGGGAGACTGGTTCAGGCCTTTCAGGCTGGTTGCATCCTACTCATTCCCAGCTCCAGCCCTGCGCCGGGAGAGTCAGGAGCCGGCCCTAGTGCTATTTGCAGTGCCCCCCCCCTTACGTCCAACGCTGCTGACCCCTCCCCAGCCGGTGGGACTTTGGCCAGAGCTGCCCTCTACACGGGATCCACAGAACAAGAAGTCAGGGTATGCCTGTAAATCCCAGTACTTGGGAGGAGGCTGAGACAGGAGGATCGCAGGTTGGAAGCCAGCCTCATCAACTTAAGGAGACACTGTTTTAAAATAAAAAGGTCTGGGGGTGTAGCTCAGAGGTAAAATGTCCTGAGTTCAATATCCAGTATCTCCCCCCCACCCCAAAAAAAAAAAAAGCCAGGGTGAGTGTTGGGGACCAGTTTGCAACCAGGCTGCAGGTCAAACTCCCTCCAGCGCCCCTGCGTGGCCCTTGCCCCTCCCTCCCCTCCTGGATCCCGTCCCAGGATTTCCCACCGTATCCCCACCTTGGACAGTCACGGCCACCTTGGCAGAGAACATGGGCGCGCTCTCCACCGGGATGCGCATGGTGCCGGAGCACTGGTAGCGGCCGCTGTCGCTGGCGCGCGCCTGCAACACCGTGTAGTTGGTGCTGGAGTGGAAGTAGCGCACCGCCTGGCCGTCGTGGTAGTAGTGAAGCTTGTACACCACCTTGTCGTACCAGCCGCGGCAGCGCAGCACCAGCGGGTCCCCCTCGAACACCGTGGCGTAGGGAACTTGCAGGATGAGCCAGTCTGCAACAGACCAGGTGGAGCAGGAGAGCCCAGCTGTGCAGACCGGTCCTCAGCCTCCCTGCCTCCCTGCAGGGCTGCTCTCTGGCTCCCAGAGGCCACAGCCCTCCAGAGCTGGCAACTGGCAGGCAGGAGCCTCAGAGTAGGGGGAAAGGACTCCAGGCCGGTCTTTCATTAGGTATCAAGGAGAAAAAGATGCCTCCGGCTGAGTTCCAGCCTCAAAGCGCCACCCATCAGCACCAAGTCTCAACTGACCTTAATTTCCCTCCCCACCTTTCACTGCACACAGTTGTGCTCCAGCCCAACAAACGCTGAGAAGATTGTCTGGGCTCTCACCCTGGTCGTTGTACCTCCCCATATCTGGAGTATCTAGGTTTAAACTTTATCTCCTGAAGAAAATTTCCCCCACACCCCAGGGCAGACTTAGGTACCCTCCAACAGCAGCTGGTATTTACCCAGGGTGTGTGTCATAATAGCTAGCACTTTAAAATGCCCTAAAACAGCCGGGGGTGGTGGTACACACTTATAATCCCAGCGCAGGGAGGCTGAGACAGGAGGATCGCACAGGTTCAAAGCCAGCCTCAGCTGCTTAGTGAGGCTCTCAGCAACTTAATGAGACCCTGTTTCCAAATAAAGTAGAAAATAGGTCTGGGAGTGTAGCCCTTGGTACTAAAATAAAATAAAATGCCCCAAAACATAGTAAATGCCACTGTAGATAATAAACATTGATAAAGGCTGGGTGCGGTGGCACACACTTGTAGTCCCAGGACTTGGGAGGCCGAGACAAGGATCACAGGTTTGAGGCCAGCCTCAGCAACTTAGCAAAACCCTGTTTCAAAATAAGAATACGTTTTTAAAAAGGGGTTGGGGTATAGCTTAGAGGTGACTGCCCCAGAGTTTGATTCCCCAGCCCCACCCCTCCTCTCGTGATTGCCCCAGTCTGCGGTGAACTCAGGTGTGCAGAGATGGCATCCTGCTGCCTCTGACATTGGTGTCTCTGGCAGGGACACTCACTCTTCCTGATTTGCTCCGCCCTCCCTCTGCTGCCCATCCCTGTAGGACTCCCTGTGCAGCACCCCAGGTCCTCAGAGCCTCCACTCTCCCGAGCTGGTCTGTCTGCCTCCGCCATGCAGGAAGGCAAGCAGACCCTCTGGTCCAGGCAGACGTCATCTCACCCTTGCTTAGCACCTGGAGGTCACTCCAGAGACTCCGCAGAGCCTTCGTAGGGATCCCGGGTTCCTGTCTCTTGGGAAGAGTGCGGTGTCCTCCGCCCCGCCCTGGGGAACCAGTGTCACCCGAGGAGACACGTGCTCCCCTCCCCCACGCTCAGCCAGCTCACCATTAGAGACAGAGAGGTGAATGGGGTCGCTGACAGGCGCTCCCCGGGTCTGGCACCGGTACACCCCCGGGGTCTGGACCTCGATAGTCTTCTTGTGAGACGGAAGCAGCAGGTGACCCAAGTACCAGAGCGTGTGGATGGGCCGGAGCTCCAGGAGCAGGGGGTGGTACCCATCACAGCGCAGGGTCACCCGCTCCCCCTTGAAGATCGTGGTCCAAGGAGGGTGCAGCGACAGGACGGGCTTCTCCAGTGTTGCTGGAGGCGGGGCAGTGTGGACAGAGAACCAACAAGCCTGAGGTTGGGAAGCCTTAGGAAACCCAGGGTCCAGGCCCCCGAGAAGAGGGTGCTTGCCATCCCCAGGACAGGGAAGGCCACGTTCAGCAGGCAGCTAACTAGAACTATTGGTCCGCCAGCCGGCCCCGTCCGGAGTGACTCCGAACAGACGTAGGAGGGATTGCAGAAGGGAAGGAAGAGAGGATCCCCAAAAGGCCAAGAAGCAGGGGCACCGTCAGCAGGTCGCCTCAGGTGGGGAGAACCCGGGGCGGCAGGTGCAGAAGACTCACCTCCTTGCCCGCTGCGTAGGACTACAAAACAAGGAGGAAGGAGTAAAGAGCTGGAGCTGAGGGGGGAGCCTCTCGCTCACAGGACCAGGGGAAGAAGATTCTTCTTACCCCAGTTCTGAGGACACCCCCCCTCACCCCCTAAAAATCTCTTTGCAATCTGAGGGTTGAATAGTCACCTCCCTTCCCCACACCCCGCCCAGCCTGTCTCCACCATGCAAATCCCCACTGCTGCAGGAAGGAGGACTCACCCAGGAGCAGGAGGACCACCGGTGCCCACATGATGGCTCCGCAGTCGTGGCTGCAGCAGGATGGAGATGTGCTGGCATGGTATTGGGGACAGAAGGAGAGAGCTGGCCGGTCGCTGGCCACTGAAACTCCAAGGCCCAGCTGCCCTCCCGCCCATCCCTGGATCCTGAAGACAGCGGGCGGGCTGGAGAGAGCAGGGGACGGGATGGGTGCGTGTCCCCCCGGGGCATCCTGAGTGTTGGGTGCTCTCTGTCCCCTCTGCCATCTGGAAAGCCACCACCCAGCTCAGGCCACCTGACTCTCATGCAGAGGGCCTGCAGCCCCTCTATCTGCAGCATGTCCCAGGGACCCTAGGCCCCAGCAGGTGGCCTGCCACCTCCAGGACCCCAGCGACAGCCCACTCCCCAGGGCAGCCCTCTACATTTGAATGAGGAAGACACATCCCTGTGTCTAAAAGATCCACCTCTGGCCTTTTTCTTGCTGGCTCCCGAAGTGACAGGCATTGGTGCCAGGCCCAGGGGTCGATGTTGGGTCCGCTGCAGCAGAGCCGACATCCTCCCTCGAAGGAGTAGACCACCCACCACGCTCCCATCCCGCTCCCCAAACAAGGAAGCAGAACGTGTCTCCCCTTCTTCTTCCTTTCCTGAAAATTCAAACCCTCAGAAAGAAATCTCTTCTACTGGCCCCAGTAACTTGACCCCCGCGCCTGCCTGCCTGCCTTCCTGCCTTCTATCCCCAGGGCCCTGCAACCCTTCGGCAGCCACGCAGTCCCCAGGACTCCTGACCTGCCCGCAGGAGGCCCAGCACCAGCCTCTCTGAAGCTGCTCTGATCCGACTCTGGGCTCTGCCTCTGGTCCTCTCTTAGCCACGTAACTGTACCAGAGCAAAAAAGAGCTGCATTCTCTGTAAATACTTCATGAAGTTTCCGACCTGATAGTATGTCGGCTTGGACTCTCTCCTGTCCACACCTGCAGCCCTGTAGAACCAGGGCAACTCCTGCCCTTGGAGCACTGGTAGGGAGGAGATCAGCCATCAGACCCCAGCAGCTCGCATCAAGATAGCATCCTCTTGGGATGGGGCAGGGCGTGGTGGTGCACACCTGTAACCCAGTACTTGGGAGGCTGAGGAAGGAGGGTTACAGGTTGGGGGCCACCTCCGTGATTTAGCAAAATTCTCAGCAACTTAGGGAGACACTGTTTCAAAACCTAAAAATACTGCCAGGATTGGTGGTACGCGCTTATAATCCCAGGACTTGGGAGGCTGAGACAGCAGGATCACAGGTTTGAGGACAGCCTCAGCAAGTAGTGAGACTCTCATCCACCTAGCGAGACCCTGTTTCAAAATAAAAATAAAATAGGGCGCCAGGCATGGTGGTGCAGGCTTGTAATGCCCACACTTGGGAGGCAGAGACAGGAGGATCGTGCAGGTTCCAAGCCAGCCGCGCTGACTTAAGAGACCCTATTTCCAAATAAAAGTATAAAATAGGTCTGGGAGTGTAGCCCAGAGGTAGTAGGGTTTCTAGGAACCCCAGTACCACCAAATAAATAAATAAATAAATAAATAAATAAATAAATAAATAAAATAGGGTTGTGGGGATAGCTTGGAGGTGGAATGCCCCTGGGTTCAATCCCCAGTGCCACAAAAATGAATGAATTAATGGATGAGTAAATAAATAACCAAGAGGCTGGAAGTGTAGCTCAGAGGTAGAATGCCCTTGGGTTCAATTACCAGGACCCCCCCAAATAAGATTAATTGGCACTGCCCCCATGATGACCCACTGAACTCCCCAGTTTGGCACAGGGCAGGAGGCTCCAGATCGGCTGCGTGGGGTGCCGGAGCCAAGCGCCCTCACTCCCGAGCCTAGACCTGGTCCACTGGTGCGTTCTGGTGACCATCTTCTCCCCCAGGCAACCAGAGAGATGCTCATAAATCAGTCTTACTGTATCACTGTTTCTCAGATGCCCAAAAGTGTTCTTGGAATAAAGCCCAAACATCCTCCTCAGGTCACTGCGTTTATGGGGGTTCCTGGAACATTCCGTGCTTAGTCTGGTTCCCGTGACTCTCTGCCCGGAAGATTCTTATTCTCCCAGGTTTTTACAAGTTTTGCTTCCTCTACTCAACCCAAACATCACCTCCTCAGAGATATGGTCTCAGGTCACGCAACCCAAACCACACAACACAATGTCCCCCGTCACACACTCTGAGCCACAGACACGACGGTTGCCTGTCGCATAAGCCCATGCGGCAGCGTCCCCAGCTCTGAAGATTGCTTCTTTCTCCCCGCCGTGCTTGTCACTCCTGCCGCTGTAGGTCCATGAGGACTTTCCCTGCATCACACTGTAAATTTATTCAAGGCACCAATGTTTTACCTGTTGCTGGTGTACCACCCAGAAAAGGGAGAGTGCAGAACATGTGAGCAGCACTTGGGGCTAATAAAGAGATGGAATACTGCCAGGCGAGGGGACGCACGCTTGTAATCCCCGCTTGGGAGGCCAAGACAGGAGGATCCACAGGTTCAAAGCCAGCCTCAGCTACTCAGTGAGGATCTCAGAAACTCAGTGAGACCCTGTTTCCAAACAAAATATAAAATAGGTCTGGGAGTGTAGCCCAGAGGTAGAAAAGCCCATGGGTTCCACCCCCAGTACCACCGAGAGAGAGAGAGAGAGAGAGAGAGAGAGAGAGAGAGAGAGAGAGAGAGAGAGAGAGAGAGAGGTGTGCCGTCATTACTTCCTTTTCCTCGGCATCTGCATGAAGATTTCCCACGCAGAAAATTGGCTAAGCTTAAAGTAAGCGGAGCCCCGAGGGGAAGTGTTGTCTCTGGCCAAAGTAATCCCCCACTCTTAGATATTCTTTCATAACTACTATTCTTTTGGTAATGATTCTTTTAACTTTCCACACGAATTGCTCCGGTGATGTAAGATCAGGACTGTGAGAGAAACTGAGTCCGTGGAAAATAAATTTTCTAGTAATTTGTCTAAGCCTCTAAATGCCCTCGGCTTTGCTCAAATGGTAATAAAATCTAGTCAGAATTCAGATGCTGTGGAAGCATTCCAGTTGCAGCAATTACAAACACAGAATTCCCCTCTATCTCTGACCTTCATTCTAATCATTAACCTACAGTAAAAGCCTTAAGAGTCAACTGAAACCATTAGCCCTAAAAACTTATAAGGGAGGCAACCGGTGCCTCTGTTTACCCCCTCTCCTTGTGATCCAGCCTAGATACAGAGAAGATAAACTTTGTGTGTGACATCAAAGCAGCCTAGTTGATGAGCAGCTAATACTGCCCAATACAATAGAGCTGAAGGCTAGGAAGATTCTTGACCTTTACACCCAGTATGTGCGCTGCCCGAGACAGGGAGGTGCCACGTGGTTAAGAAATGAATATGTCAGAACAAAGGACAGATATAATAAATGTGTAAGCATGAAAGAAAGGAAATATGGTGAGAATAAGAAAGCATTTTGTATGAAGAAGAGCTTATCCTAAGATTGTCCCAAATGGGAAAGAGAGAATCAGGGTAATCAGAAAATAAAAGGAAGTTGCAGAGGGTCAGTGATAGGAGTATGGATTATTAAAAGAGGAATAGGCTTCTAGTAAGCCTATCATTTGAGGAAAAGTGCTCAGCAGCTAGAGAAGTACTTCTGACAACTAAATCTAAAAACTTCATGTTATTTTTGGTGTTTATCTGCTAAACTGTGTTGTTAGCTTGTTTAAGCTTTCAGACTTTGGATGGCAATGTGGACGAAACCTGGGAGACCTCCATCGCATCCCCTTGGATCGCCATATCTCCCCATGCCTGCCATATGGACTAAGCCCTAGGAACAGAAAGTTCTGAAAAAAGTTTAAGGAGATTCCATGAGAGGCCATATTCTCCAAGCCCTGGGCGTGCCTGTGCCTTCTGGAATTTGCCCTTTGGAGCCGCCTGTCTGCAAGGGCAGGGGGCTCAAGGACAGGGGGCTGGATCTGGTCACAAGATCCGGAGCTAGTCTTTTTACTTTGTTTACATGTCCTTCACTATTGTTTTGTGGTGATTGCACTTCTCTTCTTTTTTGTTACTATTAATCTCACTGGTGAAGGATATAAATTTTCCTGGGTTCTTGTAATAAAGTGTCAATTGCACTAGAGGCATTTGTCCATGTCAGATTCTTTCCCGGAGAGGAATCTCCACTTTTAGCGCCGTGAATAGGAACTTAAAGGAGTTTATTTCATAAAAAGGGAAAAAATCGCTGCAGATAAGTGGCTGCAGAACTGCACCCGAAGCCTTTGCACACCTTTCTGAGAAAACTCAGTCTTGAGCGGACTCAGTGGCCATATTCAGTGCTGGATTTATTATTCCTGATTGAACCAGTCTGTCTCAGAGATAGAGAGAGAGAGAGAGAGAGAGAGAGAGAGAGAGAGAGAGAGAATACTGAATATAAATACAAATTTTTATTTTTATTTTTCTATACTAGGAATTGAGCCTAGAGTCAGTCTACCTCTGAGCCATACTCCCAGCCCTACATTTTTTTTTAGTACTGGGGATGGAACCCAGGGGTATTCTGCCTCTGAGCTACACCCTTAGCCCTAATTTTTATTCTTTATTTTGAAACAGGTCTCACTGAGTTGCAAAGGGCCTCACTAAGTAGCTGAGGCTGGCCGCAAACCACGATCCTCTTGTCTCAGCCTCCTGAATGCTGGGATTACAAGTGTGTGCCACCACGCCAGGCAGCTTCTCTGTTTCTTGTTGTTGTTGTTTTTTGTTTGTTTTTTTTTTTGGTACTGGGGTTCTTGGAAACCCTTCTACCTCCAGGCTACACTCCCAGACCTATTTTATATTTTTATTTGGAAACAGGGTCTCTTAAGCCAGTGCAGCTGGCTTGGAACCTGTGCGATCCTCCTGTCTCTGCCTCCCAAGCACGGGGATTACAAGCGTGCACCACCACGCCCGGCTGGCTTCTCTGGTTTTGAACCGGTTATTTTTCATACCTGCCCATACTTGTTTCAGTTTGTTCTGTTTGTGTTTTTCCCACCTCAGCACAGGACACCTGTCTTCTCATTAAGCCTGTAGCCCCGGAGTCACGCCAGCCCTTCAGTCCTCCCAGGGCTGGCAGAGGTCTTGACTAAGAGCCTTCTGGAGTGGAGGCCTGGTCACCTTTGGGAGCTTGAGCCAAGACGCAGCTTCGGCCTTGGCGTTGGGTGGGCAGAGCCTGAGACCCCAGCCCTGTGGGCAGGAGCTGGCTTCCTGAGCTGGGCAGGAAAGTGAATTGATGGCTTTTGGTTAACCTTCTTTGGCACTGCAAGCCCTTGACAGCCTTGGCTTTTTTTTTTTTTCTGTACTGGGTATTGGGTACCCAGGAGCATTCTACCTCCAAGCTACACCCTCACTTTAAAATTAAAAATAAAAAAATTTGTAGCAAGGTCTTGCTTAGTTCCTGAGGCTGGCCTTGAACCTGGGATCCTCTGTCTCAGCCTCCCAAGCACTGGAATTGTAGGTGTGTGTCACTGTGCCCCGTCATTGCTTTATCTGAGTCATGCCATTGTGTTCTAAAACAAAGCCAGTCATCCAGGTGTGGTGGTGCACGTTTGTAATCCCAGAACTCAAGAGGCTGAGACAGGAGGATCGCAGGTTCACGGCCAGCCTCAGCTACTTAGTGAGGACCTGCTTCAAAATAAAGTATAAAAAAAATCAGGCTGGGGTGAAGCTTAGAGGTAAAATGCCCCTGGGTTCCTTCCCAGCATCTCTCTCTTCTCTTCTCTTCTCTTCTCTTCTCTTCTCTTCTCTTCTCTTCTCTTCTCTTCTCTTCTTTCTCTCTCTCTCTCTCTCTCTCTCTCTCTCTCTCTCTCTCTCTCTCACACACACACACACACACACACACATTAAAACAAAATCCAATTACTGCTGAATTCCAATTCACACTTTGCACCAATTTATTTCTACTCAGTCATGTCCATTATTCTACCAAAGCCCTGGGGCGTGTTAAACCATTCCTGCATAGGTACAGGACAGAAAGAGAGAAGCAGACTCAGCCAGGTGTGTGGGGAGGCTGGGCCACACCACAGAAGTCACTGGGCCTTCGCGGTCCCCGGCTCCCGGCGGCCAGTCAGGTCCCGCAGCTCCAGGACCAGGTGGCCCAGGAGCACCCGTACAGCCTGCACTTGCTCCAGGAGAACGCCCATCTGGTGCTGCAGGTGCGGGTCTGCAGGGTAGAAGCCCGGGTGCTCAGCACAAGGGGTGGGCGGTGGAGGCAGAGGCCCAGCGGGCTTCCTGGGATGCTCTTCCAGAGCAGCTGGCTTCTGCAAGGTTGGTTCCAAGGTGCAGGGTGCAGCAGAGCCGATGGGACCTGGATTGTGGAGCAGGAGGCATGTACAACAGTGAATTCTGGCCCCTTCTTTCTCGTCTCTGGCAAGGGGTGGGGGCAATGGCAAAAGAGCTTGAGCTTCTCCCCTCATTCCAGGTTTTTTTTTTTTTGTTTGTTTGTTTGTTTTTTGCAGTACTGGGGAAGGAACCCAGGGGCATTCTACCTTCAAGATACACCCCCAGCCCTATTTTTTAGTCTTTATTTTGAAACAGGGTCTCACTGAGTTGCAGAGGGCCCCACTACGTAGCTGAGGCTGTCTGTAAACCAGGATCCTCCTGTCTCAGCCTCCCGAATGCTGAGATTACAAGCGTGCGCCACTACGCCTGGCTCCTGTTTTATTTCTTATTTGGAAACAGGGTTTCACTAAGTCATGTGGCTGTCCTTGAACCTGCAACCCTCCTGCCTCGGCCTAAGTCCTGGGATTCCGGGTGTTGCGCCGCACGCACAGCTTTAGAACCCCAGTCGTGGGGAGGACATGGGACCAGCTCAGGTCTTGGTCTAGGAAGGACAAGTCCTCTACTTACCCTCTGCTGCTCTCAAGGTCACACTAGCTTATATTCCAGCAGCCTGCTAGAATTTCTCTCTCTGAACTAGTGCAACGGGAACACCACAAGATCAAACTTTTTACCTATAACAGGGCTGTCCACCAGGCCCCAACAG
Source organism: Muscardinus avellanarius (assembly GCF_963383645.1). Taxonomy (NCBI): domain Eukaryota; kingdom Metazoa; phylum Chordata; class Mammalia; order Rodentia; family Gliridae; genus Muscardinus; species Muscardinus avellanarius. The sequence goes on along the minus strand of NC_137788.1, from coordinate 109,637,021 downwards.
GAGGGCAGCTGACACTTGTCTGCATGGTCCCAACTGCGAACTGGCACCCGATGACCTGATATGCTGGTGAAGGGCACCAGACTGACCCAGTCAGCATCTGTCCATACTAGGTGCTCTAGAGACTGACCCCTTCCCTGCCCTCATCCCAGATGCACACTTGGAATCCCAGCATTTGGGAGGCTGAGATGGGAGGATTGCAGTTCACAGCCAGCCTCAGCTCCCTAGAGGGGCCTTTTGCAACTCAGGGAGACCCTGTTTCAAAATAAAGAATAAAAAAATAGGGCTGGGGGTGTAGCTCAGAGGTAGAATGCCCCTGGGTTCCATCCCCAGTACTGCAAATAATAATAATAATAATAATAATAATAATAATAATAATATAATAAGGCTGGGGGTTTAGCTCAAAGGTAGAATGCCCCTGGGTTCCATCCCCAGTACTGCAAATAATAATAATAATAATAATAATAATAATAATAATAATATAGCTCTAAGGTAGAATGCCCTTGGGTTCCATCTCCAGTACAAAAAAAAAAAAAAAAAAAGCACTGACCCAGACTGTATGAGTGGCCCTCTGGCCCTCTGTCTGCCAAGAGGGAGTCCCTCCCAGGTGTGCATCGAAGCCTTCTCTTTATGGCGCTGAGCTGTGCCCCTCGTCCTCTTTTTTTCTAACAGACCCCAGCCCAGGGATCCGGGCACCCAGCCCCCTCTTCCCACGTGCACATGCAAACAAAACACACGCACACAGGCCTCACCCTGCACTCTGACCTCCAGCTGGGAGCTCCGTTTCCAAACCTGGCCGTCCTCGGTGGCCACCTCGCACCAGTAGTACCCAGAGTGCTCGCCCAACGCCCGGGGGACCTGGAACTCCGAGGAGAGGCCCCTGCCCTGCGCCGTCCTCCCATCCTGGTGGAAGGAGAAAAGCAGGCGGGCGGCCCTCTGCTGGGACAGCTTCGTCTGGCAGTGCAGGGTCACTGGGCTTCCCTCTTGGAGCTCAGCGGAGGGCGAGGCTGTGAGAACTGGGTCTGTAAACAGCTCTGGGAGAAAGACAGGCAAGAAGGAAGAGCAGGTGGGCCAGTCACCTCCCGCCGCCTCCATCAGGAGCAGGCCCTTTGGAAAGGTTCCCCTTGAGCTACCTTTTTTTTTTTTTTTTTCAGTACTGGGGATGGAACCCAGGGGCATTCTACCTCCGAACTACACCCCACCCCTATTTTTTATTCTTTCTTTTGAAACAGGGTCTCACTGAGTTGCAGAGGGCTCACTAAGTAGCTGAGGCTGTCCAGGAACCACAATCCTCCTGTCTCAGCCTCCCGAATGCTGAGATTACTGCGCCTAGCTAGAACTACTTTTTTTTAAATTATTTTGTTGGTACTAGGGATCAAGTCCAGGGTTGCACACTACACAAGTCCTTCACCTCTGACCTGCATTCCCAGCCTGTTTGTTTATTTACTTATTTATTTATTTATTATTTACTTTATTTTGAGACGGGGTCTCGCTATGTCACCCAGGCTGGCCTTAAACTTGAGATCTCCTGCCTCAGCCTCCAGAGTAACTGTGATTAGAGGGGTATACCACTGCACCCAGCCGCTGCTGCCTTCTTCTTCCCCTTCTCCTTCCTCCTCCTCCTCCTCCTCCTCCTCCTCCTCCTCCTCCTCCTCCTCCTCCTCCTCCTCCTCCTCCTCCTCCTCTTCTTCTTCTTCTTCTTCTTCTTCTTCTTCTTCTTCTTCTTCTTCTTCTTCCTTATCTCTCTCTCTCCCTCTCTCTCTCCCTCTCTCTCTCTCCCTCTCTCTCTCTCCCTCTCTCTCTCTTCTCCCCTCCCTCTCCCTCTTCCTCTCCCTCCCTTCCTCATTTAAGTAGACAGAACTTGAAAAGATATCCAGACAGACAAATGGAACAACAGCCCAGTCAACCTACAAATAAATCCCAGAATGCACATCTCTGGGTGGTGGCAACGCACTGAATTCCAGGCATGGCTGAAAGGCTTTGGGGGATGATGGGAAGACTGTGGAAAGTGACCCCCTGGCACTTGCAACCTCAAGACCCCAGTCATTTGTTCACCTCCAGGCCAGAGAAGGGCGATGGGGGCTCCCCGCCCCTCCTCACCCCAGTCCTCTAGCCGGCTCTCACCTTGGACTGTGACGGCCACGGGAGACGCTGTTTCTGGGCTCCCAGGACCGGGGCTTTGGAAGGTGGCGCTGCAGTGGTAGTGCCCGCTGTCTGCCTTCTGCACGGCAGTGACTGAGAGCTCCCGGTGAGGTCCAGGGGGACCCAGGGCAGAGCCGTCCCGGTAAAAGGTGATCTCCATCAGCGGCCAGTCTTGCCAAGCCCGGCAGCGTAGAACGAGGGGGTCTCCTTCAAATATGGGTGCCACTGGACCTTCCAGGACCAGCCAGTCTGTGGCCGAGAGCAAGAGTTGGGTGTCAGCCGCCAGCCGAGTGCCCTCGCGATGCCCGTGAACTTTCTCTAGCAAAAGCAACAGCGAGTCCCCTCTCACTCCCCAGCTCTACTGGCAACTCCAGAACAATTCTTTGCCTCTGAACTTGTAGAGTTACAGATTTCTCTCTTTGTATGTGTGTGTGTGTGTGGCACTAGGGATTGAACCCAGGGGCATTCTACCTCTGCGCTATACCCCAGCCCTATTTGTTTGTTTTGAGACAGGGTCTCACTAAGTTACAGAGGCTGGTCTTGAACCTGCGGTCCTCCTCTCAGCTTCCCAAGTACTGGAATTACAAGCGTGCGCCCCAAGGCCCAGCTGAGCTATCAATCTCTTCAACTTACCTCCTTCTTCCAAGATTAAATGTGGATCTCCCCCTCTTCTTTTCCTCGATTAAACCCAGGGGCATTCTACCTCCAAGCTACACTTCCAGCCGTGTGGCGGGGGGGTACTGGGAATGGAACCCAGGGGCATTCTACCTCTGAGCTACACCCCCAGCCCTATTTTTTATTCTTCATTCTTTTTTTTTTTTTTTTTTTTTTTTTTTTTTTTAATTAATTTATTTTTTAAATTGGTGCATTGTAGTCATATATCAATCACATTGGAGTACAAGACTTGAGAGGATATACAAGCACACATCATCCAATTAGCCCTCCTCCAGCCACCGTCCCATTCCCTCCCCCTCCCTCCATCCCACACTTCTTTGGTGATTTACTTTGATATATTTGTTTATGTACCTCCTGCATTTTAAAGAGGCTCCGTCCTCCAGTATTACATACCCTCTGATTGATCACATTAGTTGCTTCACTATAGGGCCCTTTCTATAGCTCAACCTCTTCCTGTTGCCCTTTTCCTCCTAGTTATTGCTGATTAAGAGAAGCGTCTGATTTATATTTTCTGCGATATTTCTCTGTGCATGCTGCGTTGCAAGTACCAATCCCACTCTTGATGGTCCCAGTAGTGGCCTGGCTACTCAGTGGACTGATCCAGACCTCGCTGGCTCACGCAGCGGCCTTGCCTCATGGGAGGACCCAGTTCTGGTCTCGCTGGCCCCTGAACCGGTCAAACCCCTAAGCTGGCTTTGGTCCCAACCTTGGAGGCCGCAGGAGTGAACTTGCCTCACGCCAGGCTCCGATGCTGGCCATTGGCCCCTGCACCGGTCTAACCCCTTGGCAGGATTCCAATCCCGGCCTCGGAGGCCCCAACACTGGTAATGCCTCACGGCAGGCTCCGATGCCGGCCTCACTGGCCCCAGCACCGGCCTAACCCCTTGACAGGCTCTTAAACTGGCCTCAGAGGCCCCAGTACCGGCCTTGCCTCACGGCAGGCTCCGATGCCGGCCTCGCTGGCCCCAGCAGCGGCCTAACCCCTCGGCAGGCTCCGATCCCAGCCTCGGAGGCCCCAGCACTGGTCATGCCTCAAGGCAGGCTCCGATGCCGGCCTCGCTGGCCCCAGCACCGGCCTAACCCCTTGGCAGGCTCTTATCCTGGCCTCGGAGGCCCCAGTACTGGCCTTGCCTCACGGCAGGCTCCGATGCCGGCCTCGCTGGCCCCAGCACCGGCCTAACCCCTCGGCATGCTCCGATCACGGCCTCGGAGGCCCCAGCACTGGTCATGCCTCACGGCAGGCTCCGATGCCAGCCTCGTTGGCCCCAGCACCGGCCTAACCCCTCGGCAAGCTCTTATCCTGGCCTCGGAGGCCCCAGTACCGGCCTTGCCTCAAGGCAGGCTCCGATGCCGGCCTCGCTGGCCCCAGCAGCGGCCTAACCCCTCGGCAGGCTCCGATCCCGGCCTCGGAGGCCCCAGCACTGGTCATGCCTCAAGGAAGGCTCCGATGCCGGCCTCGCTGGCCCCAGCACCGGCCTAACCCCTTGGCAGGCTCTTATCCTGGCCTCGGAGGCCCCAGTACTGGCCTTGCCTCACGGCAGGCTCCGATGCCGGCCTCGCTGGCCCCAGCACCGGCCTAACCCCTCGGCAGGCTCTTGTCCTGGCCTCGGAGGCCCCAGTACCGGCCTTGCCTCAAGGCAGGCTCCGATGCTGGCCTCGCTGGCCCCAGCACCGGCCTAACCCCTCGGCATGCTCCGATCCCGGCCTCGGAGGCCCCAGCACTGGTCATGCCTCACGGCAGGCTCCGCTGCCGGCCTCGTTGGCCCCAGCACCGGCCTAACCCCTCGGCAAGCTCTTATCCTGGCCTCGGAGGCCCCAGTACCGGCCTTGCCTCACGGCAGGCTCCGATGCCGGCCTCGCTGGCCCCAGCACCGACCTAACCCCTCGGCAGGCTCTTATCCTGGCCTCGAGGCCCCAGTACCGGCCTTGCCTCAAGGCAGGCTCCGATGCCGGCCTCGCTGGCCCCAGCACCGGCCTAACCCCTTGGCAGGCTCTTATCCTGGCCTCGGAGGCCCCAGTACTGGCCTTGCCTCACGGCAGGCTCCGATGCCGACCTCGCTGGCCCCAGCACCGGCCTAACCCCTCGGCATGCTCCGATCCCGGCCTCGGAGGCCCCAGCACTGGTCATGCCTCACGGCAGGCTCCGATGCTGGCCTCGTTGGCCCCAGCACCGGCCTAACCCCTCGGCAAGCTCTTATCCTGGCCTCGGAGGCCCCAGTACTGGCCTTGCCTCACGGCAGGCTCCGATGCCGGCCTCGCTGGCCCCAGCACCGGCCTAACCCCTCGGCAGGCTCTTGTCCTGGCCTCGGAGGCCCCAGTACCGGCCTTGCCTCACGGCAGGCTCCGATGCCGGCCTCGCTGGCCCCAGCACCGGCCTAGCCCCTTGGCAGGCTCTTATCCTGGCCTCGGAGGCCCCAGTACCGGCCTTGCCTCACGGCAGGCTCCGATGCCGGCCTCGCTGGCCCCAGCACCGGCCTAACCCCTCGGCATGCTCCGATCCCAGCCTCGGATGCCCCAGCACTGGTCATGCCTCAAGGCAGGCTCCGATGCCGGCCTCGCTGGCCCCAGCACCGGCCTAGCCCCTTGGCAGGCTCTTATCCTGGCCTCGGAGGCCCCAGTACCGGCCTTGCCTCACGGCAGGCTCCGATGCCGGCCTCGCTGGCCCCAGCACCGGCCTAACCCCTCGGCATGCTCCGATCCCGGCCTCGGAGGCCCCAGCACTGGTCATGCCTCACGGCAGGCTCCGCTGCCGGCCTCGTTGGCCCCAGCACCGGCCTAACCCCTCGGCAAGCTCTTATCCTGGCCTCGGAGGCCCCAGTACCGGCCTTGCCTCACGGCAGGCTCCGATGCCAGCCTCGCTGGCCCCAGCACCGGCCTAACCCCTCAGCAGGCTCTTATCCTGGCCTAGAGGCCCCAGTACCGGCCTTGCCTCAAGGCAGGCTCCGATGCCGGCCTCACTGGCCCCAGCACTGGCCTAACCCCTCGGCAGGCTCTTATCCAGGCCTCGGAGGCCCCAGTACCGGCCTTGCCTCACGGCAGGCTCCGATGCCGGCCTCGCTGGCCCCAGCAGCGGCCTAACCCCTCGGCAGGCTCCGATCCCAGCCTCGGAGGCCCCAGCACTGGTCATGCCTCAAGGCAGGCTCCGATGCCGGCCTCGCTGGCCCCAGCACCGGCCTAGCCCCTTGGCAGGCTCTTATCCTGGCCTCGGAGGCCCCAGTACCGGCCTTGCTTCACGGCAGGCTCCGATGCCGGCCTCGCTGGCCCCAGCACCGGCCTAACCCCTCGGCATGCTCCGATCCCGGCCTCGGAGGCCCCAGCACTGGTCATGCCTCACGGCAGGCTCTGCTGCCGGCCTCGTTGGCCCCAGCACCGGCCTAACCCCTCGGCAAGCTCTTATCCTGGCCTCGGAGGCCCCAGTACCGGCCGTGCCTCACGGCAGGCTCCGATGCCGGCCTCGCTGGCCCCAGCACCGGCCTAACCCCTCGGCAGGCTCTTATCCTGGCCTCGAGGCCCCAGTACCGGCCTTGCCTCAAGGCAGGCTCCGATGCCGGCCTCGCTGGCCCCAGCACCGGCCTAACCCCTCAGCAGGCTCTTATCCTGGCCTCGGAGGCCCCAGTACCGGCCTTGCCTCACGGCAGGCTCCGATGCCGGCCTCACTGGCCCCAGCAGCGGCCTAACCCCTCGGCAGGCTCCGATCCCGGCCTCAGAGGCCCCAGTACCGGCCTTGCCACAAGGCAGGCTCCGATGCCGGCCTCGCTGGCCCCAGCAGCGGCCTAACCCCTCGGCAGGCTCCGATCCCGGCCTCGGAGGCCCCAGCACTGGTCATGCCTCAAGGCAGGCTCCGATGCCGGCCTCGCTGGCCCCAGCACCGGCCTAACCCCTCAGCAGGCTCTTATCCTGGCCTCGGAGGCCCCAGCACCGGCCTAACCCCTCGGCAGGCTCTTATCCTGGCCTCGGAGGCCCAAGTACCGGCCTTGCCTCATGGCAGGCTCTGATGCCAGCCTCGCTGGCCCCAGCACCGGCCTAACCCCTCAGCAGGCTCCGGTCCCATCCTCGGGGGCCCCAACACTGGCCTTGCCTCACGGCAGGCTCCGATGCCGGCCTCGCTGACCCCAGCATCGGCCTAACCCCTCAGCATGTTCCGGACCCGACCTCGGAGGCCCTAGCACAAGCCTTGCATCATGGCAGGCTCCAATGCCGGCCTCGCTGGCCCCAGCATCGGTCTAACCCCTCTGCAGGTTACAATCCCGCCACGGAGGCCTCAGTAGTGGCCCTGCCTCACAGCAAGCTCCGATGTCGGCCACTGGCCCCGGCGCCCGCCTAACCCCTCAGCAGGTTCCGATCACTGTCTCTGTGGTTAGTATTTCAAAGGTTCCAGTTGTAATGTATCAGATCTCTGCCTCCCCCGAATATTGGCCACTGGCATTGCCACTGCCTCCACCGTTTCAAATCCTTCCCAGGCTCTTTTTCCACTCTGAATGTTGTCCAGTGTTCCTAAGCATGCGTGATGGTAGCATTCGACATTTGGTGTAATTTCTCCAAAAAAATAAAGTTGGTAAGATCCGGTTTCTGCTTCTCCTGAATACAAGTCTCTACCACCATTGCGAAGAACTCTTTCAACACCGCATTTCTCCTTGGTCTCCGCTAAACTCTCTCCTTATATGTGATGTCTGAGATTCTTAACAATATAGAGAAATAGCAGTCCTCTTTCACGGCGAATTTTTCCATAAGTTCCAGTGCATTTAGATAAGTTTTGTCTGCATCTCCAGTGTCCTGGCATCCATAACGGCTTTCTTACCACCTCTCCGATATTTTTCTTTATCTTTTTCTGTTCTGGGCCCGGTTTCTCCAGGGGTCTGGCGTGCTACTCGCAGTTCGGCCGGGACCCAGAGTCCCGCGATCCGGGCCCCAGCTGGCGTGCCCTGTGCTAGACCCCCGCCCAGAACCCAGCGTCTTACTGGGCCTTGTTTCTCCAGGGGTCTGGCGTGCTACTCGCAGTTCGGCCTGGGGCCCAGAGTCCCGCGACCCGGGCCCCATCTGGCGTGCCCAGCCCGCGACCCCTGCCCAGAACCCAGCGTCTTACTGGGTCTGGTTTCTCCAGGGGTCTGGCGTGCTACGCGCAGTTCGGCAGGGGCCCAGAGTCCCGCGACCCGGGCCCCATCTGGCGTGCCCAGCCCGCGACCCCCGCCCAGAACCCAGCGTCTTACTGGGTCCGGTTTCTCCAGGGGTCTGGCGTGCTACGCGCAGTTCGGCAGGGGCCCAGAGTCCCGCGACCCGGGCCCCATTAGGCGTGCCCCGCCCGCGACCCCGCCCAGAACCCAGCGTCTTACTGGGCCTGGTTTCTCCAGGGGTCTGGCGTGCTACGCGCAGTTCGGCCCGGGGCCCAGGGTCCCGCGACCCAGGCCCCGGCTTTTGTGCGCCGCGCGCGACCCCTGCCCAGAACCCAGCGTTATTCTTCATTCTAAAATAGGGTCTCACTGAGTTGCAAAGGGCCTCACTAAGTAGCTGAGGCTGGCCATGAACCACGATCCTCCTGTCTCAGCCTCCTGAATGCTGGGATTACAAGCGTGAGCCCCTACACTCCGCTGAAGTGGAGCTTTTTAATTTTTTAATTTTTATTTTTTGATGGTACTGGGGTTCCTGGAAACCCTTCTACTTCCGGGCTACACTCCCAGACCTAACATATATATATATATTTTAAACAGGGTCTAATATATATATATATATATATTTTTTTTTTAAACAGGGTCTCTTAAGCCAGAGCGGCTGGCTTCAAACCAGCGCGATCCTCCTGTCTCCACCTCCCAAGTGCAGGGATTACAAGCATGCGCCACCACACCCGGCTGAAGTGGAGCTTTTTAAAAGGAGGGTCCAGGGCGCTGGCCAGGTCTTCCTGGGACCTCACCATAGGACACGATCAAGTGGAAAGGCTCGCTGAAGGTGTAGCCCTTGAATTGGAAGCCAGCTTCCTCGGGGCCAGTCTGGTCGGCCTCCTGGTCGGCCTCTGAGTGGCAGCCGCTCTCCTTGGTGCTGACCATCCCTGGGCATCTCGCAGTCTCCCAACTGGCGTCAGAAGAGGGCATGGTCCCGGGAGAGCCAGGAAGGGCCGTTGCAGCTGAGAGAAAGAAAACAGGGAGTCACCCTCCCATGGGCCCCTCTCCCTGGAGGGTCGTCCTCGATAGGGTGAGGAAGGAAGGTACCAGCGCTTTCTTTCCAAGAGATGCTCTGGGCCCCCAGAGAAATGGGCTTGACCTTGCTTCCCTGGTGCCCACGAGCTCTTGGGGAGGGGACTGTGGCTTAGAGAATGAGAGTGTGAGACTCACCGGCATGGCCACCGGCTGTGGGCAGCGGGACCCAGAGTGGACGGTAGGTCCAGAGGGAAAGACAGACACTGGAGCCCACCACACACGGCTGGCACGTTCTCACGTCACGTTATTTCCTCTCCACAAATGTCTAGGTATGTGACCTCGCCCTCCTTTTATACATTTTGCAGAAGCAGGCCTAGCTTAGACAAGTAAACACACCCAAAGTTTTTGTGTGTGTGTGTGTGTGGTATTGGGGGTGGAACCCAGGAGCTTTTCTACCTCCGGGCTACACTCCCAGATCTGTTTTATATTTTGTTTGGAAACAGGGTCTCACTAAGTTGCTGAGAGCCTCACTGAGTAGCTGAGGCTGGCTTTGAACCTGCGCGATCCTCCTGTCTCAGCCTCCCAAGCGCGGGGATTACAAGCGTGCGCCACCACGCCCGGCACACCCAAAGTTTAAAAGGCGAGTAAAGAGTCAAGTGAGTCAGGCATGTCTGAGCTCCAAAGGCTCCAGTCTGTCCTTCACTGGCGGATGTGGTCCACTCGGGCCCTCGGCGGGCCCTCAAGGCGCTCCTCCAAATCCTCTCCTCCCCGCATCCACTTGGCCCCAGCCTGAGCATGCTGCCTCCAGAGCTTGCAGCCCCAGCTGCTCTCTTCTCCTCCTCTTACTTGTTTACCTTTGCTTTTGGTACTGGGGATGGAACCCGGGGGCATTCTACCTCCAACTACACCCCAGCCCTATTTTATTATTATTAATTATTATTATTATTATGTGGTACTGGGGATGGAACCCGGGGGCATTCTACCTCCAACTACACCCAGCCCTATATTATTATTATTAATTATTATTATTATTATTAATTATTATTATTATGTGGTACTGGGGATGGAACCCGGGGGCATTCTACCTCCAACTACACCCAGCCCTATTTTATTATTATTATTATTATTATTATTATTATTATTAATTATGTGGTACTGGGGATGGAACCCGGGGGCATTCTACCTCCAACTACACCCAGCCCTATTTTATTATTATTATTATTATTATTATTATTATTATTATTAATTATGTGGTACTGGGGATGGAACCCGGGGGCATTCTACCTCCAACTACACCCAGCCCTATTTTATTATTATTATTATTATTATTATTATTATTATTATTATTATTAATTATGTGGTACTGGGGATGGAACCCGGGGGCATTCTACCTCCAACTACACCCAGCCCTATTTTATTATTATTATTATTATTATTATTATTATTATTAATTATGTGGTACTGGGGATGGAACCCGGGGGCATTCTACCTCCAACTACACCCCAGCCCTATTTTATTATTATTATTATTATTATTATTATTATTATTATTATTAATGTGGTACTGGGGATGGAACCCAGGGGCATTCTACCTCCAACTACACCCCAGCCCTATTTTATTTACTTGGAAACAGTCTAAGTCCCACAGGGCCATGCTAAGTTGCTGCATCTGGCCTCGAAGCTGCGATAAGGCTCTGAGCCCCCAGCATCCTCCCTAGAGTCCTTTCTCTGTCCTCTCCTCTCCCCGACTCCCACTCGCAGACTCTTCGGGTAACTTCAGAACCACTCTCTGCCTCGAGTTGAAGCTTAGAGTTCTAGATGTCCCACCTCATCCCCTCAGCCATCTCGGAACCCAGGACTGACCACGCAGGGTGCATGCTGGTTCTGCCATCTCTGTGATGGCTTCTCGCCCCCAGGGTCCCTGCCGCCCTCCAGCCCGGGGCCTCTCAGAGGAGCCTGCTCTTCTTTATCCCTTGTGCCACTATCCTCCGCACTCCCCGGGCTGCACACACCTTCTCTGCAGCTGCGGCTTCTCCTCGGGAGGCCACCCCACGTCCCGGCTCCTGGCACAGCCCACCAGGCGTTCTCTGTTTCCCCTCTCAGCTGCCATCCACTCCTTCTTCTCAGTCCTCCGCTGTCACATAGCTGGACTCAGCCCCTCTCTTTTTTTCAAAACTGGAGAGTCAACCCAGGGGCATTCTCCCTCCGAGCTGCACCCCTGACCCTATTCTTTTATTTTAAATTTTGAAATGGGGTCTCACTAAGTTATTGAGGGCCTCACTAAGTAGCTGAAGCTGGCTGCGAACCCCGGTCCTCCTGCCTCAGCCTCCCAAGTACTGGGATTACAAGCGTGCACCATCACACCTGGCTTTGTGACCTCATTTCTAAATAAAAAGAATAAAATAAGGCTGAGGATGTAGTTCTGAGGTAGAATGCCCCTGAGTTCAATCCTCAGCATCACGGAAAGGAAAGGAAAGGAAAGGAAAGGGAAGAAGAAGAAGAAGGAGAAGAAGAAGAAAGAAGAAGTAGAAGAAGAAAAGAAGAAGAAGAAGAAGAAGAAGAAGAAGAAGAAGAAGAAGAAGAAGAAGAAGAAGAAGAAGAAGAAGACGAGGAGGAGGAGGAGGAGGAGGAGGAGGAGGAGGAGGAGGAGGAGGAGGAGAGAAATTGGAAGAGGTGGAGATGAGCTGGGTGTGGTGGCACACACCTGTAATCCTGGTACTTGGGAGGCTGAAATAGGAGGATCACAGGCTTGAAGCCAGCCTCAACAGCCTAGGGAGACCCTGTTTTGTTTTGTGTGTGTGTGTGTGTGGTACTGGGGATGGAACCCAGGGGCTTTCTACCTCTGAGCTACACCCCCAGCCCTAGTTTTTATTCTTTATTTGAAACAGGGTCTCACTGAGTTGCAAAGGGCCTCACTAAGTAGCTGAGGCTGTCTGTGAACCGCTATCCTCCTGTCTCAGCCTCCCAAATGCTGGGATTACAAGCGTGCCCACCACTCCTGGCTGAGAGATTCTTATATTCTGAAAAGCCACAGGATCCCACACACCCACCCTCTTATCCACGGCCTTCTTACTCCGCCGAGACAGTCTGGAGACTCCAGTTAGTCCCGGCTTCTTTCTTTGGGATCTTCCCAGAGCCAGGCAGAGCGCATTCCCTTGCAACAATCAAACATCTTACTCACCTGGAAATGCCTGGACTGCCCAGAGAATACTGGGGGAAACGCAGAGGCCCCAGGCCATGAGTACACAGCCCAGCTTCATGGTGACTGCATTTGGGTCTCCTGCAACCCCAACTCTCTGATTTTCTTCAACATGAAACCTCTCAAATTAGAAAAAGGGAAGTCAACTTAACTGTCTCCTCTGCACGCACCTGTTGTCAAGTTTGCGATTGGCTTTTGGCCTTCGGATTCAGCCAGGTTGGCGCTGACCATCCTGGGCTGTGAGTGAAGTGAGAGCGCTCTCAGCCATTGGAGAATGCCCTCCAAGAGCTGAGTGGTGCCGCCTGGGTGATCCTCAACTGGCTTTGGTGGGCTCAGCAGAGGCGAAGGTAAAAGCATCATCTCGCTGGTGAATGGAGGTGAGAAAGTCTTGAAAAAGACCACCAGGGAGCCGGGCGTGGTGGCGCATGCTTGTAATCCCAGCATTTGGGAGGCTGAGACAGGAAGATCACGGTTTGCACACAGCTTCAGCTACTTAGTGAGGCCCTTTGCAACTCAGTGAGACCCTGTTTCAAAAGAAGGACTAAGAAATAGGACTGGGGGTGTAACTCGGAGGTCGAGTGTCCCTGGATTCCATCCCCAGACTTGCAAAAAAAAAAAAAATTAAAAAAAATAAATCAAATAAAATAATTAAAAAGAGCTTGGGATTTAGCTCAGAAGTAAAATGCCCTTGGGTTCAGGGTTCATCCCCCAGTACCAATACACACACACACACACACACACACACACACACACACACACACACCAATAAGAGCAACAACAAACTGTAGGGAATGGATGGTGTGAATCTGGCTGCCTTATTCCTATGTGTTCTTAGTAACTAGAATGTAGCAAGACCCAGGGGGAAACATTGGCAGTATCGCCAAAGCAGGTATAGACTGGTCCCTGGTAGGCTCTGAAAACATCTGCACACGTTTTCCTGTACACTCCTGTCTGAGCTCCCTGTTTCTGGAGCATGGTATACAGTGGAAATCTGAGTACCAGGCTAGAAGAGGCCCCTGGGAGAGAGTTAAGGAAAAAAGAAAAGCCATTTCCAAGGGCCCCAGCAGGAAGCCCCAGGCTCAGGCTAACAGCCCAAGTGCAGGCACTGATCCTGAGGAAACTGGAGACAGGAGGCACCCAGTAGCTGGAGAAACCCGAGGAGACCAGGGAATCGGGGCAAGGTAGACGCTACAGCATCTCTCTGCGTCCCTGCAGCCTTGTGAGAACCACAGGCTACCATTCTCTTGGCTATTCTTTTCTTTGGTGCTAGGGATGAAACCCAGGGACTTCTACCTCCAAGCTATACTCCCAGCCCTCTTTTATTTTCTGTTTTGAAACAGGGTCTCACTAAGTTGGTGACGGTCTCACTAAGTTATTGAGGCTGTCCTTGAACCTGGGATCCTCCTATGTCAGCCTCCCAAGTACTAGGTTTACAGGCGTGTGTCGCAACACCGGCCCCAGTAGGGTTATTCTGAGACAGACTATCAGAAATGGGAGGAGGAAGGCCTACTTAGAGACAGAGGGAGGGGCTGCAGGACTGTTCCCCCATGCAGAAACCACAGAGGAGAACAGCCCAGGCAGCAGCCTGGGCGTCAGAGTGGCACTTTCTCGGTCAAAAATAAGCACTTAGAACACATTTTCCATGATCTGAGAAGCATATGTGTTTGTGCAGGTGGCCCCAGGGAGCCCAAGGCTGTGAGAGGCAGTCAGCCTCGCAGCTGATGTGGTGTGAAAGACCCGGCAGCCTCAGAAGAGGAAGACACATAAAGCCAGCCCTAATAAAAATTAAATAAGTAAGATGGGTGTAGATGGACCTTCACCCTAAACTCCGCAACACACAGGACCTCCGGTGAAACCGGGGCTGAGGGACTACTTCAAAAAATCATAAAATATCTTTCCCTCCTCATGCTACCCCTTCTCCTTAACTGCCCTTACCGCAGTGATTTACCTCGAGAGCTCCTTCCCTATAGCTTCTGCATCCGCCCTTACGGGACCCCAAAATAATTCTGTATTCATTTCTTTATTTAGGTACTGGGGATTGAATCCACGTGTGGTTTACCTCTGATCCACACCCCCAGTCCTGTTTTATTTATTTTTTCTCTAGTACTGAGGATTGAATCCAGGAGCATTCTACCTCTGAGTTACACCCCCAGCCCCATTTTTTTATTCTTTATTTTGAAAGAGGGTCTCAGTAGGTTGGTGAGAGTCTCATTACTTGCTGCGGCTGTCCGGGAACCTGCAGTCCTCCTGTCTCAGCCTCTCAAGTACTGGCATTACAAACATGTGCCACCATACCCGGCTTTTGCCTGGTTTTATTGTTATTTAATTTATATTTTATTATTATTTGTTATTTTGTTTGTTTATTTATTTATTTATTTATTTATTTGGTGGTACTTGGGATGGAACCCTTCTACTTCCAGGCTATACTCCCAAACTTATTTTTTTAAGGGTCTCTTAAGCCAGCGAGGCTGGCTTCAAACCTGTGCGATCCTCCTGTCTCCACCTCCCAAGCACGGGGATTACAAGCGTGACTATTATTTGTTATTTTGAAACAAGGTCTTGGTAAGTTGCTAAGACTGACCTAAAACCTGAAATCCTTCCTTCTCAGTCTTCTAAGTACCAGGATTGCAGCTGTGTACCACCACAGCCATTTTGAAATCTTCATATAAATGATGTTTGGGGTTATATATATATATATATATATATATAATATATAATAATTATAATATAATAATATATAATATATAATAATATATAATATATAATAATATATAATTCCATATATATATATATATATATGGAATCACAAAGAATAATTTTTTAAAATAGGACTTCTTTTTTGTGTGGTGCTGGGAGTGGAACCCAGGAGCACTCTACCTCTGAGCTACACCCAGCCCTATTGTTTATTCTTCATTTTGAAATAGGGTCGGTCTCACTAAGTAGCTGAGGCTGTCCCCAATCTGCGATCCTCAGCCTTCCAAATGCTGAGATTACAAGTGTGCACCACCACACCCGGCTTCTTTTTTTTTTTTTTTTTTTTTTGCGGGTCTGGGGGTAGAACCCAGGGGCATTTGACCCCCGAGCTACACCCCCTGCCCTATTTTTTATTCTTTATTTTGAAACTGGGTCTCACTGAGTTGCAGAGGGCCTCACTAAGTAGCTGAGGCTGTCTGCGAACCATGATCCTCCGGTCTCAACCTCCCAAATGCTGGAATTACAAGCGTGTGCCACCACATACGACTGACATAAAGTGTTTTTCAATAATATCCCTTTACTACCTGCGCACTAGCGGCAGCAACAGGCACCCAGGCACCGAGCTGACCTCATGCCAGCGTCCCTGAGACGTGACCACCACCTGGAAGGAAAGGGCTGAGGGAGGGAGGGGAGAGGGGAAGAGAATCAACTCTCTGAGAACCAGCTTGGGGTGCTTCTGCAGACAAGCCAGACGTGACTGGACGCGTCCCTTTTGTGTACCGGTTCACTAACGGTGTCTCAGAACCTACGTCCAGGAAGCACAAAGAGGTTCTCGGTTCTCGGAGCACCAGGCCTCCAAACGGCTGTTTATGTTCCAGGGAGTGGCTTCCAGTTCCTCCAGAAAGCCAACCCTTCCCCCTCGGCCCGGTGGGAAACTCGTCTTGCTGCCAGGAGGGACCTCCCGTTCCTAAAGAAAATGCTCATCTGACCACTGGGAATAAACAAAAGAATTAAGAGGTTTTACAGAGGGGCACACATGGCATTCCTTCCCTGATAAACAGGATCGCTCGAGGTTCTTGGACATAGCAGTTTTCTCTGTGTGTGTGTGTGTGTGTTTGTGTGCGCACGCGCGTGTGCTTGTGCGTGTGTGTATGGGTGTTGTTGCTGCTCTTTGGGGATGTCTTTGTGGATTTGCTCAGCGCCACAGCTATTCTGAGCTGGCAAGCGACAGTGGCAGACAGGTTCTTGCTACGGCCCAAGATGAAGGAAGGTTTATCTCCTTTTTTTTTTTTTGGTGGTACTGGGGTTCCTGGAAACCCTTCTACTTCCGGGCTACACTCCCAGACCTATTTTATACTTTTTTAAATTTGGAAACAGGGTCTCTTAAGCCAGCGCGGCTGGCTTCGAACCTGCGGAATCCTCCTGTCTCTGCCTCCCAAGCGCGGGGATTACAAGCATGTGCCACCATGCCCGGCATTTTTGGTGTACTTTTTTGAGAGAAAGTGTACTAGAATCAAAGGGCGCTCTACCACTGAGCTACACCCCCAGCCTTTTTAATTTCTTCTTTTCTTTTGGCGGCACTGGGGATGGAAGCCAGGGGCATTCTACCACTGAGCAACACCCCACTCTTTTTTTTATTCTTTATTTTGAAACTGGGCCTCACTGAGTTGCAAAGGGCCTCTCTAAGTAGCTGAGGCTGGCTGCGAACCACAATCCTCCTGTCTCGGCCTCCCGAATGCTGGGATTACAAGCCTGCCCACCACGCCCGGCTCTGTTTTATTTTCCAGATAGTCTCACTGGGTTTCCCAAACCGGCCTCAAACTTGCAGTCCTCCAACCTTAGCCTTCTAAGTAGCTGGGGCTGAAACAAACCTGGAGCAGCTCCACCACCCAAGAAACATCAGACAAGGTAAGCTTCAGAGCAGAGAAAGTTAACAGGAATGGAGACAGACTTTGTACTAATGATAAAAACATAAATTCACCCAAAAGACATTCTAACAATAGAGTTGCAAAATATGTGAGGCAGAAATGCCAGAACACAGCCGGGTGTGGTGGGCACACTTGTAATCCCAGCATTGGGGAGGCTGAGACCAGAGGATCACGGTTCAAGGACAGCCTCAGCTGCTTAGTGAGGCCCTCCTCAACTTAGTGAGACACTGTCTCAAAATAAAGAATAAAAAAAAGATAGGGCAAGGAGTATAGCTCGGAGGTCGAATGCTCCTGGGTTCCATCCCCAGACCTGCAAAAAAAAAAAAAAAGGAAAGAAAGAAATACCAGAACTCAAAGAAGACATTGACAAATTCACAATGATATTTGGAGGACCCAGCACCCCTCTCTACAAGTGATAGAACAGAAAATCAGCACGAATATAGAAGACCTCAACCACACCATGAACCCAAGGATCTAATCAATATTTACAGAACTCTCCACTTAACAACAGTGGAATACACATCCTTGGGAAAATATGCCAAGATAGACCACATCCCAGGCCAGACAAACACAGGCTTAACATGCACACACGGAAAACTAGACTCCTGTTTCTCATGGACATAGATGCATCAATCCTTAACAAAGTGTGGATACATAGAAGTAAGTAGCATATAAAGAAATGTATATGCAATGACCAGGTGGGCTTTGTTCCTGGAAAGCAAAGCTGGTTTAATAATTTTTTTTTTTTTTTGGCAGTACTGGGGATGGAACCCAGGGGCATTCTACCTCCGAGCAACACCCCCAGCCCTATTTTTTATTCTTTATTTTGAAACAGGGTCTCAGTGAGTTGCGGAGGGCCTCAGTGAGTAGCAGCTAAGGCTGTCTGCGAACCGCGATCCTCCTGTCTCAGCCTCCCAGATGCTGGGGTTACAAGCGTGCGCCCCCACGCCTGGCTCTTCACCTGCTCTTTATTAAGATTTAGCAACAACTTTGGAATCATTTTTATGGAAGAATCCAGACTCGACCTTTGGAAATTTTGGCCTCGAAAGATGTTGCTGTGTCTGTAACACAGAGATGCTGGCAGGCAGCAGAAACCTGTCTTGAAGTGTTGAACCTCAGGATTTGAAAACCAGAAGAAGACGACTGACTTGGAAGGGCTATCCTGGAGTTTTGATAGAGGATCTACCATTGTAATTGTGATTCTGATGACCCAGAGGTGGGTGTCAAGCTACAAGATGTCTGCTGGATGCAGGCTGGCTGATGCATTAAGAGATGATGGGGCTGGTTAGGAGGCATGAGAATCAAGGTCATCTGTCCAGGGTGTTGAAGCTGTCCTGTTATTGCCCTCTGCGAAGCGGTACTGCTGAATGGGCCTGAGATTGTAGCTGTCGCTGTCCAAAACTGATAACTGCTTGGGATGGAGCCACCGGACGCCGGAAGCCAAGATAACATGCCCGTGTGTCTAAATTTAGTGTTAAATACATCTTTTGCTCCAGTGTTAAGGGATTATTACCTAGGGTTGCTGCTCAGAAGTCCACGCTACATAAGGTGGCACAGGGTTTACCGTCTGATCTGCAGAGTTTGGGACGGGAATGTGCGATCAGGAGGGCGTATTGCGTACACTTGTTGGGTTAAGAAGGTTGCCTGTCAGCGTGTCTAGATGGTATAAACGGTTTGTCCCGAGTAGGAGACACGTCCAAGAAGCAGAGCCTAATCAGAAGCCTGTTCACACGCGGCACAGGGTAGGCTGCCTGGATTGTATACACTGATCCAGGGAGGTGGCATAGGTGAGCAGACTGCCCTGGGGCTGGCACCCAACACGAGCCCTGGACTGCACATGGGTCTGGATAAGGAGTCCTCGTGCAACAGGCTGGATGATCCCGGAGGGGGATGTCCGGGCCTGGAGGTAAGTCAGTGGGCTGTGTTGGAGCCTGCCTTGGGTCAGATGGCCAGGATGAGAAAGAAGTGTGTTCCTGGGGATGTATCACAAAGGGCAGCTGCCCGGGAGCCTTTAGTGGGAAAGCTGGCAGCTCTGCAGGAGGCCCTGGATAGGACACGTTAGGTTGGGCATTAGTTCTCCGCCCTCCTCTGGCATGACCTCACGGTCAGACCTCACAGTGCCCACACAGCCTTGCTGCCAACCCCACGGCAGAGCCCAGAGAACGGCAGAAAAACAGACCCAGAATCCTGCTCTAAAGAGACAGGGTGTCTCTGGACCTTTTGTTATGTGAGATAATACATTTCCATATTGCCAAGTCACCATTTCCTGTTACTTCTAACTAAGGTCAAACTGATAAAAGGGGGGGGGGGAATGCTAGAAATGGGGGGAGTATAAACACACTAATGACTAAAATAGAAGAAAATGTAATGTACTGCGGCATGCCAGTGATGTCCTGGGAGAATAGGAACAATAAAACCCTAAGCAGGGTGGTGACGGGCTGTAGCTCAGGGTCCAGGGCTCACCAACCTCACACAGGTGGTGGGAGGGGTCTCCAGCACCACACAGAGAATGGAAGAAGGAAAGTCCTAATCAAACCAGTAAAGACATGGGCAAAATAGCTTCTCAAAGATCACTGAGCCAGGTGTGGTGGTGCACATCTATAATCCGAGCACCTGGGAGGCTGAGACCAGAGGGTCACAGGTTCACAGCCAGCCTCAGCTACTTAGTGAGACTCTGTTTCCAAATTAAAAAAAAAAAAAAAAAAAAAAAAGAGCCAGGCATGGTGGCACATGTTTGTAATCCCAGCATTTGGGAGGCTGAGACAGGAGGAGTGTAGTTTGCAGACAGCCTCAGCTGAGCGAGACCCTGTGTGCAGCTCAGTGAGACCCTGTTTCATAATAAAGAATAAAAAAATAGGGCTAGGGGCATAGCTTGGAGATAGAATGCCCCTGGGTTCCATCCCCAGTACTGCAAAAAAAAAAAAAAAAAAAAAATAGGACCAGGGGTGTAGCTTAGAGGTAGAATGCCCCTGAGTTCAATCCCTAGTACCCCCCCAAAAAAGATCTATTGCAAAAAAGGTGCCAAACCCATATAATATTACAGAAGAAGTCTCTCATGTAAATGAACGCAGACCTACATCTTGGGCAGCCTCCATATAACACAGATCATCTATTAATGTGATGGAATTCTATCAATATCTTTTTTGGGTTGTTGGGTTTTTTTTGTTTTTTGGGGGTTTTTTTGTTTGTTTTTTTGTTTTGTTTTGTTTTTGTTTGTTTGTTTTTTGCAGTACTGGGGATGAAGCCCAGGGGCATTCTACCTCTGAGCGACACCCCAGCCCTATGTTTTTACTCTTGATTTTGAAACTCACTGAGTTGCAAAGGGCCTCACTAAGTAGCTGAGGCTGTCTGCAAACCACAACCCTGTCTCAGCCTCCCAAATGCTGGGATTATAAGCATGCGCCACCACGGCCGGCTTTCTATCAATATCTTAATGGTATGAATACTAACATCCATCTAGAAGAGAAGTAGCCTGTTAATAGCCAAGAAGACCTTGACAGCCAGGCATGGCAGCCCGCGCCTGTAATGCCAGTACTTGGGAGGCTGAGACAGGAGGATCACGGTTCACAGACAGCCTCAGCTACTTAGTGAGGGAGGGCCCTTTGCAACTCAGTGAGACCCGTTTCAAAATAAAAAAATTGAAAGCCGGGCGTGGTGGCGCACGCTTGTAATCCCCGCACTTGGGAGGCTGAGACAGGGGGATTGCATGGGTTCGAAGCCAGCCTCAGCTACTTAGTGAGGCTTTCAGCAACTTAGTGAGACCCTGTTTCCAAATAAAATATAAAAAAAGGTCTGGGAGTACAGCCCAGAGGTAGAAAGCATCTGGGTTCCACCCCCAGTATCACCAAAAAAAAAAAAAAAAAAAGGGGGGGGGGGCTGGAGGTGTAGCTTGGAGATAGAACATCCTGTGTTCAATGCCCAGTTCCCCCAAATATAAAAAGAACAAGGAAAATAGTAGAGGCCACCATTGGGAGCCCAAGGGATTCCACGTGCTAGCCTTGCAGGGTCCTGGTTGTTACCAGGCCTTATTTGCATTCTGTGTCTGAACTGAACAACCAGGACCCACACGCGGGGTTTGGTGATGGGAGAGCTCAGAGGAGAAGGCCCCAGAGGGGCTTTCAGTGCCCTCTGCTCTTAATGTCAAGCCCAGATATTCTAACTCGCTGTGTCTCCAGTAAAACCATTAGCTCCGAGGACGGGAGGCTCAACTTCATCACTCACCTGTTCTGTAAATACTCAAATAGATGGGAAGAGAGGTTTATTCAGAGCCAGCTCTGAAGGAAGATAGAGGAATCCTTTTTGTTCCAAATCCCCATCTTTGGAGAACTCAGGGGCAAGGACAGCTTTTATAAGAGAAGAGGTGCTCGGTTGGCAAAACACAGGAATAGACACAAGCAGATTTAGACAGCAGAGGACCTGCGGGTCTTGCTCCATCAGGCCAGGAAAGGACGCCTCAGCCGGGATCCAGGGGAGGAAATGCAGAAGGAGCTATCCAGAGTCCCTAAGTTAGACCATTCGGGGCTTTAATACTGAGTACCGAGCGCACGCGTTGTATATGTAAACATGGGCAAAGGAAATACATCGACGGGAGAATCGCAAAGGAGAAATATTAATAGCTAATAATCTTAAATTCTTTTTTTGTTTTTCAGTACTAGGGGTTGAATTTCCGGGGGAATCCTACTTCTGAGCTAGACCCCCAGGCCTGTTTTATTATTTATTTATTTTTGACCCCAGAGGCATTTTATCTCCAAGCTCTGACTCCCCAGCTCTATTTGATTTCTTATTGGAAACAGGGTCTCACTAGGTTCCTGAGAGTCTCACAAAGTTTCTTTTTCTTTTTTCCTTTTTTCTTTTTTTTTTTCTTTTTTTTTTTTTTGGTGGTACTGGGAGTGGAACCCAGAGGCTTTCTACCTCTGGGCTATACTCCCAGATCCATTTTATATTTTATTTGGAAACAGGGTCTCACTAAGTATCTGAGAGCCTCACTAAGTAGCTGAGGCTGGCTTTGAACCCATGTGATCCTCCTGTCTCAGCCTCCCAAGCGCAGGGAGCGTGTGCCACCACGCCCGGCTCTCACAAAGTTTCTGAGGCTGGTTTTGAGCCTGAAATCCTCTCGTCTCAGCCTCCCAAAAACTGGGATTACAAGCGTGCGCCACCACACCCAGCTTCTATTTATTTATTTATTTATTTACTTGCAGTACTAGGGATGGAACCCAGGGGCATTCTACCACTGAGCTACACCCCCAGCCCTATATTTTATTCTTTATTTTGAAATAAAATAAAATAAATAAAATAAAATAAATAAAATAAAATAAGTTGTGGAGGGCCTCACTAAATAGCCGAGGCTGGCCGTGAACCAGCCTCTCAAGCACTGGGATAACAAATGTACACCACCTCACTTGGCTAAACTCTCCAAATCCTAAGAAACATGACTTGAAAATAGTAAACCTTTAATAATTCACTCATTGTAATTCTTAGTCTCTATTATTATAATATATGCAATTGAAGTGTGTATGTATGTGTGTGTGTGTGTGTGTGTGTGTGTGTGTGTGTGTGTGTGTGTGTGTTGTGCTGGGAACTGAACCAGGGTCATTCTACCCAGCCCTATTTTCTTTTGTTTGGAAACAGGTCTCTCTAAGTTGCTGAGGCTGTCCTCAAACCTGTAATCCTCCTGTCTCGCCAACAGGTACTGGAATTGCAGGCATGTGCCACTATACTCAGCTATGCATGTGAAATCTGACTATGGAACCATAAAAAGTATTGTAACAATGTCCGGACATTCCCAACAAAGTAAACTGAAAACTCCTGAATGGAGAAGAATTGTTCACAATGATGCTGTTATCATCCACAGAAAAGAAAGCCTCGCCAAGGACGCTCAGCAGACCCCCGAGCAGGCAGCCGTGGTCCTGCCCTGCTGGGGACTGCTTCTCTGAGGCACAACCTCTTCGTCAGTACACTGGGGAGTGACAGAGAACTCCTGGGACTTCTCAGGAAGTCCAAGGCTCTTCCTGAGAACTTGGGTTGCAAAATAAAGTGGTTGTTTTGGCAACAAAACAACCTAGGAAAAAAGGGAAGAAAACACAGGACTAAATCAGTGTTCAGAAGAGGGGTGCTAGTACACCTGCAATCCCAGTCTTTGGGAGGCTGAGACAGGAGGATCCCAGGTTCAAGGCCAGTCTCAGCAAACTTAACAAGGCCCAAGCCACTTAGTGAGAACGTTTTTTTTTTTTTAATAAAAAATAAAATAAAATAGGAAACACAGCATGGTAGTGCAGGCTTGTAATCCCAGCATTCGGGAGGCTGAGACGGGAGGGTTGAGGTTCGTGGACAGCTTCAGCTACTTAGTGAGGTCCTCTGCAACTCAGTGAGACCCTGTTTCAAAATAAAGAATAAAAAACAGGGCTGGGGGTGTAGCTTGGAGCTGAATGTCCCTGGGTTCAATCCCCAGTACTGCAAATTAAATAAATAAATAAATAAATAAATAAATAAATAAATAAATAAAGGTCTTGGGGTAGAACCAAGAGGTAGAATACCCCTGGGTGAAATCCTCAGTATCATAAAAAAATAAGAAGGGTGCTCGCTTTCCACTCCAGATCCCCATCTCTCCTGTCCCCTACAACCCTATTTATTACTATCTTCTCTCAGATTGTTTGGGGGACTGCTGGAATTGACGTCAAAGGCGTTCTACCTTTGAAGCTGGGTCACCATGCCCAGCTTTCTTCCGAGTCCTATCATCAAAGAGAAGCAGACCCCGGAGAGCTCAGTCCACACTCCAGCCAACAGCAATCTTTCTTGAAAAGGTAAACAAACAGCATGTCATTTCTACGATATTTTATTATAAAAGTAAGATGCGATCTCCACAGAGAAGGAATAAAGAAAATTAAAATCACAAATAGTGTCATCATCCTGAAACAATCACTTTTAGTATCTTGGGGTTGTATATGTTGGCGTGTTAGTTTGTATTATCATATCTGAAATCATACATACTGGTAGAATTGTTCTCACGTGACTGGGACGTGAGCACTTCCGCTGGGCTGCCTTCTCCTCCTAACTGTATCCATGATCTCCGCTGTGTGGACGGGTAACAGGTGAACCTGGAGGCTGGGAAGGGCGGCAGCCCCAAAGGACTCAGCACAGTCCGTCCACCATTCGGAACCACACTGTGGCTTCAGGACAGACAGCTTCAGAGCCCGCGTAGGTAATGCTGGAAGAGTCCTCCTCCCTCATGGGAACTGCAGAATCCCCTCAACCTCTCCAAGGGGAGTTGAGGCCTAAGACGCAGATCCTCCCTCTCCACGAGGCGGTGGAGACTAAATGCGGTTCTGGTAAGTTGGCTCTGTTTCTTCCTCCGGAGCCTCAGGGTGCTTGAGCAGTGAGTAGGTGACTGTTTTCTCAGCCTGG
The DNA here is from genome assembly GCF_963383645.1 of Muscardinus avellanarius. Classification (NCBI taxonomy): domain Eukaryota; kingdom Metazoa; phylum Chordata; class Mammalia; order Rodentia; family Gliridae; genus Muscardinus; species Muscardinus avellanarius. The sequence goes on along the minus strand of NC_137788.1, from coordinate 109,612,858 downwards.
AGAGAGCAGAGGCGTGCTTTCTCCATGGAGCTCTCTGGAGAGGGCAACGGGCGGCAGTGGGGAGAAGGTGAAGGGGATGCTGGGGCCACTTACCTCAGCTTTGCTGTGCTCCTCTCCACTCGTGGAACCGGCTGAGGGCGAAAAGAAGAGAGGTGAGCCCGTGCTCTGCAGGACAGGGCCTACCTGTGGGGCTGCTGAGGCTGCAAAGCAAGTCCAGAGCAGACCTAGGCGGGACTCTGTCCCAGATGGCCAAGAGGCCACGCTCTGACTTAGTCTGGCCTGGCACACCCACCCTGGGGGTCCCGATGCGCACACACACACACACTCACACACACACACACGCGCGAGCACACACACAGAAAGGGAAGCAGTTATTTGTGCCACGTTCTCGCAGAGACTTGCTGGGCCTTTCTTTTTTTCTTTTTCTTTTTTTTTTTTTTTTTTTTTTTTTGCGGGTCTGGGGATGGAACCCAGGGGCATCAACCTCCAAGCTACACCCCCTGCCTTATTTTTTTTTATTCTTTATTTTGAAACCAGGTTTCACTGAGTTGCAGAGGGCCTCACTAAGTAGCTGAGGCTGTCTGTGAACTGTGATCCTCCGGTCTCAGCCTCCCGAATGCTGGGATTATAAGCGTGCGCCACCACGCCCGGCTTTGCTGGGCCTTTCTAGAGCCAGCCAGGCAGCTTTGGGATGTGAGAGATCGGAGGAGAGGTGAGAGGTGTTCGGCGTCACAGCGGAATGAAGTCCAGATTTCTGTGGACCACAGGCTTCGGGAGGGATGAAGGGTAACCGCAGTCCACGGTGTGTCTTTGTGGGGACTTGGAAGGACTGGTCCCCGCGGGATTGGAAAGAGGAAAACGGCGGAGTGAGAAAGAGAGAAGACAGAAGAAAAGAAAGCAAGACTGGCAGAGGGCAGAGAAGAAAAAGGAAGAAAGGAGGGAGGGAGGGAGACAAAAGAGAGAGAGAGAAAGGAGACAGTATTTTCTCTGATACTCAAAACACGCCAAATTCCTTCATGTTTTCCCCATAAATGTATTTGCCAACGTGATAAACACCTCAGCATCTGTACCAGGTTTCCCAGAAGTCGAGGGCAGGGAGTCAGTGCCTCCAGTCTCCTCGCTCGCCCCTGAACACAAAGGGCCCCTCTTGGCCACGCCCCAGACCTGCCACAAGCCTCACTCAGAACCCCACTTCTAATCCATCCATCCCTCAGCCACCCCCAAGACTCACCACACCCGCAGGGACATGGCTCGGGCACCCGGCTGCATGAACGCCTCGTGGGAAACGTTTATGCCAGTGTGGACAGAGCCAGCAGCAGCAGGGCGGGAGCCCAGCTGTGTTAGGACTTTAGTTTCTATTTCTAATTAGTCTTTATGGGTGTGTTGTGGTTACTTGGGACAGTGAGATTCACTGTGACATATTTGTACATGCACTGATCAGAACTTGGTCCATTTCCTGCCTGGCACCTCCCCTTCCTGCCCCTCTGTCCCCTCCCTCTACCTCCTGGTCCCCTTCTATTTCCACGACATCACCCGCCCCCTTTTTCCTCCTCTATTTGGTCTGACTTCCACATATGAGGGAACACAGGTGACCCTTGGCTTCCTAGGCCTGGCTTATTTCACCTAACGCAACGCTGTCCCGTTCCATCCATTTTCCTGCCATTCTTCTTTCTGGCTGCATAACGCTTCCTTGCGGGGAGTGTATCGTGCTTTTTTATTAATCCGCTCATCGGCTGATGGGCGCCGACTTTTCTCTAGGTCTGGTTTGAACCCAGATGCGACCCACGCCCACGTCTCCACGCAGCTGCCCCAGGCCACGCAGACCTGGCTCCAAGCGCTCAAACCTGTTGGCTCTGCTCTGAGTTTCACTCCAGCCTCTGGGGTAGGATTTCAGGCATCCCTTTCTCCTGCCTTTTCCCACTGCCATGGACGCTCCAGTCCTTTTTGATCTGATTCTGACCAGTCAGGAAGCTTCCTGCAACACTCCTGTTCCCTTCCCACATTCCCACCTGGACCAGGAATTGAACAGCCACTGAATCTCAAAATGTCATCTATGCCAATGGGTCACTTTCCCAGAGGGGCGTCGGAGCCCCTTGGGGCAGGCATGTGCTCATAGTGCTAATTTACAGAGATGTTACAACCAGCCGTCTTTAACAAACCCACACCCGCAGATAGGAGAATTAGGCTTTGCCCACAAGATAAAGCCCACTAATGGCCCTAATCCTCCAGAATTTTCCCAAGCCCAAATCTCCCCTTAAGACCCCACTAAGAGCTCAGCTCTGCCTGGCCAACCCCTCTGTGTGAGGAGAGAGATTCCCCAACACATCTCGGGGTTTTCCCCAGGCCTCCTCTTCTGTCCCCCTGGACGCCTACCTGATTAATCCCACTGGCCTTCAATTTACAACTTCTCGCCCCATCCTCGGCCAGCTCTGCCAGGGCACAAGAATACCTAATGATCTCTGCTTTCCTGCTCTGCAAAGGTCCCGAGATTCCTAATCCTGGGAGCCTGGGTGCAGCTCTCCCTCTCCGTCTGGGACCACGGTTCTTTTTCTCAGCTCTGTGCGACCCTCAGTAGACCCAGGAGTGAAATCCAGAACTGACCAAGCGATCTGAGCCCCTGCCCGCTGCCCGCCGCCCCTTCCCGTCCTGCAACTCAGCGGAGCTCACAGCTGGCCTCGAAGGCTCTACTCCATCATGCAGCACCCTGGGAGGGACATCCTAGTACTCACCTGGTTTTCCTGTTTCCCTGCACTCAGGATTTCCTGGGGTAGCTGGGGAGGGTACAGGGGAGGTTAGTAGGGTTAGGGGCAGGGTCTGAGTTCAAGGCCAAGGACTAGGGAGGATTGGATTGGAGCCAACACAGACCCTGGCTTCACTCACACAAAGCCTCTTCTCTCCTCCCCAGCTGCCTGCGAAGGGTTGCTCCAGAGAGACCCCAGAAGGCCAGAGACCGATGGACCTCCCACTGGGACTGTCAGAGGCCTTCCTTTGCCGCTTTCATGGGCTTCCTGGGCCTTTATTTTATTTTGGTCCTGGAGATTAAGCCCAGGGGCACCCTACCTCGGAGCCGTACCCCCAGCCCTTACTGACTGATTTGATTTTGAAACATGTTCTCACTGAGTTGCTGAGGCGGACCTGAGACCTGTAACCCCCTCTCAGCCTTTCGAGTACTAAACTCGCAGGTGTGCGCCGCTGCACCTGGCTCGGCTGTGCCTTTTACAAGTACACATCTTCCTCTCTGTGTTCCGGTATTTACTTATCATTAGAACTACGTCCTGCTGAAATGGTGGTGCATGCTTATAACCGCAGCATTTGGGAGGCTGAGACAGAAGGATCGTGGTTCACAAACAGCCTCAGCTACTTAGTGAGACCCTTTGCAACTCAGTGAGACCCGGTTTCAAAATAAAGAATAAAATATAGGGCTGGGGATGTTGCTCGGAGGTAGAATGCCCCTGGGTTCCATCCCCAGTACCAGACACACACACATAAAAAGAACCAGGTCCTGCCTGAACCCACCCAGAGTGCCTTGTGGGTATTAGTACAGTTATTTTCTCTTTTGCATGGCCTGCAGCACTCTTCCCCTTCCTTGGCCATACTCCCTATTTCTAGGCTTTGGCCCCGAGTCTGGAGTGTTCTCCCAGTCCCCCAAACGTGGCCCCCTAACACGGAGACAGGTTGTAGGTACGCGCTGTCTCCTACCTGCAAGGCCCCAAGAGCTTCAGCCTCTTCCATTGCCACAGTGATCCTGTGACGTAGGACCCCACTTTCCACTTGAAGATGCTGAAGCAGAGAAGTCGAGTACTCACCCAAGGCCACAGAGCTGCTGAGCTGTGAGCTGATCTGAACGTAGGCAGAAAACCCCGCTGTGTGAACTTCAGTCACTACTCTGTCTCCATGGAGCCTTCTCTAACTGCCCCAGCCCCGGCTGGGTCTATAGTTTGGGTCTTGAGTATTCCTTCAACAGCCCACGAGTTAAAGTCTGGTTTCCTGGGTAGCGTATTGGGAGGTGGTGAACCTTTAAGGGGCAGGGCCTGATGGGAGGTCTTCAGGTTATTGGGCACACGCCCTTAAAGTGTATTGTGCGTCCTTGGTCCCCGGCGTGACGTTCTGCCTCATCATAGACCCCAAGCAGCAGGGACAACGGATTGTAGAGTAGGACCTCCCAACCTGTGAGCCATAAGCCTTCTCTCTCTCTGAGGTGAGGATCTCAGGCACTGTGTTGGAGTGAGCCCCTCTGTATCGCTAGATAGACTCCTCATTTCTCTGCCATTGCTCTTATCTGAATTTAAAGTGATCTATCAGCACTTCTGTCTCCCCCCATAACCCTGAGGACTCCCTGGAGGGCAGGAACTGGACTTCTTCATCTTGGTATCCTTGGCAGCACATACACGAGTGTACCTTAGCCTTGAATGGATGAGTGAATAAACGAATGAATCAGTCAATCATTCTGTCAACGTAATGGAAATACGCCTGCGTGCTAAGCGTTCTCCAGCCCAAACATAGGGGCCGCAGCAATGTCTGGGGTCAGGGCCTCAGCTAGGTAGGACAGAGAGTCACACCAAGGAAAGCCACGAACCTGAAGCCCGCTTTCTCTTGAGGTAGGTCAAGGCTGCAGCAGCGGCCACGATGGAGGCACCCACAATCCCAGCGACCACGGCCACGATGATCACCATCAGGGAAGAGCCGTGCGACCTGTGCTCTGGGGAAGACAGGAGGGGAACAGGTGATGAGTGAGGTCCCCACGCCGTCCACCCGCACACCCGCTGGCCACTGGCTTGTCCTGTGACCGCAGCCTCCTCAACCCAGGGTGCCGCCCACAGCCAGTGGTCTCCACCACACCAATAAAGGCGCGCCAGTGAGGTTCAGGGGCAGAGGGACAGCCCTCGGGAGAACAGGGAGCAGGACCTGAAGTCTCCCAGAGCTGCGGGCTCCACTGCTATCCAGAGGGGCAACGGCCATCCCCTGAGACACGAGAGGAAAAGGTGAAGCCCAGCTCTTGGGAGTGTCCAGCAGCCCAGGGAGCCTCTGCTGACCAGGGAGCCCTGCCGCTCTGCTCCCTAAGTTGGAGCCTGCACTAAAAAGGAGGTATGATGGCTCAGGCCTGGAATCCCAGTACTTGGGAGGCTGAGACAGGAGGATCGCAGGCTGGAGGTCAGCCTCAGCAACCCAGCGAGGTCCTAGGACCTAGGGAGACCCTGTTTCAAAATAAAAATAAAACAGGGCTGTATGGGTACCGTTTGGTGGTAGAACATCCCTGGGTTCGATACCCAGAATTTAAAAAAAAAAAAAAAAAAAAACAGATGTAGTGGTGCACACCTGTAATCCCTGTACATGGGAAGCTGAGACCAAAGGATTACAGGTTTAAAGCCAGCCTCGGGCCGGGCGTGGTGGTACACACTGTAATCCCAGCATTTGGGAGCTGAGACAGGAGGATCACGGTTCGCAGCCAGCTTCAGCTACTTAGTGAGGCCCTTTGCAACTCAGTGAGACCCTGTTTCAAAATAAAGAATAAAAAATAGGGCTGGGGGTGTATCTCGGAGGTAAAATGCCCCTGGGTTCCATCCCCAAGACCCCCCCAAAAAATTTTAAAAAGCCAGCCCCGGAACTTAGCAAGGCTAAGTTAACCAATCACTTAGCAAAATCTTGTTTCAAAATAAAAATAAAATAGGGCTGAGGGTGTAGGTCAGACGTAGAAAGCATCTGTGTTCCATCCTCAGCCCCTCCAAAATTGGAGCCAACAGCCTGTCAGCTACTGCCCGCTCCAGGCCCGAGGCCAACCCTTGGCAAGGTCTCTACTGCTCTCCTTTGCCAATCCTCAGCATTGCGGCTGGGCCATTTCTCAGATTTCCACGCAGGCCTAGGGGACCTTGGGCCTGGTCCCTCCCCACCGCTCCCCTCCCTGCCTCTTGACAGAGCTCCCACCTTGGACAGTGATGGCCACAGTCTGTGACGAGTGGGAATTCCTTCCTATGCTCCCCCTGCAGTAGTAATTGCCGCTGTGACTGCGGTTTGCGTTGGGGATGGAGAAGTTGACACTGGAGTGGGAAAACTTCTTGGAATTCCCGTCCTGGTAGAACGTGATCTTGTTCAGAAGAGCGTTCCTCCAGCCATGGCACCTCAGCATGATGGTCTCCCCCTCCTGGAACACCAGCTGAGGGGTCTGGAGCAGCAGCCATTCTGAAAGACACAGGATTACAGAACCTGGGAGGTTAGGCTCGCCCCGAGACCCAGAGCATCCGGGCTGGAGATGCAGGATGTTCAGAGCTGGAGTTTCAGAAAGTCAGACCACCTGGGTTTCTAGCCCTGGTCCGATTCCTGTGTGAATTCTGTCATCCTGAGCAAGGGGTTTAGCTCTTACAGGGCTCAGTTTCCTCATCTGTGAAGAATGGGTATGATAACACCGTGATCTGTCAACAGCTCCCGTCACCCAGCATGGATTGCGGGTGGGAGAAGGCACCTGCATCCATATCCCATCAGGAAGGAGCCTGAGATGTAGCCGCTTCACTGGGGGAGGAAGGTCCATTTATAAATGAATTTAGCACATTTATATATTTAGCTGGGATCCAGGTATGGTTTGTGTGTTTCGCTATAGTTGTTTTTATTTATTATTCTTGTTTTTTTGGGCTTGGTCGTGTGTGTGTGTGTGTGTGTGTGTGTGTGTGTGTGTGTGTGTGTATGTATGTGTGTGTGTGTGAGAGAGAGAGAGAGAGAGGGAGAGAGGAGGGGAGGGAGGGAGACTGGGGGTGGAAACCAGGGCATTTTACTTCTGAGCTACACCCCTTGTCCTGTTTTATTTTTATTTTGAAATAGGGTCTCGCTGAGGTTGATAGGAGTCTCACTACTTGCCAAGGCTGCCCTTGAACCTGCGATCCTCCTGCTTCACCTCTCAAGTACTGGGATGACTGGCATGCGCCACTGCCTGGCTAATAGATGAGTTTTTATCAAGTAGGAGCCTCTCTGCCCCTGTCCCACCCAGCTCCCTGCCTGTGGCCTTTGAAATCTGTTGAGCAATCCACAATGAGGCAAAAACGAACATTCTTGTGTGCTGAGTAATTTCTCAAGAATTTGCACTATGCCAGCCACGCTTCCCAGTAAACAGGCCATGCTTTTTCAGGAGGCAGCGCCACATCCTCCTGCCCGGGACCATCCAGCCCTTCCTTGGCTCACCAGAGATCACGCTCAGGCGCACGGGGTCGCTGAGGCTGGTCTGGCTGGTCTGGCACCTGTACTCCCCGTTGTCGCTGATTGTGGCCTGGAACTGGTAGCTGGGCTGGGCCTGGGTTGGGATGAGGCTCCCATTGTGGAACCACTGGACGGGGCTCCCCGGGGTGTGGTCGCCTTGACACCGCAGGGTCACGGAGTCCTCCCGGAGCACCTGGATCCACGGGGGCTCCAGTTTCAGCACAGCCTTTGGGAGGTCTGCTGAGGGTGGGAGAGAGGAGGCAGCTGGAGGAAAGGGAACCCTGAGAGGCTGGCTGCCCACCGGGCAGCAGGAGCCGGCCAGGCTGGGTGCTCCTGTACCAGGGAATGCTCCTGGGCAACCGACCTTCACTCAGAAGCAGAGGCCCAGGGGGAAGGGAGGAAGGGGAGCCAGAGACCCAGGGGGAAGGGAGGAAGGGGAGCCAGAGACCCAGGGGGAAGGGAGGAAGGGGAGCCAGAGACCCAGGGGGAAGGGAGGAAGGGGAGCCAGAGAACACTTGAAACACCCAGCTGCCTGGCCAACAGGTAACCTGAGCGTTCCTTCTCCCTCTGTTCCTTTCCTCCCTGTGAGCGGGGGGCTTTGGGGTGCCAGAGCATCACTCCAGAGCCAGCTGAAGACGAGTGAGGCCTCTGGTAGAGGTGTCAGGCTTTCGCCACCCCTCAGGAAGGCTGTCAGAGTCTCACTGAGTTGCAAAGGGCCTCACTAAGTAACTGAGACTACCCTTGAACCTGTGATCCTCCTGTTTCAGCCTCCCAAATGCTGGGATTACAAGTATGCACTACCACGCCTGCCTCTTTAATTTTTTTTTTTTTTGTGTGTGTGGGGGGGTCTGGGGATGGAACCCAGGGACATTCTACTTCCGAGCTACACTCCCAGCCCTACTCTTTTGTTTTTTATTTTGAAACAGGGTCTCACTGTCCTCAAACTGCAATTCTCCTGTCTCAGCCTCCCAAATGCTGGGATTACAAGCGTGTGCCATCACACCTGGCTATTTACTTTTTAATATCAGCTTTCTGACAGTTGGGAGCCAGGAGAGAATCCTGACTCTGTGACAAGGCCTGTGCCCTCCCTAACCACCCACCGTGACAGCATCAGGAGGGCAGAGCTTCTTCCTGACCTGGTGCTGCCAAACATGGCTGCTGTTCCAGTCGAGCCCCTCCCCACAGACAGGGCACTGGGAGCAGAGGAAGACACGCGGAGGGAGGAGAGGACGCAGTGGGTACTTACCATGTGCCCCGGCGGCAGGCGCTGCAAGGAAGAAAAGCACAGATCAGTTGGTCCTGAGCCTCACGGCCGCGCACCCACCCAGACCCAGAGCCCGACCCACGGGCTGACCGAGAGCAAGAGGCACGCCTTCACCCCGTCCACGGCTCCTTTCCCAGTATCAGAAAAGATGTAAGAGAATAACGTCATCACGCTTGCCTCTGTCTAACACTCACGGCGCGCCGCCTTCACCGATTGAAATTAAAAAGCCTCTGAAACGTTCCCTGTTGGGCTTTCCATGTAGTTTATGCTTTAGTGCCAACGATTTTTTGATGGAGTCTATCTCAAAAAGCAGGATTTGTTTTTTGGGGGGGAGAAGTGATAGGAATTACACAAGTAATCCATTATTATTGTAAAAAAATAGAAAATGCATAAGAAGCCAGATGTGGTGGTACATGCTTATCCTCCCAGAACTTGGGAGGCTGAGACCAAAGGATCGCAGGCTTGAGGCCAGACTCCAGCAACTAGTGAGACCCTCAGCCACTAAGAAAGGCCTTGTCTCAAAATAAAAATAAGAGGGCAGGGGGTATAGCTCAGAGGTAGAATGCCCCTGAGTTCAATCGGAGAAAGGAAGAGAGATACATATAATGTTTACGTATGCACATACACAAATAGTAAGGAGGGCCTGCTGTACCCTGATTTCTCACTCAGCAATGCAAGATCTTGTAGACTAATCTGTTTCTCCGCTCTTGCTGGTGCTTTCTGGTACTGGGGATCAAGCCCAGGGTTGCTCCACCATCAGTCATACCCCCAACTGCATCTTATTTTTATTTTGATAAAATGTTGCCGAGGCTGGCCTCTGGAGCCACAAGTGTGCGCCACGATGCCCAGCTGATCACACCTACTTCCTCTCCATCCATGCCGACCACACACACCCGCGCTAACTTCCTACTGCCTGCGGCTCCACCCGAAGGAAGAGGACCGACCCTGCCTGCGCTCAGGGCCTGCTGACGGCCCAAGCCCTGTGGACTCAGACTCCTGCCCCTGGAGGAGACCTGAGTCTTCAGGACTGGAGAGGGGGATGGAATGGTGGGGGCGCAGGTGAAAAAGAAGAGGAGGAAGCCGGGCGTGGTGGTGCACGCTCGCAATCCAGCATTTGGGAGGCTGAGATGGGAGGATCGCAGGTTCGAGCCAGCCTCCAGCAGCTTAGTGAGGCTCAGGGCAACTTAGTGAAACCCTGTTTCCAAATAAGATCTTAAAAAAAAACGTTAGCCGGGCGTGGTGGCGCACGCTTGTAATCCCCGCGCTTGGGAGCAGAGACAGGAGGATCGCGCTAGTTCAAAGCCAGCCCCGCTGGCTTAAGAGACCCTGTTTCCAAAAATTAAAAAGTATAAAATAGGTCTGGGAGTATAGCTCAAAGGTAGAAAATCAGTGAGTTCCATCCTCAGTACCACACACACACAAAAAAGGGCTGGGAGTGTGGCTTACAGGCAGAATGCCCCTGGATTCCATCCCAAGTACTGCAAAATAAATAAATAAATAATAAAGAGTAAAAAACAGGGCTGGATGTAGCTTAAAGGTAGGATGCCCCTGGGTTCTATCCCCAGGACCACAAAAGAAGGGGAAGGAGGAGGAGGAGGAGGAGGAGGAGGAGGAGGAGGAGGAGGAGGAGGAGGAAGAGGAGGAGAAGGAGGAGGAAGAGGAGGAGAAGGAGGAGGAAGAGGAAGAAGAGGAGGAGGAGGAAGAGGAAGAGGAGGAGGAAGAGGAAGAGGAGGAGGAGGAGGAGGAGGAGGAGGAGGAGGAGGAGGAGGAGGAGGAAAAATAAGAGATTTAAAAAAGGAGCAAGCAGTGACCAATCAACTCCACATCCAGCAAGTGCAGGTGAGAACCAGCAACCACACCCAGCAGATTCAGGGAAATCCCGCTGAGAGGGGCAAAGGGAAGGGAAGGGAATGCCAGGATGCTTCCCAGGAGCCTCGCCCAGGTGTCCGGCACATTGGTGGCACATCACCTCTCTGAGGCTGAGCCTCCCCAGCTGAAAAAGGAGGCAGGTCGGTGCTCACCGTGCACTGGAGGGGGGTGCTCGCTTCCCTCCCGCTGCCCCATCACCCAGCACCAGGGAGGCTGGGGTCCCCTGACTCACAACAGTGACTTAGGAAGGGGCAGAGCCTTCTTCCAGAGGTAAGGGCAGGAGCCCCAGGGATGAGGCCGGAAGGGCAGCCCCGGCAGTGGGGCTCCCCGGGACTCTCCCCACCGCTCAGCACCATCAGCCCCAGTCCTCCGACCCACAGCATCAGAACACAGTCCTCTGGCTCCGCCTAAGAGCCGGGCCTCATCAGAGCCAGGGCCGCTCCCGGGCCACTCCCAGGTCTGGGCGGTGACGGACACATGTGCCTTCTCTGGTCCCACAGATGACGTTCCCAGAATTGCCTAGATGTGGGGCTTCTCTGAGCCCTGACTCCCTGGAGGACCAGACCTTCCTGTGCTTCTGCTCAGGGGAACACTTTGTACAGAAAGAGAATCGATGATGTGGCTTCAGGGCGCAGGACGACCCCCCGCCCCTGCACCTCAGTTCCCCCCCTCCACCCTCGGCAAAGGTGCTCCTGGCCCTCTCATCCCACAGGAAACACAAATCCAATGGGAAACACTGGCCGCCCGGGGCCTCAGAGTAGCTTCTGATGTTAGAAGTGGCAGAGTATATCCGGGCGTGGCGGCGCATGCTTGTGATCCCAGCATTCGGGAGGCTGGGACAGGAGGATCACAGGTTCATGGACAACCTCCGCTACTTAGCGAGGCCCTTTGCAACTCAGTGGGACCCTATTTCAAAATAAAGAGTAAAAAATAGAGCTGGGGGTGTAGCTCAGAGGTAGGATGCCCCTGGGTTCCATCCTCGGTACCGTGCCAAAAAAAAAAAAAAGTGGCAGAGTACCAGGGGAGCAGGTGCCCAGAAACTGAGTCCAAGACAATAAACAACCCAAAAGCTCTGCCAGCTCTGACGTCTAAGGCCAGGGGCCGTCCCGATCTGCCTCCACATCCCCGGTTCCTGTGCCACTCCATCCCGCCCAGGCTCCTGCCTCCACGCGGGCACGGACTCACCTGGGAGCAGCACAGCCGTCCACAGGAGCATGTGGGCCAAGGTGGGCAAGAGCTTGCAGCCAGCCGGGCCCCTCGCGGCGGCAAGGGGAGGTGGGAAGGAGGGCATGCCCATCGTGCCCAGGACGAGCTGGCTCTGAAGCACCCAGGCACCGGCCTCCGTCCAAGCCTGGCAGATCCCACCTAGAAGCCCGGCACCCCAGAGTCCAAAAGAGGAAGCGAGAAGAAACGGTCTGTTTAATCTAACGGGCTCCTCCCTTTCCACCCTCTTTCCTCTCCGCCGTGCTCCCAGAAGGTTCTGGGCTTCCCAGAAGTAATCTGGCTCAGCCCCGGTCCTGGAAATTTTAGAAACCGGGAAGCAACTTCTTCTGGGGCCACCACTGGCCCCCGATCTCCGGGACAAAGAGGAAAAGGGTCCAAGGGACTCGGTCTCCATCGGCGACAGAGTATGTCGTGGTCGGCTGGTTCTTCGTCCATTTGGAGATGCTGATGCTGCAACCTAGAAACTGAGCACGGGAGCCCGAGATCACGTTTTTCTCTATTGTCCTACCCCTGACTCATTTCGTTGGTTCGTTGGTTTGTTGGTTGGTCAGTCGGTTGGTCGGTACTAGGGATGGAACCCAGAGCATTTTCTCCCTCTGAGCTACACCCCAGTCCTGTTTTATTATTCATTATTTGAAACAGGGTCTCACTAGGTTGCTGACGGCTGTGATCCTCCTGTTTCAGCCTCCCACACACTGGGATTACAGGCATGCGCCACCACGTCCAACCCAGACTCACTTTTGGGTAGTGGAGTGAGAATAATAAACAAGGAGGTGTGTCAGAAGGGCAGCACGGCGGCCACGTGCACGCTCCTCAGTTTTCTCCTGTGTTCGTTCTCTTATTTACTCATTCATTCATTATCTTGGTGAATATCTCAATAAATATCTGCCAAGCACAGCACCTGGTTCTTTGACCCGTCACCATCTCCATCACGGTTCCCACCACTGTGACACGGGTTTGGCACTGTAAGCCCAGGTCCAAACGCCAGGCAGTTCCTTGGAGCTTCAAGTTCCAGTCCTGAAGATAAAGACCATCATGCCCCTGGTCCTGCCGGCAGAGCTGTTCAACCTCGGCACTCCTGGCTTCCCCCCCGCCCCCTTTGGCAGTACTGGGGATGGAACCCAGGGGCATTCGGCCTCCAACGTACACCCCCAGCCCTATTTTTCATTCTTTATTTTGAAACAGGGTCTCACTGAGTTGCAGAGGGCCTCACTAAGTAGCTGAGGCTGTCCGTGAACCGTGATCCTCCTGTCTCAGCCTTCCGAGTGCTGGGATGACAGGCGTGCGCCCCCACGCCCGGCTCACTCCAGACATTTGGCCACAGGCCATTCGGCTGTGGTGACCTGCTCCATGTGGGTGCTTAGCAGCACCCGCCTCGCCTTCTGATGCCAAAAGAGCCCCGGGCATTGGCACATGTTCCCTGGGGAGGGAGGGTGCCCAGCCGAGGACCACAGCAGTCAAGGGGGGCGGTAAATAAGACACAGAGAGCTAGCAGACTGCTCCTCCCCCCAGGCGTCAGGAGAGCGTGGCTTTTCTTGCCTTCTCTTGTCATCCCCATAATCCTTTGCTGGCCTGCACCGCCCCAGAACAGGAGACCTCGGAGTCTGTCTCGGGCCTCTCCTGCGCCCTCCCTCTCAAAAGCCCCTTCAGGAAGCAAGCTTCAACACTCAAGGGAAGGACCTATAAGACATCTCCTTGCCCTCTGTGGTCTCCAACAGCCCCGCCCCTGCAGCCACAGGCTCTGGCCGCCAGCGCTGCCCTGCCCCCACCCCACCCCCAGGCCCTGATCTGATCTTTAGGTTAAAAAAAAAAAATCATTTTGCCAGTGGTGAGAGCTCAATGGACTGATAGCAATTTTTTTTTCTTTTTTTGTGGTACTGAGGATGGAACCCAGGGGCTTTCTACCTCCAGGCTACACCTCCAGACCTATTTTATATTTTATTTGGAAACAGGGTCTAAGTTACTGAGAGTCTCACTAAACTGCTGAGGCTGGCTTCAAACCTGTGTGATCCTCCTGTCTCAGCCTCTCAAGTATTGGGATGACAAGCGTGCACCACCATGCCCAGCTTCTGATATCAATATTTTTTAAATATCATCAAAGCCGGGCATGGTGGCGCACGCTTGTCATCCCAGCATTCGGGAGTCTGAGACAGGAAGATTGCGGTTCTCGGACAGCCTCAGCTACTTACTGAGGCCCTTTGCAACTCAGTGAGACCCGGTTTCAAAATAAAGAAGAAAAAATAGGGCTGGGGTGTAACTTGGAGGAATGCCCCTGAGTTTAATCCCCAGACACACACACACACACACACACACACACACACACACACACACACAGTGTATTTCTGTCAGTGGAAAAGGTTTGAATAACTCAAAAATCATGAAAGCCCCATGATTAAGAACACGGGCTTGCCGGGCGTGGTGGTGCACGCTTGTAATCCCCGCGCTTGGGAGGCAGAGACAGGAGGATCGCGCAGGTTCGAAGCCAGCCCCGCGCGCTGGCTTAGGAGACCCTGTTTCCAAATAAAAATGCAAAAATAGGTCTGGAAGTGTAGCCCGGAGGTAGAAGGGCTTCCAGGAACCCCGGTACCACCAAAAAAAAAAAAAAAAAAAAAAAGAACACGGGCTTTAGAGAAGGGCCCAGAGCAAAACCCTCATCTCTTCCCAGCTGGGAGATCTTAGATGCGTTTTCTCATTCTGAGACAGGGTCTCAATAAGTTGCCCAGGCTGGTCTGGAACTACAATCCTCCTGCCTCAGCCTCCCAGGTCCTGGAGGACAGTTATGCACCACCTCACCCGACTATTTTTCCTTTTGAAATTCTGTTACCTCAAATTGTAAACCAGATATGAGCATTTACCTTCTAATGTCGTGAAGATTACATGAGAAAAAGCCGTGAAGTTTTAACCCGGCACGTTAGCCTTGCTCACTGTGATCATTACAAACTAGTAGAGAGTGCGCGGCCTCCACCAGCGCTCCTTGGGAAAGGCAGGTTAATGCTGCTCTAACTCCAGGTGGATCTCGTTTTTTAGAGCTGACGTTTTCAATTGTTTTCGATTGTAATAAAGTCCAGAGCCATGCAAGCCTGTAATCCCATACTTGGAAGGCTGAGACAGGAGGATCACAGGTTTGCAGCCAGCCTCAGCAACTTAAGGAGACCATGTTTCAAAATAAAAAAGTGTTTCCAAAGGGCTGCGGGTGGCTGGGGTGTGAAAGGTTCCAGCAGCCCCTGCCCCGCGGGGGGCGGGGCCGGAAGCTAGGAGGCGGAGCTCTGCGGTTCCGAGAGCTCTCGATTAGAGAGAAGAGAGAAGCCCGATAGAGAGACAGAGAGACGCGCTCTCCCCCACCAGCCCCCGCGGGGGCTGGCGGCCGACTCCCCACAAATAAAGGCATTCATACCATCTATAATGGATCTCCGCGTGTATCTGTGCGCCAGGGGGACCCGCCATATCTTTCAGGGTGGTGGTGCATGTCTGCAATCTCAGTACTTGGGAGGCTGAGACAGGAGGGAGGTTCACAGGTTGGAGACCAGCCTTAACAATTTGATCAGCTGCTCAGCAACCTAGTGAGGCCCTGTTTGAAAGCAAACAAACAAAAAGGGCAGGGGGTGTAGCTCAGAGTTAGAACACCTGGGTTCAATCCTCAGTACCGAAAAAAAAAAAAAAAATATATATATATATATATATATATATATATATATATATATATATATATATATATATATATATATATATATGCCGGGCATGATGGCACACGCCTGTAATCCCAGCATTCAGGAGGCTGAGACAGGAAGATTGTGGTTCGCAGACAGCCTCAGCTACTTAGTGAGGCCCTTACAACCCAGTGAGACCCTGTTTCAAAATAAAGAATTAAAAAATCGGGCCAGGGGGGTAGCCTGGAGGTAGAATGCCCCTGGGTTCCATCCCCAGTACCGAATAAATAAAATTTTAAAGCGAGCAGCTAGCCACTGACTTGGGGGAGGCACTGACACACAAAGAACTTCTAAAACTCAGCGATGGAGACCAACGACCCAATTTAAAATGTAGGCAAAAGCCTTAGACACTTCACAAGCAGGCAGCATCACCGCGCACAAGCATAACCACACTCCGCCGTCCTTAGCGACCAGGGAAACATCAGAAAACACGGTGACGTTTAAAGGCTCGCAGTGCGCGATGCACCGGGCGGCGGCACAGGCCTGAAATCCCAGGCTGTAAATCCCCACCCTTAAGCTACATCCCCTGTTTCAAATGGCAAACGGTTGAAGGAGTATCCTGGAGGTAGAATTCCTCTGGGTCCAGCCGGGTACCATCTGCTGCTCTCTCCTGCCCTCTGCTGAATCAAAGTGGGAACGGAAAGATTTGTCTTTCCTATTGGGGTCGACTCCGAGCAACACCCCCAGCCCTTTTTATATTTTATTTTGAAGCAGGGTCCCACTAAGTTGCTGAGGCTGGCCTCGAACCTGCAATCCTCCTGTCTCAGCCTTCCAAGTACTGTGATTACAAGCATGCGCCACCAGGGCTGGCTGATTAGTGGGGTTTGGGGGAGCGAGTTAAGGAGAGCCTGGGGTGCCTGGATTTAGCCCCGCGGTCTGCTCTGTTTACACCATGTGACGGAGTAGGGGAGCTCTGAAGGCGACACCACAACCTGAGCAGGGATTTGTTACCCAGAGGAGGGGAACAAAACTGGAGGAGAGACATTAAATGCCAATTTCACTTTTACTTTATTTACCTCTGAATTGTTTCACTTATTTAAGGCAAGAAGATACTACAGATCATAGATTCCCAAACTGGCTTACCATCCCCATTCAAAAAAAGTTACCCAGCACACCCTGTGTGCTCCCTTATATTTATGGAACACCCCCAACCACCCTACCACCCTCCTGGATCAGCCCAGTGCCACCGGGGTGGTATTGTGGGCTCTGTGAATCTATGAAAGCTTTTAAAAATGTATTTATTGTACTAGAAATTGGACCCAGGGGCGGTCTACCTCCGAGCTACAAACACCCCCCCAAGCCGTGTGTGTGTGTGTGTGTGTGTGTGTGTGTGTGTGTGTGTGTGTGTGTGTGTTTCTGGGATGAACTCAGAGGCATTCGACCTCTGAGCTACACCCCCAGCCCTATTTTTTATTCTTTATTTTGAAACAGGATCTCACTGAGTTGCAGAGGGCCTCACTAAGTAGCTGAGGCTGTCTGCAAACCATGATCTTCCAGGTCTCAGCTCAGCCTCCCGAAAGCCAGGATGACAAGTGTGCATCACCACGCCCGGCTCACGTACTGGGTTTATAGATGTGCCCACCACACCCAGCTATGGAAGCTTCTGGAGACAACAATGAAATGTGGGTGAGGGGAACAAGGACAGACTCTCCTGGGAGGCCCCGAGCCCACTCACACCCTCACCGATGGGCCCAGAGGCTCAGTTTTTATAACTAACTTCTAAATCCGAGCTCGGCTAGAAAACCCTTTTGTATCCCAAGAGTCGGCTAATGGCTGTCATTAGGATTTTTAGAAAGCAAAGACACCTCGTTTCTGCAATGACTAGAAATCACCACCGGAACCCCACATCCAGAACCACAGAAGAGTCAGGGTGCAAAGAGCTAAACATTGCCAGGCGTGGTGGCGCACACTTGTAATCCCAGCACTGGGAGGCTGAGACCAGACGGGAGGATCGCGGTTCAAGGCCAGCCTCAGCTACTTAGTGAGGCCTGTACAACTCAGTGAGACCCTGTTTCAAAATAAAGAATAAAGCCGGGCCTGGTGGCGCACGCTTGTAATCCCCGCACTTGGGAGGCGGAGACAGGAGGATCGCGCAGGTTCGAAGCCAGCCACACGCGCTGACTTAGGAGACCCTGTTTCCAACCAAAAATAAAAAAAAAAAAAATAGGTCTGGGAGTGTAGCCCACAGATATAGAAGGGCTTCCAGCAACAAATAAAATAAAATAAAATAAATAAAGAATAAAAAAAGGGGGGCTGGAGCTTGGGGGTATCAGTACCACACACAAAAAAGAGTTAAGTATCCTGCAGTACATTTATCTCAGTTTGTAGATGAGGAAATAGGTTTGGGGAAGAGATGTGGTTTGATGACGACTCTTGTCAGACCGAAACCAAAACCTGAATTTCCTTCCTCCTGGTATCCTTCCAAGTACAGACCACCAACACTCTGCCTTGCAACTAAAGTTCTGCAGTTTCCAGTAAATGATAAGTGAGGAGATAGATACAGTTAATGTGATTCAAACATCACACCGTGAGAATGCACAAACACCATGTGTCTAGGGGGCCCATAAAAGTACACGGTTTTGTTTTTCTTTCATTGGCTAACATTTAATGTTTTATTTTGTAATTTGGGGAGAGTCTTAAGTGTATTCTGATGTGTGATACCATAGGTAGAGGGTGTTTAGAAGACGCTCTAAGAGCCAGGCATGGGGGCGCACACTTGTCATCCCAGTACTTGGGAGGCTGAGACAAGAGGATCACAGGTTCAAGGCCAGCCTTAGCTACTTAGTGAGGCCCTCTGCAACTCAGTGAGACCCTGCTTCAAAATAAAGGATAAAAATATAGGGCTTGGGGGGGGGGGTAGCTTGGAGGTTGGATGCCCCGGGGTTCCATACTAAGTACTGCCAAATAAAAAAAAAAAAAGACACTCTAAGAGGTAACATTAGAGTTCAGGGAAGTTCTTGCATGTCAATAGGCTATCTCATTTAAATAGATTTAAATAAAATGAAAGCTGTTGGAGACAACAATAAAATATGGATGATGGGGACAAGGACTGACTCTCCTGTGAGGGTGTGAGTCTCCCAAAGTAAAACAAGCTGTGGGGTGAGGTCACACACAAGCTCCATCTCCATCTCTTCTGGTTTTCTTTTCCTGTGTTCTGGAGTGGCCCCAGCTCCCGCACAATGCTGCTCCCGCCTGTGTCTGCTCCGGTGTGTCTGCATGTGTCTGGTTTTGCATACATTTTCCGTCTTCTTTTGTGTGTGTGTGTGTGTGTGTGTGTGTGTGTGTGTGTGTGTTACTGGGGATGGAACCCAGGTGCCTTTCACCTCTGAGCTACACTCCCAGACCTGTTTTCTATTTTATTTGGAAATAGGGTGTCACTAAGTTGCAGAGGGCCTCACTAAGTAGCTGAGCCTGGCCTCAATCTGCAATCCTCCTGGCTCAGCCTCCCAAGTACTGGGATCATAAGTTTGAGCCACCACGCCTCACAAGAACAATTCTTATAAAACATTAAACTGGTTACTCCACTCCTTGACTTACCTCCTTTGATTGGCATCCAGTACCTTTCAGGATGAAGTGGTTGCTTCTCGCCCGGCATCCAGAGCCCTCCCCCTGATCACCTGAGCGGTCTGGTGGAGATCCTAGCGTGTGTCAGACGCTGGCTAACCTTTGGAGATACGGAGCCAACGGCTTCCCCTGTACCCTTCACTTAGACCTCATAATAGCTCCCAAGGGTGGTACCACTACTGTCAGTCACATTTGACGGACAGGGAAATTGAAGCCAGGGTAAGCAAATAAGTGGTGGTACTGGCGTCGCTTCCTAGACTCGTGAGAGCAGGCATGAGCCACCTCGCCCGGCTTATAGAATGGTGCTTCAGAAATACTCTTGCACAAGCCAGGCGTGGTGGGCACGCTTGCAACCCCAGTACCGGGGAGGCTGAGACCGGAAGATCGTGATTTGTGGCCAGCCTCAGCTACTTAGCGAGGCCCCTTGCAACTCAGTGAGACCCTGTTTTAAAATAAAGAATAAAAGACATGACAGGGGGTATAGCTTGGAAATAGAATACCCCTGGGTTCCATTCCCAGTACTGGAAAAAAAGAGAGGGGGGGAGGGGGAGGAGGAGAGGGAGAGGAAGGGAGGAAGGAAGGATAAATAGTAGGGCTGGGAGGTAGAATGCCCTGGGTTCCACCCATAGTACCGCTATGTATTCCAAGCTGAGCATGGAGGTCCTGTCGTCCTAGAACCTACTACACATTCACTGCCTCTAATCTCCGCGCTATACTTACTCCCTTACCAAACTCATACTCTCATTCTATTTGATCCTACCTGTGACCTCACCCGATTCTCGCATTTACAATTTTATCACTTTCCTCCTCACTCAGTCTTCACCACTGAATACAACACAACTTGCCCTTGTATGCACCAGTTGACACCTACAGACTGAGAGAAATCTACCAAAAGCAAGAAAAATACAAACTTCTGAAATCATGAGGAGGAGGAATGACAAGAGAGCACTGAGCTCCCACAGCCCCACAACGACAGAGCCTGAACACAGAACGGCAGAGACTGCCAGAAGGACAAAGAAAAGTTAACAGGAAAAATGATCCAGAATTTCCCAAAAGAATTTAGAGAGAGCCTGAAGGAAAAAGAAGGATGCGGTCATTGAAGTGAAGGCATCAATACAAACTATAAACAGTAAATTAGACCACACGGAGGATATAATCTTGCTTTTAGAGGATGATTGCTCTAAAAATGAACGCATAGTATACAATTTAGGAAAAACATGAATTTGACATTGAAGGGATATGGGCCATC
This sequence comes from Muscardinus avellanarius, assembly GCF_963383645.1. Lineage (NCBI taxonomy): Eukaryota > Metazoa > Chordata > Mammalia > Rodentia > Gliridae > Muscardinus > Muscardinus avellanarius. The sequence goes on along the minus strand of NC_137788.1, from coordinate 109,592,799 downwards.
ATTTATTGTGTGTGTGTGGTATTGGGGGTGGAACCCAGGGGCATTTTACCTCTGAGCTACACCCCAGCCCTATTTTTTATTCTTTATTTTGAAACAGGGCCTCACTAAATGGCTGAGGCCGTCCGTGAACCTGCAATCCTCCCATCTCAGCCTCCAAAATGCTGGGATGACAAGTGTGTGCCAACCACACCCAGCTTGGGGCCCATTTAAAAGGGATAACCTAAGAATAATAGCTATAGAAGAGGGAATAAAATGTGAAAACAAAGGGATTTACGATCTTTTCAAATAAGTAATATCAGAAAAAAAAATTTTTTTTATGGTACTGGGGGTAGAACCCAGAGGCTTTCTACCTCCGGACTATCCTCCCAGACCTATTTTATATTTTATTTGGAAACAGGGTCTCACTAAGTTGCTGAGAGCCTCACTAAATAACCGAGGCTGGCTCAGCCTCCCAAGCGTGGGGATTACAAGCGTGTGCCACCACGCCCGGCTTAGAAAAATTTTTAAACATAGAAAAAGGGGTTGGTACACTGGTACAGAAAACTTATAGAACCTCCTTTAGACAATATCAGAGAAAAAACGCACCACACCACATAATAATCAAACTGACCAATGTAGAAGCCAAGGAGAGAATCTTAAAGGCAACAAAAGCAAAAGACCCAGTAACATTCAGAGGCAAACCAGTTAGACTCACTCCAGACTTCCCAAACCAAGTCGGGAAAGCCAGGAGGGCCTGGAATAACATTCTCCAAACTCTGAAATAAAACAACTTGCAGCCAAAACCCAGCAAAACTATCTCTCAGTTTGATGGGGAAATGAAAATGTCCCATGACAAACAGAAGCTGAAAGAATTTATGTCTTCCAACCCAGCACTAGAGAAAATATTCAAAGAGATTAACTGCAAAGAAGAAAAAAGTAATAAATGCCAGAACCAGAGAAACAATAATTTCCATCAAGCAAAAAACTAAGCCGAACAAAACACAAACTCTACCTCAAACAGAAGTTAAAATTCAAAATGTTAGGAATTAAAAATCATCTCTCAGTAATCACACTGAACAAAATGGCCTCAACTCCACAATAAAAAGACTTGAAGGTTGCAAAATGGATTAAAAACCAGAATCCGTCTATCTGCTGCCTGCAAGAAACACACCTTACAAGTAAAGATATTAACAAACTAAAGGTAAAGGGCTGGAACAAGGTAAGCCATGCCAACCAAACTGAAAGACAAGCAGGAGTAGCAGCTATGATAACAGACAAGTTAGACTTCAAGCCCATGCTTATCAGATGAGACAAAGCAGGTCTATCTTCTAGACAAAAGGTCAGTAAAGATGCCTCAGACTTAAAGAACATCATAAACCAAATGGACCTATTACACATATACAAAATATTTCACCCAACTGGAGTAGGGTTCACATTTTCCTCAATGGCTCATGGAACCTTCTCCAAAATAGATCACATCCTGGGCCACAGAGTGAGCATGAGCAAATTAAAAAAATGTGACATACTTCCCTGTGTCTTTTCAGACCATAATGGAATAAAACTAGAAATCAACAATAAGAAGACCCAGAGAAACCACATAAACATGTGGAGACTGAACATCACACTGCTGAATGAGGAATGGGTCATCAAAGAAGTAAGGGGTGAAATTAAGAAATTCCTAGAAACAAACGAAAATAGTGATATAACTTATCATAACCTCTGGGTCACCTTGAAGGTAGAATTTAGAGGAAACTTCATAGTGCTGAGTGCCCACATAAGAAGAACAGAAAACCACTGAATAAATAACCTAATGACATACCTCAAAACCCTTGAAAAACAGGAACAGTCTAACCCCAAAGCCAGTAGACGGCAGGAAATTGTTATAATCAAAACAGAAATCAAAGAAGTAGAGAAAAATATAGAAAATCAACAACACCAAAAGCTGGTTTCTCAAAAATAATTTAACAAGATAGGTAAACATAGCCAACATAACCAAAATAAAAAGAATCAATCCAAATTATGAAAATAAAAGACAAAAAAGGAGATATTACCACTAATGGTGTAGAAATCCAGAGGATTATCAGAAACTACTTTGAAAAACTATACTCCAACAAAATGGAAAATCTATACGAAATAGACAAATTTCTAGATAAATAAGCCAATCAAAAAAATGGAGCCGGGCGTGGTGGCGCACGCTTGTAATCCCAGCATTCGGGAGGCTGAGACCTGGAGGATCACAGTTCGCGGACAGCCTCAGCTACTTAGTGAGGCCCTCTGCAACTCAGTGAGACCCGGTTTCAAAATAAAGAATAAAAAATAGGGCAGGGGGTATAGCTCGGAGGTCAAAAGCCCCTGGGTTCCATCCCCAGACCCGCAAAAAAAAAAAAAAAAAGGCAAGTGAATGAAATACACACTTCACAAAAGAAGAAATTCAAACGACCAATAAATGTATGAAAAAAATATTCAACATCATTAGCAATCAGAGAAATGCAAATCAAAACTCAACTCAGTGAGACCCTGTTTCAAAATAAAGAATATAAAATAGGTAGGACTGGAGGTGGAGCTTGGAGGTAGAATGCCCCTGGGTTCCATCCCCAGTATCAAAACAAAACAAAACAAACCTGAGATTCCACCTAACCCCAACTAGAATGGCAATCATTCAAACCATAAACAACAACAAATGCTGGCGAGAATGTGGAGAAGTGGGAACTCTAAAACATTGTTGGTGGGGGTATACTCATTCGAGTCACACCCCCCCACCCTCATGCCAGACTGGTATGGAGCTGTACCTATCCTCTGTATTTCTATCTTTTAATAAACTTCTTTAAATCTTCAAAAATAAATAAATAAATAAATAAAACATTGGTGGGATTGCAAATTAGTGCAACCACTTTGGAAAACAGTATGGAGGATCCCCAGAAGAATGGGAACAAATTTACCATTCGATCCAGCAATACCACTTCTGGTATCTACCCAAAAGAAAGGAAACCAAACTACCAAACTAATGCATGTGTATCCATGTTCATAGCTGCACAATTCACCATAGCCAAACTATGGAACCAGCCAAGATGTCCATCAACAGATGAAGGGATTACAAAACTATGGGATATGTGCACAATAGAATTCTACTCAGCCATAAAGAAGAACAAAATTACGTCATTTACAGGGAAATGGATGGAACTGGAGGACATTATGCTAAATGAGATTAGTCAGTCACAAAAAGTGAAAAATTGGATATTATCCTTAATATGCAGAAGCTGGGGGGGGGGGAAGGTCATAGGAGGAACTCTAGACAAAGAGGGAGAAACCATAGATGAGCAAATAAGGAAACAACTGAGGGGATGGGGGAAAAGAGGGAAATTCTCTAATGCACATGATGTACTTTAACAAACATGTCAAAGTCAGTCACTAAGCCAAGCATGGGAAGGAGGGGGGGAATGGGGAGAGCTAAATGAGTGATGTATGCATGTACGCCTCCACCATCTTGTGCTCCATTAAGAAGTATGACTACACCGGGCGTGGTGGCGCACACACACTTGTAATCCCAGAATCAGGAGGCTGAGACAGGAGGACTGTGGTTCACAGACAGCCTCAGCTACTTAGAGAGGTCCTTTGCAACTCAGTGAGACCCTGTTTCAAAACAAAGAATAAAAAAATAGGACCGGGGGTGTAGCTTGGGGGTAGAATGCCCCTGGGTTCCATCCCCAGTATAGCAAAAATAAAATAAAATATAAAATAAAAAATTTAATGGATCATTTACATAAAAAAGAATAAAATTGCCTGGGGGTATAACTCAGAGGTAGGATGCCCCTGGGTTCAACCCCCACTACAAGAAGGAAGGAAAGAAGGAAGGAAGGAAGGAAGGAAGGAAGGAAGGAAGGAAGGAAGGAAGGGGAAAAGACTCTGGAATGACCGCCTGGGTGTTTCCGTTGTCTGGGCGGTGGCAGGAAGCATAGGAGTGCATGGTGCCCTGAGAGAGGATCGTAAGCTTCACCTGGCAGCCCAGCAAATAACCAGCCCCTGAGAACTGACTTTTCTGCCATTCTAGCACGGAGAGGGTGTGGGCCCGAAGCAGCGGTCAGCGGGCCCTGCGGCTGCCCTGCCTCCCTCCACTCTGCCGACATCTGCCTGTCCCTCTCCCAAGCCAGCTGAGACCTTCCAGGTGTCTGGGGGGCAGCACTGCCAGCTCTTAGTTCTCTGTGTGGAGTCCAGGCTGATGTGACAGTAAGTCAAGTGGGCGTTGGGAAAAGATGAGCTTGACAAACCGCACTCTGGGCAGCCCATCTGCACCTCCTCCTGCCAGGAGCGTCAAATATGACCACTGGATCACAGACCAGCCCAGGCCCTGCAGGTCCCCGAGGGGCTGGAACTGCCCAAGCTCCCGTGGCTCCCCACAGCCCTGGCCACGTGGGGCCAGTGTAGAGTCCCCCGCTTGCACCCCCCTTTCTGTGTCCCCTTTAGTGTCTGATAGGTGTCTCCTTCTTCCAGGACCAACTTCTCTCCCACGGCCTGTTTTTTTTTTTTTTTTTTTTTAACTAGGGATGGAACCCAGGGGCATTCTACCTTCAAGCTCCACCCCCAGCCCTATTTTATATTCTTTATTTTGAAACAGGGTCTCACTGAGTTGCAAAGGGCCTCACTAAGTAGTAGAGACTGTCTGGAAACCTGGATCCTCCTGTCTCAGCCTCCAGAATGCTGAGATTACAAGCGTGCACCACCACATCTGGCATTTATTTATTTATTTAGTGTGTGTGTGTGTGTGTGTGTGTGTGTGTGTGTGTGTGTGTGTGTGTTTTACTGGGGATTGAACCCAGAGACATTCTATCTCCAAGCTACATCCCCTAGCCTGATTTTCTATTTCTATTTGGAAACAGGGTCTCACTAGGTTGCTGAGAACTCACTAAATTGCCAAGGATGGCTTTGAACCTGCGGTCTTCCTGTCTCAGCCTCCCAAAAATGGATTATTTTTACTTGTGTGTGGGGGTACTGGGGATTGGACCCAGAACCATTCTACCTTTGAGCTACATCTCCAGCCCAGTTTTATTTCTTACTTGGAAACAGGGTCTCGTGAGATTGAGGAGGGTCTCACTACTTGCTGAGTCTGTTCTCTGGGATTACAAGCTTGCATCACCACACCAGGCCAGGGTTTCTTGTAACAGTGACCAGGACTCCACTGTTCAAGTTCATACTATGAAGTTGGTGGTTTCTGTGGGATATGTTATATCCCAAGAGAATGTGCATTTTTAAATTTGAAAGAAAATGTTAGCCAGGCGTGGTGTTGCACTCCTACAATCCCAGTAACTGAGAGGCCAAGGCAGGAGAATCACGGGCTCAAGTTGCCTCAGCAACTTGGCAAGGCCTCTGCAATTTAGTGAGACCCTGTTTCCAAATAAAAAATAAAAAGGGCTGGGAGTAGCCAGTTGTGGTGGCGCCTGCCTGTAATCCCAGTACTTGGGAGGCTGAGACAGGAGGATTGCAGATTTGAAGCCAGCCTCAGCAACTTGGCAAGGCCCTCCACAACTTGGTGAGATCTGTTTCAAAATAAAAATTAAAATAGGGCTGGAGGTGTAGCTCAGAGGTAGAATGTTCACAGGTTCAGTCACCACTGAAAGAGAGAGAAGGAAAGGATGATATTGAATAGAGACACTTCCAGTGGTCTGAAGATTTTTAGGATGCAACTTTCTTTCTTTTTAATGTCTATTGGTACTGGGGATTGGACCCAGGGGCATTGCTATACCCCCAGCCCTATTTTTTTTTTTTTTTGGTGGTACTGGGGGTGGAACCCAGGGGCTTTCTACCTCCAGGCTACACTCCCAGACCTTTTATATTTTATTTGGAAACAGGGTCTCACTAAGTTGCTGAGCCTCACTAACTAACTGAGGCTGGCTTCGAACCTGTGCGATCCTCCTGTCTCAGCCTCCCAAGCTCTGGGATTACAAGCGTGCGCCACCACGCCCACTTGCCTTATTTTGAAATGGGATCTCATTAAATTTCTGACGGTCTTGCTAAGTAGCTAAAGAAGGTCTTGCTAAGTAGCTGAGGATCTTGCTAAATTGCTGGCCTCAAACCTGAGCTTCTCCTGTCTCAGCCTCCCAAGTGCTGGGATTACAGGGCATGCGCCACTCTGCCCAGCTAAGAGGAAACTTCCTGTCTGCAGTCAGGAGATGGTCTGGGCAGGAGAGTGATCAGTTCTGAGCTAGAACTGAAAGACCCCAGGGAATGGCCCTCCCTCCTGAGGTTCACCCCCAGGGTTAGTATACCATTTGTGGCTCTGGCTGGACCCCAACCCAGGAATGGGGGCACACATCCTGAGATAGCTGAGGTGTACCCCGAGAGAGCTGTGCATCCAGATGCCGCTGTGACCTGTGGGGAGGCAGGGGCAGACCCACCTTGGCTTCTCCTCCAGGGCCCTCGCCCTCATCCCGGCCCAACACAGTGCTCACTTGCTAAAGCTCGTGTTCAGGAACCAGATGCTGTTTCCGGAAAAGGAAGTTATTGAGCGATGGACCGAGGGTGGTAACCAGGCCCTCTTACTTCCTCCCTGATCAGCTGTGCCCTTTGAGGACTCCGGATATCGGTGGTGACGGATTCGCTCCGGTGGCGCAGGATGCGGCACCTGCTGCCACCAGCAGCTTTGATACTTCTAGGTAAGTCAGGGTCCCTGGCGGGGGAGAGCTCACGGCGCCTGGGCCCTGCAGAGGCCACCTCCAGGCCAGGGATGGGCCCCTCACCACGCAGTAGCCCTGGATTTAGTTCCTGAGACAGACTGCCTGGGGGCTAGAGATGACCGGGGGCTGGTTCTGACTCGGGTGTCGTAGGACGTGAGGGGAACTGTGAGGTCAGTTTCTTGGCCTCGCTGGGACTTGGTTTCCCTATGTGTAAACCGAAGAGTATGAACTAGACGGTCCCCGGCATCTCTCTCTTCCCATCTGACGTGTGACTTTGCATTTCTGCCTCTTCCCGGTGGTTGGTTAAGGTGGTTTCTGCGGCTTGATGCAGGGAAATTCAGTCTTGACCCTTCATTTGTGAGTTTGAATGGGGAACAAGGAATAACAGTGTCAAAAATAGGATTTGGAGCCGGGCGTGGTGGTGCACGCTGTAATCCCTGTACTCGGAGGCTGAGACGGGAGGATCACAGGTTCAAGGCCAGCCTCAGAAAGTAGTGAGACTCATTAACCTAGTGAGATCCTGTTTCAAAATAAAAATGAAATAGGGCTGGGAGTGTAGCTCAGAGGTAGAATGCACCTGGGTTCAATCCCCAGCAACACACACACACACACACACACACACACACACACACACACAGCTATGTGGTGCATACCTGTAATCCTAGTACTTGGGAGGCTGAGACAGGAGGATCACAGGATCAAGGCCAGCCTGAGGATCTTAGTTAGACCCTCAGCAATTTGGCAACACATTATTTGAAAAGAAGAAGAAAAAAGGGCTGGGATGCAGCTTAGAGATGAATGCCCCTGGGTTCAGTCCCTAGTACCAAAAGAAAAGGCAAAAAGAAAGTGGGGGTTTGGTTTGGGGTATTCAGTGGGGCAGGAAGCCCAGATACTAGAGACCAGAGGGCGGGTCGCAGGAGAGGTCTCACTGTGAATGCCGCGGGTCTTGGGACGCTGGGCTCCTGGGGCGGCCAGGGCAGGCTGCTTTCTGCTCTGGTCACCCTGGTCTCTGTTCTTGCCCAGTATCTGATTCACACTTTTTCTTGCAGTGTCTGCAGCCTCACAAGCTGGTGAGTGTGCTTCGTGGTCTTGGATCTACCAAGGGAGGCACACAGGAGAGGATTCAGGGGCCACAGGTCTTGGGAAATGACCATGTGCGGGACTTCAGGCACAGAGTGGGCAGGAGCAGGGTCCCTGTCACAGCGAAGCTTCAAACTACAGAGCAGGCCCAAATTGGAGTCAAGCACCAGGTGTGGTGGTACACACCTGCAATCCCAGTACTCGGGAGGCTGAAACAGGAGGATCGCAGGTTTGCAGCCAGCCTCAGCTACTTAGTGAGGCCCTCCACAACCTGTTTCAAAACAGAAAATAAAGAGCCAGGCGTGGTGGCGCACGCTTGTAATCCCAGCACTTGAGAGGCTGAGACAGGAGGATCGCTCAGGTTCGAAGCCAGCCTCAGCTACTTAGTGAGGCTCTCTGCAATTTAGTGAGACTCTGTTTCCAAATAAAATAGAAAATATGTCTGGGAGTGTAGCCTGGAGGTAGAAGAGCCTCTGGGTTCCACACCCAGTACCACTAAATAAATAAATAAATAAATAAATAGCTAAACATGGTGGCACCCTCTTGTAATCCCAGTACTTGGGAGGCTGAAACAGGAAGGATCAAAGCTTCGTGGCCAGCCTCATCTACTTAGTGAGGCCCTCTACAACTTAGTAAGACCCTGTTTCAAAAATAAAGAAAAAATAATTGGGCTGGGGGTGTAGCTTGGAGGTAGAATGCCCAGAATTCAATCCCCAGTTCAATAATAATAATAATAATAATAATAATAATAATAATAAATAAAAAGTAAAAAGGGCTGGGTTGTAGCTCAGAGGTAGAATGGCCCTGGGTTCAATCCCAAGCCCCAAAAGGACCAAGGTCTTCAAGCACCTTCCAGCTAAGATGCTCCCAGGCCGAGCCCCCCTCGGGCTGCGTCCCCGCTGCGGGCTGCCCTGGGCTCACGCAGCTCTGCCCCCGGGGCATGCCCTTGCAGGCCTGCTCATCTGTCCCTGCTCATCCACTGTCCTTTGGCTCCTCAGCAGACTCCCCAAAGGCTGTGGTGTCCCTAGACCCTCCCTGGGTCAGGGTGCTCCAGCAAGACCGTGTGATACTGAAGTGCCAGGGGCCCCAGCCCCCTGGTGCCAACTCCACCAAATGGCTGCATGATGGGAACCTCATCTCAAGCCAGGCCTCCATCTACCTCATCGAAGCTGCCAGCCCCGAGGACAGCGGACAGTACCAGTGCCAGACAGGTCTCTCCCAGCTCAGCGATGCGGTGCGGCTAGAAGTCCACACTGGTGAGTCAGTGAGGGAAAAAGGGCCTTAGAACCCTTGGGAAAGGCAGAAGATGATGCTCTCGGGGACTAAATTAGGATGTAGGTGGAGCCAGGCGCGGTGGTGCACGCTTCTCATCCCAGCACTCGGGAGGCTGAGACAGGAAGATAGTGGTTCGTGGCCAGCCTCAGCTACTCGGTGAGGCCCTTTGCAACTCAGTTAGACCCTGTTTCAAAATAAAGAATAAAAAATAGGACCAGGGGTGTAGCTCCTGAGTTCAGTACTCAGTACCGCAAAAATAAATATAAATAAATTAATAATTAACTAAAATAGGGCTTGGAAGTATAGTTCGGAGTTAGAATGCTCTAGATTCTATCCCCAGAACCACAAAATAAATAAGTAAATAAATGATTAAATAAACAAACAAATAGTAAAAGAAAAAATGGGGCTGGGGTATAACTCAGAGACAAAGACCCCCCGGGTTCAAACCCTATTTCACATACACAAAAAAATAAGATAAAATAAATTTTAGAAAGTGAATGTGAGCCGGGCATGGTGGCGCACGCTTGTAATCCCAGCACTTGGGAGGCTGAGACAGGAGGATCGCACAGGTTCGAAGCCAGCCTCAGCTATTTAGTGAGGCTCTCAGCAACTTAGTGAGACCCTGTTTCCAAATAAAATAGAAAATAGGTCTGACAGTATAGCCTGGAGGAGAAAAGCTCCTGGGCTCCACCCCCAGTACCACACACAAAATAAGTGAATGTGTCATTCAAAGTTCAGGGCATGCCACAAATACATGATGGATTTGTTTTAGGGTCTCATTCTTCTCGCTCTCAGGTCTGTAATGCCCTAAACCACCTCCCAGCCCTTCCCCAAAGGCTTGTCCTCATATCTGGAAACCCCACTTCAGTGCATCTTTGGCAGCAGGGAACCCCTCCCTATCTGTGGGTTTAGCCTGGACCTCAGTCACGGAATGAGAGTCCGTGCAGTGTCGCTAGCGTCCAGCATCAGGAGCAAGTATGGGAAATGTTGGAGGCAGGTGTCTTCCCTGATGCCCTCAGTGGCTCTGCACACTGGTAGTACCACCTTGCAAGCCGGCCTCTGCTTGGCCTGCCACGTGCGCACAACATAGAGTGGATGAGGCCCGGAGGAAGCGGAGGGGCAGGGCAGGCCTGCAGCGGGCTCCTGGCTCCTTTGCCTCAGACTGCACCTCCCATAGGCCTCCATACGACCTGACCTCTCTTGCAGGCCCAGCCACCTTTCCCCAAATGGAGCACTCAGGATTTTAGCCGCCCAGCCCAGCCTTGCGTTGCGTCCCAGGCCTGGGTGGCGCGTCTGGGTGGGAGAGCTTGGGCCTCCAGGCCTGCTGTCTGCTTTGTCTTCCAGGGTGGCTGCTGCTGCAGACCCAGCAGTGGGTGTTCCAGGAGGGAGACCCCGTCCGGCTGAAATGCCACAGCTGGAAGAAGCAGCCCGTGCGGATGGTCACGTATTTACAGAACGGCAGGGGCAAGAAGTTTTTCCACCAGAATTCTGAGCTCTACATCCCAGCGGCCACGCACAATGACAGCGGCTCCTACTACTGCAGGGGGCTCTTTGGATACAAGAACAAGTCTTCAGAGACCGTGGACATTGTCATCCAAGGTGAGAGTCACTCAGCAGCAAGCTCAGAGCCCGAGCAGGGCACCTGCACTCACACTGGGAAAATAAATGGGAGAAGATTCCTGGCGCCTCCACAGGCTTCCTGGCATCGGGGTCCCACCTAGTGGCCCCAGAGACCCTCAAAGTCCCTGGTTGCTGGCTAGCTTTGCACTTTTTTTTTTTTTTTTAATTTGGTACTGGGGATTGAACTCCACAGACATGGAGGGTCTTGAATAGCTAGGGGAACAGGGCAAACAAATGGGACAACATATACAGAATTCACTATTCTGGGTAAAGGATATATGAGGGCTCTTTATACTATTCTGGTAAATTTGCTATAAATTTGAAATTATTTTAAAACTAAGCTTAAAAAATTGCATGTAACTGGGCGTGGTGGCGCACGCTTGTAATCCCAGCATTTGGGAGGCTGAGAGGGAGGATCATGGTTCAAGGACAGCCTCAGCTACTACTTAGGCCCTTTGCAACTCAGCGAGACCCTGTTTCAAAATAAAGAATTAAAAAAAATAGGGCTGGGGGTGTTGCTTGGAGGTAGAATGCCTCTGGGTTCCATCCCCAGCACCACCATAAAAAAAAAAAAAAAAAAAAAAAAACGAACTAAAAGGGCCAGGAGTGTAGCTCAGAGAGAGAATACCCCTGGGTTCAACCCCCAATACCACACACATTAAAAAAAAAATTCAGGCCGGGCATGGGGATGTACACTTGTAATCCCAGCATTTGGGAGGCTGGGACAGGAGGATCACACAGGTTCGAAGCCAGCTTCAGCTACTTAGTGAGGCTCTCAGCAACTTAGTGAGACCCTGTTTCCAAATAAAATATAAAATAGGTCTGGGAGTGTAGCCCGGAGGTAGAAAATCCCTGGGTTCCACCCCCAGTACCACCCAAAAAAATAAAATTGGAACCAAAACAGAAATCTATGCCAATTCGTAGACAATGGCATTCCACGACAATTTCATGATTCCCACGCAACTCCGGATGGCACTTAAACTTTCTGAACACCCCGTCACATTCCCACCAGGCACGCAGAAGATGGGGCTCAATGTCTGATAAGCTGGGTCCTTGGGGCAAAGGTTTCCCGCCCTAGACGCCCGCTCTTCGTTCCCCCTGGGCAGGGTGAGGAGGCTGTCCACGGAGGCCTCGCTGTGCCTTCCAGACGGCTGCCATTCCTCTCGTCTCTCCATTTCTCCCTCCAGGTTCAGCGTTCCCAGTCACCTCCCCTCTCACCCTGCCCTGGCACCAAATTGCTTTGTGCCTGGTGATGGGACTCCTGTTTGCAGTGGACACGGGAGTGTACTTCTCTGTGCAGAAAAACCTTCGAACTTTGATGAGAGACTGGACAGACCACAAAGTTAAATGGAGCCGCGACCCTCAGGACAAATGACCTCCTTTTGCCAGGGAGTGATGAGGCCCTGGTGCAGCGTCTGTTCTCAACTCCGTCAGCCCCTTAGGCAACAAGTGCCGTGACCTCCTCCCAGGGATTGAAGTCTCTGAGGTCTGCTTTCTATCCAGACCATTTCCTCCCAGCAAGGCAAGCACAGGCTCTGGATGGCGACCCTTTAAATATATAAAAAGCATTCCTAAATAAATGACGCCATGGTGTGATGAATGGCACACATCTGTAAATCCAGTACTCGGGAGGCTGAGACAGGAGGATTGCATGTTCAAGGCCAGCCTCAGCAGTGCCCTGAGACTCTCAGTAAACCTCGCAAGACCCTGTTTCAAAACAAAAGATAAAAAGGGCTGGGGGTGTAGCTCAGAAGTAGAATGCTCCTGGGTTCAGTTCCCAGTACCAAATAAATAAATAAGTAGGTACGCAAATCAGCGATTGAGTTAAGACAGAGGGTCGGTTGCCTTCAAGGGCGTCCCCAGCTCCCTCCAACACGTGGGAACTGTGGGAGATTGAGGCCGAGAAAGAGCCAGGCAGTCCAGGACAGAGCAGGGGAGGCACCCCATCTGGGCCCAGGGATAAGGCTGCCTTCTTAGAACGGGAGCCATGGCAGAGTTAACAGGAAATCATGGGCGTGACACTAAGTGGGGTTTCCTGGGGGCGTCCGTATCAGAAGGGATGGCCTGTGAACCTGTAACGAATCCTCTTAAAACTGTAAGTAGAGAAGAGGCCACGAAGAGGACCCGGGAAAAGAAAGCACAGCCAGCCCCGTGTGATGCGGTGCAAATAGAGACCTTTCTGACCTGAGAAGCACGTCCAGAGAGTGTCGGCCACGGTCCACAGGAAGGAAAGACGCTCTGGTTGACCGCAGCAGTAAGGACTAGGGACAAGGAGGGCAGGGCCGTGCTAAAGTAGCGTTTGCGCTTCCTTGTTGGTCCAAGTGTAACTTGGTTCGCATCATTCATTAAACAGACTTTGGACAGCCAATACTAAGCGTTCCAAATGCTACTGTGTCGATCCATGAAGCTCCGAAGTCGCTCAACTCTGAAATCTCCCCCAGAGAGAGAGCTAAGGCGATAGAGATGGAGAAGCCCCGTGCTTGCTGGAGAAAGCTCTTTCGGGTTGGTTTTGGTGCTGGGAACTGAACCCAGGGGCATTCTACCTCCAAGCTACACCCGTAGCTCTTTTTACTTCTTATTTTTATTTTTATTATACATTTTTTGGCACTGGGGATCGAACCTGGGGGCATTCTACCTCTGAGCTACACCCCCAGCCCTTTTTATTTTGAAGCACAGTCTTGCTAGGTTGCTGAGGGGCTCACTAACTTGCCGAGCTGGACTTGAATCTTCAATCCTCCTGTCTTAGCCTCCCAGGTACGAGGATTACAGGTGTGTGCCACCACGCCTGGCTTGGTTTTAGATGTTTTGACAACATTTCTTGCTTTCAGTAAAACATCTTACAAGATCTTGCATGCTACTCTAGGAAGAGAGAAAAAAGCAAGCAACCAGGAAAGAAATGGTACAATTTTTTTTTTTTTTTCCTGCCAGGCATGGTGGTGCAAGCCTCTAATCCCAGTACTTGGGAGGCGGAGAAAGGAGGACTGCAAGTTGAGGCCCCTGCAACTTTACAAGATCCCATTTCAAAATAAAATCATAACCCAGGCGTGGTGGCTCATGCACATAATCTCCGCGCTTGGGAGGTGGAGACAGGAGGATCACGCAGGTTTGAAACCAGCATGCTGGCCTAAGAGACCCTGTTTCCAAATAAAAAAATATATATATATATAAAAAATGGGTCTGGGAGCATAGCCCAGAAGTAGAAGGGTTTCCAGGAACCCCAGTACCACCAAAAAAAAAAAAAACAAAAAAAAAAACAAAAAAAAAAAAACAGAAGGGCTTGGGGTACAGCTCAGTGGTAGAGGGCCCTGTGTTCTACCCCAAATACCACACACACAAAAATTCTGTCAGAGATTGATTGGGATTGACAAGAAACCTTTGGGCTCTCAGAAACCATCTTGCCACAAGTCTAGGATTTAGACTTCTTGTTTTCCAAATCTTGTTAAGACAACTGGGTAAAGGGGGATTTTTATGAGCTATATTAGGAAGGTGAATAGGAATTAGAGGTCCTTTTTTTTTTGGTACTGGGGATGGAACCCAGGGCCATTCTACCTCCAAGCAACACCCCCAGCCCTATTATTTAGTGTTTATTTTGAAACCGGGTCTCACTGAGTTGCAGAGGGCCTCACTAAGTAGCTGAGGCTGTCCATGAACCGCGATCCTCCAGGTCTCAGCCTCCCGAGTGCTGGGATGACAAGCGTGCGCCACCACGCCCGGCTCGTAGAGGTCTTTTTAAGTAAGACCAACCAAGTGAGTGAAGGAATAGTGGGTGCGGTTAGATGTGAAGCAAGCACCTCGGGAACCTCGGGCTTTCAATTCATTATTACTTACTACCCACACCTGCAGAGGCTGAGCATAGCGGAAGATACCAGAGGAAGAACTCAGCACCATTCTCTGGAGAAACTTTCATTCCGATAGGAAAAAACAGGCAAAGAGGGAGAGAATAAAGACACCTCAATTTGGGGTCTGACCCTGAAGGATGAGTAGGAGTTTTCTACACAAACAAGAGAAAAGCCAAAGGTCAGCAGGCAAAGATTCAAAAGCCAGACTGTAGACAGGCATGTTGGTACACACCTGTGATCCTGGTACTTGGGAGGCTGAGACAGGAGGATCACAGGTTCAAGGACAGCCTCAGCAAGTAGTGAGACTTTCATCAATCTAGTAAGACCCTGCTTCAAAATAAAAATAAAATCAAGGCCAGGCATGGTGACGCACGCTTGTAATCCCAGCACTCGGGAAGCTGAGACAGCAGGATCGTGGTTTGCACACAGCCTCAGCTACTCAGTGAGGCCCTCTGCAACTCAGTGAGACCCTGTTTCAAAATAAAGAATAAAAAATAGGGCTGGGGATATAGTTTGGAGGTAAAAGGCCCCTGGGTTCCCATCTCCAGTACCGCAAAATAAATTAAAATAAACAAATAAAATAAAAATAAAATCAAGACTGGGTGTGGTGGCGCACGCTTGTCATCCCACTATTTGGGAGGCTGAGACAGGAGGATCACTGTTCCCGAACAAGCTCAGCTACTACTTAGTGAGGTCCTCTGCAACTCAGTGAGACCCTGTTTCAAAATAAAGAATAAAAAATAGGGCTGGGGGTGTGGCTTGGAGGCAGAATGCCCCTGGGTTCCATCCCCAGTACTGCTATAAATAAATGAATAAATAAATAAATAAGTGTAAAATCAGGCAGCCAGGCGTGGTGGCTCATGTTTGTAATCCCAGAATGTGGGAGGCTGAGACAGAAGAATCCAGGTTCGCAGCCAGCCTCAGCTACTTAGCGAGGCCCTCCACAACTGATAAAGATTAATAAAATCGGGCTGGAGGTGTAGCTCAGAGGTAGAATGCCTCTGTGTTCAATCCCTAGCACCACAATAAATAAATAAATAAATAAATAAATAAATAAATAAATAAATAAATAAATAAATAGTCAGGCTGGGAGTGTAACTCGGAGGTGGCCTGGGTTTCATCCCTAGGACAAGAACAAAAGAAGCATTTGGTCCTGCGGGAGCCGGAGGGGAGGACCTGAAGGGGAGGACCTGAAGGGGGTGGTCTAGGGAGCTGCTTGGAGTTGCACAGGGGAGGAGAGGGGAGACAGGATCTCCGGAGACAGATCTGGGAGGCAGGCAGCCTGGAGCCCGCCTCGGAGGGACCCGGCGCTGTCTCAGCCCCCGGGGCACAATGCGAGGCAGGCGCAGGTTTGGTGAAAAAAATCATGAGCTCAACTGCGGCGCTGTGACTCAGATTCTTGTAAATCATGATAAAATGTCAGCGGTAAACCCAGCTAAGAGGTTTTCTCCAAAACTAAACAGTCTGCAAGGGGCAAACTCTACAACCCATGCGTGGACAGGTTCCCAGGCTCATAAAAGGATATGCCACGTCCCTGGGTGGGCTCGAACCACCAACCTTTCGGTTAACAGCCGAACGCGCTAACCGATTGCGCCACAGAGACAGACGCTACCTTGTTTGCTGCTAAGCGAATTTACTGGAGATGCAGCCCGTGTTCCGCGTCTCCACCGGGCGCGGCCGAGCCGAGTCTGAGACCGAAAGCCTCGCGTGTCCTCGCCCCGGCCCGAGGCGAGCGTGGCCGGCTTGCACCGCTGTGAGCCGGGCCGACCTCGGCCTCCACCACGGGAGGATGGAGAGGAGCAGGAACGGTCTTTGGGGACCCCAAATGGATGCTCTCTGTGGGTTTGCGACCCAGAAAGGTAGGATAATGCGGGACGGGGTGTAACACCGACTTGGGTGGCCGAGACAGGAGAATCACGGGTTCGAGGCTAGCCTCAGCAAATTAAGAAGCCTTGTTAACAAATTAAAAATAAAATGAGGCTTGTCATCCCAGCATTCGGGAGGCTGAGACGGGAAGACCTTGGTTCAGGGACAGCCTCAGCTACTTACTGAGGCCCTCTGCAACTCAGTGAGACCCTGATTAATATAAAGAATAAAAAAATAGGACTGGGGGTGGAGCTCGGAGTTCCATCCCCATTACCGCAAAAATAAATAAAGAATACACTATGTGTCAAATATAAGCTTTCACCTCTCAAAACAACCATCTGGAATAGGTACCATTATTGCTTTTATATACGCATTAGACGATAAAACAAGCTCAGAAAATTTGAACAATTGGTCCAAGGTCAGAGAGACAGTCAAACGAAATACCTGAGAATCTAAATATGTTTGACTCTAAAAATCACACTGTCCCTAGTACAGGGCTCTACTCAAAAGGATTTGAGAGCAGCAGAGGTCTCAGAAGATGGAGTCTGAAGTACTGCTCCATTTTAGATATGAAGCAATACAACGCGCTTGTCATCCCAGCATTTGGGAGGCTGAGCCAGGAAGGTCGCAGGTTCGAGGCCACCCTCGCTATTTAGTGAGCCCCTTTGCAACTCAGCGAGACCCTGTTTCAAAAAAAAAAAAAGAATAAAAGTAGGGCTAGGGGTGTAGCTCGGAGATAGAATGGGTTCCATTCCCAGTACCATTTTATGTATGTATGTATGTATGTATGTATGTATGTATGTATATAAAAATTTTTTCTGCAATACAGAAAGCAGGTTTGGGGCTTGTCAGGCCAGAGCTCCCTCTGCGTTTGCAGGGATCCGGAGGGCTCAAGGCAGAGCCTGAGCCCTAGGAAGTCCTGTGGTTGGAACGTCTAAGTCCACCGGGAGGGTCTTGGTCAGATAGAGACTGGCTGCACGACCACATATCCATCACTCACAAAACAACTTATGCAACTGCATCTACTTCTGCTCTTGCCCGGCGTACACAAACTTCGCTAGAGAAGGAAAGCTTTTGTAACCTAGCCCTTAAAGTTATTTAAGAAGGGGATTTGTTTCAGCTGGAAGCAAGAAGAAATGAAAGGATAAAAAGAAAAGATGCCTCCCCGTCGGGGAATCGAACCCCGGTCTCCCGCGTGACAGGCGGGGATACTCACCACTATACTAACGAGGATGACCTCTCCTTACCCCTTCAAGTTAACTCCTTAAAAAAGTTATCACTAAATTTTCAGTGCAACGGAAAAATTATTGGGAAAATTGGTCTTTCATTATCTAGACTGTGCATTACAGTAGCGTCATGATACAACGCCACCTGTAACTTTCTAGTAGCCTCATTCAACAATAAAAAGAAACAGGTGATGATTTTAATAATCTTATTTACCCTAATATATCCCAAATATTCTTTCAACAGGTAATCAATGTAAAATAAATATTATGTATAAATTTTTCTTATTCCTTAGTCTTCCAAATCTGGTTTGTATTTCACTCTTACAGACTGCATACTTCAACGGGGACCTCAGATTTTCTAGGAAAAACACAACCAGTATTTAGATTTCATAAAGTTTACAATTTAAAAAGTAGACCCATTTTTCCCAAGCGTACTTAAAAGCTCTCTAGTAGAAAACAAACAAACAAAAAGGCTGAGTCTCCGTTTTAGAAATTTCACTTAGTAATTCTGCTTATGAGTGTATCTATTTCAATTTCACTTAGTAATGTATCTATTCCAATTGCTTCGTAAATTAAAACTACATTGGAAGTCGCAGCATCTTGGATGCACCCGCCACTCCCGCGTGATATATCCTGCCCACCTAGGACCCTCGCCCAAAGCCGCTTTGCAAGAAGGAGGACCCGACGAGGGAGGCAGAACCCGCAGGATAAACAGGGCTGGAAGAGGAGGGAAGAAGAAACTCTTCAGAACCTGACTCCCTGCAAACACTAGGCAGAGAGAGACCAAAGGGCCGCAGAGATGAGGCTGCAGTTCCGAGTCTAGACGAGATTTAAAAAACGTTTCAGGCCTAGAGTTTTTTAAAGTAATAATAAAATGTTACGCTGCGTTGGCCGGGAATCGAACCCGGGTCAACTGCTTGGAAGGCAGCTATGCTCACCACTATACCACCAACGCCTTGTCCTGTAATCTTTGGAATTGTGCATACAACAAGTGAGGCCAATAATTCTTTGGCAGGTCCTAGCAGGATGCCTGGCGGAGGCCGGGACGCGAGCCCGTCTGCAGAAGAAGCTGGGCTGCGCCCCTCGCTCCTCTTCCCCTTGGAATTGTGCATATAACAAGTGAGGTCGGGCGAGGGAAGCCGCGAAGGCCGCGTCGGGGAGGAGCGCGCGCAGGATGTCTCCTATCAGCCTTGGAGGATCAGAGCGGTGAGGAAGCAGGAGACCGGGAGCAGCTGTCGGGAACGGTTTTATTTTCCTCATCTTCAAAGGGATTCAGGAAGAGCTTGAGTTTCATTTCGAGCGACGACTAAATTAAATGCCATGTTAATACGCTGCATCCGTGTTAATACGTTGCATCCGTGTATGATAATCCTATAAAAGGAAATAAAAGCTCAGGTCTCCATGTCAGGATGGCCGAGCGGTCTAAGGCGCTGCGTTCAGGTCGCAGTCTCCCCTGGAGGCGTGGGTTCGAATCCCACTTCTGACAAATTGTGTTTTCTGTCAGCTCTTATTGAAATCACCGAGCAAATATTACTTTCTTGAAGGAAGAACTATTGATAGACACCCTTTTAAAATTCCTACATATTACTCAGTAAGACCCTGCTTCAAAATAAAGAAAAAACAATTGGGTTGAGGGAATCACTCAGGTAGAAATGCCCCTGGGTTCCATCCCAGTACAGCAATAAAATTTTTTTTAATTCATAAAATATCCTACATATTTACATACATGAAGATTATTTGTGCTTTAATGTTGACATAGGACTAAACCTATTTTTTCTGTGTTAAATGCAAGAAACCAGACTTACACAGAGCCCTTGAGGTATAAAAAATGAAATAAATATAAAATATGAATTTTAGCTTTAGACACAGCTTCCTAGTGCAGGTCCATGCATTTCTTTGTCAGGCAGCAGTGCTTTGCACTTCATGCCGAGCTCGCTAAGTCTTGATACCCAAGCCTCCTCTCAGTGATGACCAAGGAAAAGCCTAGACCCAGGGCTCCTCGGCTCCATATCGAGTCTTTTAAGGTGAAGCCATTTGTCAAACTTTGACAAACAGAAGCCCTGTGTGGCGGTGCACGTCCCTAATCCCAGTACTTGGGAGGCTGAGAGAGGGGCAACTGTTAAAAAAAAAATCCAGAACCTTTGGTAATATGAAATCATTGCCCAGCCCACTCACACCGTCCATTATAACGCAATGCAATAGTTTTGCTGTTTTATACCAGCTAAAGAAATTAGCAGAACAAAATGAACCTCTGTATGATTTAGAAGGAGCTAGGTATAGAAGGAAAAAAAAAAAAACTGTCCTTTTAGGAGGAGGAGAGCGCTGTTAAGAAGTCAAAGCCAGGTGTGGTGGCGCAGTTCTTGGAAGGCAGAGATAGAAGGATCGCAGATTTAGCAGGGCCTGGTGGAGCACACTTGTCATCCCAGCATTCTGGAGGCTAAGACAGGAGGATCACAGTTTGCGGACAGCCTCAGCTACTTAGTGAGGCCCTTTACAACTGAGTGAGACCCTGTTTCAAAATAAAGAATAAAAAATAGGGCTGGGGTATAGCTCGGAGGTAGATGCCCCTGGGTTCCATCCCCAGTATCCAAAAAAAAAGAAGAATCAGGCAAGCCAGGCCTGGGAGCCAGAGTTCTGGAGATAGATCCAGGGGCATTCTACCTCTGAGCTACACTCCTTCCTATTTATTTTCTTCTTCTGAAACAGGGTCTCACTGTTGCTGAGGCTGGCTTCGAATCTGTGATCTTCCTGCATCCGCCTCCCAAGTACGTGGATTACAGACAGGCCCAATCATACCTGTCCAGGCATTTTAACAGAGAAAGGGCCGGCAAAAGAAGGGATTTCACCTCAGAAGGAAAAAGATGGCATGGCCTGGGATTCTGTGTTCAGGTTTCTCTAAAACCTTCCCCGAGACAGGTGTGGTGGGCACGCTTGTCATCCCAGTACTTGGGAAGCTGAGACAGAAGGATCTGCGTTCGTGGCCAACCTCAGCTACTTAGTGAGGCATTCTGTAACTTAGTGAGACCCTGTTTCAAAATAAAGAATAAAAAATAATCAGGCTGGGGTGTAGCTTGGAGGTAAATTAATAATAATAATAATAATAATAATAATAATATGGCCCAAACCAAGTACCCATGTTCTTTTTTTTTTTTTTTTTTTTGTACTAGGAATTGAACTCAGGAACATTCTGTCTCCAAGCTACACCCCCAGCCCTATTTTTTTCATTTTTGTTTTGAAATGGTCTTACTAGGTTGACGAGAGTCTCACTACTTACTGAGGCTGTACTTGAACCTGTGATCCTCCTGTCTCAGCATCCCAAGGATTGGTATTATAGATATGCACCACCAGCCCAGCTCCCATATGTTTTCGTTTTTGTTTTTTTCGGGTCTGGGGATGAAACCCAGGGACATTCGACCTCCGAGCTACACCCCCTGCCCTATTTTTTTTTTTGGAAACAGGGTCTCACTGAGTTGCGGAGGGCCTCACTAAGTAGCTGAGGCTGTGGGGTTACAAGCGTGTGCCACCAGCCCAGCTGCTCTCATGTGTTCTTAAGTCATTCCACTCTCTGGGCCACAGCTTCCTCAGTTTTAAGTAGAGGAGCTAAACTACCTTGCTTATGAGGGTTTAAAGATCTCCGATTTCAAATGTTGAACTATTCGCTCATTCCAAAAATACTTGAATACTTTATCACGTGCCAGACACTGGACAAGGCCCTGAGTGTGTAACAGCAAACACAGATGAAGACCCCACTGGAGCTCAGATTCCAACGGGAGAGGGAGGGCTAGAGGATAGATCAACAGACAGGGTCTCCATGTGTAATGAGCACTGTGAAGACAAAACAAAGTAGGGAGAAAAATCTGGAGTATGGCGGGAGAGCAGGGATGCTCCAAAGGTCAAGGAGACTTCATTGATAGGCCACATTTGAGTAAAGACCTAAAAGACGTGCTAGTTCGCTTTCTGTCGCCATAACAAAACATGTAGGCCTGGGGAATTTACACAGAAAAGAGGTCTGTTAGCTCATGGAGGCTGAAGTCCAGGTGGAGCAGCCTCATCTGCTTGGCTTCCCATGAGGGTCTCGTGTTGCTCCATGTGTGACAGAGACGTACAAGGACAAGCAGGCCACGGGAAGAGAGAAGAAGCTGGGTCACCGCAATAGCCAACCTAGTTCCTGGGAAGAGCACTGAGCCCTGCCGAGTACTGTGCCCACCAGACCAACGCTTCCCTCCAGGCCCCTGGTAACGCTGCTCCGAGGACATAGCCCTAGCAAGAGCTTTGGGGGGAGACGAGCCCTGTTGAAGCCACAGAAGACGTGGTGAAGCATGGTGTAGGTGTCTGTAAGAAAGTACACTGCTGTGGTACAAGAGGGCCGCAGGTTCGAAGCCAGCCTCGACAACTTAGCGAGGCCCCGGGCATGGTGGCGCCCACTTGTCATCCCAGCATTCGGGAGGCTGAGACAGGAGGATCCTGGTTCACGAACAGCTTCAGCTACTTAGGTCCTTTGCAACTCAGTGAGACCCTGTTTCAAAATTAAGAATAAAAATAGGGCTGGGGGTGGAGCTCAGAGATAGAATGACCCAGGGTTGCATTCCCAGTACCAAAAAAAAAAAAAAAAAAAA
Source organism: Muscardinus avellanarius (assembly GCF_963383645.1). Lineage (NCBI taxonomy): Eukaryota > Metazoa > Chordata > Mammalia > Rodentia > Gliridae > Muscardinus > Muscardinus avellanarius. The sequence continues at coordinate 109,570,630 of NC_137788.1, read as the reverse complement.
AAAAAGAGAGAGAGGCAGAATGATCAGGAGTAGGCAGGGCAGGAGGCCTGGAAGCACAGGGCCAGCCCCACAGCGAGGCTTTAGCGTCCTAGGGGAGCCAGGGAGTGCTTGTCAGCAAAGACGTGGCAGCAAGCTGGCTCCTCGGTGCAGGTTTCTTGCTGGTGCCTCTGCAGTTGTGCGGTGGGACAAGGAGTCATTTGTCGGAATGGCACGCCCTTGCTCTACGGCCTCTCCAGGCCTCCATGGAACGCCGAAGGTCTCTCTGCGCAGAGAAATACAGTCCTGTGTCCACGGCCAACAGGAGTCCCATCGCCAGGCAGAAAGCGATTTGGTACCAAGGTGGAGAGATGGGTGGAGCTGCTGGGCCTGGGAGAGGCAGACAGAAAACGACGGTCACGAAAGCAGACTGGACCAGGGCACTGGGTCAGCCTCTCCTAAAGGGTGACGCTGGACACATCTGTCTGTAGCTAGAGAGGGCAAAGTTGTGTGGCCACCTAGGTTTGGCAAATGCCATTCAAAACAAAGTTTAAGGGTGTTTTTGTTTTTGTTTTGTTTTTGCAGTACTGGGGGTTGAACCCAGGGCCATTCTACCTCCAAGCTATATTCAACCCTATTTTTTATTTTTATTTATTTTTTAACAAAAAGAAAGAAGCGGGGTATGGTGGCCCATGCTTGCAATCCCAGCATTTGGGAGGCTGAGATGAGAGGATCCAGGTTTTCCAACAGCCTCAGCTACTTAGTGAGGCCCTTTGCAACTTGGTGAGACCCTGTTTCAATATAAAGAATAAAAAATAGGGCTGGGGGTGTAACTTGGAGGTAGAATGTCCCTGGGTTCCATCCCCAGTACCACAAAAAAAAAAAAAAAAAAAAAAAAAAAAAGCAGTGTAGTTTGAATGAGATGGGAAAGAGAGAGGGTACTTATGTCTGGTAAACTTTTTTTTTGAGGCGGGGGGGGGGGTACAGTAGATTGAACCCAGAGACATTCTACCTTTGATTGAGCTATACTACAGCCCCTTTTAAAATTTTTTAATATTATTTCAGTTTAGCCAGGCGTGGTGGCGCACATTTGTAATCCCAGCATTTGGGAGGCTGAGACAGGAGTATCTGGGTTTACAGACAGCCTCAGCTACTTAGTGAGGCCCTGTTTCAAAATAAAGAATAAAAAATAGGGCTGGGGGTGTAGCTTGGAGGTAGAATGCCCCTGGGTTCCATGTCCAGTACTGCCCCAAAAGAAATTATTCCAGTTTATTTTTAGGAATTCTGGAAATGTATGTTATTCATTCGGAGTTTAGGCAGAAGCCATCTCTCTTCCTCATAAAAACATCTACCAAGCAGAGAGGGGAGGATCGCAGGTTCGAGGCCAGCCTCAGCAACTTAGTGAGACCTTGATTCAAAATAAAAAGCTGTGCATCCACTTAATGACAAGTCAACTAGAACCTTCGGGGCGTTGACACGGAGGAGAGCATTTGAGAGGAGAACAGGATGGAGTTTGCACAGGGTCAGCATGGCTCCCCCTGGGCTTGGCCTGGGCTCCAGGAGCAGCCCTGGCTCCCACCTTGGACAGTGATGGCCACAGTCTGTGACGAGTGGGAATTCCTTCCTATGCTCCCCCTGCAGTAGTAATTGCCGCTGTGACTGCGGTTTGCGTTGGGGATGGAGAAGTTGACACTGAAGTGGGAAAACTTCTTGGAATTCCCGTCCTGGTAGAACGTGATCTTGTGCAGTGGGACGTTCCTCCAGCCGTGGCACCTCAGCACGATGGTCTCCCCCTCCCGGAACACCAGCTGAGGGGTCTGGAGCAGCAGCCATTCTGAAAGAAAGGAGAAGTTCTGAGCCTACTCTGGAACTTGAAAGAAGCCAGGCGTGACGGCACACACCTATATCATCCCTGAGCCTGGGAGGCTGAGACGGGAGGATTGCACAGGTTCAAAGCCAGCCTCAGCTACTCAGTGGGACTCTCAGCAACTTAGTGAGACCCTGTTTCCAAATAAAGTATAAAATAAGTCAGAGGTGTAAAGGCCCTGGGTCCCATCCCCAGGACCACACAAAAAGTTGCTGTGAGTCTTACTAACCTGTGATCCTCTGTCTCAGCCTCTCAAGTACAGAAATTACAGGTGTGCCCCCACACTTTTGGCTTTATTTTTTTATTCTGAAACTGAAACAAGCTCTCCCTAAATTGCTGAGGTCCTTGCTAAGTGGCTGAGGCTGGCCTTGAATCTATAATCTTTATGTCCCAATATCCAAGTACTGGGATTACGGGCCTGTGTCCCCACTCCCTTTATTTGGAAACACGGTCTCACTAAGTTGCTGAGGCTTGCCTAGAAGTTGTAATCCTCCTGCTTCAGCCTCCCAAGTACTGGGATTACAGGCTTGTACCACATATATGTACTATGTGATGTTTAAATCAGGTTAAACATACATATATACGTATATATGTTTGTATATACACATATATACATATGTGTATATATATATATATGCTGAAATATTTATCATTTCTTTGTGGTGGAAACATTCTCAAAATCCTTTCTTATAGTTTTTTAAAATAAACAGGACAGCCACCAGGCACAAGGTAGTAGGACTCTCAGCAGCCTAGAGAGATTTTCTTTCTTTCTTTCTTTCTTTCTTTCTTTCTTTCTTTCTCTTTCTTCTTTCTTTGTAGGTCTGGGGATGGAACCCAGAGGCATTCGACCTCCAAGCTACACCCCCTGCCCTATTTTTATTCTTGATTATGAAACAGGGTCTCACTAAGTTGCAGAGGGCCTCACTAAGTAGCTGAGGCTGGCCACAAATTGTGATCCTCCCATCTAAGCCTCCTGAATGCTGGGATTACAAGTGTGTGCCACCATGCCCAGCTGAGAGATTCTGTTTCTAAACAAACATGAAATAATATAGAGCTGGGAGTATTGCTCAGAAGTAAAATACCCCTGGGTTCAATCCTCAACACCACAGGGGAAAAAAATTGAAAGAAAGTAAGAAAGAAAGAAAGAAAGAAAGAAAGAGAAAGAAAGAGAAAGAAAGAAAGAAAGAAAGAAAGAAAGAAAGAAAGAAAGAAAGAAAGAAAGAAAGAAACCAGGCACAGTGGCACACGTTTGTAATCCCAGTACTTGGGGAGGCTAAGACAGGAGGATCGTGAATTCAAAGCAAGACTCAGCTACTTAGCAAGCTCTCAGCAACCTAGTGAGGCCCTGTTTCCAAATAAGAGATAAAAATCGGGCTGGGCCTGGGTTGGCTTAGAGTTACAATGCCTCTGGGTTTAACCTCCAAGACCCAAAAATTGCAAACAAAAACAATCTCATGGATTCTCACCTCATTCTGGAGCAAAAATCAGAAGTCATTACTACACCCTACCAGCTCCTCCAAGGACCCTTTCCCTCCTCCCTACAAATTGCCCTTAAATTGCTGCCTTCAGGCCAAACCGGACCCTCACCTGTGTCTGCAGGCTTGCTCCCCAGAGGGCGTACCTTTCCCGCCCAGGCCTGCTTGCACCTCTGCAGGGAGGCAGAGCTGGCCTCAACCTCCAGGCCCTTCCTTGGCTCACCAGAGAGTACGCTCAGGTGCACGGGGTCGCTGAGGCTGGTCTGGCTGGTCTGGCACCTGTACTCCCCGTTGTCGCTGATTGTGGCCTGGAACTGGTAGCTGGACTGGGCCTGGGTTGGGATGAGGCTCCCATTGTGGAACCACTGGGCGGGGCTCCCCGGGGTGTGGTCGCCTTGACACCGCAGGGTCACGGAGTCCTCCTGGAGCACCTGGATCCACAGGGGCTCCAGTTTCAGCACAGCCTTTGGGAGGGCTGCTGAGAGTGGGAGACGTGAAAGGCAAAGGGTAATTAAACTGGGAGGGGCCACAGAGATCCCAGGAGCTTGCAGGGATGTCAGGGCCCAGAGGGTGCTACTGCAAGCCAGTTAAAGATCTGTGTACTCAAGCTGGGCATGGTGGTGCACACCTGTAATCCCAGCCCTTGAGAGGCTGAGACAGAGGATCACAGGTTAGTGAGACTCACAGCAACTTAGTGAGACCCTGTTTCAAAATAAAGAATAAAATATAGGACTGAGGGTGTAGCTCGGAGATAGAATGCCCCTGGGTTCCATCCCCAGTACAGCCAAAAATTTTTTTAAAAATAAGCCGGGCGTGGTGGCGCACACTTGTAATTCCAGCATTTGGGAGGCTGAGACAGGAGGATTGTGGTTTGCAGACAGCCTCAACTACTTAGGGAGGCCCTTTGCAATTCAGTGACACTCTGTTTCAAAAGAAAGAATAAAAAACAGGGCTGGGGATGTTGTTCAGAGGTAGAATGCCCCTGGGTTCCATAAACCAGTACTGCAAAATAATAATAGCTGGCTGGGCATGGTAGCACATGCTTGTAATCCCAGCACTTGGGAGGCTGAGACAGGAGGATCGCACAGGTTCAAACCCAGCCTCAGCTACTTAGTGAAGTTCTTAGCAACTTAGTTAGACCCTGTTTCCAAATAAAGTATAAAATAGGTCTGGGAGTGTAGCCTGAAGGTAGAAAGCCTCTGGGTTCCATCCTCAGTGCCCCCCACACACAAATAATAATAAATAAAAATAATAAAAATAAACTGAGCATGGTGGCACATGCTTGTAATCCCAGTATTTAGGAGGCAAAGATAGGAGGATCATGGGTTCACAGCCAGCCTCGGCTACTTAGTGAGGCCCTCTGCAACTCAGTGAGACCCCGTTTCAAAATAAAGAATACAAAATAGGGCTGGGGGTGTCACACGGAGGTAGAATGCCCCTGGGTTTCAGCCCCAGTACTGCAAATAAATAAATATAAAAAAGGCTGGGGGTGTAGCCATAGAGGTAGACTGTTCCTGGGCCCACCCAGTCCCCATCGGCATCAACATCTGAGTGCTCGAGCAGCCTCATTGCCCTCTGCATCTCGGTGGATCCATTAGGAATCTTGCTAAGAACCAAAGCGAGTCCCTACTGAAATGGGGAAACTGCCCGTGCTGAACACATGCCTGCCTCTTGGTGGAACAGACATCTTCCCACAAACTAATGACGCGTCTCACCGTGAGCAAACAGCACCATCAAAACAAGGAAGGAAAGCCAGACGTGGGGGTGCACACTGTCACCCCAGTACTCGGGAGGCCGAGACAGGAGGGTCGCAGGTTCATGGCCAGCCTCAGCAACTTGTGAGGCCTCTGCAACTCAGTGAGACCCTGCTTCAAAATAAAGATTTAAAAGTAGGGCTGGGGTGTAGCTCGGAGGTAGAATGCCCCTGGGTTCCATCCCCAGTACCAAAAAAGAAAAGAAAGTAAAGCGCAAACTCACCGGTTTGCCTGTCAGCAGCAGCTGTAAAGATAAGAAAAAACTGTGTTGTGTGTGCACGGACAGGTGCAGGGTTAGGAGCTCTGGCGCCTTCTTTTCCCAGGACCCATCTCAAAAACCTGTTTTCCACTGTGGGCCCTGCCTAGTGCCATGCCTGAAATCCCAGTACTTGGGAGGCTGAGACAGAAGGACCACAGGTTCAAGGCCAGCCTCTGTGCTTTGGGAGCTGGCTTCAAACTAGAAAAAGGGCTAGGGGTCTAGTTCAGTGATAGTGCTCCCCTGGGCTCATCCTCAGTACCACAAACAACAACAACAACAACATCGGAGCTTGTTTTCAGCCGGGCGTGGTGGCGCACGCTTGTCATCCCAACATTTGGGAGCTGAGACAGGATGATCGCGGTTCATGGACAGCCTCAGCTACTTAGTGAGGCCCTCTGCAACTCAGTGAGACCCTGTTTCAGAATAAAGAATAAAAATAGGGCTGGGGTATAGCTCGGAGGTAGAATGCCCCTGGGTTCCATCCCCAGTACTGCAAAAGAAAAAGAAAAAAAAAAAAGAGTACTCACTTCTCATGATCTCCTTATCTTGTCTGTCTCCTCTGTGTTGACTACAAATTCAGTGCAAATATTTAGAGCAGAGTCAGCTCCCAGGGACTGTGAACGTACCTCTGAATTCTGGCCTCACACACCCACACACATCTCAGGGTTCTCTGCTGAAGACGTGGCTCCCCGAGAAAGCGCTTGCTTGCAAGCCCAGCAAAATAAATAAGTTTAAAGAATTTAGTAGCCGGGCATAGTGGCACACACTTGTATTCCCAGCATTTGGGAGGCTGAGACAGTAGGATCACGGTTCACAGACAGCCTCCGCTACTAGTAGTGAGGCCCTTTGCAACTCAATGAGACCCTGTTTCTAAATAAATAATAAAAATTAGGGCAGGGGGTGTAGCTCAGAGGTAGAATGCCCCTGGGTTCCAGCCCCAGACCCGCAAAAAAAAACAAAACAAACAAAAACAAAAACAAAAACAAAAACAATTTAGGATCCCCTGTTCCCTTTCAGTCTACCCCTGGCTTCTAGGGCCCAGACCTGCTCCTCATTACGCTGGTCCATGGGGTCCAGGCAGCAGGAGTAGTAAAATTACCTTATTCCAAATGACCCTCACTCACCCAACAGTAGTAAAACTGTCAGTAGTTGAAGGAGCCATGGGCTACCAGGAGGTACGTGCAGGAACATTTGGGTCTGTGAAGTCATCCCAGAACTTAGCCGGCATCCAGTGTGGGAGAGGAGCTAAACTGAGAAAAGAGGAAGGAAGTTACCTCATTCTTATGCAGCTGTTCTCAGCCACCAGACTCCACTTCTGCTAACTAATCAGTAACAAATTAAGATAGAAGTAGAATCAGGTTTACAGACAAAGCTATCATGGGCCCCTCCTGTCCAGACCAAATAAAGAGGCCCTTTTATTTGTTCATTTATTTATTATATTTATTTATTTCCATTATTTATTTGTTAATTTTTATTTATTTATTTATTTATTTATTTATTTATTTATTTTTATTTTTGCAGTACTGGGGATAGAACCCAGGGGCATTCTACCTCCAAGCTCCACCCCCAGCCCTATTTTTATTTTTTATTTTGAAACAGTCTCACTGAGTTGCAAAGGGCCTCGCTAAGTAGCTGAGGTTGTTTGAGAACCTGAGATCCTCCTGTCTCAGCCTCCCGAGTGCTGGGATTACAAGTGTGTGCCACCACGCCCGGCAAAGAGGCTCTTTTACATCTTCGGCCAAGCCAGCATGGTTGTGAACACCTGTAATTCCAGTTCTTGGAAGGCTGAAACAGGAGGATCACAGGTTTGAGGACAGCTTCAGCAAGTAGTGAGACTCTCATCTACCTAGCAAGAACCTGTTTCTAAATAAAAATAAGACTGGGGATGAAGCCCAGAGGTAGAATGCCTCCGAGTTCAACCCTCAATACCACTAAAAGTATAAATCTACAACCCAGGAATCAACACTAGACAACAAAGTGGAGTCACCATCTACATAAGAAAGTCTCTAGCTGCCCCATCCTGCACACACACAAGAAAGATTTTAAAGTACAAGACATAAATGTGGCAAGAAAGCCATAAAGCACATCAAATACTATTAAAAGAAGGGGAGGCTGGGCGTGGTGGCTCACACTTGTAATCCCTGTACGTGGGAGGCTGAGACAGGATGTCCCGGTTTGCATCCAGCCTTGGCTACTTAGCAAGGCCCTTTGCAACTTAGTGAGAACTTGTTTCAGAAATAAAGAACAGGAAACAGGGCTGGAGCTTAGCTCAGAGGTAAAATGCCACTGGGTTCCATCCCCAGCACTGCAAAATAATAATAATAATAATAATAATAATAATAATAATAATAATAAATAAATAAAATTTATTTTTTATTTTGGGGTATAGCTCAGAGGTAGAATGTTCCAGGGTTTAATTCCCAGTAGCAACAAAAACAAAGAAGAAGAAGGAGGAGGAGGAGGAGGAGGAGCAAGAGGAGGAGGAGGAGGAAGAAGAAGGAGGAGGAAGAGGAAGAGGAGGAGGAGGAGGAAGAAGGAGGAGAAGGAGGAATGCCTTACAGCTCTGTTCTGTTCTCCCTGGACTTAGCATGCGATCCCACAGGTCGGGATGGCAGTCCTACAAACCGGCGCCATATCAGACCCCAGTGGGAGCCTAGGCCTCTGATGCCCTGATGCGTCTAAGTCAGGACTAAATCAGGGTTTGCCACAACTTCTTCCTTAGGGGCCTATAATTTGCTGAAATGGCTCACAGAAATGGTTCAAGGAAGCCATCCCTTAATATTTACACATTTATTTACTTGTTTACTTCATTAATAAATGTGTGTGTGTGTGTGTGTGTGTGTGACAGAGAGAGAGAGAGAGACCAGGGATTGAACTTAGAAGCATTCTACCTCTGAGATAGACCCAAGCCCAATTTTTTTGTTTTGTTTCTTTGTTGTTTGTTTTTGTTGCTGTTGTTTGTTTAAAACAGGTTCTAATTAAATTGCTGCGACTGGCCTTGACATCACACCCGACTCACGTATCTGTGTGTGAGTGTGAGTGTGTATGTGTGTGGTACCGGGGATGGAACCCAGGGGCATTCTACCTGCCAGCAATACCCACAGCCGTATTTTATTTTTGTTTTGAAATGGGTGTTGCTAGATTGATGAGTCTCATTACTTGCTGAGGCTGCCCTCAAACCTGCGAGCCTCCTGTCTCAGAATTTCAAGTACTGGGATTGCAGGCCATGTACCATCACTCCCAACTTATTTACCCACTTATTAAATAATAAAAATATGGAAAGTGATACAGATGAACAGCCATATGAAAGGCAGGGTCTTTAAGTGAAAACAAGGGAAAACTAAATAACCCATCTACCTTCATGGGAGTGGACTTTAAGAATCACTGATTTCAAGAGTCTCACAGCTAGCTGGGTGTGGTGGTGCACGCTTGTAATCCCAGCATTCTGGAGGCTGAGACTGGAGGATTGTGGTTCATGGACAACCTCAGCTACTTAGTGAGGCCTTCTGCAACTCACTGAGACCCGGTTTCAAAATGAAGAATAAAAACTAGGGCAGGGGAATGTAGCCCAGAGGTCGAATGCCCCTGGGTTCCATCCCCAGACCCACAACTCTGCCACAAATGTCACTCTTTATATTTTTATTACTGCGCTTATATTTGCGTGTTTTTTTTTTTTTTAATGGTACTGCGGATGGAACCCAAGGGCATTCTAACTCCCAGCTACAACCTCAGCCCTATTTTATATGCTTTATTTTGAAACAGGGTCTCACTGAATCGCAGAGTCTAAGTACAGAGGTTGTCTGTGAACCTGCAGCCTCCCAAATGCCAGTATTACAAGCATGTGACACCAGCCTTTTATTTCTTATGAGTGTTTGGGGTTAAAAAGCAAACTTGTCAGAAGTGGGATTCGAACGACCTGAACGCAGCGCCTTGGACCACTCGGCCATCCTGACCCCAGAATGCTGACTTGTGGCATCCTCACCAACTGGCCGGCACCCAAAGGCGCTGCGCATCCTCGGAGCTACACCGCGGCCGGCGCTCTGGCTCCAGCCCTGGGCTCTGGAGGGAGGGGACGGCGGAGCTGCAGGGCCAACTGGCCCGGCGAGGCCTGCAGGGCCTCCTGAGCCTGGGGCCGCCGTCCACAGCTGGGCAGGAGGGCCGGGCTGCTGATGTTGGAGAGCAAGGGGAGCCAAAAGGAAGTAGGACTGTCCTTGTTAGTATAGTGGTGAGTATCCCCGCCTGTCACCGGGACACCGGGGTTCGATTCCCCGACTGGGAGGTAGCTATCATTTTGGACATGCAGCGGCAATAGTTCGCTACCCATCTCCTGCCTAGCTCGCTCACCTATGGAAACTGCTGTGTTTTGTTTTATTTATTTATTTATTTATTTATTTATTTATTTATTTATCTATTTACTTCACACCGGGTAGTGAATCTATGGCCATTGTACTCCCCAAATACACCAGAAGATCTGCATCACACCATTTATTTATTTATTTATTATTTATTTATTTATTTATTTTTGTGGTTCTGGGCATAGAACACAGAGGCATTCTACCTCTGAGCTACACCTCCAGCCCAATTTTTTTATTTTTTATTTTAAAACAGGGTCTAAGTCAGGCGTGGTGGCGAACGCTTGTAGTCCCAGCGCTTGGGAGGCTGAGACAGGAGGATCACAGTTTGCTGGCAGTCTCAGCTACTTAGGGAGGTCTTAGTGAAACCTTGTCTCAAAATAAGAATGAAAAAAAAATAGGGCAGGGGTTGTAGCTCAGAGGTCAAATGTGCCTGAGTTCCATCCCCAGACCCACAAAATAAATAAATAAGTAAATAAATAAATAAACAAACAAATAAAATAAAACAGGGTCTAAGCCGGGCATGGTGGCGCACACTTGTAATCCCAGCGCTTGGGAGGCTGAGACAGGAGGACTGCACAGGTTTGAAGCCAGCCTCAGCTACTTAGTGAGGCTCTCAGCAACTTAGTGAGACCCTGCTTTAAAATAAAGTATAAAGTAGGTCCAAGAGTGTAGCCCCAAAGTAGAAAAGCCCCTAGGTTCCACTCCCAGTGCCACAAAAATAAAAATAAAAATAATAAAAATAAAACAGGGTCTAAGTTGCAGAAGGTCCTCGCCAAGTAGGTGAGGCTGTCGGCAAACGTGCAATCCTCCTGTCTCACCCTGTCCAGTACTGGGATTACAAGCGTAATCACCAGACCTAGTTAACAACTTACTTGGTTTTAATTAATTAATTAATTTATTTATTTATTTAGTCAGGGCCTCACGGACTGAGCCTGTCCTCCAAACTGCGGACCCCTGTCAGCCTGTCAAGTATTGGCATCACAAGTGTGCACCACCATACCCAGCTTCGCTCTGGTCTTTTCTTTCTCTCTCTCTCTCTCTCTCTCTCTCTCTCTCTCTCTCTCCTCTCTCTTTCTCTCTCTCTCTCTCTTTCTTTCTTTCTTTCTTTCTCCTTTTCTGTGTTTCTTTCTTTTCTTTTTTCTTTTTCTTTTTGTGATGCTGGGGACTAAATCCAGGGGTCTTCTACGTCCCGGCTACACTCCCAGACTTCTTTTATAATTTGGAAACAGGGTCTCACTAAGTTGCTGAGATCCTCACTAAGTAGCTGAGCTGGCTTCGAGCTGTGTGGTCCTCCTGTCTGACCACATGCCTGCCAGGCTTCGCTCTGGTTTTTCGACCACCACTTGTATCAGTTCATTCTAGCTGGCGGGAGCCCGGCCAGGCCCTGAGCGCAGAAGATGCCCAGAGGAACCTGGAGGGTCGCGCCCAGACCGCAGGGATACTGGAGTTGATGGGCATGGCCACGCCCCAGGCCCACTGAGTGGTGTGCGGCGCGGGGGCCCAGAGCCTTCTCGCTGGACCCGGCAGTGGATTCCGTCCTGGAAGCTCTGCGTTGGGCTCAGGGCAGAGGAGGAACGCAGAGCGCCCTGTCCCTGACCTGCTGGCACTGCAGCCCTCTCCCGTGCCCACCGTCTGCAGCCGTGCGCCCAGCTCGGTCCCTGCGGCGCTGGTGTGGACCGTGGCAGGCGGAGTCGAGGGGCGTGGAGCAGCCCAGGTCAGGCGCTCGCCCACGCCCCCCCCCCAGCTGCCTGCCCACCCTACCCACACCTTCCCCAAAGCTGGCTCGGGCTTCGCGAGGCAGGCGGGGGCGCGCAGGCGCTTCCTCGGGGAAGCTGGAGGGTCCACTGTGCTGGACGGTGCTGGCGATCGCGGTGGAGCTAGGGGCGAGGACAGGCTCAGCCGGCCGCAGGAGAGAGGCGGAGAGCGTGCGTCCCCAAGGCAGGGCTGCGGCCCCACTTGGCTGTTTGTGGCTGGGCATCGCTGCGCAGCAAGAGGGGAGGTGCCAGGAGCCCTGACCCTGGACAGTGGGCGGAGAGGCCCTCGGGCAGCGGGGTCTGGCTGCGGCCGCCATTCCCGCCCCTGGCGTTGAGCTCAAAAGTGGGCAAGCCAGGGCGGAGCCCAAGCCCCCAGGGGAGGCTGCTCAATCCAGCCCGAGCCCAGCGCCATCCCGGGGTGGCCTCCAGCCGGCCGCCAGGTGCAGTCCACAGGGCTCCCGGGCCTCCACCTGGGCCCTTCCGTGCCCACACCTGCCTGCGTCCATCCCGTTCTGGAGGGCCTGCACAGGGGGTCGACATGGCCAGGCAGGAGGTCCGCCCTGGCCGGCCTTCGCGAATTCGGGAGCGGGTGGGAGCTCTAGAGCGCCCGCTGCCCAGCACCCAGCCGTCACCACCAAAGGCCATCCTTGGCCAGGGCCTCTCCGAGAGGGACGCAGCCTCCTGGGCATCGCAGCCATCCAAGGCCCGGCCGCCGGGGAGCCGGGCAGCTGAGCCCAGCGCGCAGGCCCTGAAGGGAGCTGGGCTCAGCCAGGACGCAGGGTCCTCTGTTCACCTGAGGATGCCCGCGAGGCCCAGCTCAGGCGGCACCACCGTCCTTGTTCTGGGGGTGGAAGCGACACTAGTTCAGGGGTGCCGATGCATGGGTGGTTCAGTGGTAGAATTCTCGCCTGCCACGCGGGAGGCCCGGGTTCGATTCCCGGCCCATGCAGTAGCTGGTTCACTTTTATTCTTAATTCCCCCTCATTTCTCCTTCTGCTGGAAGATCATGCGTGCGCCTCCTGGAGCACCTGGACCCTCCTTCCCATCCCACCCTGACGTCCCCATTCCTTCCCTGCAGGGTGATGGCGCTCCCTGTCGTGTGTCCAGCCTCAGCTCCTTCCTCGGCCCCAGCGTATGGGAGGACCCTTCCTCTCCCTCCTGCTGGACGCCTTTGATCCCCGCCATCTCCCTCTTTGGCTTCCTAGTGGAAGTCCAGAGAGTCCTGGACGCAGGGGACTCGGCTCTGCCGCTGGCTTTGGGCACGAGGGGATGGGGAGGGTGTTTGTTGGTGAATCTCTCGGGTGTTGGACCAACAGTGATTTCCAAAAGCTCACTGAGGGAATATGGTAAGAAGAAAATCACAGCTTCCCTGACCGGGAATCGAACCCGGGCCGCGGCGGTGAGAGCGCCGAATCCTAACCACTAGACCACCAGGGAGCGTTGTAGATCCCTTACCTTAGCGCCTCCCGAAGCCCGGCTCGCTGCAGCATCTCCGCGGGTACCCAGGCCCTGCCGCCTCACGACACCCCAAGTCCAGTCTGGGCGCCCGCCCGCGCCGTCCCTGCGCTCGGGTGACCTCCGCCCGCCGCCTGGGCCTGCTGAGCTCCCTGCTCCTGGACCTGGGCCAAGGTGTGGGGTGCTGCGGGGCAGGCAGGGTGGGGCCGGGGAGCCGCTGACACAGAGATGCTCACCACTGCATCACCACCGCCGCCAGGCCCAGGAGCGCCGCCATGCCCGCCTGGGCCAGCGGGCCAGCGGGGCGGGCCGCACTCCAGGACCCACGCCGCGGCCCCTCTGCCCCCGCTGCCCGCACGGGGCTCGGGCGCCACCCCGGAGGCCCGCTTCTCCCCACCCTCGTGCACCCCGAGGCCGGCCAGGGCCTGAGAGCATCCCCGGAGGCCTTCCCACGCACCTGGGCCGCCAGACCCGAGGGCCGCTGCCCCCAGGGAGCCCTAGCCAGGCTCAAAAAGAAAACAACAACAAAAAAGAAAGAAATGGGGTGCGTGGGTGTGTGGCTGAGCGCTGTGGGGTGCGGTTGAGACGTATAATGGCCGTGTGGGTTCCTTAGCCAGTATCAGAATGCGTAAGTAAAAAGAAACGTCAAGTACATAAGTGAAAGACAGTGGTGTGGAGGTGTGCCAGCCGGTCAGGCCATCGTTCCCGACCCGGCTGGAGGGAAGGGCGCTTGGGGATGCGAAGAAGGAGTGGCCCCGGAGGACTAGATGCTGGGGAGAGCGGCCGCGAGTGTAGTCAAAATTAAACACGCAGCCTCCCCGTCGGGGAATCGAACCCCGGTCTCCCGCGTGACAGGCGGGGATACTCACCACTATACTAACGAGGACGGTGCTGAGAGAACCCGGGACGCCTCGCAGCTCACAGACATCCAGCCAAAAGCAGAAAGCACCTCAAAGAGGCCCCAGGAGACGCTGGGACCGGAGCCCGCCGACCCTAGACTGGCAGCGCCCCGTCTCAGGGCTGCTCACCGCCCCCCTCGGGTCTGGGGGCTCGGGCCTCCTGCGGGCAGCCCCCTGGCTCAGGCGGGGACTGAGCCCGCAGCACCTCCTGCAGCCAGTATGGCCTGGCCTCAGTGACTCGGTGCTTCTCTGCGGGGTGGTGAGAGCCGACTCTCCTGCCAGCTGCGAGCTGCGAGGCCTGTGTGCTGCTTTGAAGGACCTCTGCCGATTTACCCCGAGGTGTATGGAGAATGGCTGCCCTGCCAAGAACCTGGGATTCCAGGCCAGCCTCTTCTCTTGCTAGTATCTTTTTATTATTTTCTATTTGGGTTACTGGGATGGAACCCAGGGGCGGTCTACCTTCAAGCTACACGCCAGCCCTTTTTGAATTTATGTTTATTTTTTATTATTTATTTATTTATTGTGGTTCTGAGGATGGAACCCAGGGGCATTCAACCTCCGAGCTACAGCCCCTGCCCTATTTTTTATTCTTTATTTTGAAACCGGGTCTTACTGAGTTACAGAGGGCCTCACGGAGTAGCTGAGGCTGTCCACAAATCGCGATCCTCAGGTCTCAGCCTCCTGAATGCTGGGATTACAAGCGTGTGCCACCATGCAGCTAAAATTCTTTTTATTTTAAAACAGGGTCTCACTGAGTTGCAGAGGGCCTCACTAAGTAGCTGAGGCTGTCTGTGAACTGCTATCCTACTGTCTCAGCCTCCCAAATGCTGGAATTACAAGCTTGCGCCACCATGCCAGGCTCATTTTGTCCTTTTTTTTTTTTTTTTTTTTTTTTTTCAATACAGTGGATGGAGGCCAGGGACATTTTACCTCCGAGCTACACCCCCAGAACTATTTTATATTTTATTTGGAAACAGAGTCTCCCTAAGTTGCTGAGAGCCTCACTAAGTAGCCAATGCTGTCTTCAAACCTGTGCGATCCTCCTGTCTCTGCCTCACAAGTACTGGAATTACAAGCAAACGCCACCACGCCAGGCTATGTTTTTTGTTTGTTTGTTTGTTTTTTGTTTTTACAAGAAAAATAATGTTCGTTAAACCTACTATTTTTACAATTAAATGTCCCAGTTAGAGGGATACTTTGTACATTACTATCACCAGGTCTCAGAATAGTCGCACCTTATATATATATTTGCCAAAGTCAGCAAGAGAATTTTCAGAATTCGAAATCCTTCCATATCTGCATTTATTCCATGGTATAGATACAGGTTTATTTTAAAAGCTGGCCTTATGCAGTTTTCTCTTTTTTCTGTACAAGCAATGCTACAGCAAATAATCCTGCTTTTCTTACATTCTCGGTTTTGTACGCTATCAAGGATATCTATAGGATAAATCTAAAGGGGAATTTCTGGGCATGTACATTCTAAATTTTAGTAAATGCTGTTGAGATGTGCTCCAAAAAATAAAATAAAATAAAAAAAAAAAAAGAGGCGCTCTGACACGGCCCGCCCCGACGGCGCGGGTCTCCGCGGGCCCCGCCGCCATCGCCGCAGGGCTGGGGCCCCAAGCCCAGGCCCTCCTGCCCAGCTGTGAGCGGCGGCCCCAAGCTCCGGAGCCCCCCCACCCCTCCCGCGCAGGCCTCCCGCGGGCCAGGACGCCCTGCCGCTCCGCCCTGCAGCTCCGCCTTCCCCTCCCGCCAGAGCCCACAGCTGGACCACAGCGCGGGCCGCGGTGCAGAGCGGAGGATGCGCGGCCGGCTTTGGACAGGGCCGGGTGGTGAGGATGCCGAGCGGGCCAACGTGGCGTCAGGATGGCCGAGCGGTCTAAGGCGCTGCGTTCAGGTCGCAGTCTCCCCTGGAGGCGTGGGTTCGAATCCCACTCCTGACACTGCCTTCTCTTTTGCTTGGTTTGGTACTGGAGACGGAAGCCAAGGGCATTTTACGTCCCACCTACACTCCCAGCCTTATTATATTTCTATTTGGAAAACAGGTCTAACTGTGTTCATAAGATAGCTACTTCATGACCAGCCTCCACCGTCAATGCCCCGGGCTCAGGACGCAACTCCACCGGAAAGCAATCTCCTGCAGCATACCAACCTCACCTCACCCAAGGCCGCGGCCGCGGGGTCTCTTCCCACCTAGAGGCGTAAAGACGGGCCAGACATCCCCGTCCACGTCATCTGTCCACGCGGGCGTCCTGGAGCCCACGCTGAGCGCGGCCAAGCGCTAGGCTGGCGACAGCCCACCGCCTGGGTCCGAAGGCGCAGGGCGGGGCCGGTGTCTACACCCTGCTCACTCCCCTGGCTCAGAAATGGCGGAGAACCAAGCACTTCTCCTTGTTTCTTTCTCGTCGGCGTGATGTGGTGGTCGTCGTCGTTGTTTCCTGGTAGTGTGCCTACAAGCTGAAGCCCGGACCCACTGTTACGCTTTTTTAATTAAAGGTCTCACTACGTTGCCCAGTGAGGCGCTCGGGAAATGAGTGACCCTGGCCTCGAGGCAGCCGCCATGGTCCTGTGTAACCTCCAAGTAGATGCTGGGGCAGGAGCTGTGCAGCGGGGCTATTGGGAGCATCAGGTGGCAGCGAGGGGAAGTATGGAAGCATGGGTGGTTCAGTGGTAGAATTCTCGCCTGCCACGCGGGAGGCCCGGGTTCGATTCCCGGCCCATGCAACAGATGAAATTTTGGTTCTAGTCAGCTGCCTACACCATCTCTAACATTGCCCCAGCACTGTATGCCCACAACCAAATACCCTCCCAAGATGCTCGCAGGGGTCCTCCCTCCACCAGCTGGACGCTCGGGGCCCTCTATAGCTTTGGCAACATGAGGGGCCTCAAGAAAGGCTGCCTTGCGGGAGCCTGTGCTCTGCAGTTATGGGAGCCCACCATGCGCAGAGGCTGCAGGGGTGGAGCCGGGTGGGCTCCAGAGGACTGGTGGAACAAAACGTGCTGCATGTGCCAGGAGGTGCCTGGGTCAGGGCACTCTCTGTTTCTTCCTCGCCACCCTGAGACCCCACGCAGAGCTTCCAAGACAAAATCCAGACCCAGGTCCAGCTAGAAGGCTCTCTAAAACATACGCTTCCACACCCATGCTGGGGGCTTGGCGGTCAGCTCATGCCCCTCGACTCAGCCATCTTTCCAGGTCTGCCTCCCCACCCTGCCCCGACCTTCCCTGAGGTCTCGCTGCCCCGACCCTCCAGATCCCCTTGGCACATCCTGCCGCCCAGGGCCTGGCCAGGCTCCCACCGGCTCCTCGGGGCATCTCTGTAGAGTTACTGATACACGTGGCGCTAAAAAAAAACAAAAAAACAAAAAACAAAAAAACAAAGAAACAAAGAAAGCAGAGCGCTGCTGGCAGAATGGCCGTGGCACCCAGAATGGGAAGAGGCACGTGCCATCTGCCTCCCAGGACAGGACCTGGGAACCTTTTACAGGCAGGCCAAGAGCAGGTAAAAGCCAGGTGTGGCCCTGCAGGCTTGCAATCCAGTTCTTCTGAGCCTGAGACAGGAGGATGGCGGCTTCCAGGACAATCTAGAGATCCAGGGAAAACCTTCTAACAACAACAACAATAACAACAACAACAACAACAACAACAACAACAACAACAACAACAGAAAGGCCAGGTTTGGTGGCGCATGCTGTGATCTCAGTACATGGAGGCTCATTAGGAGGACCACCGGCTGAAGACCAGCCTCAGCAACTTAGGGAGGCCCTGCTTCAAAATACAAAGTAAAGTGGAATAGGACTGACTGGGGTGCAGCTTAGAGGTAGAATGCCCCTGGGTTCAATGCCTGGTACAAAAGAATAAACTACAACAGATCTGCTGTGGTATTGGGGTGGGGGTCTGAGCGACCAAAGCCCTCTGGGTTTTGTGTGTGTGTGTGTGGTCCTGGGGGTGGAACCTACCTCCGGGGTATACTCCCAGACCTTTTTATATTTTATTTGAAAATAGGGTCTCACTAAGTTGCTGAGAGCCTCACTAAG
The DNA here is from genome assembly GCF_963383645.1 of Muscardinus avellanarius. Taxonomy (NCBI): domain Eukaryota; kingdom Metazoa; phylum Chordata; class Mammalia; order Rodentia; family Gliridae; genus Muscardinus; species Muscardinus avellanarius. The sequence goes on along the minus strand of NC_137788.1, from coordinate 109,552,801 downwards.
TAAGTAGCTGAGGCTGGCTTGGAACCCGTGCGATCCTCCTGTCTCAGCCTCCCAAGCGTGGGGATTATGAGCGCGCGCCACCACGCCCGGCTAGCCCTCTGGTTTTGATCATCAGTAGCACATTCAAAAACAGAAGAAAACACCCCAGCAGGTGGGTAACGTCTACATGGCTTGTCCAGGCGCTCAAGACACGTGTGTGTGTGTGGGGGGGGGGGCAGGTTTTTCTCAATTTGCCTTATTTGCACTGGGTGTCATGCCCGTCTGTTTCAAATATCAGGAAGCAGCAGAACAGGAAAAGTTCCCAGCCTGGCAGAGCTGAGATTGCCTAACCACTCACTAGGCACCAGGGAGCGGGCAAACATCCTAACATCCTACCCGGCCAGGGTCAGACCTCAGTTCCCAATGCTACCTGTACTGCAGCACCTCGTGTGTGCGCCTGGCTGTTCTTGGATCCAAAGCCAACCTCCCCTGTGCAGAGTGACTACTGTCTCTCTGTGGCCAACACTCTCCCAAGCCCAGCAAAAAATGCGTTGGCCGGGAATCGAACCCGGGTCAACTGCTTGGAAGGCAGCTATGCTCACCACTATACCACCAACGCCATATGCAGGTATACTATCACCATGTAGTTCCTGGGCTCAGGCTGGCCCTGGGCTGTGCCAGGTGATCAGGTAGTCATCCGTGGCCTGAGACTAATGGACTACCCTGCCTGCGGCTCTTTGGACATGTTTCATAATAAAACATAATATAGGGCCGGGGCTGTAGCTCGGAGGTAGCATCTGCTGCATCCAACCCTCAGTACAATGAGATGATGTCAACATAAAGAAAAATATCCGGGGACTCCAGGCGTTCCAGGGCCCTGGGGCCAGGGCAGTCTGGAGAGAGACGATGTGCCCCCAGTCCTGCACCTTCAGTGCCCAGCTCTCCCTGCAGGAGGCAACCTGTCTGCTCTGCCCTAGCTAGAAGCCCCTTGTGGACAGATGACCGGCGGTGGCCTGGCTGAGTGGGACGCTTCCATCAGGGACTCACACTGTGATCGCCAGCTGTCTGGACCTTCTTCACTCCTCGAAGGCGGGGAGAGACCCTGAGCGGGCAGCCCTGGCAGAAGTTAGGTTGGGATGCACCACACGGTCCCTTCCTGAATGCAGATGTGTCCTGCACCGGGTGTTGGAGGTGAGAACTGTTGTTGGTTCACCGGGGCTCTGGGGCGGTGGCTGTGGGGTTAGGTCACCCTGCCACCCCGGGCGGAACCCCGCCGTCCCAGGCCAGCAGGAGGAATGGTGGAGATGCAGCCAGGTGTGAGCACTGAAAGGCCCAGGTTAAGGTTAGAGTTTGGGTACCGGCGTCCTCTCCAGGGTGTGAAAAGAATGGAATTAAAGACCAGACTGGATCGAGAGAAGGAGCGAGCCCCGGGTGCAGGGTGAGGTTAGGGCGGGCAGGTGCCTCCCGTGCCCTTGCCCAACACCCAGCCCCAGCCCCAGCACATCCACAGGGCAAGGCATGGAGCGCAGGCGTGGGCGTTTTCTGGGGGAGATTGGGGGGTCCAGGTGTGAGGTGGTGGAGTGGGGACAGGTGCAGTGGAGGGAGGGGTGTGGGGAGTGAGGCGATGGCTCAGCAGGCGCAGGTGCTGAGCTCCCCAGCCGGGTAGGGAAGAGGGGGAGAGTCAGTATGTCCCAAAGGCAGATGGGAAGGCGAAAGGCGCTGTGCAGTGCTACCTTGGGGTATTTGCGGCTCGCCAAGGGTGGGCAGGAAGAGGGGAGGTGCCGAGAAGCCCTGACCATGGAGAGCGGGCGGGAGAGAGAGGCCCTCAGGCAGCGGGGACCTAGAGGAACGATCCCGGGCAGGCAAGCCCCTGGATGTTTGCAGCCAAATGGTGGGCGTGGCCGGGTGTGGCGGTGCCCGCTTAAAATCCCAGTACTTGGGAGGCTGAGACAGGAGGATCACAGGTTGGAGGAGAGCTTCAGCAAGTAGCAAGACTTTTATCAGCACAGAAAGACCCTGCTTCAAAATACAACCTTAATATGACTGGAAAGTACGTAGACCCTTGGTTCAATCACCAGAAACAAGAAAGTGTCAGGAGTGGGATTCGAACCCACGCCTCCAGGGGAGACTGCGACCTGAACGCAGCGCCTTAGACCGCTCGGCCATCCTGACCCCGAGATCCTAGCATGTGGCATCATCACTGACCAGGCGTTCATCCACAGGCACTGCACATCCTCGGAGCTGCACCGCGGCCGGGCTCTGGCTCCAGCCCTGGGCTCTGGAGGGAGGGGCAGGCGGAGCTGCAGGCCGACGTGGCTGGTGCTGACAGCTGGGCAGGAGGGCCTGGCTCCTGCTGGGGACAGAAGCGGGGCTGCCTGTCGGAGAGCAAGGGCGCCCTGAGCACATACCACTGTCCTCGTTAGTATAGTGGTGAGTATCCCCGCCTGTCACGCGGGAGACCGGGGTTCGATTCCCCGACGGGGAGGTGCTAACACTTTTGGCTCCCAGCACAGTCCTCCAGGGCGATTCCTTCTTTGCATTATCAAGTGCCCTCCCTCCAGCCGCTCCAGAACACAAGCCCCACCTCCAGAGCCGCTGTCTTTCATTTACGTGTCTGTTGACTTGCTCATTTATTTTCTGCGCGTTTTGATAGTGGCTACTGAACCACAGGGCCATTACACTTCCCAACTACACCCCACAGCTCGCAGCCACACATCCACACCCCCTTTTGCTTTCTTTTCTTCAACCCACCTTTTTTGTTTTTCTTTTCTTTCCTTCTAGCCAGAGCCAGGCTACCTGACTGGGGCTGCCCCGGAGGCTGCGGTCCTCGGGTGTGGCGGCCCAGAATGCTTGTGGGGAAGGTCGCCGGCGATGGTCTCTACCCCGGCTGGCCCGCGGGGCACTGTGAGGGTGGGAAGCAGCTGGAGAGCTGGGTGGTGACCCCGAGCCCTGTGGAGGCTGAGGGAGCTACAGGGAGCTGCGGCCAGAGTGTGTCTCAGAGTCTCAGGCCACCGATGGCCACCTGATCACCAGGCACAGCCTAGTGCCGTATGGAGCCCAGGACCTGCATGGTGAGCGTGCTTATGTGCAGATGGCGTTGGTGGTATAGTGGTGAGCATAGCTGCCTTCCAAGCAGTTGACCCGGGTTCGATTCCCGGCCAACGCAGTGTCCTGGAATTTTGCTAAGTTTGTTTGGGAGGGTATTGGGTCATTGAAAGACAGTTGTGTCACATCAGGCAAAGGAGGTTGGCTTTGGCTCCAAAAGTAGCCAGGCACAAGGGTGCGCTGTGTGTGGTGTCCCATGCTTGTAATCCCAGTGCTTGAGAGGCTGACACAGGAGGATCATACAGGTTCGAAGTCAGCAACAGCTACTCAGCTACTTAAGCTCTCAGCAACTTAGTGAGACCCTGTTTCCAAATAAAGTATGAAATAGGTCTGGAAGTATATATACAGCCCAGAGATAGAAAAGCCCCTGGGTTCCACCCCCAGTGCCAAACCTATAATAATAATAAGATAATAATAATAATAAATAATAAATATAAAAATAAAAAACAGTAAGCCAGGCATAGATGCTAGGTGCTAAAGTACTGGTAGCTTTGGGAACTGAGGTCTGACCCTGGCTTAGGGAGCTGCCTACTAGGACATTTCCCTGGGCTCTGGGCTCTCTCTCTCCTCCACTGTTCCTGGAAACCTTTCCTGTTCTGCTTGCTGGGCTCCTTCATGCCCCCTCCTCCCATTTTGAAATAGTTATCCATCCAGATGCCAGAACACTCGCCACAAATTCACAGATGGGCATGGGCATGGGACTCACACACAAATGTGGCAAACTAAAAAAAAAAAAAAAAAAAACCTGGGAGTACACACACACACACACACACACACACTTGTCTTGAGTGCCTGAACAAACCGTGTAGACTTCACCTGCTGGGTGTTTTTTCCTTCTTCTATCTCTTTGTTTTTGAATATGGTACTGATGATTAAGCCCAGTGGGGTTTGATCTCCCAGACACCCACCACCCCCAACATCACAATCATAGCTATTGTGTTATATACTTTGGTATTAGACACTGAAACCAGGGGCACTCTACCTCTGAGCTGCACCCCCAGGCCTATTTTACCTTATTTTTGTTTTGAAGCCGGGTTTCCCTAAGTTGCTGAGGCTGGTCTTCAGCTAGTGATCCTCCCCCATGAGCCTCCATGTACTGAGATCACAGCATGCGCCACCAAACCTGGCTCTTTTGTTGTTGTTGCTGTTAGCAGGGTCTCCCTGGATCTCTAGGTTGTCCTGGAAGCAGCCATCCTCCTGTCTCAGGCTCAGAAGTACTGGGATTACAAGTGTGCAGTGCCACACCTGGCTCTCACCTGCTCTTAGCCTGACATCGGATTTCCCTCGGCCTCATTGGGCCTGTAAAAGGTTCCCAAACCCTGTCCTGGTTCTCCCCATCCTGGGGCAGAACTAGGCCCCGGGTGGCAGGGTCACTGGTGCCAGCAGCGCTCTGGTTTTTCAAGTGCCACGTGTATCCATACATTCTAAGAGAGATGCCGTGAGGAGCCGGAGGGAGCCCCGGCTAGGCCCTGGGCGGCAGGAGGTGCCAAGAGGAATCTGGAGGATCGGGCCAGGTAGACCAATAGGGCAGGATGGGGGCAGCCACGGAGAGATAGTGGAACTGACGGGCATGGGGTGACTGCCAAGCCCACCTGAGTGGGTGTGGGGGCATGGGGACAGCAGCCTTCTAGCAGGACGCTGGGTGTCAGGCTGCTGCCCCAAGTGGGGGGCAGCACAGGGAGATGATGGGGTGCCTGGATCCGCTCAGAGGTGGATGCCTTCACTGTAGGTCAGCAATGTCCTCAGCCCTAGTGTAAAGGAGGGTGGCCAGGTGCATATGGAGGAGGCTGAGGGTGGACAGGCGGGGCAGACAGGTGCCGGGGCGCTGGGCCAGCCACACGGAAGCCCACGGGGTCCCGGTGCTCCACCAGCCCCCAGGGGGAGATTGTGGTGCACGCTCCCAGGGACCAGGCAACACCGGGTCCAGCCAGGAGGCACGATGGGGTGTGTGCTTGTGCGCAAGGCCAGTGGACCCCAGACCTCTAGCTCCTCGGGGTGGCTGTGTGTTTAGGGTCCAGCGAAGAAGGTGGGCAAAGGCAAGGCTGGTGATGGAGGCAGCCGAGCCGACTGAGATCCAAAAGGGAAGCAAATGCTGCATGGGCCAGAAATCGAACCCGGGCCTCCCACGTGGCAGGTGAGAACTCTACCACTGAACCACCCATGCATCTCCACACTGTTTGACTGCCACCTGATTCTCCCAATATCCACACTGCCCAGCTCCTGCCCCCAGCATCTACTGGAGAGGCTGAGACAGGCTGATGGCGGCTGCCTCGAGGCCAGTCTCGGCAATTTACTGAGTGCTGCAGTCAGCAACGTAGTGAGACCCTTTCAAAGTAAGACATGAAATAGGGTCAGGCTGCAAAGACGATCACATCATCACATCACACCAACAAGTAAGAAAGAAAACAAGCCGAGCGCCTTCCACGCACCAGCCAGAACCTTAAGGGGTGAGAGGAGGCCTGTGCCACAGGAGCAGCTGGCTGGGGCGCCGAGGCCAGGCGGGCCCATCCCCAAGACACTGGAGCCATGCTTCCTGCTGGCAGGACCAGACGCTGCAGGACCCCGCTCGTCTGCAGGGGTGAGAGCAGCAAGCCCGAGAGGCTGGGGGTCCACGGGAAGACTGGCTCCCATCGGAGGCGGAGGCCAGGGCCGGTGCTTCTTTGGAAAGCACCTGTCCTCGTTAGTATAGTGGCGAGTATCCCCCCCCCCCCCGCCTGTCACATGGGAGACCGGGGTTCGACTGCCTGGTGGGGAGGCTGCTGAAACTTCTACACTGCAGCAGCTTCCTCCCCAGATTGCAGACTGGCTTTGAATCACCCTAGAGGGGTAATTCCTTCCTCACGCTCCCTTCCCTGTAGCTGGGCTCGCACACAATCCCCTGTCTAGCTCACTCGCCTCCAGAGCCACTGTCTTTCACTGATGTATGTTGACTTACTCATCTATATATTTTGATAGTGGCTAGTGAACCCAGAGGCCATTACACATCTCAACTACACCCCACAGCGCTCAGCACACATCCACACCCCCTTTCTTCTCTTTCTTTCTTTCTTTCTTTCTTTCTTTCTTTCTTTCTTTCTTTCTTTCTTTCTTCGTGGTAGTGGGGTTCCTGGAAACCCTTCCACCTCTGAGCTACACTCCCAGACCTATTTTATATTTTGATACAGGGTCTCTTAATCCAGAGAGGCTGGCGATCCTCCTGTCACTGCCCCCCAAGCGCGGGGATTACAAACGTGTGCCACCACACTCGGCTCTTTTTTTCTTTCTTTTTTACCTTCTTCTTTTGTTTTGTTTTGTTGTTTTCTTTTTTGCTGGGGCTGCTCTGGAAGCTGTGACCCTCGGGTCTGGCGGGCCCATAGTATGTGGGGAAGGGTCACCGGGGATGGTCTCTGCGCCCTGGTCCGCCCTCAGGATGCAGCAAGGCTCGGGAGCAGCTGGCCAGTCGGCGACCCGGAGCCACTGTGTGGGGCTGGCTCGGGGCAGCAGGGAGCTGTGGGTAGAGCTGCGGGCCACCGAGGACCTGCAAGATCCCAGGACTTCTGTGGTAATCACAAGAGTGCAAAGTGGCGTTGGTGGTATAGTGGTGAGCATAGCTGCCTTCCAAGCAGTTGACCCGGGTGCGATTCACGGCCAATGCAGAATCTGAGAATCTTTCTGGTTTTGGGAGGGTGTTGGCCACAGAAAGACAGTTGTCACACTGGGCAGGGGAGGTTGGATTTGGTCCCAGACCTAGGAAGGTGTGGCCTGGGTTTAAGGAACAGACTCTACTGGTAGCACAGTTCCCTGCGCGACCTCCCCCTCCCCCCCACTCCTGCTGGGTGCCTTCATATTCCCTTCCTCCCATTTTGCGGTACTGGGGATGGAACCCAGGGGCATTCGACCTCCGAGCTACACCCGCAGCCCTATTTGATTTATTCTTTATTTTGAAACAGGGTCTCACTAAGTTGTGGAGGGCCTAAGTAGCTGAGGCTGTCCGCAAAGTGTGATCCTCCTGTCTCAGTCACCTGAAGATTCAGGGATGACGGGCATGCACCACCACGCCCGGCTACACCTGGTCATTTTTTATTGCTAGCAGTGTCTCGCCATTTTGCTGAGGTCTCACTGTAAGGCTGGCCTGGAAGCTGCCATCCTCCTGTCTCAGCTTCAAAAATACTAAGATTATAGGTAGCACCACTGCGCCTGGTGGCCAGCCAGAGGGTGGCTGCCTCCTGAGATGGAAAAGGTAAGCTGTTGCATGGGCCGGGAATCGAACCCGGGCCTCCCGCGTGGCAGGCGAGAATTCTACCACTGAACCACCCATGCACCCCTGTTCTTGGTCACTGTCACCTAATTTTCCAAATATGCAGCCTGCCCAACTCCTGCCCTCCAGCATCTACTTGGGAGGCTGAGAAAGGCCGATGGCAGCTGCTTCAGAGCCAGTCTGCAATCTGAGTGCCTCACTTAGCAAGTAGTGAGACCCTTTCAAAATAAACATTAAAGCCAGGCATGGTGGCACATGCTTGTAATCCTAGCATTCGGGAGGCTGAAACAGTTGGATCGTGGTTCCTGAACAGCCTCAGCTACTTAGTAGGGCCCTTTGCAACTCAGTGAGACCCTGGTTCAAAATAAAGAATAAAAAATAGGGCTGGGGGTGCATCTTGGAGGTAGAATGAATGCACTGTGTTCCATCCCCCATACTGCAAACAAACAAACAAACAAACAAACAAACATCAATAGGGCCCGAGCTTCAGCTTGGTGGTAGAATGCCCAGGACAACAACCATGCGGATGACGAACACGTCACGCTGATAAGTAAGAAAGAAAACAAGAAAAGTTACAGGGGTCTCAGAGCCAGGGGGATGAGAAGGGTATAGACACCCACCCCAGCCCTGCGCCTTCTGACCCAGGCGGTGGGCTGTAGCCAGTCTATTGCTTGACCGGGCTCAGTGTGGGCTCCAGAACACCTGTGTGGACAGATGACCTGGGCAGAGATGTCTGGACCCTCTTTATGCCTCGTTGGTGGGAAGAGACACCGCAGCGGCAGCCTTGGCCGTGGTGAGGTTAGGATGTTCCAGAAAGCTGCTTCCCTTCCCGGTGGAGATGTGTCCTGGCTCCGGGGCACTGATGGTGGAAGCTGGTCCTTTACCTGCTTGTGATGTGGGGGCTGGGCAGCAGGTGCTCTAGGACTTTTCTCACCACCACAGACCACACAAGGTCATGGCTATGGGTTTAGTCGTCCCTGTCACGCCTGGGCGAGGATCCCGCTGTACCAGGCCAGCCAGAGAGCGTGTTGGAGATGCAGGAGTGCACACTGAAAGGCCCCAGGTGAAGAGTCCCCAGGACCACAGTCAAGCAACACTGAGTGCGTCCTCTCAAGGGTTGGACAGAATGGTCTGGAGGACAGGGGCTGAGGGGTGGGAGCACGAGACAGGATGCTGGGAGGGGGTGTGCCCGGGTGGCAGAGAGTGAGGTCAGGTCAGGCAGTTGCCTCCAGTGCCCTGGCTTGACCCCCTCTCCTGGCCCCAGTCCATCCCACCACCACCTTTGATGGAGGACATGAAGAAACCTGAGGAACGAAAGGTTCCGAAAGAGTTAAGGCAGTTTGGCGAAAGGTCAAGCTTTCCGAGACTCTGGGTGACTTCTGGTCTTTCCGGAATTTCTCACCCCCAACCCACCGGTGAGAGCGGGAACTGGCTGCAATCATGCTCTTAATAATCTTTAACCAGGCCTCTTTGTTTCTTCTTGTTTTTTAATTTTCCCTCCATGATTGTATTCTGCAAGCATATGACGTATGTTCTATATCAATCATTCTGCATTGTGTTTGAGATTGTACTTTGATGTTTTTCTTTCTGTTAAAGTTGTGGGTTTGGTGCAGGGGAAAAAAGTATAAAAACTTAGTTCTAGAGAATAAAGTTGTCAGTGGTCCAAGAGACTACTGTCCATGTCTTCATTTCAGGTCTCTCTCTCCCAAGTCCCGTTGAGGAATCCCCACACGTGGCGCCTGCAAACAGGGACTTGAAGGAGCCCCCAAAGAGAAGAGGGAGGAGGCCGCTGCAGAAAGAGGTAAGCAGCTATGGGAAATCAAGTAAGTAAGAATCCTTTTACAAAATTAGTACATTATCTTTTAAAGCAATATAAGATAAAGATATCACAAGAAGAGTTGCAAAATTGTTTTGCTCTAGCCGCAGAATATAATCCTTGGCTTCCTGATGAAGGAACTTTAGATGAAGAAATATGGGACAGAGTTCGAAAAAAAATATTATGACAGCCTATTGGCAAGGGGAGAAAATCCTCCCTCAGTGGTGGGTCACTTAGTCTTTAATTAAAATGATCATTCAACAAATTTACGGCAAGGCTTTAGACATAGAGAGTGAAACTAAAAAATCACTTCAAGTATATGAACTGTCGAAGGAAGATTTAGATCGAGCCAAAAAACAAAAGGACATAATGTTTGCCTCCAAAAGCCCAGGAAAAGAAGTCGGAGCGAGCGTCTTGGCGCCCACGCCCGCTCCCCCTTCGGCCCATGTGGCAGAAAGCATAAATCTTTTAGAGCACAGAATGAATCCAGTCTCGCCTAAATCTATGTCTCTCAAACCTCAAGACTATCCCGCTCATTTAGCTTTTACCTTCCCTGTCACTTTTAACCCTGGTCCGCCGCAGCAAATTGAATGGAGAGGGCTTAAATTTGATACTATTTCTTCTTTCAAAAAGGCATGCATGCTTTATGGGCCTGTTTCTAATTACTGCTTTGAATTCTTGCGCTCTTGGGCAGAGAACTGGATCCCTTATGATTTCTATGCAGTAGCAAAGATGGTCCTGACAGGACAGCAATATTCACAATGGCAAATGTGGCTCAGTGAGGAGGCAAAACAAATTATGCGTGATCAGTTGGCTCGGGGAAATCAGGCTCTGTTGTCTTATGAGTTACTCACTGGAACTGGGGTTGGTCAGACCAAGCAACTCAGATCCAAAATGTACAACCGCAGCATATATATTGGATTCGAGAAGCTGCTATTTTGGCTTGGAAAAAATTGATACAGGAACAGGAGAGCCATTTACAAAAATTTTACAAGGACCCACTGAAGAGTATAATTCCTTCATTGGGAGACTGCAGGATTCTATTCAGAAAACCATAAATAACGCGGAATTGTCGAAAATATTAACCAAGCAACTAGCTTTTGATAATGCTAATAAAAATTGTCAGGCCGCTATCCGGCCCATTAGAGAGGCCGGGAATGTTTTAGAATATATGAAGACATGTCAAAATATAGAAACAATGAAACATAAGGTACAAATAGCGGCAATCGAAACCAAGAGAATACAGGATATAGATAAGCGAAAGTGTTTTAATTGTGGAAGACCCGGACATATAAAGAAAGAATGCAGAATCCCCTTACAAACAAATTACAATAGACAAAAGGGGAAGAAATCAACACTCCCTGGGATATGTCCTAGATGCAAGAAGGGGAGACATTGGAAAAGTAAATATAAATCTAAATTTGATAAGGATGAAAATGAGTTACAAAAAAATCAGAAAAACTAATAAGGGGGTGTTCTCTCAGCCCCAAACAAAATGAGAGACAATTTTCTAAACAAGAACTCAAAAAATTAAAAGGACTTTTGGAAAATATGACAATTAAGGACAAAACCATTCCTATAACTTTACAAAATGTAATGACTCTTGCTACAGTCACTCAAAAAAAATGCTGCTATGTATTTATCAGCCCCTCATTCTCAATGATTGTTGGTTGTTAATAATCCTCATAAAATAGATTTTGAATATGTGGGCCCTATTCCAAAAAATACTATGGGGTTATTTCTTGGTATCAGTGATAATATTTTGAAGGGCCTTCTGGTACATACTGGTGTAATTAATGAGGATTATACGGGAGTAATTTCCATCTTGATCCATGTCTCCAATAATGTGGAGATAAGGAAAGGAGAATATCTTGCTCAATTGTTGATCCTTCCCTATTTTAAGTGTAACACTAAAAATAAGGGACAGGCGGAAGGGTCAAAAAATATTGATATCATAGGATTAACTGCTTTTTTACAAAAAAATAATAAGCCTATTCTTACTATTATTATTAAGGGGCAGCCTTTCACAGGCATGCTAAATACTGGAGCAGACATATCTATTATAAAAACAGTTGAATGGCCAAAAGGATGGCCTAAACAAAAACCCCCTACTACTTTAGTAGGTTTGGGAGCACAAGATAGTGTATATCAAAGTAAGAAAATTTTACCTATTGAGACTGCTGACGGAACTAACATTTTGCTCCAGCCTTGTATTGCAGATTTGCCTATCAATCTGTGGGGCAGAAATTTTTTACAACAAACAAAAGCCACCTTAGTTCTGAATGAGCATTTTTGATAGGGGCCATGGAGAAAAATACAACCACTACCATTGACTTGGTATTCAGATGAGCCTGTATGGACTCCTCAATGGCCCCTTACAAAAGAAAAGTTACAGGCTCTGCATATTATTATACAAAAACAATTACAAAGTGGACATATTAAACCTTCTATGTCCCCTTGGAACTCCCCTATATTTGCAATAAAAAGAAAAACAAAAAAATGGAAAATGCTAATAGATTTGCGAAATGTTAATAAAACTCTTCAGCCAATGGATGCATTACAATCAGGTATACCTGCCCCATCCATGATACCTCAAGATTGGGAGATTTCTGTGATTGATATACAGGATTGTTTTTTCTCAATTCCTTTGCATTCTAAAGACTATCAGAGGTTTGCCTTTACTCTCCCCTCTCTTAATAATATTCAGCCTGCAAAATGATTTCAATGGAAGGTACTGCCTCAGGGCATGGCAAACTCTCCGACTATGTGTCAGTATTATGTTGATGCAGGATTACAGCCTGTTAGGGACTTGTACCCAGGGGCATATATAATCCATTATATGGACGATATTTTGATCGCCCACCCTGAAAAAGAGGTCTTACTTAATCTTCTCAGAAAAACAATGCGAGCCCTACAGGCTCAAGGCTTGAAAACTGCCCCCCCCCAAAATTCAAACAATGCCTCCTTATGATTATTTAGGTTATATGGTGCAAAGACAAACAATAAAACCCAAAGTTGCCCGCATAAACATTCCGGCCAATTGTACTTTAAATAATATGCAAAAACTGTTAGGAGACATTAATTGGGTTCGACCCACTCTTGGAATTCCAAATTATGCCTTACAACATCTTTTTGCCACCTTAAAAGGGGATCCTTCCTTAAATAGTCCACGGGTGCTTACTGCCCAGGCAAAACAAGAGCTAAAATTGATAAAACAAAGAATTCCCGAGGCATTTGTTCAACGATATCAACCTGGCAAAAAAATAGGATTATTAATCATGAAAACTCCTAATACACCTACGGGAATTGTAGTCCAAAAAGACAAACCATTAAAATGGGTGTATACCCACCATAAGGAGTCAAAAACAATCACCCCTTATATTGAACATGTGTCTATGTTAATTGTTTTAGGTAGAAAAAGGATTATTTCTCTTTCTGAATATGATGCTAAATTTATTACTGTGCCGTTTAACAAAGAAACCTTTCATAGTCTTCTTAATCTTTATACTTCATTACAAATTGCTTTGGCTGATTTTGTTGGTGATATTACTTTTCATTATCCTCAAGGAAAGTTATGGAATTTCCTCACTAGATGTGATTGGATTATTAATTCTGTTGTTGTCTCATAACCCATTTCTAAAGTACCCACTTATTATATCAATGCTACTAAACAACATAAGGCTGCCATTTATGGTCCTAATTTAAAATTACAACTCCCAACCCCTTATCAATCTACACAGAAAAATGAATTGTTTGTTCTTATTACATTGTTAAAAAGATGTTCTTGTGCTTTAAATGTGGTATCTGATTCAGTTTATGTAGTTAATTTATTTCCTGGTATTGAAACCGCATATATCCCTGATGGCCCTGCACCTATTACACAACTTTTTCTCAGGCTTCAGTGTTTAATCAGACGACAATCTAAGCCTTTTTATGGTACCCATATTAGATCCTGGGGTTCAACTCCAGGGAGCATCAAAATAGAGAATAGGAGCAAGGTGCATGGGTGGTTCAGTGGTAGAATTCTCGCCTGCCACGCGGGAGGCCCGGGTTCGATTCCCGGCTCATGCAATTCCTGTGTTCTTTTGGTACCAAGACCCCCATGCAGAGGAGAACTTCTGGGCCTCTCCTGGCACTCTCCTGGCACTCTGCACAGGAAGGGTACACCTGGCCTCTTCCAAGGTACTCACCTGGCCTGCCCCTGGATTCCTCAAGCCCTCCCCTGGGGAGGAAGACCCTTCTCCCTGGCAATCGCTGCACATGTGTATATACTACATTCTTCAACCTGCCCGAGAATGTGCATACGCCTGCACTTTTGTGCCCTGCCCCTGTATCCCTGCTCAGAAAGTGCTCCATTACGCACCAACTTTTGCAGGAAGGTTGTGGGGATTCCTCCCCGGGGCTTGGGAGAGAGAGACCTGAAATGAAGACATGGACAGTAGTCTCTTGGACCACTGACAACTTTAGTTGCTTGGTCTGACCAACCCCAGTTCTAGTGAGTAACTCATAAGACAACTGAGCCTGATTTCCCCGAGCCAACTGATCACGCATAATTTGTTTTGCCTCCTCACTGAGCCACATTTGCCATTGTGAATATTGCTGTCCTGTCAAGACCATCTTTGCTACTGCATAGAAATCATAAGGGATCCAGTTCTCTGCCCAAGAGCGCAAGAATTCAAAGCAGTAATTAGAAACAGGCCCATAAAGCATGCATGCCTTTTTGAAAGAAGAAATAGTATCAAATTTAAGCCCTCTCCATTCAATTTGCTGCGGCGGACCAGGGTTAAAAGTGACAGGGAAGGTAAAAGCTAAATGAGCGGGATAGTCTTGAGGTTTGAGAGACATAGATTTAGGCGAGACTGGATTCATTCTGTGCTCTAAAAGATTTATGCTTTCTGCCACATGGGCCGAAGGGGGAGCGGGCGTGGGCGCCAAGACGCTCGCTCCGACTTCTTTTCCTGGGCTTTTGGAGGCAAACATTATGTCCTTTTGTTTTTTGGCTCGATCTAAATCTTCCTTCGACAGTTCATATACTTGAAGTGATTTTTTAGTTTCACTCTCTATGTCTAAAGCCTTGCCGTAAATTTGTTGAATGATCATTTTAATTAAAGACTAAGTGACCCACCACTGAGGGAGGATTTTCTCCCCTTGCCAATAGGCTGTCATAATATTTTTTTTCGAACTCTGTCCCATATTTCTTCATCTAAAGTTCCTTCATCAGGAAGCCAAGGATTATATTCTGCGGCTAGAGCAAAACAATTTTGCAACTCTTCTTGTGATATCTTTATCTTATATTGCTTTAAAAGATAATGTACTAATTTTGTAAAAGGATTCTTACTTACTTGATTTCCCATAGCTGCTTACCTCTTTCTGCAGCGGCCTCCTCCCTCTTCTCTTTGGGGGCTCCTTCAAGTCCCTGTTTGCAGGCGCCACGTGTGGGGATTCCTCAACGGGACTTGGGAGAGAGAGACCTGAAATGAAGACATGGACAGTAGTCTCTTGGACCACTGACAACTTTATTCTCTAGAACTAAGTTTTTATACTTTTTTCCCCTGCACCAAACCCACAACTTTAACAGAAAGAAAAACATCAAAGTACAATCTCAAACACAATGCAGAATGATTGATATAGAACATACGTCATATGCTTGCAGAATACAATCATGGAGGGAAAATTAAAAAACAAGAAGAAACAAAGAGGCCTGGTTAAAGATTATTAAGAGCATGATTGCAGCCAGTTCCCGCTCTCACCGGTGGGTTGGGGGTGAGAAATTCCGGAAAGACCAGAAGTCACCCAGAGTCTCGGAAAGCTTGACCTTTCGCCAAACTGCCTTAACTCTTTCGGAACCTTTCGTTCCTCAGGTTTCTTCATGTCCTCCATCAAAGGTGGTGGTGGGATGGACTGGGGCCAGGAGAGGGGGTCAAGCCAGGGCACTGGAGGCAACTGCCTGACCTGACCTCACTCTCTGCCACCCGGGCACACCCCCTCCCAGCATCCTGTCTCGTGCTCCCACCCCTCAGCCCCTGTCCTCCAGACCATTCTGTCCAACCCTTGAGAGGACGCACTCAGTGTTGCTTGACTGTGGTCCTGGGGACTCTTCACCTGGGGCCTTTCAGTGTGCACTCCTGCATCTCCAACACGCTCTCTGGCTGGCCTGGTACAGCGGGATCCTCGCCCAGGCGTGACAGGGACGACTAAACCCATAGCCATGACCTTGTGTGGTCTGTGGTGGTGAGAAAAGTCCTAGAGCACCTGCTGCCCAGCCCCCACATCACAAGCAGGTAAAGGACCAGCTTCCACCATCAGTGCCCCGGAGCCAGGACACATCTCCACCGGGAAGGGAAGCAGCTTTCTGGAACATCCTAACCTCACCACGGCCAAGGCTGCCGCTGCGGTGTCTCTTCCCACCAACGAGGCATAAAGAGGGTCCAGACATCTCTGCCCAGGTCATCTGTCCACACAGGTGTTCTGGAGCCCACACTGAGCCCGGTCAAGCAATAGACTGGCTACAGCCCACCGCCTGGGTCAGAAGGCGCAGGGCTGGGGTGGGTGTCTATACCCTTCTCATCCCCCTGGCTCTGAGACCCCTGTAACTTTTCTTGTTTTCTTTCTTACTTATCAGCGTGACGTGTTCGTCATCCGCATGGTTGTTGTCCTGGGCATTCTACCACCAAGCTGAAGCTCGGGCCCTATTGATGTTTGTTTGTTTGTTTGTTTGTTTGTTTGCAGTATGGGGGATGGAACACAGTGCATTCATTCTACCTCCAAGATGCACCCCCAGCCCTATTTTTTATTCTTTATTTTGAACCAGGGTCTCACTGAGTTGCAAAGGGCCCTACTAAGTAGCTGAGGCTGTTCAGGAACCACGATCCAACTGTTTCAGCCTCCCGAATGCTAGGATTACAAGCATGTGCCACCATGCCTGGCTTTAATGTTTATTTTGAAAGGGTCTCACTACTTGCTAAGTGAGGCACTCAGATTGCAGACTGGCTCTGAAGCAGCTGCCATCGGCCTTTCTCAGCCTCCCAAGTAGATGCTGGAGGGCAGGAGTTGGGCAGGCTGCATATTTGGAAAATTAGGTGACAGTGACCAAGAACAGGGGTGCATGGGTGGTTCAGTGGTAGAATTCTCGCCTGCCACGCGGGAGGCCCGGGTTCGATTCCCGGCCCATGCAACAGCTTACCTTTTCCATCTCAGGAGGCAGCCACCCTCTGGCTGGCCACCAGGCGCAGTGGTGCTACCTATAATCTTAGTATTTTTGAAGCTGAGACAGGAGGATGGCAGCTTCCAGGCCAGCCTTACAGTGAGACCTCAGCAAAATGGCGAGACACTGCTAGCAATAAAAAATGACCAGGTGTAGCCGGGCGTGGTGGTGCATGCCCGTCATCCCTGAATCTTCAGGTGACTGAGACAGGAGGATCACACTTTGCGGACAGCCTCAGCTACTTAGGCCCTCCACAACTTAGTGAGACCCTGTTTCAAAATAAAGAATAAATCAAATAGGGCTGCGGGTGTAGCTCGGAGGTCGAATGCCCCTGGGTTCCATCCCCAGTACCGCAAAATGGGAGGAAGGGAATATGAAGGCACCCAGCAGGAGTGGGGGGGAGGGGGAGGTCGCGCAGGGAACTGTGCTACCAGTAGAGTCTGTTCCTTAAACCCAGGCCACACCTTCCTAGGTCTGGGACCAAATCCAACCTCCCCTGCCCAGTGTGACAACTGTCTTTCTGTGGCCAACACCCTCCCAAAACCAGAAAGATTCTCAGATTCTGCATTGGCCGTGAATCGCACCCGGGTCAACTGCTTGGAAGGCAGCTATGCTCACCACTATACCACCAACGCCACTTTGCACTCTTGTGATTACCACAGAAGTCCTGGGATCTTGCAGGTCCTCGGTGGCCCGCAGCTCTACCCACAGCTCCCTGCTGCCCCGAGCCAGCCCCACACAGTGGCTCCGGGTCGCCGACTGGCCAGCTGCTCCCGAGCCTTGCTGCATCCTGAGGGCGGACCAGGGCGCAGAGACCATCCCCGGTGACCCTTCCCCACATACTATGGGCCCGCCAGACCCGAGGGTCACAGCTTCCAGAGCAGCCCCAGCAAAAAAGAAAACAACAAAACAAAACAAAAGAAGAAGGTAAAAAAGAAAGAAAAAAAGAGCCGAGTGTGGTGGCACACGTTTGTAATCCCCGCGCTTGGGGGGCAGTGACAGGAGGATCGCCAGCCTCTCTGGATTAAGAGACCCTGTATCAAAATATAAAATAGGTCTGGGAGTGTAGCTCAGAGGTGGAAGGGTTTCCAGGAACCCCACTACCACGAAGAAAGAAAGAAAGAAAGAAAGAAAGAAAGAAAGAAAGAAAGAAAGAAAGAAAGAAAGAAAGAGAAGAAAGGGGGTGTGGATGTGTGCTGAGCGCTGTGGGGTGTAGTTGAGATGTGTAATGGCCTCTGGGTTCACTAGCCACTATCAAAATATATAGATGAGTAAGTCAACATACATCAGTGAAAGACAGTGGCTCTGGAGGCGAGTGAGCTAGACAGGGGATTGTGTGCGAGCCCAGCTACAGGGAAGGGAGCGTGAGGAAGGAATTACCCCTCTAGGGTGATTCAAAGCCAGTCTGCAATCTGGGGAGGAAGCTGCTGCAGTGTAGAAGTTTCAGCAGCCTCCCCACCAGGCAGTCGAACCCCGGTCTCCCATGTGACAGGCGGGGGGGGGGGGGATACTCGCCACTATACTAACGAGTTTCAGCAGCCTCCCCACCAGGCAGTCGAACCCCGGTCTCCCATGTGACAGGCGGGGGGGGGGGGGGATACTCGCCACTATACTAACGAGGACAGGTGCTTTCCAAAGAAGCACCGGCCCTGGCCTCCGCCTCCGATGGGAGCCAGTCTTCCCGTGGACCCCCAGCCTCTCGGGCTTGCTGCTCTCACCCCTGCAGACGAGCGGGGTCCTGCAGCGTCTGGTCCTGCCAGCAGGAAGCATGGCTCCAGTGTCTTGGGGATGGGCCCGCCTGGCCTCGGCGCCCCAGCCAGCTGCTCCTGTGGCACAGGCCTCCTCTCACCCCTTAAGGTTCTGGCTGGTGCGTGGAAGGCGCTCGGCTTGTTTTCTTTCTTACTTGTTGGTGTGATGTGATGATGTGATCGTCTTTGCAGCCTGACCCTATTTCATGTCTTACTTTGAAAGGGTCTCACTACGTTGCTGACTGCAGCACTCAGTAAATTGCCGAGACTGGCCTCGAGGCAGCCGCCATCAGCCTGTCTCAGCCTCTCCAGTAGATGCTGGGGGCAGGAGCTGGGCAGTGTGGATATTGGGAGAATCAGGTGGCAGTCAAACAGTGTGGAGATGCATGGGTGGTTCAGTGGTAGAGTTCTCACCTGCCACGTGGGAGGCCCGGGTTCGATTTCTGGCCCATGCAGCATTTGCTTCCCTTTTGGATCTCAGTCGGCTCGGCTGCCTTTGCCCACCTTCTTCGCTGGACCCTAAACACACAGCCACCCCGAGGAGCTAGAGGTCTGGGGTCCACTGGCCTTGCGCACAAGCACACACCCCATCGTGCCTCCTGGCTGGACCCGGTGTTGCCTGGTCCCTGGGAGCGTGCACCACAATCTCCCCCTGGGGGCTGGTGGAGCACCGGGACCCCGTGGGCTTCCGTGTGGCTGGCCCAGCGCCCCGGCACCTGTCTGCCCCGCCTGTCCACCCTCAGCCTCCTCCATATGCACCTGGCCACCCTCCTTTACACTAGGGCTGAGGACATTGCTGACCTACAGTGAAGGCATCCACCTCTGAGCGGATCCAGGCACCCCATCATCTCCCTGTGCTGCCCCCCACTTGGGGCAGCAGCCTGACACCCAGCGTCCTGCTAGAAGGCTGCTGTCCCCATGCCCCCACACCCACTCAGGTGGGCTTGGCAGTCACCCCATGCCCGTCAGTTCCACTATCTCTCCGTGGCTGCCCCCATCCTGCCCTATTGGTCTACCTGGCCCGATCCTCCAGATTCCTCTTGGCACCTCCTGCCGCCCAGGGCCTAGCCGGGGCTCCCTCCGGCTCCTCACGGCATCTCTCTTAGAATGTATGGATACACGTGGCACTTGAAAAACCAGAGCGCTGCTGGCACCAGTGACCCTGCCACCCGGGGCCTAGTTCTGCCCCAGGATGGGGAGAACCAGGACAGGGTTTGGGAACCTTTTACAGGCCCAATGAGGCCGAGGGAAATCCGATGTCAGGCTAAGAGCAGGTGAGAGCCAGGTGTGGCACTGCACACTTGTAATCCCAGTACTTCTGAGCCTGAGACAGGAGGATGGCTGCTTCCAGGACAACCTAGAGATCCAGGGAGACCCTGCTAACAGCAACAACAACAAAAGAGCCAGGTTTGGTGGCGCATGCTGTGATCTCAGTACATGGAGGCTCATGGGGGAGGATCACTAGCTGAAGACCAGCCTCAGCAACTTAGGGAAACCCGGCTTCAAAACAAAAATAAGGTAAAATAGGCCTGGGGGTGCAGCTCAGAGGTAGAGTGCCCCTGGTTTCAGTGTCTAATACCAAAGTATATAACACAATAGCTATGATTGTGATGTTGGGGGTGGTGGGTGTCTGGGAGATCAAACCCCACTGGGCTTAATCATCAGTACCATATTCAAAAACAAAGAGATAGAAGAAGGAAAAAACACCCAGCAGGTGAAGTCTACACGGTTTGTTCAGGCACTCAAGACAAGTGTGTGTGTGTGTGTGTGTGTGTGTACTCCCAGGTTTTTTTTTTTTTTTTTTTTAGTTTGCCACATTTGTGTGTGAGTCCCATGCCCATGCCCATCTGTGAATTTGTGGCGAGTGTTCTGGCATCTGGATGGATAACTATTTCAAAATGGGAGGAGGGGGCATGAAGGAGCCCAGCAAGCAGAACAGGAAAGGTTTCCAGGAACAGTGGAGGAGAGAGAGAGCCCAGAGCCCAGGGAAATGTCCTAGTAGGCAGCTCCCTAAGCCAGGGTCAGACCTCAGTTCCCAAAGCTACCAGTACTTTAGCACCTAGCATCTATGCCTGGCTTACTGTTTTTTATTTTTATATTTATTATTTATTATTATTATTATCTTATTATTATTATAGGTTTGGCACTGGGGGTGGAACCCAGGGGCTTTTCTATCTCTGGGCTGTATATATACTTCCAGACCTATTTCATACTTTATTTGGAAACAGGGTCTCACTAAGTTGCTGAGAGCTTAAGTAGCTGAGTAGCTGTTGCTGACTTCGAACCTGTATGATCCTCCTGTGTCAGCCTCTCAAGCACTGGGATTACAAGCATGGGACACCACACACAGCGCACCCTTGTGCCTGGCTACTTTTGGAGCCAAAGCCAACCTCCTTTGCCTGATGTGACACAACTGTCTTTCAATGACCCAATACCCTCCCAAACAAACTTAGCAAAATTCCAGGACACTGCGTTGGCCGGGAATCGAACCCGGGTCAACTGCTTGGAAGGCAGCTATGCTCACCACTATACCACCAACGCCATCTGCACATAAGCACGCTCACCATGCAGGTCCTGGGCTCCATACGGCACTAGGCTGTGCCTGGTGATCAGGTGGCCATCGGTGGCCTGAGACTCTGAGACACACTCTGGCCGCAGCTCCCTGTAGCTCCCTCAGCCTCCACAGGGCTCGGGGTCACCACCCAGCTCTCCAGCTGCTTCCCACCCTCACAGTGCCCCGCGGGCCAGCCGGGGTAGAGACCATCGCCGGCGACCTTCCCCACAAGCATTCTGGGCCGCCACACCCGAGGACCGCAGCCTCCGGGGCAGCCCCAGTCAGGTAGCCTGGCTCTGGCTAGAAGGAAAGAAAAGAAAAACAAAAAAGGTGGGTTGAAGAAAAGAAAGCAAAAGGGGGTGTGGATGTGTGGCTGCGAGCTGTGGGGTGTAGTTGGGAAGTGTAATGGCCCTGTGGTTCAGTAGCCACTATCAAAACGCGCAGAAAATAAATGAGCAAGTCAACAGACACGTAAATGAAAGACAGCGGCTCTGGAGGTGGGGCTTGTGTTCTGGAGCGGCTGGAGGGAGGGCACTTGATAATGCAAAGAAGGAATCGCCCTGGAGGACTGTGCTGGGAGCCAAAAGTGTTAGCACCTCCCCGTCGGGGAATCGAACCCCGGTCTCCCGCGTGACAGGCGGGGATACTCACCACTATACTAACGAGGACAGTGGTATGTGCTCAGGGCGCCCTTGCTCTCCGACAGGCAGCCCCGCTTCTGTCCCCAGCAGGAGCCAGGCCCTCCTGCCCAGCTGTCAGCACCAGCCACGTCGGCCTGCAGCTCCGCCTGCCCCTCCCTCCAGAGCCCAGGGCTGGAGCCAGAGCCCGGCCGCGGTGCAGCTCCGAGGATGTGCAGTGCCTGTGGATGAACGCCTGGTCAGTGATGATGCCACATGCTAGGATCTCGGGGTCAGGATGGCCGAGCGGTCTAAGGCGCTGCGTTCAGGTCGCAGTCTCCCCTGGAGGCGTGGGTTCGAATCCCACTCCTGACACTTTCTTGTTTCTGGTGATTGAACCAAGGGTCTACGTACTTTCCAGTCATATTAAGGTTGTATTTTGAAGCAGGGTCTTTCTGTGCTGATAAAAGTCTTGCTACTTGCTGAAGCTCTCCTCCAACCTGTGATCCTCCTGTCTCAGCCTCCCAAGTACTGGGATTTTAAGCGGGCACCGCCACACCCGGCCACGCCCACCATTTGGCTGCAAACATCCAGGGGCTTGCCTGCCCGGGATCGTTCCTCTAGGTCCCCGCTGCCTGAGGGCCTCTCTCTCCCGCCCGCTCTCCATGGTCAGGGCTTCTCGGCACCTCCCCTCTTCCTGCCCACCCTTGGCGAGCCGCAAATACCCCAAGGTAGCACTGCACAGCGCCTTTCGCCTTCCCATCTGCCTTTGGGACATACTGACTCTCCCCCTCTTCCCTACCCGGCTGGGGAGCTCAGCACCTGCGCCTGCTGAGCCATCGCCTCACTCCCCACACCCCTCCCTCCACTGCACCTGTCCCCACTCCACCACCTCACACCTGGACCCCCCAATCTCCCCCAGAAAACGCCCACGCCTGCGCTCCATGCCTTGCCCTGTGGATGTGCTGGGGCTGGGGCTGGGTGTTGGGCAAGGGCACGGGAGGCACCTGCCCGCCCTAACCTCACCCTGCACCCGGGGCTCGCTCCTTCTCTCGATCCAGTCTGGTCTTTAATTCCATTCTTTTCACACCCTGGAGAGGACGCCGGTACCCAAACTCTAACCTTAACCTGGGCCTTTCAGTGCTCACACCTGGCTGCATCTCCACCATTCCTCCTGCTGGCCTGGGACGGCGGGGTTCCGCCCGGGGTGGCAGGGTGACCTAACCCCACAGCCACCGCCCCAGAGCCCCGGTGAACCAACAACAGTTCTCACCTCCAACACCCGGTGCAGGACACATCTGCATTCAGGAAGGGACCGTGTGGTGCATCCCAACCTAACTTCTGCCAGGGCTGCCCGCTCAGGGTCTCTCCCCGCCTTCGAGGAGTGAAGAAGGTCCAGACAGCTGGCGATCACAGTGTGAGTCCCTGATGGAAGCGTCCCACTCAGCCAGGCCACCGCCGGTCATCTGTCCACAAGGGGCTTCTAGCTAGGGCAGAGCAGACAGGTTGCCTCCTGCAGGGAGAGCTGGGCACTGAAGGTGCAGGACTGGGGGCACATCGTCTCTCTCCAGACTGCCCTGGCCCCAGGGCCCTGGAACGCCTGGAGTCCCCGGATATTTTTCTTTATGTTGACATCATCTCATTGTACTGAGGGTTGGATGCAGCAGATGCTACCTCCGAGCTACAGCCCCGGCCCTATATTATGTTTTATTATGAAACATGTCCAAAGAGCCGCAGGCAGGGTAGTCCATTAGTCTCAGGCCACGGATGACTACCTGATCACCTGGCACAGCCCAGGGCCAGCCTGAGCCCAGGAACTACATGGTGATAGTATACCTGCATATGGCGTTGGTGGTATAGTGGTGAGCATAGCTGCCTTCCAAGCAGTTGACCCGGGTTCGATTCCCGGCCAACGCATTTTTTGCTGGGCTTGGGAGAGTGTTGGCCACAGAGAGACAGTAGTCACTCTGCACAGGGGAGGTTGGCTTTGGATCCAAGAACAGCCAGGCGCACACACGAGGTGCTGCAGTACAGGTAGCATTGGGAACTGAGGTCTGACCCTGGCCGGGTAGGATGTTAGGATGTTTGCCCGCTCCCTGGTGCCTAGTGAGTGGTTAGGCAATCTCAGCTCTGCCAGGCTGGGAACTTTTCCTGTTCTGCTGCTTCCTGATATTTGAAACAGACGGGCATGACACCCAGTGCAAATAAGGCAAATTGAGAAAAACCTGCCCCCCCCCACACACACACACGTGTCTTGAGCGCCTGGACAAGCCATGTAGACGTTACCCACCTGCTGGGGTGTTTTCTTCTGTTTTTGAATGTGCTACTGATGATCAAAACCAGAGGGCTAGCCGGGCGTGGTGGCGCGCGCTCATAATCCCCACGCTTGGGAGGCTGAGACAGGAGGATCGCACGGGTTCCAAGCCAGCCTCAGCTACTTACTTAGTGAGGCTCTCAGCAACTTAGTGAGACCCTATTTTCAAATAAAATATAAAAAGGTCTGGGAGTATACCCCGGAGGTAGGTTCCACCCCCAGGACCACACACACACACACAAAACCCAGAGGGCTTTGGTCGCTCAGACCCCCACCCCAATACCACAGCAGATCTGTTGTAGTTTATTCTTTTGTACCAGGCATTGAACCCAGGGGCATTCTACCTCTAAGCTGCACCCCAGTCAGTCCTATTCCACTTTACTTTGTATTTTGAAGCAGGGCCTCCCTAAGTTGCTGAGGCTGGTCTTCAGCCGGTGGTCCTCCTAATGAGCCTCCATGTACTGAGATCACAGCATGCGCCACCAAACCTGGCCTTTCTGTTGTTGTTGTTGTTGTTGTTGTTGTTGTTGTTGTTGTTGTTATTGTTGTTGTTGTTGTTAGAAGGTTTTCCCTGGATCTCTAGATTGTCCTGGAAGCCGCCATCCTCCTGTCTCAGGCTCAGAAGAACTGGATTGCAAGCCTGCAGGGCCACACCTGGCTTTTACCTGCTCTTGGCCTGCCTGTAAAAGGTTCCCAGGTCCTGTCCTGGGAGGCAGATGGCACGTGCCTCTTCCCATTCTGGGTGCCACGGCCATTCTGCCAGCAGCGCTCTGCTTTCTTTGTTTCTTTGTTTTTTTGTTTTTTGTTTTTTTGTTTTTTTTTAGCGCCACGTGTATCAGTAACTCTACAGAGATGCCCCGAGGAGCCGGTGGGAGCCTGGCCAGGCCCTGGGCGGCAGGATGTGCCAAGGGGATCTGGAGGGTCGGGGCAGCGAGACCTCAGGGAAGGTCGGGGCAGGGTGGGGAGGCAGACCTGGAAAGATGGCTGAGTCGAGGGGCATGAGCTGACCGCCAAGCCCCCAGCATGGGTGTGGAAGCGTATGTTTTAGAGAGCCTTCTAGCTGGACCTGGGTCTGGATTTTGTCTTGGAAGCTCTGCGTGGGGTCTCAGGGTGGCGAGGAAGAAACAGAGAGTGCCCAGCCCCAGGCACCTCCTGGCACATGCAGCACGTTTTGTTCCACCAGTCCTCTGGAGCCCACCCGGCTCCACCCCTGCAGCCTCTGCGCATGGTGGGCTCCCATAACTGCAGAGCACAGGCTCCCGCAAGGCAGCCTTTCTTGAGGCCCCTCATGTTGCCAAAGCTATAGAGGGCCCCGAGCGTCCAGCTGGTGGAGGGAGGACCCCTGCGAGCATCTTGGGAGGGTATTTGGTTGTGGGCATACAGTGCTGGGGCAATGTTAGAGATGGTGTAGGCAGCTGACTAGAACCAAAAGTTCATCTGCTGCATGGGCCGGGAATCGAACCCGGGCCTCCCGCGTGGCAGGCGAGAATTCTACCACTGAACCACCCATGCTCCCGTACATCCCCTCGCTGCCACCTGATGCTCCCAATAGCCCCGCTGCACAGCTCCTGCCCCAGCATCTACTTGGAGGTTACACAGGACCATGGCGGCTGCCTCGAGGCCAGGGTCACTCATTTCCCGAGCGCCTCACTGGGCAACGTAGTGAGACCTTTAATTAAAAAAGCGTAACAGTGGGTCCGGGCTTCAGCTTGTAGGCACAATACCAGGAAACAACGACGACGACGACCACATCACGCCGAGGAGAAAGAAACAAGGAGAAGTGCTTGGTTCTCCGCCAGTTCTGAGCCAGGGGAGTGAGCAGGGTGTAGACACCGGCCCCGCCCTGCGCCTTCGGACCCAGGCGGTGGGCTGTCGCCAGCCTAGCGCTTGGCCGCGCTCAGCGTGGGCTCCAGGACGCCCGCGTGGACAGATGACGTGGACGGGGATGTCTGGCCCGTCTTTACGCCTCTAGGTGGGAAGAGACCCCGCGGCCGCGGCCTTGGGTGAGGTGAGGTTGGTATGCTGCAGGAGATTGCTTTCCGATGGAGTTGCGTCCTGAGCCCGGGGCATTGACGGTGGAGGCTGGTCATGAAGTAGCTATCTTATGAACACAGTTAGACCTGTTTTCCAAGTAGAAATATAATAAGGCTGGGAGTGTAGGTGGGACGTAGAATGCCCTTGGCTTCCGTCCCCAGTACCAAACCAAGCAAAAGAGAGAGGAGTGTCAGGAGTGGGATTCGAACCCACGCCTCCAGGGGAGACTGCGACCTGAACGCAGCGCCTTAGACCGCTCGGCCATCCTAACGCCACATTGACCCACTCGGCATCCTCACCACCCGGCCCTGTCCAAAGCCGGCCGCGCATCCTCCGCGCTGCACCGCGGCCCGCGCTGTGGTCCAGCTGTGGGCTCTGGCGGGAGGGGAAGGCGGAGCTGCAGGGCGGAGCGGCAGGGCGTCCTGGCCCGCGGGAGGCCTGCGCCGGAGGGGTGGGGGGGCTCCGGAGCTTGGGGCCGCCGCTCACAGCTGGGCAGGAGGGCCTGGGCTTGGGGCCCCAGCCCTGCGGCGATGGCGGCGGGGCCCGCGGAGACCCGCGCCGTCGGGGCGGGCCGTGTCAGAGCGCCTCTTTTTTTTATTTTATTTTATTTTTTGGAGCACATCTCAACAGCATTTACTAAAATTTAGAATGTACATGCCCAGAAATTCCCCTTTAGATTTATCCTATAGATATCCTTGATAGCGTACAAAACCGAGAATGTAAGAAAAGCAGGATTATTTGCTGTAGCATTGCTTGTACAGAAAAAAGAGAAAACTGCATAAGGCCAGCTTTTAAAATAAACCTGTATCTATACCATGGAATAAACGCAGATATGGAAGGATCTCGAATTCTGAAAATTCTCTTGCTGACTTTGGCAAATATATGTATAAGGTGCGACTATTCTGAGACCTGGTGATAGTAATGTACAAAGTATCCCTCTAACTGGGACATTTAATTGTAAAAATAGTAGGTTTAACGAACATTACTTTTCTTGTAAAAACAAAAAACAAACAAACAAACAAAAAACATAGCCTGGCGTGGTGGCGTTTGCTTGTAATTCCAGTACTTGTGAAGCAGAGACAGGAGGATCGCACAGGTTTGAAGACAGCGTTGGCTACTTAGTGAGGCTCTCAGCAACTTAGGGAGATTCTGTTTCCAAATAAAATATAAAATAGTTCTGGGGGTGTAGCTCGGAGGTAAAATGTTCCTGGCCTCCATACTGGTTCCCCTGTATTGAAAAAAAAAAAAAAATGAGCCTGGCATGGTGGCGCAAGCTTGTAATTCCAGCATTTGGGAGGCTGAGACAGTAGGATAGCAGTTCACAGACAGCCTCAGCTACTTAGTGAGGCCCTCTGCAACTCAGTGAGACCCTGTTTTAAAATAAAAAGAATTTTAGCTGCATGGTGGCGCACGCTTGTAATCCCAGCATTCAGGAGGCTGATCCCAGGTTCTTGGCAGGGCAGCCATTCTCCATACACTTCGGGGTAAATCGGCAGAGGTCCTTCAAAGCAGCACACAGGCCTCGCAGCTCACAGCTGGCAGGAGAGTCGGCTCTCACCACCCCGCAGAGAGCACCGAGTCACTGCAGGCCAGGCCATACTGGCTGCAGGAGGTGCTGCGGGCTCAGTCCCCGCCTGAGCCAGGGGGCTGCCCGCAGGAGGCCCGAGCCCCCAGACCCGAGGGGGGCGGGGAGCAGCCCTGAGACGGGGCGCTGCCAGTCTAGGGTCGGCGGGCTCCGGTCCCAGCGTCTCCTGGGGCCTCTTTGAGGTGCTTTCTGCTTTTGGCTGGATGTCTGTGAGCTGCGAGGCGTCCCGGGTTCTCTCAGCACCGTCCTCGTTAGTATAGTGGTGAGTATCCCCGCCTGTCACGCGGGAGACCGGGGTTCGATTCCCCGACGGGGAGGCTGCGCGTCTATTTTTGACTACACCCGCGGCCGCTCTCCCCAGCATCTGGTCCTCCGGGGCCACTCCTTCTTCGCATCCCCAAGCGCCCTTCCCTCCAGCCGGGTCGGGAACGATGGCCTGACCGGCTGGCACACCTCCACACCACTGTCTTTCACTTATGTACTTGACATTTCTTTTTACTTACGCATTTTGATATTGGCTAAGGGACCCACACGGCCATTATACGTCTCAACCGCACCCCACAGCGCTCAGCCACACACCCACGCACCCCATTTCTTTTCTTTCTTTCTTTCTTTTTTTTTTTTTTTTTTTTGGTTTTCTTTTTGAGCCTGGCTGGGGCTGCCCTGGGGGCTGCGGCCCTCGGGTCTGGCGGCCCAGGTGCGTGGGAAGGCCTCCGGGGATGCTCTCAGGCCCTGGCCGGGCTCGGGGAGCACGAGGGCGGGGAGCAGCGGGCCTCCGGGGTGGCGCCCGAGCCCCGTGCGGGCAGCGGGGGCAGAGGGGCCGCGGCGTGGGTCCTGGAATGCGGCCCGCCCCGCTGGCCCGCTGGCCCAGGCGGGCATGGCGGCGCTCCTGGGCCTGGCGGCGGTGGTGATGCAGTGGTGAGCATCTCTGTGTCAGCGGCTCCCCGGCCCCACCCTGCCTGCCCCGCAGCACCCCACACCTTGGCCCAGGTCCAGGAGCAGGGAGCTCAGCAGGCCCAGGCGGCGGGCGGAGGTCACCCGAGCGCAGGGACGGCGCGGGCGGGCGCCCAGGCTGGACTTGGGGTGGCGGAGGCGGCAGGGCCTGGGTACCCGCGGAGATGCTGCAGCGAGCCGGGCTTCGGGAGGCGCTAAGGTAAGGGATCTACAACGCTCCCTGGTGGTCTAGTGGTTAGGATTCGGCGCTCTCACCGCCGCGGCCCGGGTTCGATTCCCGGTCAGGGAAGCTGTGATTTTCTTCTTACCATATTCCCTCAGTGAGCTTTTGGAAATCACTGTTGGTCCAACACCCGAGAGATTCACCAACAAACACCCTCCCCATCCCCTCGTGCCCAAAGCCAGCGGCAGAGCCGAGTCCCCTGCGTCCAGGACTCTCTGGACTTCCACTAGGAAGCCAAAGAGGGAGATGGCGGGGATCAAAGGCGTCCAGCAGGAGGGAGAGGAAGGGTCCTCCCATACGCTGGGGCCGAGGAAGGAGCTGAGGCTGGACACACGACAGGGAGCGCCATCACCCTGCAGGGAAGGAATGGGGACGTCAGGGTGGGATGGGAAGGAGGGTCCAGGTGCTCCAGGAGGCGCACGCATGATCTTCCAGCAGAAGGAGAAATGAGGGGGAATTAAGAATAAAAGTGAACCAGCTACTGCATGGGCCGGGAATCGAACCCGGGCCTCCCGCGTGGCAGGCGAGAATTCTACCACTGAACCACCCATGCATCGGCACCCCTGAACTAGTGTCGCTTCCACCCCCAGAACAAGGACGGTGGTGCCGCCTGAGCTGGGCCTCGCGGGCATCCTCAGGTGGACAGAGGACCCTGCGTCCTGGCTGAGCCCAGCTCCCTTCAGGGCCTGCGCGCTGGGCTCAGCTGCCCGGCTCCCCGGCGGCCGGGCCTTGGATGACTGCGATGCCCAGGAGGCTGCGTCCCTCTTGGAGAGGCCCTGGCCAAGGATGGCCTTTGGTGGTGACGGCTGGGTGCTGGGCAGCGGGCGCTCTAGAGCTCCCACCCGCTCCCGAATTCGCGAAGGCCGGCCAGGGCGGACCTCCTGCCTGGCCATGTCGACCCCCTGTGCAGGCCCTCCAGAACGGGATGGACGCAGGCAGGTGTGGGCACGGAAGGGCCCAGGTGGAGGCCCGGGAGCCCTGTGGATTGCACCTGGCGGCCGGCTGGAGGCCACCCCGGGATGGCGCTGGGCTCGGGCTGGATTGAGCAGCCTCCCCTGGGGGCTTGGGCTCCGCCCTGGCCTGCCCACCTTTGAGCTCAACGCCAGGGGCGGGAATGGCGGCCGCAGCCAGACCCCGCTGCCCGAGGGCCTCTCCGCCCACTGTCCAGGGTCAGGGCTCCTGGCACCTCCCCTCTTGCTGCGCAGCGATGCCCAGCCACAAACAGCCAAGTGGGGCCGCAGCCCTGCCTTGGGGACGCACGCTCTCCGCCTCTCTCCTGCGGCCGGCTGAGCCTGTCCTCGCCCCTAGCTCCACCGCGATCGCCAGCACCGTCCAGCACAGGGGACCCTCCAGCCTCCCCGAGGAAGCGCCTGCGCGCCCCCGCCTGCCTCGCGAAGCCCGAGCCAGCTTTGGTGTGGGTAGGGTGAGCAGGCAGCGGGGGGCCGTGGGCGAGCGAGCGCCTGACCTGGGCTGCTCGACGCCCCTCGACTCCGCCTGCCAAGGTCCACACCAGGGCCGCAGGGACGGAGCTGAGCGCACGGCTGCAGAAGGTGGGCACGGGAGAGGGCTGCAGTGCCAGCAGGTCAGAGACAGGGCGCTCTGCGTTCCTCCTCTGCCCTGAGTCCAACGCAGAGCTTCCAGGACGGAATCCACTGCCAGGTCCAGCGAGAAGGCTCTGGGCCCCCGCGCCGCACACCACTCAGTGGGCCTGGGGCGTGGCCATGCCCATCAACTCCAGTATCCCTGCGGTCTGGGCGCGACCCTCCAGGTTCCTCTGGGCATCTTCTGCGCTCAGGGCCTGGCCGGGCTCCCGCCAGCTAGAATGAACTGATACAAGTGGTGGTCGAAAAACCAGAGCGAAGCCTGGCAGGCATGTGGTCAGACAGGAGGACCACACAGCTCGAAGCCAGCTCAGCTACTTAGTGAGGATCTCAGCAACTTAGTGAGACCCTGTTTCCAAATTATAAAAGAAGTCTGGGAGTGTAGCCGGGACGTAGAAGACCCCTGGATTTAGTCCCCAGCATCACAAAAAGAAAAAGGAAAAACAAAAGAAAGAAACAAAGGAGAAAGAAAGAAAGAAAGAAAGAAAGAAAGAAAGAAAGAAAGAAAGAAAAGACCAGAGTGAAGCTGGGTATGGTGGTGCACACTTGTGATGCCAATACTTGACAGGCTGACAGGAGTTCGCAGTTTGGAGGACAGGCTCAGTCCATGAGGCCCTGACTAAATTAATTAATTAATTAATTAAAATGAAGTTAGTTGTTAACTGGGTCTGGTGATTACGCTTGTAATCCCAGTACTGGACAGGGTGAGACAGGAGGATTGCACGTTTGCCGACAGCCTCACCTACTTAGTGAGGACCTTCTGCAACTTAGACCCTGTTTTATTTTTATTATTTTTATTTTTATTTTTGTGGCACTGGGAGTGGAACCTAGGGGCTTTTCTACTTTTGGGCTACACTCCCGGACCTACTTTATACTTTATTTTAAAGCAGGGTCTCACTAAGTCTCGCCTGCCACGCGGTAGAGCCTCACTAAGTAGCTGAGGCTGGCTTCAAACCTGTGCAGTCCTCCTGTCTCAGCCTCCCAAGCGCTGGGATTACAAGTGTGCGCCACCATGCCCGGCTTAGACCCTGTTTTATTTTATTTGTTTGTTTATTTATTTATTTACTTATTTATTTATTTTGTGGGTCTGGGGATGGAACTCAGGCACATTTGACCTCTGAGCTACAACCCCTGCCCTATTTTTTTTTCATTCTTATTTTGAGACAAGGTTTCACTAAGACCTCCCTAAGTAGCCGAGACTGCCAGCAAACTGTGATCCTCCTGTCTCAGCCTCCCAAGTGCTGGGACTACAAGTGTGCGCCACCACGCCTGACTTAGACCCTGTTTTAAAATAAAAAATAAAAAAATTGGGCTGGAGGTGTAGCTCAGAGGTAGAATGCCTCTGTGTTCTATGCCCAGAACCACAAAAATAAATAAATTAATTAATAAATAATAAATAAATAAATGGTGTGATGCAGATCTTCTGGTGTATTTGGGGAGTACAATGGCCATAGATTCACTACCCGGTGTGAAATAAATAGATAAATAAATAAATAAGAATAAATAAAACACAGCAGTTTCCGTAGGTGAGCGAGCTAGGCAGGAGATGGGTAGCGAACTAGTTTTTGGTAAGTGGAGGGTTCAAGTGACATCTTGCTGTTGCATGTCCAAAATGGCAGAGTACCTCCCCGTCGGGGAATCGAACCCCGGTCTCCCGCGTGACAGGCGGGGATACTCACCACTATACTAACGAGGACAGTCCTATTTTCTCTTGGCTCCCCTTGCTCTCCGACATCAGCAGCCCGGCCCTCCTGCCCAGCTGTGGATGGCGGCCCCAGGCTCAGGAGGCTCCGTAGGCCTCGCGGGGCCAGTCGGCCCTGCAGCTTCGCTGTCCCCTCCCTCCAGAGCCCAGGGCTGGAGCCAGAGCGCCGGCCGCGGTGCAGCTCCGAGGAAGCGCAGCGCCTTTGGGTGCCAGCCAGTTGGTGAGGACACACACATATCAGTGTCCCAATATCAGGGTGGTAGAGTGGTCTAAAGCCCTGCTCTAGGCCACATTCTCCCCTTGAGGTGTGGGTTTGAATCCCATTCCTGTCATTCTTCCAATTTCTTCCCAAATACTTGGGGGTCCTTGCCTGTCTCAGGAACCCGGTCTATAGACAGTGCAGGTGTCCATTCCTTCTCTCCAGCCTGCTGTCTTCTTACCCCAGAGTGTAGGGTTGTGCCTCCATACCTTCTACCTTTCAGGCACAATGCACCCCGCTCAGACCTTCCCGTCCTTGTGTGTATGTACGTGTATGAAATAAACATTCCTTCTTGTTTGTTGTTCTTGGTTTTATTTGCGGTGGGGGGGGAGGCTGATGGTGCACGCTTGAAATCCCAGCATCTGTTCTTTTTTATGCAGGATTTTTAGTGATGCAACTGGTGGGCTTTTAGCCAGAAGGCAAGAGGTCTTTTGTGAAGGCGCAGGTTTAATATTTTGCTGTGTAATATGGTATATTTGGGTTTTTAAAATATACCCAAGGCCATTAAAATTTAGAGTTTTACTTTTTTGTGGTACTCAGAGGTAGAATGCCCTCGGGCTCAATAATTCTCAGTACCACCACCACACACACACACACACACACACAAAAAAAGCTTTGTAATCCCAGCATTTGGGAGGCTAAGAAAGGAGGATTGCTTTTTTTTTTTTCTTTTTTTTTTTTTTTTTGCGGGTCTGGGGAAGGAACCCAGGGGCATTTGACCTCCGAGCTACAGCCCCTGCCCTATTTCATATTCTTTATTTTGAAATCAGGTCTCACTGATTTGCAGAGGGCCTCACTAAGTAACTGAGGCTGTCCACAAACCATGATCCAAGGAGGATTGCTCTTTGCGGACAGCTTCAGCTGCTACTTAGTGAGGCCCTTTGCAATTCAGTGAGACCCTCACCCTGGGATCTGTCTCCTTGGTACTTTTTTTTTTTTTTTTTTTTTTTGCAGTACTGTGGATGGAACCCCAGGGCATTTTACATCCAAGCTCCACCTCAAGCCTATTTTTTGTTTATTATTTTGAAACAGGGTCTCACTAAGTTACAGATGGCATCACTTAGTAGTAGCTGAGGCTGGCCATGCAGGTAAGATCCTCCTGTCTCAGCCACCCAAGAACTGGCAGTACAAGCATGTGCCACCATGCCTGGCTTCCTCAGACCTTATTTAACATAAAGATAAAATAAAAACAGATAAAGGCTGAGGATGGGGTGTAGTTCAGTTAGAATATACCTGGGTTTCCTCCTTAGTACACACACACAAAAAAATAAAGTTCATTTGGGCACAGAGGTTCAAGCCATGGTTAGCTGAACACTGTAGGTCAGGCTGAGAGGAAGCAGAGCGTCATGGCCGACCACCAAGGTGTGGTGGAGGAAGGTGGCTCAGCTCAAGGCAGCTGGGAAGAAGAGAAAGAGAAATCAACACCAGCAAGAGACCCAGTTCAAGAGCGTGCCCCGCTCGAGACAGGGACCACTAAGGGTTGAACCAGTTCTCATGGCGAGCCTGGGCCACCACTCCTGCAGAGAAAGCGCCCTCAAACCACTTGCTAGCTCTGCTTTCCGCTGCCACAGCTCTGCATGTGACAGCGTCTTCACCCACCAAAGCCTGTATTCTCCCTCCAGTAGGCAGTCAAGGTTCTGCTTCAGGGCCGCATGCCCCTCGCTTCTCTCCTTTGGGCAGGGGTTGTCTTATATAGCCTGACAAGTCTCCTGATTGGTCCTTTGAGCTAGGCTCTGATTGGTCCTTAGAGCTGGGTCCCAATTGGTCCATTTGCAATCTTTTTGGAACCCCCTGCTTAGTCTTGACCTAAAAGGGGGAGCTGCTGCCAGCCTTATTCCTGTGTGTGGTGGCTCAGGCTTGTAACCCCAGCCCTTGGGAGGCTGAGACGGGAGTATTGCAGGTTCACAGCCAGCCTCAGCTACTTAGAGAGCCCCTCCACAACTTAGTGAGACCCTGTTTCAAAATAAAGAAGAAAAAATAAGGCTGGCATATAGTTTAGAGGTAGAATGCCCCTGAGTTCCATCCCCAGTGCCGCAAAAATAAATAAAATTAAGTAAAGTCTAAAAAGATAAACTAAAAACACTAAATAAAATCTTCTGATTCTGGCAAAAGTGGCTTCACCAGGACTTGCCGGGCTGGTTTGGGGTTGATGGGCCTCCTTATCCTTCTGGATCTGCCACGAGGGCCCCTTCACTGCACTCTGGCTTCTTCCTGCTAAAATGGGGTTCTTGTTAGCTTTGAGGGTCCTTCACCTGCCAAGTCTAAGCCCGTCTTGCTTAGTTGCTAAGGCTGGTGGAAAACCTGCGATTCTCCTGTCTCAGCCACCCAAGTACTGAGATTACAGGTGAGCACCACCATACGCTTCAAGATCTTATATATAAAACAAATCCCACCTCAAAGTAACCCAAACATTGTCCTACAATTTCTTCTTTAGTTTTATGGCTTTATCTGCAAGAATCTGTTGGGACTTTGTTGTTGTGTAATTTAGGATCCAGTATTGTTTTTTTTTTTTTTTTGGGGGGGGGGGTCTGGGGATGGAACCCAGGGGCATTCGACCTCCGAGCTACAGCCCCTGCCCTGTTTTATTCTTTATTTTGAAACAGAGTCTCACCGAGTTGCAGAGGCCTCACTGAGTAGCTGAAGCTATCGGCGAACCGCGATCCTCCGTTCTCAGCCTCCTAAGTGCTGGGATGACAAGCGTGCCCACCACGCCCGGCAGTATTGTTTTTACAAAAACCATTCAGCTTTTCCAAGGCTATCTGCTAAATAACGCCTATGGTTTCGAATGTCAGGGGGCTTCCTTGGTGCCCCCTCCGTAGCGGGGTCTGGTGGGCCCGACATGCAGGAGCTCCTGCCCCTCGGGCGGGTCCGAGGAGGCGTCGGCGGGCTCTGCGTGGCCGGTGACCACGGCTCGCGGATGGCCGCCCGGCCCATGGCCTGCGACTCCTTACACGCTCATCGTGGCCAGGCTGCCGGTTTCAAGGAGGATCCTTGAGGACCTTTCTAGCAGCGAGTTTCCGTAGTGTAGTGGTTATCACGTTCGCCTCACACGCGAAAGGTCCCCGGTTCGAAACCGGGCGGAAACAACTTAGTGTTTTCTTTTTTCTTGGCCCAACTGGAATCCTGTAGACAAAATATCAGAATGCTAAAACGTGCTGGCCCTTCAAGACAAGATGGACAGGACTCCCGGGTCCTCGGTCCAGTCCCTATGGTCCCGGGGCTGCTCTTCCTCCGAGGACGGCCTGGCGGGCCCCCTGGCGGCCGCGGTGACAAGGTCCTGGCAGTTCCTGTCTCCTGGAGCGCCAGCCTGGGCCTCCCCAGGAGTCCTGGAACCCGACCTGGGCCCTGCCTCTGAGCCCTGGAGGTCCCCGGAAGGTTCCCCTTCCTCTCCTCCGCCTCTCCACACCAGGAATCTTAAGGTCCTTGAATCTAAATCAGAAAGTAAATCAGAAAGAAGCTGGGCGTGGTGGCGCACATGCCTATAATTCCGGTGTTTGGGAGGCTGAGACAGGAGGATCGCAGGCTCAAGGCCAGCCTCGGCAAGCAGCGAGCCCCTCATCGACCTAGCGAGACCCTGTTTAAAATAAAAATAAGATAGGGCTGGAGGTGTAGCTCGGAGGTCGAATGCCCCTGGGTTCAACCCCAGGCCGCACACATCTCAGCATTTTGTTTTTCTAAGGCTGTTCACTTGACTCCTCAGAGTTCTTATCAAGAAAATCACTCCTTCGAGGCTACGGGGCAGGAGGGGAAAGCGACCTCCACTAGGGGGACCCTTCGTTTCGGGAAAGAAATGACCTTGCTGCTTGAGAGCAGAGTTCTCAACTGGAGCCTCGCCTCTAGCCGCGCAGCTCTTGAGGGCGGATTGTGTACAGACTGGTTTCGGTTCTTATAATCTAGGGGCACGAATCGCTCAAACTGAGCCAGCGACTTGGTTAGCGGAGACCCTGTTCGCCCAGGAAAAGCCCGGTTCCAGCGCCAGCCTCTCTCCCCAGGAGGGCGCGGCAGCAGGCAGCCGGGGCAGAGACGTGGGGAGTGATGCTAACTCGAGTCAGGGTCCGACTGTGTCCTACAGAACAGATGCCCAAGCCGCCAATGATACCGCTTTTCTGGTTTAAAAAATTTGCCACAGGAAGAAAAATACATGAGAAGTTCAAGTTGCTGACTTTTGGCTATCAGAAATGTGAAAGTATTAACTGTGGCAATTTGGGGGGGGGGGCGTTTGGGGGTACTGGGCATTCTTTCTCCAAGCTACAAGTCCTTTTTATTTTTTGTTTTGAAACAAGGTCTCTGGGACGCTCGCTACATTGCCAAGCTTGGCCTTGAACCTGCGATCCTCCTGTCTCAGCCTCCCAAGTACTGGGACTACAAGTGTGCGCCACATACCTGGCCTCAGTAATACTCATAACTGGCCTCAGTAATATTCATTTTTGCTGCGTGTGTCTTGTAGTCCCTGAATTCGGGAGGCTGAGACAGGAGGATCACGGTTCGCGGACAGCCTCAGCTACTTGGCGAGGCCCTTCACAACTCAGTGAGACCCTGTTTCAAAATAAAGAGTAAAATATAGGGCAGGGGGTGTAGCTCGAAGGTAGAATGCCCCTGGGTTCCATCCCCAGTACCGCTAAATAAATAAATAAATAATAAATGACTAAACACTAGGGCTGGGGTTGTAGCTAGGAGGTGCGATGACCCTGGGGAGCATCCCCAATACCAATTATAGAATATAGTGAGAAACCACATTTGTGCATGCCTGTGAGGCAGCACAAGGTGAAAGAAAAGGACTTGGAGCTCTCGCTGACCCCCAGCCTTCGAGGCGGCCGGAGCCAGAGGGGCAGACTGTGGGGGACAGTCTGACAGGCCTGCGACTTTGCTACTTGATTTCTGTAGATTGAAGCTGCAGATATACTCGCCACCTGTGAAGGCAAATGTGAGCAGTTATTCATTGCTGCTGTTACAACAGCCAAAGTTGGGGAGGACATACATGTTCAAAAAGAGGAAACTGAATGCCTAAGGTCTAGTGCACCAGCAGTGTATTATACATTCGCAGCTATAAAAAGAAGCTCTTACCTCTGTGTGGTGGGACACACTTGTCATCCCAGAACTTAGGAGGCTGAGGCAGGAGGAGTACAGGGTCAAGGCTAGCCTAACAGTTTAGTGAGACCATGTTTCAAAAAAAAAAAAAAATGGGGCTAGGGTATAGCTCACAGATAGAAAAGCTCCGGATTCAATCCCCAGTAGCCCCCACCCCACACAAAGAAGCTCTTAAAGACGGCGTGGTGCGGCACGTTTGCAGTCCTTGGGAGGGGGAGACAGGAGGACTGCAGGTTCTTAGCCGGCCTCAGCAACCCGTAAGACCCTCCTCAATTTAGCGAGACCCCGTTTCAAAATAAAACCCAAACGAGGGCTGATGCTGTAGCTCAGAGGTGGAGTGCCTCTGAGTTCAGTATCTCTCACACTCACTCACACACGAGCTCTTTATGCATCAAGATGTAGTGATTTCCAAAATATACATCTTAATTTTTTATTTTTTGTGGTATAGCAGACTCTAGTGGATGCTGCTTGCGCCATAGTACTGGCATGGAAGTTTGCTGCTCCAGGCAGCTACTGAAAAATTGTCTTCTCCCAGGAAAAGGACTTGGAGTCAGACTTGCTATTTATTATTATTATTATTATTATTATTATTATTATTATTATTATTATTATTGTTTTGCAGTACTGGGGATAGAACCCAGGGCATTCTACCTCCAAGCTACACCCCCAGCCCTATTTTTTATTATTTTTTTTATTTATTTTTGCAGGTTTGGGGATGGAACCCAGGGGCATTTGACCTCCAAGCTACGCCCCCTGCCCCATTTTTTATTTTTTTTATTTTGAAACAGGGTCTCACTGAGTTGCAAAGAGCCTCACTAAGTAGCTGAGGCTTTCTGCAACCCATGATCCTCCGGTCTCAGCCTCCCGAATGCTGGGATTACAAGCGTGCGCCACCATGCCCAGCTTTTTATTCTTTATTTTAAAACAGGGTCTCACTGAGTTGCAAAGGGCCTCACTAAGTAGCTGAGGCTGTCCTCGAACTGCAATCCTCCTGTCAGCCTCACAAATAAGATACAATAATTTTTGGGAAAATTATATTCAATATTTGTAATAATATGTGGGGCTGTTGGGAGGAGTTAGCTGAGAATTCTCCTAGCCTTCTGCAGCCAGTGCTTTTCTCTTATAGAGAAACAAAGCAAACATCAAGGAGGTCATGAGTTAAGTTTAGGGTCACAATTAAATTTTCGGGAAAGGCCATCCCAGGCCAGGTTTAGGGAGTGAAATCACAAGCTAAGTTTAGGGAGGTAAGCATTTCAGGAACAGTAGGTCATCAAAGTCTACCTTTCGGGTCCATCCTATCCAAGAAGTTTGTCCGCTTGCTGACAACTTCCACTTAACATATACTATGTACATGGTTAAGCCAGTCCGAATGGTGACCTCATCACGTGGGCTAAGATGGTTCCCAATATTGTGTTAAAAATAAAATGCATAGCCGGGCGTGGTGGCGCACGCTTGTAATCCCCGCGCTTGGGAGGCAGAGACAGGAGGATCGCGCAGGTTCGAAGCCAGCCATGCGCGCTGGCTTAGGAGACCCTGTTTCCAAATAAAAATGTAAAAATAGGTCTGAGAGTGTAGCCCAGAGGTAGAAGGGCTTCCAGGAACCCCAGTACCACCAGAAAAATAAAAATAAATAAAATGTATAAATAAAAAATATACAAACAAAAATAAATAAAAATAAACACCCATTAGTTCAAAGCAAAAGCAGGAAAACTTTTTTTTTCTTATGGTGCTGGGGATGGAACCCAGGGGCATTCTACCTCTGAGCTACCCCCCCAGGCCTACTTTATTATTTTGAAACAGGGTCTAAGTTGCTGAGGCTGACTGTGAAGCTGGGATCCTCCTGTCTCAGCCTCCCAAGTACTGGGATCACTAGTATGCGCCACCACGCCCAGCACACTATACCTGCACCAGTCTCTCCCCCTTCAATTGACCTGATTGTTCCGGTTCTTCCCATTCTCTTCTGTTCTTTAGTCAGACTCTCTGGGTACAACCTGGCTGTCTCAGGACAGTGGTGTGCAAGCGGGGGCAAGTCACGCTGCTGGTTTGAGGGGAAAGAGCAGCCCGTCCTGAGTGAGGAAAATGTGGCAAAGGAGAGAGGGCTCTGTGACCACGGCCCTTCAAGCCCCCAGCTCTGCTTCCCAGCTTGCACTGTGTTCAAACTCATACAGCTCTATGATAAAGGGCTCTCTTCTGCTGACGGGACCTGAGCAGGTGTTTCTTTCTAGGTAGCCTGGAGCCCATAACAGTGCTAGGGCCGCTGAGCACCTGTCCACCAGGCCCTCTGAGGGACACTACAGATATTAAATCTCGAAACTGAGATTACCATACTTCACATAAAAGGCACTGAGACCTAGGAACTTACTGCTCTGTGGTCTCACTCTTTAGGCAAAGCCAGATTGTTTTTCTGTTTTGTTTTTGTGGTCCTGGGGCTTGAATTCAGGGACATTCTACGTGTGTGTGTGTGTGTGTGTGTGTGTGTGTGTGTGTGTGTGTGGTACTGGGGGTGGAACCCAGGGGCTTTTCTACCTCCGGGCTACACTCCCAGACCTATTTTATATTTTATTTGGAAACAGGGTCTCACTAAGTTGCTGAGAGCCTCACTAAGTATCTGGAGTTGGCTTCAAACCTGTGTGATCCTCCTGTCTCAGCCTCCCAAGCACTGGGATTACAAGTGTGTGCCACCACACCCGGCTGGGACATTCTACTTCTAAGCTATACCCCCAGACGTATTTTATTTTTATCCTGAAACAGGGTCTCACTAGGTTGATAAGAGTCTCACTACTTGCTGACTTGTGATCCTCCTGTTTCAGCCTCCCAAGTACTGGTATTACTGGTATGGGCCATTACACTTCTTTTTTTTCTTTTACTGTGGTTTGAACCCAGGGGTAGTTCTTTCTTTCTCTTTTTCTTTTTCTTTTCTTTCTTTTCCTTCCTTCCTTCCTTCTCTCTCTTTCCTTCTTTCTTTTCCTTCCTTCCTTCCATGTGTGGCACTGGGGATTGAACCCAGAGGCACTCTATCTCCAAACTACAATGCCCCCCCAAATTTTTTATTTGAAAACAGGGTCTCACTAGGTTGCCAAGACTCTTGCTGAGTTGCTGAGGCTGGCTTTGAGCCTGCGATCCTCCTGTCTCCGCCTCTCAGCACTGGGATGACAGGCGTGCACCACCGCACCAGGCTCAGAGCCAGAATTTTTTTATTTTATTTTATTTTATTTTTTTTGGTACTGGGGTACTGGGGATTGAACCCAGGGGCATTCTACCTCTGAACTATACCCCAACCCTACAGCCCTATTTTTTTATTCTTTATTTTGAAACAAAGTCTCACTAAGTTCCAGAGGGCCTCACCAGGCTATTCTTGAACCGGGATCCTCCTGTCTCAGCTTCCCAAGCACTGAAGTTACAAGTGCCACCATGCCCGGCCTTCAGAGCCAGAACTGACTCGGGAAGTTTGACCCAGGATTTAAGCCAATGGTCACCCTCAGTCACGTCCAGTTTCTACATGGCCTGTAGAGCCAAACTCAACCTGCATTTCAATAACAGGTGAGCTCAGTTCAAGGAAAGGACTCCCAAATGGCCTCACTTCAGACAACTGAGGCTAAATGGAGGAGACAGTTTCCAGGAGGGTCTCCCTGAGCCCGCCAGCCTTGGAAGGGCTAAATCTGGTCCTGGTGACCTGAAGTCAACCACATCAGGCGAAGAAAGGTAAAATCCAAAGGATTTTATTAGAAGCTTAAAACTGCCTGTTATAGCAGGGCGTGGTGGCGCACACTTGTGATCCCAGCACTTGGGAGGCTGAGACAGGAGGATCACACAGGTTTGAAGCCAGCCTCAGCTACTGAGTGAGGCTCTCAGAAACTTAGTGACACCCTGTTTCCAAATAAAATACAAAATAGGTCTGGGAATATAGCCCAGAGGTAGAAAGCCCCTGGGTTTCATCCCTAGTACCCCCCCCTATGAAATTGCCTGTTATAATTTATATGACAATTTCTAGTGTCTGTGAAGTTTTAACGGAAGGAATTCACACAAGAGTAAGCCAGAATTGCACCTTGGATTTTAAAGAGAGACAACCTAAAATTGTCATCCCTCTGGCATTCCCAATCAGTTGCGAAAGATGGTTTATTCAATAAATGATGCCAAGACAACCAGTCAGGCACCTGGAGCCCAACCTCAGACTTTTCACTACATAATCCCAGCAGAAACAGAGATCTAAATATAAAAATCATGCCGGGTATGATAGCCAGGCTTGTAATCCCAGTACTTGGGAGGCTGAGACAGGATGATCACAGATTCATGGCCAGCCTCAGCAACTTAGTGAGGATGATCACAGATTCATGGCCAGCCTCAGCAACTTAGTGAGAACCTTTCAAAATAAAGTAATAGCTGGGTGTGGTGGAGCACGCTTGTAATCCCTGTGCTTGGGAGGCAGAGACAGGAGGATCATGCAGGTTCAAAGCCAGCCTCGCTGGCTGAAGAGACCCTGTTTCCAAATAAAAAAATAGGTCTGGGAGTATAGCCTGGAGGTAGAAGGGTTCCAGTACCACCAAAAAAAAAAAAAAAAAAAAAAAAAAGAAGTAGAGCTGGAGGTGTAGCTCAGAGGTAGAATGCCCCTGGGTTCCATCCCCAGTACTACAAATAAATAAATAAATAAATAAATAAAAACATGTGACTTGTTCTTTAAATATTTAATAAATATTGAAATTTACACAAAGCTATTCAAAACATAAGACTAAAAGCATAAAAAGAAGAGTAATAATTTGTTTATGTGTGTATGGTATATGTGTTTATGTGTTTACGTGTGTATGGGTGTATGGGTGTATGTGGTATTAGGGGTGGAACCCAGGGGTTTTTCTACCTCCGGGCTATATATACTCCCAGACCTATTTTATACTTTGTTTGGAAACAGGGTCTCTTCAGCCAGCAAGGCTCTCTGCCTCCCAAGCACAGATATGAAAAGCGTGGGCCCCCACACCCGGCCAAGAGTAATACTTTGATTACACTGATACTGAAAACATAGTCGGGTGCCGTGGCATGGTCCTGTAATCCCAGCAGTTTGTCAGGATGAGGCAGGAGGATTACAAGCTCTAGGCCTTATTGAGACCCTCTCTCACTTAGCGGGCAACTTAGTAAGACCCTATCTCAAAATAAGAAGCGCTGAAGATGCAGTCCCTGGCTTCAGTCCCCTAGTGCCATTAAAAAAAAAAAAGCTCACCCCCCCAAAAAGAACCTAAATAAGAAATAAATCTGAGATAAATTTTTGAAACATATTTGACAAAGTCCTTAATAAATGCAGATGCAATCTCCTGATCATGAAAGTCCAACATTCAGAACCAGGAGCTTAGTAAACCTTCTTCCTCCTCCTCCTCTTCCTCCTCTTCCTTCTCCGCCTCCTCCTTCTCTTCCTCCTCTTCCTCCTGTTCCTCCTCCTCCTCCTCCTCCCCCCTCCTCCTTTGGGAGTACTTAGGATCAAACCTAGGACCTCACACATGCTAGGCAAGGCTCTGCCACTGAGTCACATCCCCAGTCATCCCTCTTTAAAATCTTATTTTGAAGCCAGGGTGGTGGTACATGCCTATAATCCCAGTACTTGGGAAACTAAGATAAGAGGATACAAGAAGATCACAGATTTGAGGCCAGCCTCAGCAATTTTACAAGAACCTCAGAAACTTAGTGAGACCATTTCAAAATAGAAAATAAGAGCCGGGAATGGTGGTACACACCTTTAATCCCAAGTAGTGAGACTTTCATCAACCTAGGGAAACTATTTCAACATAAAAATAGCTAGGGGTGTAGCTAGGAGGTAGAATGCTCCTGGGTTCAATCTGTAGTACAAATCAAGCAATTTTCTTTTATTTTGTAGTACTGGGGATTGAACTCAGAGACATTCTACCTCCAAGCTACATTCCCAGCCCTATTTTTTATTCTTTATTTTGAAACAGGGTCTCACTAAATTGTGGAGGGCCTCACTAAGTAGCTGAGGCTGCCCATAAACCTGTGCTCCTCTTGTCTCAGCCTCCTAAATACTAGAATTACCAGCGTGCACCATCACACCCTGCTTCAATCGATCATATTTTGAGACAGGTGTCATGTCCAGGCTGGCCTCAAACTTACTATCCTCCTGCCTCAGCCTCCCGAGTGGCTGAATACAGGTCTACATCGCTGCACCTGGCTCACCTTTTTATTCTTTTTATAAGTTAAAAGATAAAAAGTACTTGAGAGGCTGAGATAAGAGGATCACAGATTCAAAGACAGCCTCAGTGAGCAGTGAGTCTCATCAACCTATCGAGACCTTGTTTCAAATTAAAAATAAAATAGGGATGGGGTTGTAGCTCAGAGGTAGAATGTCCCTGGGTTCAATCCCTGTTACAAAATAAAGGTTAAAAAATAAAATAAATAAAATAAAACAAGGGCACAGTCATCACATACCACTGCTCCCTATCAGAAAAGCAGGGGACACTCCCTGGTCAAAGACAACTCTAAGCAAAGTGCCTATTGCTTAACTGTCAGGGTAGCTTTAAGAGCCAAAATGGACATTCTCCAGCGGTGCTCAGGCCTCACATAACTCCCATGACTCCCATCACCCCGCGGAGTAGGAGAGCCACACTTTCACTCCTTGTTCCAGACCTCACACTACCCAGCTGTCAACTGTGAGTCTATAAAACCAGGGCTGTTTTACCTCCATCTCTGAAGTGCAGGAATATTCCTAAACTTAGTGTGCTGGTGGGAGGAGGACCTTGGAGGAAGAAGCTACGAGGGGCCAGCGCTGACTCCTGGTAATGCTCTCCTAGTCTCAATTATCTATTTCTTTGGACAACATTTTTTTTCTTCTTACCATGATACAGGAGATCAAACACAGACTCTGATGCACGCCAAGCAAGCCCTCCGCCAGGGAGCTACAGCCCAGCCTGGACAGCTGACTTCTCAGCATTTCCGTCATCGGGACACCTTGTATTTGTATTTGGACAGCTGACATAGCACAGTTGTTTCCTCATTCATTCTCCTGACAGCCTGGGAGACAAGCATTCTACACCGATCCAGATGCATCTCAAAGGGGCCGCCGCCCCACAAATGTCAGGCCGTGTCCTCACAGCGCCACTTAACTCTCCAAGCCCCGAGCTCTCCCCTAACTTCCTTTCACCCCTGCTGCCCCATCCCCACGAACAGCTCCTGACCCCACCGTATGCTTGCCAGCACTGAGCACCTGTGAGCCCAGATGGAGGGGACAGGGGTCACTGAAGGGCTGAGGATGAAAATACACACATATGTATTTTTTTTTTCTGGGAATAAATTTGAGTCACTCGCTGATTAGACCTTATTCCTTGACCTGCTCCACCTGAGAAGATGAGGAGTGGCCCCATGAGAGGACCCTCCAGGACCAACAGCCCTGTGCCATGCGATCATTCAGATGCACATTCACTTCAGCTCACCCTGAGAGAGCAGGCCTTGATCTCTTTAACACATGAGCA
This sequence comes from Muscardinus avellanarius, assembly GCF_963383645.1. Lineage (NCBI taxonomy): Eukaryota > Metazoa > Chordata > Mammalia > Rodentia > Gliridae > Muscardinus > Muscardinus avellanarius. The sequence continues at coordinate 109,508,318 of NC_137788.1, read as the reverse complement.
CAGGCCCTTAGCGAAGGGAAGCCACGGCTTAATGCCACGTGGCTCCTGTATTTGCAGTCAGTAAGAACCCAACTTGTTTCTGGCTCTAGAGTCTGCGGTACATTGTATCGTGCTGCCCGATGAGCACAGCTCTTGGGTTCTGTGGCTTGCTAAAGATGCCATTCAAAGAAGACCTGGAAGCCAGGCATGGTGGTGCACTCTTGTAATCCCAGCATTCAGGAGGCTGAGAGAGACTGGAGGAATGCAGTTTGCCTACAGCCTCAGCTACTCAGTGAGGCCCTCCAAAACTTAGCAAGACCCTGTTTCAAAATAAATAATAAAAAATAGGGCTGAGGTTGTAGCTCAGAGGTCGAATGCCCTTGGGTTCCATCCCCAGACCCACAAAAATAAATAAATAAATAAATAAATAAATAAATAAAAAGAAGACCTGGAAGGTCCTAAGCTGGGGCAAGTTATGCTAGCTTTTAAAAAAGGGCTGCAATCCAACTAATTTTCCTATGTTCATGCAGTCCTCACATCTCTTAAATGAAAATGAGAAGCGGGCATGGTGGCACACCTCGTAATCCTAGCATTGGGGAGGCTGAGACAGGATTGAAGTTTGTGTGGACAGCCTCAGCTACTTAGTGAGGCCCTTTGCAACTCAGTAAGACCCAGTTTCAAAATAAAGAATAAAAAATCAGGCTGGAGGTGTAGCTCGGAGGTAGAATGCCCCTGGATTCTATCCCCAGTTCTGCAAAAAAAAAAAAAAAAAAAAAAAAAAGAAAGAAAAAGAAAAAAAAAAAGAAAAAGAAAAAAGGAAGGATGGGGGTCTGTGAGCTCAGGAAATGATCAGCAGCCAGCCCCTGCTGCTGACTGGGAGGTGGTCAGGAGGCCCGCCTTCTGCTGTTGCTAGGCAACACATGTACACAGCACAGGATCATGGCTACTAACTACAGTGCCAACCAGGTAAGCTCTTTCTCTCTTCTTTAACATTTCATTTTACCTTCTAGAGTCTACCTTTGGACTAATTCCGGTCCTTGAACAGGAAATTGAGAGTAGGCTGAGAGGGCCAGGAGATTGGGCTAATTTGTAGGTATAAACCAAAGGTCAGAAAGTCTTCTGTAACCAGTCTAGAGTAGTCAGGCTTTGAGGGCTAATTAACAAAGTCAGGAATACTGCACACATACTTACATAAATAAATAATTTTTCCATAGAGTTTTTTGGCAAAACTCAAAACATAACTGAGTATGATTTTTTATTTTATTTATATTTTAATTTTTTTTTTTTTTTTTTTTTTGGTGGTACTGGGGGTAGAACCCAGGGGCTTTTCTACCTCCAGGCTATACTCCCAGACCTATTTTATATTTTATTTGGAAACAGGGTCTCACTAAGTTGCTGAGAGCCTAAGTAGCCAAGGCTGGCTCCCAACCTATGTGATCCTCCTGTCTCAGCCTCCCAAGTGCAGGGATTACAAGTGTGCGCCACCACACCTAGTGAGTATGATTTTTAAAAAAAATACTACTGAAAGGATTAAATTCTCTGGGTGTAAAAAATACTTCTCGCCGGGTGTGGTGGTGCATGCTTGTAATCCCCGCGCTTGGGAGGCTGAGAAAGGAGGATCCCACAGGTTTGAAGCCAGCCTCCACTGGTTTAAGAGACCCTGCTCCCAAATAAAAAATATAAAATAGGTCTGGGAGTGTAGCCCAGAGGTAAAAGGCCCTGGGTTCCATCCCCAGTACCACACACACACACATACACACAAAAAGAAAGAAAAATACTTCTCTTAATTGGGATTCAAAATTAGTGTTCCCTTTTAGCAAATCAACTGCAAACAAGCCCAGCTCAGGCTTGGAGCCTTTGAACCTCACAAGGACTCTCATCTTTCTCTCCACAGTATGAAAAAGCTTTCTCGCCCAAGTATTTGCAAAATTGGTCTCCTGCTAAGCCTACAAAAGAGGTACTGTGTTCAGTCCCCCTTCAAGGCCAGTTTAGGGCTCTTCACAACATGCTTTGATTTCCTGTCACCCACCTGAGCATCCTGTATAAACTCCTATATCCTTATATCCATATATATCCTTATATCCTATATATCCTTATAAGGATATATCTTTATATCCATACCCTTAATGTGAGCCCCTCAGATGCTTCTTCCCTCTTTCTTTAAAAAAAATGTGTTTCATAGCTGGGCATGGTGGTGCATGCTTGTAATCCCAGCATTTGGGAAGCTGAGACAGGAGGATCGTGGTTTGTGGACAGCCTCAGCTACTTAGTGAGGCCCTTTCAACTCAGTGAGCCCTTGTTTCAAAATAAAGAATAAAAAATAGGGCTGGGGGTTAGCTCGGGGGTAGAATGCCCCTGGCTTTAATTCCAGTACCACAAAACAATTAAAAAAAAAACAAAACAAAATGTGTTTCCTTCTCTCTCCCACCTCCACCCTAGAACATTTCTTCCTATGAAGGCTACACTCAGATTATCGCCAATGACCGTGGTCATCTGCTGCCTTCAGTGCCCCGCTCCAAGGTGAGAGGCCCAGCTCCACTGCTATCAAGAAAAGCAGAAGTCAGGGTGGTGGTGTAAACTTCTCAGCCCAGTACTTGGGAAGCTGAGATAGGAGAATTGCAGGTTGGAGGTCAGCCTTGGCATTTTAGTGAGACCTCATTTCAAAATAAAAAGTAAAAAAGATTAGGGTGTAGCTCCGAGACAGAATGCCCTTGAGTTCAATCCCAGTACAAGATAGAGATAAGGGGGGAGGGGAGTGTTTAGAACTCTAAGTATAGAACTACACTATCTAGAAACTTCCAATCCTAGCTGGGCGTGGTGGCACACGCTTGTAATCCAGCATTTGGGAGGCTGAGACCGGAGGAGGAGGATCGTGGTTCGTGGACAGCCTCAGCTACTTAGTGAGACCCTCTGCAACTCAGTGAGACCTGGTTTCAAAATAAAGAATAAAAAATAGGGCAGGGGGTGTAGCTTGGAGGTTGAATGCCCCTGGGTTCCATCCCCAGACCCACCAAAAAAAAAAAAAAAAAAACCTTCAAGTCAATCTAATCCACCTTGTGAGTGCCCACTTCCTGCACACAAAGGGCCTTAAACAGATGATCCTACTTATCCCTGGGACCTCCTTCACCACTGAGCCTGAGAATGCAGAATGAAAGTGGGCAGAGGGAAAAGGGGAGGGAGTCTGGTGAGGGAGGGCAGGGGAGGCTAGGTTTTTAGCCTTGTTTCGTCACTACGCAGTCCCAAAGGTAAAGACAGTAAATAAGACTGACAGGTCCCACGCACAGGACACCTGCCGGCAGTGAGGGACCCTACTGAAGAGCCCTCCCCCTTGCAGGCAAGTCCCTGGGGGACCTTCATGGACACCTGGCAAATGCCACTGAAGGTGCCCCCAGCCCGGGTGACCTTGACCTCTCGCACAACTGCTGGCGCTGCCTCCCTCACCAAGTGGATACAGAAGAACCCCGATTTCCTCAAGGCTTCCAACGGGCTGCATCCTGAAATCTTAGGCAAGGTATCTACTCTTCCCTTCCAAACCTTTTCTTCTTTCTCCTCCTCCTCCTTCCTTTTCTTCTCCTCCTTTGCTTCCTCCTCTTCTTCTTTTTGTGGTACTAGGGATGGAACCCAGGGGCATTCTACCTCTGAACTATACCCCTACCCCTATTTTTTATTCTTTGGCACCAGGGACAGAACCCAGGGACATTCTACCTCTGAGCTCCACCCCCAGCTCTATTTTTTATTCTTTATTTTGAAACAGGGTCTCACTGAGTTGCAAAGGGCCTCACTAAGTAGCTGAGGCTGTCTGCAAACCGTGATCCTCCTGTCCCTGCCTCCCGAATGCTGGGATTAATAAGTGTGCAACACTACACCCGGCTTTTCAGCCTCAGGAAATGTCTCTTGTTATGCCGTCCCTATGCCAGTAGGGGAAATTGTAACAGATTCTATTCTATCTTGTCTGGTCCATAGTCATTCCCTGGGGCTGAACTAAGGATTTTTTACCTGCCACCTACCACAGCAGAAAATAATCGAATGTCATGGGGAGGCCAGGAGAATCAAATTTAACTGTTCTTGTTTAGAACCTGACCTTTTGCCCATGGTATGGGGAGAAAGGGTTAGAATTCTGAGGGGACTGGGAACAACACAGGCCTAGCCAGCCATATGACTGTCTCTTCCACTCTGCTTGCCACAGCCCCATGATCCAGACGGTCCGAAGAAACTCAGGAAGAAATCCACCACAAAGACTGTACAACAGGCACCAAGTCCAACCATAATCCCAAGCTCTCCAACTACCAATTGCAATTCCCCAGATCAAGTCCAAAGCCCGCACCCCTCGGCAGGTCACACTCCAGCTCCCCAAAGCCCAGCCAACTCTGCTGAGAGCATTCCCAGAAGCCCAGGTACACCGAAGCACTGAGCAGGTCCTCAGCTGGCTGGGAGCGGAAATGTAAGCCTGGAACTTCAGAGGGGACCAGGGAGCTCCACTTAGAAATACCTCCTAGAGACTGACCGGAGAAACAAGACTCCCTGGTCAGAAACGGGGAGAAGCAATGAGAGGTGTCAAGGGGAATCTGGGCAATAAACATTGTTGGACCTGTTATTGATGTGGATTTTCTCCTCCTGGCATGGCTGCCTCTTGTAACCCCTAAGAAGGCGAGTTGGGGAAAATAGGGAACATTACAGTGGTTTGGGTTCAACATATTTCTACAAGGATTTCTCCAGAAATGACCACGAAAAAATGGATCTGATCACAGCTAATGGATAGAGCCTCAAAGAATCAGTGGTCTCCTGTGCTCTTCCACTTGACAACTTCACACTCGGAAGCAGACTTGTTTAGTAGAGGATGTGTATGTATCTGGAGAAGGGGAAAGAAAAACTACATATGTAGTATGTAGTAGACCGGGGTGTAGCCAGGCAGCACAGCGCTGAAGTAGCATGTGTGAGGCCCTGGGTTCCATCCCTAGCACCACACACACACACACACACACACACGGACACACGCACACACTATGGGAAGACAAAACAGAAGACACTATCCTTGTCTAGGACTTTCTAAGTAAAAGTACAGAGCTTGAAAACAGAAGCTATGGAAGTGATTAGAAGACACAGAAGAATTCAGCACGGTAGGAAAGCAAACGGGATGCTCTGCCACCCCTCCTCCTTTGGTCAGTGGAATGGTGAGAAACCACCAAAACAGCCACGAAACCCAGGCTCAGGGTGCAGCTCCCTGGCAGAGCGTTTGTCTAGTGCGTGTGAAGCTCTGGTTCCATCCCTACAGCGCAAAACACAAAAGTCAAGAAGTATCCTACGCACTCCCAGCCTCCAAAATGTTTACCATTGATCTCACGCTGCATCTTCCTGGCACTCACTTCTAAGTTTAACGCACTTAAAAAAAATGAACACCCTTGTTAAACCTTTCTGAGTCCCGATGCCAAAGTGTTCCCTTATGAAACCTGTCCTTCACACAAAGGACACAGTTGAAGACAGTTGGTGTAAGCTGGATGAAACAAGAGGTCCCGCAACAAGCCTAGGAAAGAGAGGTGACGATCATTTAAGGCCAAAGGCTAGCTGGGAGCTGGGACGCAACCGCCGAGGGTGTAGGTCACAGGGTCTTCGTAAGGCTTCCTACCCACACAATACAGCTACGACTGTTACCACCACCCAACCACAGCTGACTAGTTAGCCCACAGCTTGGTGACAAGAGGGGCCTCTTTTTCTCTTGAACTCAGTGGCATTCTACCTCTGACCTACATATTTTTTATTTTTGCAGTACCAGGGATAGAACCCAGGGGCATTCTACCTCCGTGCTACATCCCCGGCCCTATTTTCTATTCTTACTTTGAAACAGGGTCTCATTGAGTTGCAAAGGCCTCACTAAGTAGCTGAGGCTGTCCTTGAACCGCGACCCTCCTTGTCTCAGCCTCCTAAATGCTGGAATTACAAGTGTGTGCCACCATACCTGGCCTGTTTTTTTTAATTTTTGAAACAGGGTCTCACCTATAAAGCACCAATAAATGCATATTAAAAAAAGAAACAGGGCCTAAGTTGCTGAGGATGGCCTCAAACTTGTGATCCTCCTCAGTCTCCCAAACACTGAGATTTTACAGGCATTTGCCAGAAGTTAACAATGTGTCCTTTTGAAACTTCTCTTTTCTCCCCAGACCTACACCCTTAGATGATCATCCCTAGCTGCCACCACTGTGGTTCTCTAGTCCTTCAATGAACAATCTGCTGAGCAATGAGTGATGAGGCATACAGTCAACTCTCAATGGGACTTGGGAGCCTGGAGTAACCCAGAGTCTCTGGATAATTAGGTGTGTGTGTGTGTGTTACGGGAGATTGAACTCAGAGGCATTCTACCTCTGAGCTACACCCTCAGGCCTATTTTCATTATGAAACAGGTTCTCACTAAACTGCTGAGTCTCCCTACTTGCTGAGGCTGTCCTTGAACCTGTGATCCTTCTGTCTCAGCCTCCCAAGCATTGGGATTACAAGTGTGCGCCACATCAGCCAACTTTCTTTTCCTCTTCTGAGGCTTTTCTGTGATATCTGGTTTCTTGTATTTGACTCCCTGAAGAATTTCCTGGTGATCAGCTGAAAAGACAAACAGTTCCCTCCTGAGAAAGGTCACACCAGGGTGTCAATGCCTGAGGCCTGAGGAAGGAGAGAAAGTGGCCCCTTGGCTGCTTTAGAGTTCAAGGAGACTCAAAAATCAAATGAGGAGCATTTTAATTGAGTGTCAGAAAATGATGCTACATGAACTTGGATTAGAAAACATGACATTAAGATGTGTGCTTTTCAAAAAACCAAAACTCTTAATATAGTCTACAATAGTCTTCTAGATCTTCCTCTTGATCAAAACCTTCCCAAAGCATCTGCCACCAGAACCAAGTCACCTCCTCATCCCCCTCTAGCTCCTCCACCCCCAGCTTTTTCCTTTCAGCTGCTCTGTGTGGGCACTGAAGGCCCTGGCCAAGGCACAGAACTGTCCTTGAAGCCAGCAACCCACAGGCAGTGGCACCCAGAGCCCCACCCCCAGGGCCTGGGGCAGAGGCCACAGAGCTGGCATTGTTTCCACTGTCTTGGGAAGAAGGAGTCAAAAGCTGACCCTCAGCACAAATTAAAGCCCAAGATGGAGAGAGAGGAAGGGCTGTAGGCCGGAGCAGGCTGCAAACTGTGGGCAGGAATGGGAGCTTCTGCAGCCAGTCCTCTGGGGGAAACAAGGGAACTGGACCCCTCTCTGGCTCTGGGTTCTACAAGCTACTCTGCTGATCTCCGAGGGGATCTATCTGTAAGCACAGGGACGGAACAGTCGGGAGCTGGGTTGGCTGTGGGCAGGCGTGAGGTGCAGGAAATGTCAGCGTGATACTCGTAGGAAGAGGACGGCGAGCCAGCTCCTCACAGGGCAGCCAGCCCTACGGACGACAGCACCGTGAGAACCAAGACAGCCACTCCAGACTGGTAGAGCTGGGGGATCTTCAGGCCTTTTCCTAGGTCCCACATCTGCAAGAAAGGGAGCCACTTCAGTCATCAGGGCCCGTCAGGCTCACGGCCCCTTCTCAAAAAGGAGATCTCTACCTCCTAGGGCAGGCATTGTCTCAGCGTGACTGCAAACCATGTCCTGCCTCTGCCCTCCAACCCCACCAGACGGCACCTGCCACACACTTATCCCAGTGAGAGAATCAATTTTTATTTTTTATTTTTTGCATTACTGGGGACTGGACCAGAGGCATTCTACTTTCAAGCAACACCCCCAGCTCCTTTTATTTTTGTTTTGAAACAGTGCCTTGCTATGTAGGTAAGGCTGGCTACAAACCTGCAATCTTCCTGTCTCAGCCTCCCAAATACTGGGATTATGGGCATGTGTCACCACGCCCAGTTTCAATGACAAAAAATCAAATCCTACCGTGTGGCAGAGGTGGGGAATGTTCTCTATGCCACAGACCCTTCATATAAAAGCTTCCAGGATGAAAAGATGAAGCTTTCCCTCATGCCAACACATCCAGATCAGTGTTTCCGCAACGATGTCCCTCCAAAACGCAGCTCTACAGAGTGGTATAAGACTTATGTGGGGAGAAAAGTTCTAGTCATATGAATTGGATAAACATCTAACTGCGAGACTCAGAAGCAACTTGTTAATGCACACTGTTAGTCTCCAGAGGGGTATAATATTCTCAATACAGTTACCCAGGAATTTTTTGTTTTTTGTTTCTAGTACTGGTGATTGAACCCAGGGGCATTCTACCGCTGGGTCACACCCCCAGCCCTATTTTTATTCTTTATTTGAAACAGAGTCTCACAAAGTTGCAGAGGACCTCACTAAGTAGCTAAGGATGGCCAAAAACCTGCCCAGTATCCAAAATAAAATAAAATCTTATAATACTGAAGGAGAGGCTAATCTTTTACCCAAGGCAGGTCTGATTTATTTAATTCCTTTATAAAGAGGACAGAGGCCCAAGGTCATGCAGGAGACAGTATGCCAGTTTTCAGTCAAAAAAAATTCTTAGCAGCCAGGCATGGTGGCACATATCTGTAATCCTAGTACTTAAAAGGCAGGAGGACTGGTTCAAAGACAGCCTCAGCAAGTACTGAGACTCTCATCAACCTAATGAGACCCTATTTCAAAAATAAGTAAATAGATGGGTATGGTGGCACATGCTTGTAATCCTAGTTTTGGGGGGAGGCTAAACTGGAGGATCACAGGTTTAATTACAGCTTCAGCAATTTAGTGAGGCTCTCAGCAACCTAGTGAGACTGTGTTTCCAAATAAGAAATAAAATTGGTCTGGGGGTGTAGCTCAGAGGTAGGGTATCTCTGGGTTCAATTCCCAGTACCACCACCAAAAAAAAAAAAAAAAAAATCCTAAACCCAAGATTAAAACCTGGGACTCCAAGCCAGGTGTGGTGGTGCACACTTGTAATCCCAGCACTTGGAAGGCTGAGACAGGAGGATCGCACAGGTTCAAAGCCACCTTCAGCTATTTAGGCTCTCAGCAACTTAGTGAGACCCTTTTTCCAAATAAAAGTATAAAATAGGTCTGGGAGTATAGCCTGGAGGTAGAAAAGTTCCTGGGTTACACTCTCAGTACCACATTTATTTATTTATTTATTTATTTATTTATTTATTTATTTATTACTTAATAAATAAATAAATACATAAAATAAAAAAAAATAATAATAAAAGCTGGGACTCCTTGTACTCAGTTTTTGTTAAAGTTGGCACCACCTACAATCAATCACTCAAGAGGAACCAAACAGTCAGGCAAGATGGCTCATGTCTATAATCATAGTACTCGGGCGGCTGAGACAGGAGGATCATGTTTGAGGACAATTTTAGCTACCTAAGGAGATCCTATTTCAAAACAAAACAAAAAAGCCAGGTACGGTGGTGCATGCTTGTAATCCCAGTATAGGGGGGTACAGCTTGGAAGCAGAATGCCCCTGGGTTCCATCCCCAGTACACGCGCGTGCGCGCGCACACACACACACACTCTCTCTCTCTCTCTCTCTTTCTCGGGCTGGGGATATAGCTTACACACACAGGCTGGGGGTATAGCTCAGTGGTAGACTACCCCTGGGTTTAATCCTGAGGAACAACACACACACACACACACACACACACACACACACACACACACACACAAGCAAAAAGAAACAAAAACAGTTAACACAATCATGTCAAGATAGCAAAAGTGGATCCCTTGAGTTCAGCCAGACTCGTCACTGGGTTGGGGGGATGTCAGACTGAAAGTAGAAGATGGTTCACATAGCTGGCACTTGACTCCCAGTGTTAAGAACAATGCTTGGCCCATAGCGGGCATTGATCCCTAAGTATCTAGTAACAGCCCCAAGCCGGATGTACGAATGGCATGACTTCAGGGGTCTCTTTAATCAGATTTCTCCTAAAACCGGCCAAATTCACAATGAGCCTCTACTCGTGCCTGCCTGGCCCACAGTCCTGAATGAAGGTTTTAGGGCACAACTTGATGTAAATCAGGGGCCTCCTGTAGAGGCCTGGAGCAGTCCTCCGTACTTTCGGGTATGCACACATGGTCCTGAACCTAGCAGTGGAGCGGATCCTCCCGGTTCCCCACCCCTTTCTCTCACTCACGGCATGTCCAAGTCTGTAACCGACTTACCAAGTGCCGGATCCCATTCCAGGTGTGATACATGAGAGGAAAGGCGAGGGCAAACTTAGCGGTGTGGATCAGCGCTGGCCCCAGACTCAGAGAGTTCACAAATTCCAAGTAAGTTTCGAAGTTCCCTGGGAGCAACAAGGCCGACAAGCCAAAGAGGGAGACCCCTGAGGAGAGAACAGGGAGCCCATCAGCACGGCACCCAAGCTGCACACACGCAACTACTACACTGGGTTCTGTGACAGCCCTGGTGCCGCACAATGCCAAACCACCTTGAAACGCCTTCAAGGTCACAGGGGAGCCTGGCTACTCGGGATCTGTGGGCAATCTAGTACTTTATGCTTCCTTCAACAGCCTCTCTAAAACCTCACCTGACAGTTTAGAAATCATCCTCTGGCAGCATCAACATGGCAGTAAGAAAAAGTACACTCAGTCCAGGAAAGAAGTCCAACGCTACTTTAAGTCACTCAAATCTCTATGCACAAAAATTTAACTCTAAATGGACTACAGACCCATTTAGTTATATTATATACATTTAGTCATATTATATATTATATATATTATATATAATATACAGACTATAATATATAATTTTAGTTATATAACTAAAATTATAAAAGCCTTAGATGATAGCACAAGTATAAATGTCGATTATCTTGGAATAGGCTGTGGTTTCTTAGCTACAACAGTGAAATCACATGCCAGAGAATAATAAAATAAATAAATGGACTTCATCAAAATTAAAAACTGGGCCATGCCGGGCGTGGTGGCGCACACTTGTAATCCCCGCGCTTGGGAGGCAGAGACAGGAGGATCGCGCAGGTTCGAAGCCAGCCACGCGTGCTGGCTTAGGAGACCCTGTTTCCAAATAAAAATGTAAAAACAGGGCAGGCGTGGGGGTGCACACTTGTAATACCAGCATTCGGGAGGCTAAAACCAGAGGATCGCGGTTTGTGGACAGCCTCAGCTACTTAGTGAGGCCCTTTGCAACTCAGTGAGACCCTGTTTCAAAATAAAGAATAAAGCCGGGCGTGGTGGCGCATGCTTGTAATCCCAGCATTCATGAGGCTGAGACAGGAAGAACATGGTTCAAGGACAGCCTCAGCTACTTACTGAGCCCTCTGCAACTCAGTAAGACCTGTTTCAAAATAAAGAATAAAAAATAGGGCTGGGGGTATAGCTCAGAGGTAGAATGGTCCTGGGTTCCATCCCCAGTACCGCATAAATAAATAAATAAATAAATAAATAAATAAATAAATAAATAAATAATCATGTTGGGAGTGTAGCTTGGAGGTTGAATACCTCTAGGTTCAATACCCAGTACCCCCCAAAAAATCTTAAAACTCAGTAATAAAAAGACAAATAATTTTAATTGTAAAATAGGCAAAGGAGAAGCTGGGTGTGGTGGTGCATGCTTGTAATCCCAGCATTTGGGAGGCTGAGAGGAGAATAGTGGTTCATGGACAACTTCAGCTACTTAGTGAGGCCCTTTGCAACTCAGTGAGATCCTGTTTCAAAATAAAGAATAAAAAGTAGGGCAGGGGATGTCACTCAGAGGTGGAATGCCCCTGGGTTCCATCCCCAGTACTGCAAAATAATAATAATAATTTAAAAAAAAAAAAGACAAAGGAGCCCAGTGGTGGCACATTAATGTAATTTAGGCTACTCAAGAGGCTGAAACCGGGGAAGAACCAGCTTAAGGCCAGTCTGGGCAACTTAGGGAGAACTTGTTTAAAAAATAAATAAGAAGGCTGACAGTGGTAGCGCACATTTGTAATCCCAGTACTTGAGACTAAGACAAGAGGATCACAAGTTCACAGCCAGCCTCAGCTACTTAGTGAGTAGCTTACTTTGAAATTTAGCCTGTTTCAAAATTTAAAAAAAGCCGGGTGTGGTGGCACACACTTGTAATCCCCACTCTTGGGAGGCAGAGACAGGAGGATTGCGCAGGTTCGAAGCCAGCCATGCTGGTTTAAGAGACCCTGTTTCTAAACAGAAAAAAAAAGTGTAAAATAGATCTGAGAGTGTAGCCCGGAGGTAAAAAGGCTTCCAGGTACTCCAGTACCACCACCAAAAAAAAAAAAAAAAAAAAAAAAAAGGCTGGAAGAGCTAGGCATGTAGTTCAGAGGTATAATGCCCCTGGGTTTAATCTGCAGCACTGCAAAAATAAATAAATAAGTAAATAAATTAAATAAATAAATAAATGCTGGGCATGGTGGTGCACACTTGCAATCCCAGTGCTTGGGAGGTTGAGACACAAGGATCCGGGTTCAAAGCCAGTCTCAGCTACTTAGTGAGGCCTTATACAACTTAGACCCTGTTCCAAAATAAAGAACAAAAAAATTGGACTGGGTTCAATTCCCAGTAAAACACACACACACACACACACACACACACACACACACACACACACAAAATAAAATAAAATAAAAAGGGCTGGGGATGGTAAAATGCCCTTGGGTTCAACACTCAGTAACATTTGTGCTTCCAGAAAAGATAAAACAGAAAATAAAACAGAAACAACCAAATGTCTACAAAGTGATAGCCAGGTGAGGTAGAGCATGCCTGTATAATCCCAGGAGTTGAGAGGCTGAGGCAAGATGATCGCAGGTTCAAGACCAGCCCTGGCAGTTTAACAAGGCTCTCAGTAACCTGGGGAGACCCCATTTCCAAATAGGAAAATCGAGCTGGTAGTGTAGCTTGGAGGTAGAATACCTCTAGGTTCAATGTATAGTCCAAAACAAACAAACAAAAACGCACAGAAAAATGTATAAATTAAGCCAGGCATGGTGGTACATGACTGTAATCCCAGCACTTGGGAGGCTGAGACAGGAGGACACAGGTTTGCGGCCAGTCTCAGTAACTTAGTGAGGTCCTCTGCAACTTAGTGAGACCTTGTTTTAATTAAAAGAATAAAATCAGGCTGGGGGGTGTAGCTTGAAGATAGAATGCCCCTCCAATGAGTTTGGGTTCTATCCATAGTACTATATACACACACACACAATTAAATAAGGTATATACATACAATGAAATAATACTCAGACACACACACACACACACACACACACACACACACACACACACACAAAGTTTCTGGGTATACATAGAATATCGGCTAGCCCTGAGTGGTGGGATTCTGGAGAAATTTCCTGAAGCATATATATCTTCTTTTTTTTCTTTTCTTTTCTCAGTACTGGGGATGGAACCCACGGGCATTCTACCTCTGAGCTACACCCCCAGCCCTATTTTTTTATTCTTTATTTTGAAACAGGGTCTCAGTGAGTTGCAAAGAACCTCACTAAGTACTGTCTACAAACCAGGATCCTCCTGTCGCAGCCTCCCAAATGCTGAGATTACAAGTGTGTGCCACCACGCCTAACCTGAATCATATATATCTAAAACATTTTAATTCTTTGCAACATGGCTTATTTTTCTTGTGGTATTAGGGATTGAATTCAGGGCATTCTACCTCTGACTTGCACCCCAACCACATTTTACTTTTAATTATAAACAGGGTCTCACCAGGTTGCTGAGAGTCTCACTGCTTGCTGAAGCTGTCTTTGAACCTGTGATCCCCCTGTCTCATCCTCCCAATACTGGGATTACAAGTGTGTGCCCCCACTCGTGGCTTTTTAATAAAAATGTTTTTGTTTTTTTCTGTAGTACTAGTGATGGATTCCACGAGCATTTTACCTCTGAGCCATACCCCCAGCCCTATTTTTTATTCTTTATTTTGAAACAGAGTCTCACTGAGCTGCAAAGGGCCTAAGTGGTAGCTGAGGCTGTCCGAGAACTGCAATCCTCCTGTCTCAGCCTCCGGAATGCTGGGATTACAAGCATGAACAACCATGCCTGGCTTAATAAAAATGCTTTAAAATATTGTCAAGGAGGTCTGAGATCATTATACAAATTCCAACCCAGATATGAGAAGAGAGATCATCATACTGGCTGGTTGCCTTCCTATTTTTTCAAAAGAGATTCACCTTCTCAAATGGGCACTATCAATTAGTTAATTCAATCAAAAGTTACTTTGGCTGCAGTTTTGCTCATCACATATGAAAAGTATATGTGAAAAATTAAACATGGGAATTTTAAAATCTTTCTCTGATGTCTAGTATTCTAGTAATCAGGAAATAGCCTATATTCCTAGAAGAGTATTAGAATAGGGACTCTCACAGTGAAACAATTTAAATTGGGAAAAACAAAGCCACTGAAGCTTTCCCATCTAATCACTGCAGAGCATTAACAGTGCTCTCACTTGGCTGCCAGGCCGGCTCCTGCTGGCTCCACGGCTTCCGAGTGCTATGCACGGAGTTGTGCGAGTTTTCAGTAAGTCCTCACGCCACTTCCAGAAGCCATCTAAAGCTCTTTCAGATACAAGCCCCTGCAGTACAACTGCAAATGAAGATGCAAACATCCACAAGAGTCTTGGTGAGCCAGTCCAAGGGGTAATTAGCACTCAAGCAGAAGCCGGGTGCAGTGGCACACACCTGTACCCCAGTACTTGGGAGGCTGAGATAGGAAGATTGCAAGTTCGTGGCCAGTCTCAACAACTAAGGCTGTTTCAAAATAAAAGAATAAAATAGGGCTGGGGGTATAGCTTGAGGTAAAATGCCCCTGTTCAATCCTCAGTACCACAAACAACAACAACAACAACAACAACACAAGTAGAACCCAGGTGTGGTGGCACACACTGTCATCCCAGCACTTGGGAAGCTGAGACAGGAGAATAAATGTTTTGTGGGGAGCCTCAGCAACTTAGTGAGACTGTTTCAAAAATAAAAAGGGAAGCTGGGCGTGGTTGTGCACACCTGTAATCTCAGCACTTGGGAGGCGGAGACAGGATGGTGTAGGTTTGAAGCCAGCCTCAGCAATTTAGTGAGGCTCTTAGCAACTTAGTAAGGCCCTATCCCAGAAAAAATTAAAGTGGAGCTGGGTGTAGCATGAAGATAAAATACCTCTGGGTTCCATCCTCAGTACCACAAACATAAATAATAAGTAAATAAGTAAAAAAAAAGGCTAGGGATATAGTTCAGAGGTAGAATATCCCTGGGTTCAATCCCAAGTACCATTAAAAAAAACAAAAAACAAACAGAAAAAACAGCCCTCAAGTAGACAGCACCTGCCTAGTCTTTTATTTTTATTTGAAGTGCTGGCACACTAATTCACTACGAGACCTGTGTCCATGTGCTCAAGCAAAACCTCTCCCAGTGTCAGGAGAGCCCATGTATCAGGTCAAGCCTTTTTTTGGTACTGGAAATTAAACCCAGGGGCAGGGGGCTCTACCTCTGGACTATATCACTAACCCTTTTTATTCTTCATGTTGAAACAGGGCCTTGCTAAGTAGCTGACACTGGTCTCAAATCTGTGATTCTCCTGTCTCAGCATCCCAAGTACTGGGAATACAGGTGTGTACCATGTCTGGCTCAATTAATTAATTTTTTGCAGTACTGGGGATGGAACCCAGGGGCATTCCACCTCCAAGCTACACCCCCACCCCTATTTTTATTCTTTATTTTGAAACAGGGTCTCACTGAGTTGCAAAGGGCCTAAGTAGCTGAGGCTGTCCGCGAACCGCGATCCTCTAGTCTCAGCCTCCCGAATGCTGGGATGACAAGCGTGCGTCACCAAGCCTGGCTAATTTCTTACTTCTTAAATTTAACTTATCTATGTATTTATTTTTGTGATACTATGGAATGAACATGGCCTCACGCATTACTCTTCCACTGGGCTACACCCTCAACTCTTTTTTTTTATTTTGAGTCTAGGTCTCACTAAGTTGCTAAGACTGACCTTGAACTTGTGATCCTCCTGCCTCAGCCTCCAGAGTTGCTTGGGATAGGAGGGGTGTGCCACCATGCCTTGTATAATTGCTAATGCACAACAGGAGATTAGTTAGACAGTACAGAGAATGAATTGTTTTGTGTGGTCTGGGGATGGAACCCAGGGGCATTCTACCTCTGAGCTACACCCCATCTCTATCTGTATCTTGCAACAGGTTTTCACTGGGTGATGATGGTCTGACTACTTGCTCCGGCTACTTTTGAACCAGAATCCTCCTGTCCTAGTGAATATTATGAATGAAGTAGTTTATATGGTTTTAGTCATTTAATAAATAAACATTGCCGGGTGTGGTGGGCACGCGTGTAATCCCAGCATTCGGGAGGCCGAGAGAGGAGGATTGCGATTCGTGAACAGCTTCAGCTACTTAGTGAGGCCTCTGCAACTCAGTGAGATCCTGTTTCAAAATAAAGAATAAGCCGGGCTTGGTGGCTCACGCTTGTAATCTCCGTGCTTGGGAGGCAGAGACAGGAGGATCGCGCAGGTTCGAAGCCAGCCGCGCCGCTGGCTTAGGAGACCCTGTTTCCAAAATGAAAATGTAAAATATAGGTCTGGGAGTGTAGCCCGGAGATAGAGGGGCTTCCAGGAACCCCAGTACCACCAAAAAAAAAAAAAAAAAAAAAAGAATAAAAAATAGGGCTGGGGTGTAGCTCGGAGGTAGAATGGCCCTGGGTTCCATCCCCAGACCCACAAAAAGTAAAATATAAAAAAATAAACAAATAAAAATTTACGAAGCACCTACTGAGTGCTAGAGGGCATGAATGATAAATAAGACAGATGAGGTACTCACTCTCTAAAAAGTTCACACTGTAAGAAAAGAGATTTATAAAAGTTAGGGAACAAAATAATTACAAATTGTGCAATAAAAGCTATAAAGAAACAACAAGGTAGCCAGGCGTGGCGCCAAATGCTTGTAATCCCAGTACTTGGGAGGCCAAGTTAGGAGGATAGAAGGTTCAGGGCCAACCCCAGCTACTTAGTGAGGCCCGG
Source organism: Muscardinus avellanarius (assembly GCF_963383645.1). Lineage (NCBI taxonomy): Eukaryota > Metazoa > Chordata > Mammalia > Rodentia > Gliridae > Muscardinus > Muscardinus avellanarius. Next base: position 109,491,379 of record NC_137788.1, on the reverse strand, counting down.
TTTCAAAATAAAGAATAAAAATAAGACTGGGCTCAACCCCCAGTACTTCAAAAAAAGAAAAGAAAAAGAAACAACAAACACTATAAGGATGATGAAGGAATAGTGCTGTGAAATAGAAAACTAAGAAGGAGGCTACGCCAGGTGCGATGGTGCATGCCTATAATCCCAGTACTTGGGAGGCTAAGACAGCAGGATCGGAGGTTCAAGACCAGCCTCAGCAACGTAGTAAGACTCCCAACTACCTACTTATTATTTTTATTATTAGTTATGTTGAAACAGGGTCTTGCTAGGTTGATGAGTCTTACTACTTGCTGAGGCTATCCTTAAACCTGCAATCCTCCTGTCTCAGCCTCCTAAATACTGGGGGTTACAGGCATACGCCACAATGCCCAACTCTCCAATAATAAACCTAGTTATCCCAACAACCTAGTTATTAAACCTTATTTTAAAACAGGGGGCTGGGGGTGTAGCTTGCAAGTAGAACGCCATGGGGTCCAACTCCTAGTACCCCCCACCCCAACCCAGAAGGAAGTAACCATGCACAGCACAGCAAGCGTTAGGCAGGTGCTCCAAGCCAGGGAACAAACACGCGATGGTTTGGGAATGGGAACAAGCTTGTGTGTCCAAGAACGCAAGAGATCAATGCTCCAGAAGGCTGTAGCAGGAACACAGGGTGGAAGGCAGGAGTGACGGAGGCGGAGGCTGGGATTCTATTTTTTTTTTTTTTGGTGGTACTGGGGATGGAACTCTTCTACCTCCGGGCTGCACTCCCAGACCTATTTTTTTATATTTTATTTGGGAACAGGGTCTCTTAAGCCAGCAAGGCTGGCTTTGAACCTGTGTGATCCTCCTGCCTCTGCCTCCCAAGCGTGGGGATTACAAGTGTGTGCCACCATGACCAGCTATTTTTTTATATTTTATTTTTCTGGTGGTGCTGAGGATGGAACCCAGAGGCATTTTATCTCCAAGCTATACCCCAGCCTTACTTTATTCTTTATTTGGAAACAGTCTCACTTAATCACATAAGGCCTCTCAAGTAGCTGAGACTGGCCGCAAACCTGCGCTCCTCCTCTCTCAGCCTTCCAAGTGCTGGAATTGAGGTGTGCACCACCATGCCCAACTCTCCACTTATCTTCAAAAGTTTTTTCTGTGTGAAAAGTGGTGGGAAGAGGGCCATCAGCATGCAGAGATCAGAGATGCTGGAACTGACTCCATTTCATATGCTCATTCCACAAAGAGTAAACTGAGACTTACAGTTGAGTGACTGATTCTCTACGTCACCCACCTGGTATAGAGGGCCCTTCAGCATCGGAAGGAAACAGGAGACTACCACAGAAAATAGCTACCTGGCTCTACCCTGGAATTAGGGGAGGAGGAACCTCCTGCTGAATGCAAGGCCATTCAAAGGGGCAAAGACAGGGAAAACAATGAGTTAAGTACAGCTGTGAAAAACATTCAATTTTAGTCATGTTTAGCGAATGAATATACTTTTTACCATTCTAGTCAATTATTACAGATTCAAGGCCTTGTGTTTATTTGGTGTTAACAGGTACACTGACATAGTAAGGGAAACGGCAGCCTGAGGAACTGCTCTTCTTTTTCAATGATTTGTAGGACTAAACTGCTCACCAATAGCACCAAGCAGAAAGCATCAATCTAAGCAGTTCTTACTGGAATCATAAATAAAGTTGCTAATCTGATCTTAAAACTTCCTCATATCAGTTCAGTGCAAGAAGGTTAAAAACTGGAACTACACAGAGATCCTAGGCAACACTGCTCACCCTCAGTCCTGGACTCTACTGCTCCTTTACCAACCACAAGAACAGCAGCACCGGGTCTCAGAGGCGCTTCTGTCTTTACATGATTGCCAACAGCAACATATGTATGTAAGTCTGATTACAAAGAGCAACGTTTGCTTCAGATAATTCCTGCCGACGTCTCAGTAGTAGATCCCTCGACACGGGATCCCTTCACTGGAGCCTCTAGCCCCATCAAGGACCACGTCACCCAAAACAGGTCCTCAGAAGCCCAGAAGGGCCTTTCAAGTATTATGAAAAACAGGAAGTGAAAAGCAAGGTGGTGTTTCTTCACCAAGCAAATCAAGAGAATCCTCTTTCCTACTCTGACAGCTCGACCTGACATCAAGTTCTGGAGCAAGAGTACACAAGACGCGCGAGGGCCTGAAGGCTCCGTCTGTCCGCTCTGTAAAGTGTGCCACCCGGCACACAGTGTTCTGAGCGGGTACGTGTTGAGGGACCTGACCACGTGTCCTTAGTGACTTAGGGCAACTTGGCGAGACTCAGTCTCAGATCAAAAAGGGCTGGGGTGTTGATCAGTGGTGAAGCACTCCAGGTTCAACCCCCAGCACTGCAAAAAAAAAAAAAAAAAAGACTGAATAGAAAATAAGCTTAAAGGAACACATCATTCCCTCTAATCCAGTCACTGAGTTGCAAAGGAGGCAGCTCTTCAAGCATGAGTGTGTGTGAGTGTGTAAACATACACATACATACCTCCGCTCAAGGCCGCCCCGGTGCCACGGTGACAAATGGACATGGCCATGGGAAGAGACCAACTACAAAGAAACACATAAAGACAACGTAAGGAGAAAGACACAACCCACTGCTAACTGAAATCAGCACTATAAAAATAAGCTTTCATTTTCATGTTTCCACTTTCTAATGTGAAAATAGAAAACTGGGACCTGGGATGCAGCTCAGTGGTAGAGTGCTCGCCTAGGAGAGCCCTGGGTTCAATAACCCCAGAGCGACACACACACAAGAAAAAAGGAAAGCAAAAGAGGTAGTACACTCTCCTAGCATGTGCAAGGCCCTGGGTTCAACCCCAGCACTGTGGAAATAGAAAAGGAAGACAGGAAACTGACTTCTTTAGCTGGGCGTGGTGGTGCACGCTTGTAATCCCCGTGCTTGGGAGGCTGAGACAGGAGGATGGCACAGGTTCGAAGCCAGCCTCAGCTACTCAGTGAGGCTCTCAGCAATGCAGTGAGACCCTGTTTCCAAAGATATAAAATAGGCTGGGAGTATAGTTCGGAGGTAGAAAAGCTCCTGGGTTCCACCCCCAGTACCACAGAAACTGACTTGTTTAAGGGTAAAGTGTCTACCTTTGCCTAGACTGCATCTCTGTTAGAGCTGAGAACTCAAACTTCTTTCATAAGGAGAAACACAGGTGATCATTTGGACACCAATTAAAGTTGGTACAATGAAAAGGAATTGCTAGAATACCATGCCTGAGTCCTTCTGTTTCTCCACCAAGACAGTGTGGTAGAAGAAAATCTGAGTTTTACTTATTCACAAATTTTACTTATTCATATACTATATGAACATTCTTGAATTTTCCCTTATTGTATCCCCCCAAATATCCATATGAATATACCATTTATTTTCTAATAAATTACCTCACATTTTTACGTGTAATTTTGTTAAGTTAATGTATTATATTTCTCTTTTTTCTTTCTTTTTTCTTTTTTTGGTGGTACTGGAGTTCCTGGAAACCCTTCTACCTCCAGGCTACACTTCCAGACCTATTTTTATACTTTTTATTTGGAAACAGGATCTCTTAAGCCAGCACAGCTGGCTTTGAACCTGCGTGATCCTCCTGTCTCCGCCTCCCAAGTGCGGGGATTACAAGTGTGCGCCACCACACCCAGCAAGTTAGTGTATTATATTTCTTAATCTACAATAGTTCTAAAATACTTGTCATAAAATCCATTTTTAAACGAGGCACAGTGCTGCATGCCTGTCATCCCAGCTACGCAGGAGGCTCAGGCAAGAGAACAGATTTAAGGTCAGCCTGAGCACCTTAGTAAGACACTCTCAAAAAAAAACTCCAACTCAGGCATGGTGATTCACGCTGGTAACCCCAGTACTTGGGAGGCTGAGACAGGAGGACTAAAGGCTTATGACTTGCCTCAGCAACTTGTGAGACCTCTCTAACGTAGTGAGACCCTATTTCCAAATAAAGAATAAAATAGGGCTGGGGTATGGCTTGGAGGTACAATGCCTCTGCATTCCAACCCCAGTACCAAAAAATAAAATAAATAAATCCAAGCCAGGCATAATGCCACACGTTTATAATTCCAGTACTTGGAAGGCTAACACAGGAGGATTGGAGGTTCTCGGACAGCCTCAGCAACCTTGTGAGGCCTTTCACAATTTAGTGAGACCCTGTTTCAAAATGAAACATAAAATAAGGCTGGAGGTATAGCTTGGAGGAACACTTTCCCTGAATTCTCATCAGTATCACAATAAATAAGTAAATCCCTCTTTAAATTATGAATCACCAGCCGGGCATGGTGGTGCACGCTTGTAACCCCAGTACTTAAGAGGCTGAGACAAGAGGATCCCGGTTCGAGGACAGTCTCAGCTACTTAGTGAGGCCCTTTGCAACTCAGTGAGACCCTGTTTCAAAATAAAGAATAAAAAAAGGGAGGGCTTGGAGGTCGAATGCCCCTGGGTTCCATCCCCAGACCCGCACACACACACAAAAAGGAATAAAAAATAGGGCTGAGGTATAATGTAGCTCAGAGGTATAATGCTCCTGGGTTCCATCCCCAGACCCACAAAAAATAAAAATAAAAAATAAAATAAAGTAAAAGAAATAAATAACGAATCACCACTTTTCCAAAGCATTCCCATAGAAGGGTGATCGATGTTATTTTAGGCTTGTTCTCATGCTCAAGAAGGAACTGGCTGTAAACAGGAGTTGCTGGAGCAAATCAAGCCTCACTTGGAATGGCAGTGTGGACCGGGAATACACCGCACAGTAAGACCACATCCTCACTACTGAGCACAGTAAGATCACATACTCAACATGCAAAAGAGAAAGAACTTAGTTGAAAAGATCTCAAAAAGAAATTCTACCCACTTAATGAAAATGGTTACAGAAGAAAGGAGTAATAATAAAACAAACCTGGCTGGAGAGCACGGATTAACTCGATTTAACAGGATAAATATAAAAGGTAGAAGAGGAACCATAAAACCATGGGCAAACAGAACAACGGCTTAATTCACCCAAGAATTAGAAAACTAAAATCCAGAATGCGCTGAGGCTTGCAAAAAGACATCCAGGGCAACAGAAAGGGGCTATTGAAATTGTATTCAGATAAAGCAAGCTCCTAGTGGGGCTGGACAATTGTATGCTAATTAATGACAGACTGTAAAACAGAGTGCTTATGGGTTTTGTCAAAAGAATGATTATCTGACTGAAAAAGACAAAACAAATATTGATTTGAAAGACCTGAGCCCTAAATAGCGAGGAAATGTAAGATATCGCCCGGCATTCCAAACACACCTAGGCTCCTGGGCCACACGAGTTAACTCCCAAGATTAAAAGAGAGAGCCATTGTTGAGCACTGTGGCGCACGCTTGTAATCCCAGTACTTAGGAGGCTGAGACAGGAGGATTGCAGGTTCAAAGCCAGCCTGGGCAACTTAGCGAGGCTTTCAGCAATCTAGTGACAACCTGTTCCCAAATAAATAAGATATAAAACTGGGCTGGGGATGTAGGTTGGAGGTAGAATGCCTCTGGGTTCAATCCCCAACACCAAAAAAAAGAAAAAGAGAAAAAAAGAAAAAAAAGAAAAAAAGAAGCCAGGCGTGGTGGCACCCGCTTATAATCCCAGCATTTGGGAGGCTGAGACCTGAGGATCGTGGTTCGCGGACAGCCTCAGCTACTTAGTGAGGCCCTCTGCAACTCAATTGAGACCTGGTTTCAAAATAAAGAATAAAAAATAGGGTAGGGGTGTAGCTCAGAGGTAGAATGCCCCTGGGTTCCATCCCCAGACCCACAAAAAGAAAAAGAAAAAAAAAGAAAGAAAAAAGAAAGCTCCACGTGGTGGTACACTCTTATAGTTTAATGAGACTCTAGGAAACCTAGTGAGATCCTATTTCAAACTAAAAAACAAAAAGGTCTGAGGACGTAACTCAGAGGCACCTGTGTTCAACCCCCAGCACCACCTCCCATAAGTAAGTAAATAAAACCACTCATTCATTCATTTAAGAAGAGGGATCACCAGGGTCCATTATGACTGGAAACACTGAGATCCCCATTTTCTAAACAGCACTGGGTACTGAAGCAGGGCCTGTGCATGTGAGGCAAGCCTTCTACCACTGAGCTAAATCCTTGGCCCTTATTATTCTTTTTTCTTTTTCTTTTTGGTACTAGAGATTGAAACCAGAGGCATTTTATCTCCAATTGACAGCCCTAGCCCAATTGTATATCTTATTTGAAACAGGGTTGCTGAGAACCTTGCTAAGTTGCCCGGGCCGGCTTTGAGCCTGTGACCCTCCTGTCTCAGCCTCCCCAGTACTGGGATTACAAGTGTGCACCATGCGCTGGCTTATTATTTTATTCTGAGACATAAAATACATGAGTTTCTACAAGTGAGCCAACAACTGTGCTGCAAACAATAGCATCAAGAAGGGAGAAGCAGCGGGCATGGTGGTGGAGCAAGCAAGAGGTTCACCTCAGCAGCCTACTATCATCTTTTATATGACTTGAGAAAAATGTCCAGGGCATTATATAGTGAGAATAATTGGGGAAGTTCTCTATAATTACAATCCTCCCTCTCCAAGCATTAATCTCTTCTTAAAAAGTTTCATCATGAAGTATCAAGAATAAGATCACATCAGCCTCTTTCTGCTTTAGTAGAATGTCCAGTTTCTGCAATCAGAATTATTCCTGGAATCTGAGTTGGGGAAAAAACTGAAGAGTTCTGGTATTTGTGGAGGTGGTTAAAAAATGGCCAGCCTCCCAGGCAGCAGCCCAAGTGAAGAGGACAGCTGAGCACTAGATGCTTTGCTGGGCTAGCTTGAAAAAGGCATATCCACAGGAACTCTTCTTAGGAGATACCAGCAGAAACAGCTATGGGTCGCTGCTGAGGACAAGAGATAGGCAGGAACATGGACAGAGACAGCTACACACACGTGTGGGGGAGTGACTGCACACACGTCTTCAGCTTTATGCCTGAGAGGGCCCAGAAACTATAACACACTGGTAGCAACCAGGGCATAAGCACCGGATCCGGAATTCACAGAAGCCATCTGAAGAAGGCCTATTGGCCAAGTCTAGGACAATCTGAAAATCAAAGTGAGAGTAACAGACTATAACCCATTGAGCAAAGCAGGAATCCTTGAACCCATACTGATGGAGCTTTAGCTTACAGAAATAAATGAATCTACAAGGTATACAGAATTAGAAAAAAATCACAATTTGATAACTGTCATAGTAATAATGATTTAGGCACACATTATCATCAGAAGCTGGTGGTAAATGCTTGGAGGGCCTCACTGAGCTGCTGAGGCTAGCTGTGAACCTGCAATCCTCCTGTCTCAGCCTCTCAAGACCTGGGATGACAGGCATGCCCTCCCCGCCCTTCCAGCTCTGTGGGGTCTTTAAATTGAGGAAACACACTCAAGCATTCAGGACTTCTGGCAAGCAGAACAAGGACCCTGGTAATGATGCCCATGCTGATGATATCTAATCCCTAGAACCTATGAATACGTTACTTTACATAGCAAAGGGGAATTAGGATTAAAAATACTAATAAGTTTACTTTAGCTGGGCGTGGTAGTGCACACTTGTAAATCCTAGCACTTGAGAAGCTGAAACTTGATCACCGTTCATAGCCAGTCTCAGCTACTTAGTGAAGCCCTCTGCAACTTAGTGAGACCCTGTTTCAAAACAAAGCATAAAAAAGGAATGGTGTATAGGTCACAGGTAGAATGGCCCTGGGTTCAATCCCCAGTACTGAAAAATAAGTAAGTTTACCTTAAGGTAAAGAGACTATCCTGGATTACCTAGATGGCCTCAATGTCATGGCAAGAGTCTTTAAAAGTGGGAGAGGCTAGCCAGGCGTGGTGGCGCACGCTTGTAATCCCAGCATTTGGGAGGCTGAGACAGGAGGATCGCGATTCGTGGCCAGCCTCAGCTACTTAGTGAGGCCTCTGCAACTCAGTGAGACCCTGTTTCAAAATAAAGAATAAGAAATAGGGCTGGGGTGTAGCTCAGATGTAGATTTCCCCTGGGTTCCATCCCTAGTACTGCAAAAAAAAAAAAAAAAAAAAAAAAAAGAAGAAGAAGAAAAAGAAAGAAGGAAAGAGAGTCAGTGTAGTTAAAGAGGGAAAACTCATGCTGGCTCCAGAGATGGAGGAAGGGCCACATGTCAAGGGGTCTGGGCACCCTCCAGAGGCTGACAACAATCAAGGAAACAGATTGCTCCCTCCTAACGTCTCCAGAGGGAACACCCCTTGACAGTGTCTTGTTTTAGCCTAGGTAGACCTGGGTTGAGAGTTCTGACCTGCAGGACTGTGAGATGGTGAGTTTGTGCTGTTGGTAGGTTTGGTTTTGTTTAATACTAGGGATTAAATCCAGGACCGTGCATATGCGCGGCAAATGCTCTAACTAAACCACACCCCCAGCCCAAATCCAAATTTGTGTTGCTTTAAGCCACTGAATTCGCAGTGTGCCCATCCCTTGGCATCCATGGCATACCGACTGCAGGACCCCTTATCTCCCCTGGATACCAAAACCCATGTATGCTCAAGGCCCTTGCTTAAAAGTGTTAGTATTTGCATATCACTTACACACACCCTTGTGCATACTTAGAATCATCTCCCGATTACCTATAACACCAAATGCAATGTAAATGCCACATAAGTAGTTGCTATACAGAAGGTCCAGTACAGATGACTTTTTCCCAGTACGGGGTGTCGAGCCCAGGGTCTCTCTCACCTGTGGTAAGCACACACTCTCTCACTGATCTATACCCCAGCCCTGGTAACTTGCTTCTTGAGTTTCACAGATGAAGAGAGAAGAAGCCTCAGTAGGAACGACACCCGAAGCCTCACCTTACCCTACTCAGATGATGAGGGCTGGATAAAGAGCCTTACCTGTAGATGGTGATGTGGGGGGAGACAGGGCGATTGGAACCTGTGTTCTTACTCCAGAACCGCTCCATCTCTTCTTTAGCTGTAGTTCCCAAAGGAACTGCACTAAAACCCAAAAGGTGTCAGATAGATTACAAGTTTGGTTTAATGTTATAACAAAAAGTTGTTGTGTAAAAAAGATACAAACCCACTGACTTAGGAAAACATTTCCTCCAGTGACCTTATTTTTTTATTTTTTATTGTGAAACAGGACCTCACTGAGTTGCAAGGAGCCTCAGTAAGTAGTAGCTGAGGCTGTCCGTGAACCACGATCCTCCTGTCTCAGCCTCCTAAATACTGGGATTACAACCACGCGCCCCATGCCTGGCTCCCCAGCTGCCTTGTTTTATGTCAAGTTTGCTTTAGTTAATAACCTCACCTGGAGCCAGGCACGGCAGTGCACACTTGTCATCCCAGTACTTGGGACGCTACAACAGGAGGATCGCAGGTTCGCAGACATCTTCAACAACTTAGTGAGGCCGTTTCAAAAAAAAAAAGATAAAAAATAGGTGTGGGGGTGTAGCTCCGAGGTAGAATGTCCCCGGGTTCAACCTCCAGTACCACCACCAAAAAAACAAAGGGCTGGGGATGAAGCTCAGAAGTAGAATGCCCGAGTCAATCCTGGTATTACAAGAAGGAAGGAAGGAAGGAAGGAAGGAAGGAAGGAAGGAAGGAAGGAAGGAAGGATGGATGGATGCAGGCATTTCCTGCCACCTGGAGTTGCCAATTCAGCCAAGTTCCAGCCTTCCTTGAGCAAGGTAGCTGAGTCCCAGATCAGAAATAATCAAATAATCACACAAACTAAGGAACTCTACAAAGCAATTGGCCTGTATTCTTCAAAAATGTCAATGTCAAGCTAGGTGTGGTGGCACATGTTTGTGGTCCCAGCATTTGGGAGGCTGAGACAGGAGGATTGTGGTTCGCAGGTAGCCTCAGCTACTTCGCAACTAAGTGAGAGAACCTGTTTCAAAAACAAAAAGACTAAAAAATAGGGCTGGGGGTGTAGCTCAGAAGTAGAATGCCCCTGGGTTCCATCTCCAGTACCACCAAAAAAAAAAAAAAAAAAAAAAAAAGAAAAGTCAATGTCAAAAAAGACAAAGAAAGCCAGGCATGGTGGCACACACTTGTAATCCCAACATGTGGGAGGCTGAGACAGGAGGATTTTGGTATGTGACAGCCTCAGCTACTTAGTGAGGCCCTCCATAACTTTGTGAGACCCTGTTTCCAATTAAAAAATACAATGAGGCTAGGGGTATAACTTGGAGGTTATATTCCCCAGTACCAAGGAAAAAAAAAAAAAAAATAGGCCCGGGGAGTGAGCTCAGAAGTAGAATGTCCCTGAGTTCAATTCCCAGTAACAAAATAAATAAATAAAATAAAATAATAAAATTTTAAAAAAGACAGCTAGGTAAGCCTAATTAGATCCTGGATGGGGAATAGGTGATTGTACTTTTATATAGTACATTATCTGGGACAAATGAGATATCCAAGAATCAACTATACATCAGATAATTGTTCATCAACCTTAAATTTCCTGAATTTGATATGTTTGTATAATGATACTGTTACGTAAGACAATTCCTTTTTCTTAGAAGTATTTAAAGGTAAAAGATTATATGGTGTTCACAACTTACTCTCAAGGAAATCAGTGAAAATATAATTAAGTATGTGAGACTGAAGAGCACTGATTGTCAAATAGTCAACCAGTTTTGACCTGTGAAGATAATAATTTTATATGGCACAGCCTACCATGGAAAGAATGATGAGCAAGAACAAATTATTAGCAGTCAATGATCTGAGTGAGGAGCACAAAAGAACCCCAAACTATTCTTACGGTTTTTCTGAGACAAGTGCAAATATTGTCGTAATAATAAGTTTTTTTTTCCCCTTCAGTACCGGGGATTGAATCCAGGGGCATTCTAACTCTGGGCTACAATCCAGCCCTGATTTATATCCTTTATTTTGGAACAGGGCCTCACTAAGTAGCTGAGGCTGGCCATGAACCTGCGATCCTCCTGTCTCAGCCTCCCAAGTACTGGGATTACAAGTGTGCGCCACCACACCCAGCTAAAAAGTTTTTTTTTTTTTTAAACAAAGGCAATTGAAGTCAACAGATTAGGAATAAATATCTAGCAGGAAAAAATACATTTAAAGACTAGGTCCTGAGCCAGGTGTAGTGATGCACGCTTGTAATCCCAGTACTTGGAGACAGGAGGATCATGGTTGACGGCCAGCATAAGCTACTTAGCCCTCTGCAACTCAGTGAGACCCTATTTCAAAACAAAGAATAAAAAATAAGGCTGGGCTGTAGCTTGGAGGTCGAATGCCCCCTGGGTTCCATCCCCAGTACCACACACACAAAAAAGACTAGTTCCTGAATCCAAATTTTAATCGAAATGAATTTTAATGTAAATTAAGTGTACCAATTATAAGAAAGAGAAGCATTAGCAGGAAAAAACAAAGCAAGGGAGAACTGAGAGAGGCAGATATCAAGGAAGGAATTACAAAGTCGGAGCAAACCTGTGAAGCTAAATACACCAAAAAGCTGAATGTGAGGGAGATTAAAGGCCAAGACAATAAATACCCTTCCTGCTTCTGCCCCAGCAGAACGACAACGGGGCCTAGGCATGTAGTTAGTGGCAAAGCGCTAGCCTAGCCAGCTCGAGGCCCTGGGTTCTAACCCTCTAATGCAAAATAGGAAAGAAATGAAAACCACAGTTACCAAAATTATTAGATTTCCAGGCAACTGTCCACATATTCCCCAAATCTAACCCAACAACCTGCTACTTTTCCCTGGGCGGGATGAGGGCTAAATAATCTCCACAGACTTAGACACTTACTTTTTGACACAGAACTGAGGGGTGATGTGGGCTCGCAGGCAGTGCCGGCCAACACGTCTGCAAGAAAAGAGAACCATGAATCAACACACAGAGCAACCGCAGCACAAGTCTCTATTTCTGTACTACTGTAGACCTGGGGTGGAGGCATAGAATAAACACAAGATGTGGGCTAAGGGGTAGCTCAGTGGTACAGCACATGCACAGCACACTGGGCTCAACTCTCAACAAAACCAAGCTCAGAGAAAGATAAGAACAATGGACAGGATTAGTGCCCCCATTTTCTATTTTAAAAACTGCAAACTCAGCTGGGCGTGGCGGTGCACGCTTATAATCCCAGCATTTGGGAGGCTGAGACAGGAGGGGACTTCGGAGCCTCAGCTACTTAGCAAGGCCCTTGGTGAGATCTTTTTTTCAAAATAAAGAATAAAAAATAGGGCAGGGGATGTAGCTCAGAGGTAGAATGCGAATGCCCCTGGGCCCAATCACCAGTACTGGAAAAAAAAAAAAAAATCAGAGTTCATAACATTTAACAGTAAAATAGAAAGTGATTTCTTAAGCTAGATCTTGCAGGAGGTAATCATTAAAAGACAGCCCACACTTGTAATCCCAATACTTGGGAGGCTAAGACAGGAGGATCACAGGTTCAAGGCCAGCCTCAGCAACCTAAGGAAACTCTCAGCAACCTAGCAAGACCCAGTGTCAAAATAAACATAAGAAAAGGGCTAGGAGTATAGTTTGAGCTTGTGAGGCCCTCCGCAAGTCATTGAGACCCAGTTTCAAAATGAGAAATAAAATAGGGCTGGAGTGTAGCTCAGAGGTAGAATGCCCCTGGGTTCACTCCCCAGTACCACAAAATGAAATAAATAATAAAATAAATAAATACTGGACCGCAGGGGTATAGCTCAGAGGTAGAAAGCCCCTGGGTTTGAGCTGGGCATGGTGGCTCATGCCTGTAATCCCAGTACTTGGGGGGTTGAAAAAGGAGGATCACAGGTTCAAGAACAACCTCAGCAAGTACTGAGATGCTAATCAACCTAGTGAGATCCTGTTTCCCAAAAAAAAACCTAAAATCAGGCTGGGGTGTAAGAGGGTATAGCACAAAGGTACACCCTCTTGCTTCTGGGTTCAAATCCCAGTACCAAAAACCCTCCAACCAACATTTTCTTCAGTTCTTCCTTCTTCACAGCTTTGAGGCAAGAGGTGAATGCAGACATTGTGTACCCACGGCTCCCAGAAAGAAGTGGGAACAAATCTCTTCACTGGGCTGAATTGTCTCTGAAGTGGGGGGGCACTCTCACATTCCTCAAGGGAGGCTGGCGGGGCACTGGGTGCCCAGCAAGAGTTTGCAGATGTGGGCTGGAATCTATGGAGCATTCTGTCTAGCACCATTGTTCCCAGGAAAATACCAGTGCAGGCAGGCCTTCAACAGGTCTTTAGAGACCAGTTGCACAAACTCTGTGACCTTATCTGAAAAACGACCAAAGTAGGTTATCTAGCCTTTCTTTTTTTGTGTGTGTGGTGTATTATTTTATTATTTTTTTTGTGTGTGTGGTACTAGGGATGAAACCCAGGGGCACTGTACCTTAAAGCTACACCTCCATCCCTATTTTAATTTTCTTTATTTTGAAACAGGGTCTGAGTTGTAAAGGGCCTAGTAGCTGAGGCTAGCTGCGAACTGCGTTCCTCCTATTTCAGCCTCATAAATACTGGGATCACAAGTGTCACCACCATGCCTGGCCTTATTTTCTTATTTTGAAGCAAGGTCTCACTAAATTGCAGAAGGTCTAAATTGCTGAGGCTGGCTTTCCATGAGCACTTCAGATTACTACTCATGAAAGAGAAGTCTATTTCTGCATTAAATCCTAATATGGACAGGCATGGTAGTGCATGGGCATGGTGGTGCATGCTTGTAATCCCAGTACTTGGAAGGCTGAGACAGGACAATCTCAATCTAAATTGCCTTAGCAATTTAGTGAGATACTCTGCAATTTAGTGAGACCCTGTTTTGAAATAAAAATTAAATAGGACCAGGGGTATAGCTCAGTGGTAGAATGCCCTCTGGGTTCAATCCTTAGTACTATAAAAAAAAATCTGAATATGGGCAGTGCTTTGCAACTCAAAATACCATCTGGGTATATTTAGCATGGTTGCAGGGAATTAATCCAGAACCCCATGTAGATATCAAAACCCATAGATAATTAAGTCCCTCCTATAAAATGGTGTGGTATTTACACATTCTCTCATGCACTTTATTTTTGTGTGTGTGGGGGTGGGTCTGGGGATGGAACCCAGGGGCATTCGACCTCCGGGCTACACCCCCTGCCCTATTTTTTATTCTTTATTTTGAAACCGGGTCTCACTGAGTTGCAGAGGGCCTCACTAAGTAGCTGAGGCTGTCCGCAAACCGTGATCCTCCTGTCTCAGCCTAAATGCTGAGATTACAAGCGAGCGCCACCACGCCCGGCTCTCCCATACACTTTAAATCACCTCTGGATTACTCGCAATATTTAATACAATGTGAATGTTATGTGAATACTTGTTATACTGTATGGTTTAAGGAATGACAAGGTGGGGAAGCAAGCCGTCTGCATTCGTGGAGTCCAGAGACAACCAATCACAGGCCTGACTTTGCAGCGGGCAAAGGTGTAGAGCAAAGATTATCACCTGTGAGGCTGGGAGGGCTCAGGTCTGGGAAGCTGCTTATGCCTGAGCATCGCTCCATTTACAACAAAATGTCTGTCGGCAGCCAGTCCAAGTGTTGTGTCTTGAAACTTTCTAAAATTGGTTTTTCAGGTATTTCTGATCCAATGTTGATTCAATCCATGGACGCAGAGCCCAGGGACAACAAGCAGGGCCTATATGGTGACCCTCTGCTTCTAGACACTAATCCTGAAATCCACAAATGAACTGCTAGGGAAGTTCAAAAAGCCCCTAAGATCTACTAAGATATGATACATCAAAGAACTCAAAAGCATTCCTTTATGATCAAATAATTTGTAATAAGACAGCGACTCTGGCAAGCCTGGGTCTTAGCATATTTTAGAGAAAAGATACATCAGGCTGAGCCCAGTGAAACAGGACGATTCGCAGGCTCAAAGGCAGCCTCAGCAACTTGATGAGACCCTCGGCTATTTAGGGAGACCCTGCTTCAAAATAAAAAGGCTAGGATGTAGCTTGGAGGTAGAAAGCCCCTGTGTTTGATGGCAAAAATCCCAAACTCCAAGAGGAATAATTTTGCCAGAGGGAAAGACTAAATAAACTCCATCTATTTTTATACTGGGTGACCAAAATGGAAAGAGAAAATGAGAAAACATTTGGGGGAAATGAGGGACTGAAATCTCAACAGCACTGCAGCTAACTTTCCATAACAAATAGTTTCCAAAAATAGAGTTGGCACA
Organism: Muscardinus avellanarius; assembly: GCF_963383645.1. Classification (NCBI taxonomy): domain Eukaryota; kingdom Metazoa; phylum Chordata; class Mammalia; order Rodentia; family Gliridae; genus Muscardinus; species Muscardinus avellanarius. The sequence continues at coordinate 109,476,200 of NC_137788.1, read as the reverse complement.
AAATGATGATGGGATTTGTCCCAGGCGTGTCTAAAGGTGCTAGTGAGACCTAAACCGTGCAGAGTTTGGATCGCCAGAAAACCGACGCTATTTCTCTGGACAGTGAATTCAAAGTTAAAGTTGGTGTCCAGTGTGGTAGTACACGCTTGTAAACCCAATATTTGGGAGGCTGAAAATGGGGGATCGCAAGTTTGAGGACAGCCTCAGCAAGTAGTGAAACTCTCATTAACTTAGCAAGACCCTGTTTCAAAATAAAGATAAAAAAGCCGGGCATGGTGGCGCACGCTTGTTATCTCAGCGCTTGGGAGACTGAGACAGGAGGATCGCACAGGTTCAAAGCCAGCCTCAGCTACTTAGTGAGACCCTGTTTCCAAATAAAGTATAAAACAGGTTTGGGAGTGTAACCCGGAGGGAGCAAATCCCCTGGGTTCCACCCCCAGTACCACAAATAAATAAATAAATAAATAAATAAAGGCAGTGGGTGTAGCTCGGCGGTAGAATGCCACTGGGTTCCATCCCCAGGCCCGCAAATAATAATAATAATAATTATTATTATTATTAAAAAATAAAAACACAGGCCCAAGCCTGAGTGCTCCCAGAACTTCGAAAGCTGAGAAAGGAGGATCGCAGGTTCTCGACCAGCCTCAGCTACTTGTAGTGAGGCCTCCGCAACTCAGTGAGACCCTGTCTCCAAATAAAGAGTAAGAAATCGTGCCGGGGGTGCAGCTCGGAGGTAGGGCGCCCCTGGGCCCCACCCCCAGTACCAAGGCCTCAGCACCGTCGCCCGCCCCCGCCCACACGGCCGGCCCCCGAGGCCGGAGCACTGCTTTGGGAGTCGCCGGCCCGGGGCGCTCTGCAGGGAGCAGCCTCCCGCTGGGGAAGGGGCTGAGCCGCGCAGTCCGGGCGGACTTGGTGATCTCCAGCTCCGCGGAGGCCCCGGGCCTCCATATCGCAGCCTCCACCCGCAGCCTCCCCGCCCGGCCTCGCCCCGGCCGCTGTCAGCGAGAGGCGAGGGACCCCGGACCCCCAGGGGCCTCGGCCACCGGCGCCCAGCCTCGCGCCAAAGTCACCTCCACAGGAGCGCAGCCATCTTGGGTCCCGCTTAGACGGAAGTGACGCACGAGGCGGTCGTCACGTGACCGGGCGGCCCTTTTAAAGGGCCAGGCGCCTCGGGCTGCGGCTGGGCTCCAGCACCGTGTTCAGGCGCTTGAGTCCCACCACCCGGAGGCCGAGAGCGAGGATGGAGGGGTCGAGGCCAGCCCCAGACACCTAGACCCTCAGCAATTTAGCGAGACCCTGTAGAATGCCCCAGTACCGCAAAAAAAAAAAAAAAAGTAAAATATAGGGTAGGGATTTGGCTCAGAGGTAGAGTGCCCCTCCCTGGGTTCAATCCCCAGGAAACACACACACACACACACACACACACACACACACACACACACACACACACACACACACACACACCTTCTCCGTCACTCTTCCCTCGCTCTCCCAATCCAGTCGCCCTAAAAATGGCAGCGTTGTCTGGCTGAGACAAGCAGGAAAAAGTGATGCTTTGGGCTTTTTTTTTTTTTGTACTGGGAATGGAACCCAGGGGCATTCTACCTTCGAGCTACACCCCCAGCCCTGTTTTTTATTCTTTATTTTGAAACAGGGTCTGACTGAGTTGAAGAGGGTCTCACTAAGTAGTTGAGGCTGGCCGCGAACCTGCGATCCTCCTGTCTCAGCCTCCCAATGTATTGGGGTTTTAAGCGCACACCACCACGCCCGGCTGCCTCTCCACTTTCTTTTTTTTTTTTCTTTCCTTTTTTTTTTTTTTTTTCGGGTATGGGGATGGAACCCAGGGGCATTTGACCTCCGAGCTACAGCCCCTGCCCTATTTTTTATTCTTTATTTTGAAACCGGGTCTCACTGAGTTGCAGAAGGCCTCACTAAGTAGCTGAGGCTATCAGCGAACCCTGATCCTCCAGGTCTCAGCCTCCCGAATGCTGGGATTACAAGCGTGCACCACCACGCCCGGCATGCCTCTCCACTTTCTAACCTGAGTTTCAACACATGGACACACAAGCTGAGACCACCTTCGGGCTGAGGCAAGACCACTGTCCCAAGGGGCAGCCTCTTCAGCCACCCCCACGAGCCCCACAATTCCTTGGCTTGAGCTGGCCCTGGAACTCGACGCCCACCAGCGGGAAACAACGCTCCTTTGTCCCTTGTTTAGGTCCCTGTGCGTGCCCACAGCCAGAAGAGCCTGGGGCCGCGGGAGCGCGCTTTGATTTCCATGTACTGCATATAAACAGCTCTAGGAATCCAGGCTCGGGAGCCTCGCGGAGCTCTCACGACCAGAGACTGTGAGTGAGGAAGGAGGAAAACAGAATCCAGGGGTCCTGGTCCTTTTGAGGGCTGGAAGAGTGGGGAGGAGCAGGGGTGACACCACAGCAACTCCTGTAATAAAACATCGCCAGTTACAGTTATTTAGAACTCCTTCCTTCCTTCCTTCCTTCCTTCCTTCCTTCCTTCCTTTCTTTCTTTCTCTCTCTTTTCTTTTCTTTTCTTTTTTCTTTTCTTTTCTTGTGATACTGGGGATGGAACCCAGGGCCATTCTACTTCCGAGCTACACCCTCAGCCCTATTTTTTATTATTTATTTTGAAACAGGGTCTCCATGAGTTGCAAAGGGCCTCACTAAGTAGCTGAGGGTGTCCGTGAACCACGATCCTCTCTGGTCTCGGCCTCCCGAATGCTGGAATTACAAGAGTGTGCCACCACGCCTGGCTGACTTGTTTCTGAATCAAATAATACAAATAATACTATTTTCTATTTCCATAATGCTTGAAGAAAGCACTTCCAGAGGCTTTAGGATTGGAAGGGATCTTAGGAGCTGTCCAAACTTCTATCAGGTGCAGGAATTTCCTCTGCAGCACCCCTTTAGCCAATCTTCAGGACTACTCCAACACATTGAATGAGGGATCCCTCACAAAACAAGTTTTTTCAGGTGTGGTGGCACACGCCTGTAATCTCAGTACTTGGGAAGCGGAGACAGGAGGATCGAATGTTCGAAGCCAGCCTCAGTAACTTAGAGACCCTGTTTCAAAACTAAAAAAATAAAAAGACTGAAGTTGTACATCAGAGGTAGAATGTCCCTGGGTTCAATCTCCAGCGCGCGCGCGCGCACACACACACACACACACACACACACAGTGTCCTATGGTAAATAGCTTAAGCATTAGAAAGTTGTTTTAAGCCGGGCCTGGTAGTACATGCCTGTTCTCTCAGAAACTTGTTCGGAGGCTGAGACAGGAAGACCACAGGTTTGTGACTAGCCTCAGCAATTTTGCAAGGTTTTCAGCAACTTAGTGAGTCCCGGTTTCCAAATAAAATAGGGCTGGGTGTGTAGCTCAGAGGTAGAATCCCCCTGGGTGTACACACACACACACACACACACACACACACACACACTACAAAAGTTGTTCTCGCAGAATGCAGTGCTCTATTGAACTTTGAGTCGTTGCCTCCTTTGGTCCCGAGCCTCCCATTGACAAATGCAATTCATTTAGCCTATATAGTATTCACTTTTGCCAGACCCTGCCATCAGTATCATAGAATATTCAAAGATACACACATATGCGCGTGTGTGTGTGAGTGTGGCCTCAAGAAACATATAAACTTCAGACAATAAGGGAAGAAATACTTCTGCTGGATGGAGTAGAGCATCCTGTAAGCCCAGCCACTCAGAGCCAAAGGCAGGAGGATCACAGGCTCAAGCTCTCAGCTTGGGCAACTTAGTAAGACCCTGTCTTAAAAAATAAAAAGGAGCTGGGTGTGGAGGCCATGTTCCTACACATGAGACTATTGCAGGCTCACCAGTTGTAAAGTCTCAGTCTTCTGGTACCTTGCTGGGCATCTTACACACACACACACAAACGCACACACGCACACACTCACGCGCGGGCGCGCGCACGCACACACACACACACACACACACACACTCTGATGGGCTCAGAGACTAGATTTAGATTTAGGTAATGGAACTCTAAAAGATGGGTGGAAAGTCGGCCGTGGTGGCGCACATTTGTAATCCCAGTATTTAGGAGGTAAAGACAGGAGGATCGTGGGTTCACAGCCAGCCTCAGCTACTTAATGAGGCCCTCTGCAACTCAGTGAGACCCTGTTTCAAAATAAAGAATAAAAAATAGAGCTGGGAATGTTGCTTGGAGGTAGAATGCCTCTGGGTTCAACACCCCACACACACACACAGCTCTAACCAAAGCCATGGGGTGGGGGGGACTTCCAGATGAGCTCTGATAGGCTCCAAAGGCACAAAAGTGCTTTAGGTGATCCTTGGAAGGAACAGGAAGGAGGCAGCCATCAGGAGGGCTCTTTCTGAAGGACTCTGCTGATCAGATCTGTCTAGATACAAAGCTTTATCCCACCCTAAATCTACTCCAAAACCTTCAGGAAAGGCTTATCATGTGCCAGATTTTAAATCCACCCTCTTGAGCAGGGCCAGGTGGCACAGTCCTATAATCCCAGTACTTGGGGGGCTGAGACAGGAAAATCTCAGGTTTGAGGACAATCCCGGCAAGTAGTGATACTCTCAGCAATCTAGGGAGACCCTGTTTCCAAATAAAAATAAAATAAGGGCTGGAGGTGTAGCTTGGAGGCAGAATGCCTCTGGGATCAATCCCCAGTGCCCCCCCCATCCCCGCCACATACACATGGCACTCATCCTTCAAGGTTAGTTTCAGCCAGCATTGCCTTCTAGACCTGACTCCCTTCCTCTGAATGTCACCTATTAAATGAAACTTGCTTGGGCCTTAGCCTCTTGCGGGACTCAGGCTTCCTGATGCTGTGGCTGCGGGAGCCTCAGCAGAGCCACACTGCAGTCACCACTGAAGCAAGCATCACACTTTCATTTAGTTGGTGGTTGATAGATGTGTCCCCCGACCCTCCCCACCCTGCCTCCCAAAACTAGATTCTTGCAGGAGAGATTTAATGTTTCTTCTTCTATTACCCTCATTCCCATGTTTTAAATGTAGCTGGGAGCCGGGCACGGTGTCGCGTGCTCGTGATCCCAGTTCTGGGGTTACAGACTTCTATCTGGGAAGCTTCTCCCCGGATGGAGAAAAAGGGGGTGGGGAGATTCCCAAATGATGCTGTCATCTCAAGAGAGCCATAATGCAGCGCACAGTCATTAAGGTAACGGGAGATATTCTATTTTCATGTCTCCGGGACAATCTTGCCTCTGGCTCCTAGGACTCTCCAGGAGCCACCGCCTGGCAAGGAGCCTGGGAGGAACCCTTTGCACGGCCCCTGGACACAGGTTTCCCTGCCTATCTCCCCCTCGGAAAAGTGTGCCTGTGTTCCCTTTGCTGTCCCTCTCCTCGCTGCCCCCCGCATTCCAGCCTGGGGAGGGGGAGGCAGTGGACAAAAGCCCTCTGTGTACCGGGTGGTATGTGTCCCCACCCGTCCACCCCAGTGTACAATGCCCCTCCTGCTCACGGCTCTCCATCCCCCTCCCCACCACCTCTCAGCCGCACATGCCAGGCTGTAATTGGCCACAGGATGAGGACAGCCCCCTCATGCTGGGGCTGCAGGGGATTTTAAGCGGGTTCCAGGAATCCCCCGCTCAGTCCCTGTCCCCCACTCTGCCCTGCAGATGCTCCAGGCTGCAGCCCCTGCCCCGGCCATGGCTCCTGGGGCTCCCTGGCCAGGCCCCAGCCCTCTCCTGGCAGTGCTGCTCTTCTCTTCTCTGGGTAAGTGGAGCCAGCGCCCAGCCTGGGAGCCTCAGCGGGCAGCCGGGCGCGGTGGCGCACATCTGGATGTAACCCAGGACCTGGGAGGCTGGGACAGGATCGCAGGTTCGAGGCCAGCCTCAGCAAGTAGTGAGACTCCTCTCATCAATCTAGAGAGACCCTGTTTCAAAAGAAGAAATAAGATAGGGTTGGGGGTGTAGCTCAAAGGTAAAATGACTCTGGATTCAATCCCCAGGAGCACAAAAAAGCAAAAGAAAAGAAAAGAAAGAACCAGCAAGTGAGAGCAGGAAGATGATGTTACATTCAGAGAAAAAAATAGTGTGTGTGTGTGTGTGTGTGTGTGTGTGTGTGTGTGTGTGTGTGTGTGTGAGATTTGGAAGGAAGTCCATGAAGGGTGACGGCAAGAGGAAGTGTGGAGAGTCTCCCTGAGTGACCATGGCTGGACCCAGGTTAGAAACCAGTAAATAGAGTGGGGCGTGGTGGTCCAGGCTTATAACCCCAGCATTTGGGAGGCGGAGACCTGAGGATCATGGTTCTCAGACAGCCTCAGCTACTTAGCGAGGACCTTCGCAACTCAATGAGACCCAGTTTCAAAACTAAAAAAGGCGAAGAAGAAGGAGGAGGAGGAGAGGAGGAAAAAAAAAAAGAAACCAGTAACCAGTAAATAGAGCTGGGCATGGTGGCACACGCTTGTAATCCCAGTACTTGGGAGGCTGAGACTGGAGGATTGTGGTTTGGGGCCAGCCTCAGCTACTTAGTTGAGACCCTCAGCAACTTGGCAAGACCCTGTTTCAAAATAAAAAGAAAAAGAAAAAGGACTGGGCATGTAGCCCAGTACACCCCTGGGTTCACTCCCTAGTACCAAAATACAGAGAGAGAAAGAGAGAGAGAGAGAGAGAGAGAGAGAGAGAGGAGGAGGGAGGGAGGGAGGGAGGGAGGGAGGAGAGAGAGAGAGAGAGAGAGAGAGAGAGAGAGAGAGACGGACGGACGGACGGACGGGCGGGTCAGACTCTGGGTTCTGGTCCCCACTTGTTGTCTAATAGCACAAGGGGTATCAATCTTAGTTTCCCAGAAAAGGAGTCATAGGAGAGAGCTCCAGGTCTGTGGTCTCAGCCCCTCGGGTCCTTTGTTTCTGGGTGCTCAGTTTCTCTCTGTGGCTCCGTGTGCGTATATAGGTGGAGGGAACGGAAGGGAGGCCGTTTGGCATCTGGGATCTTGTCCCTCCAAAGCTGTCCTCCTTCCTAAGTTGGCAGGCCCCTTCCTCCCCTCTGACACCTGCCGATGAGCAAGGATTGGCTGGATCGATCCTCTCTGCTCCAAACTGCCCAGAATTTGAGTGCCAGGAGAACGTAGCAGGAAGCCGGCAGGGAGGAGAGAAGTCCAGAGAGGCCAAGGTTTTCCAAGGTTTCCTGGAGTTCTACGCCCAGAACCTAGACTCTTCTGGGTTATGCTGGGCTATTCTACGGTAGCCCGAGAAAATCTTAAGGATGGGGAGTCAGAGCCAGGTGAGGAAAACGGGACAGGAAATCTTGAGTATAAGAGAGAAAGACAGTTTAGTCCCAATATCTGTAACCGCTCAAGGACACGTCGAACAGAACTGAGGAGGGAAGGGGTTGGTGTCATAACAGAAGAAATAGAAGCTGTTAGGTCTAAAGTATAAATAAAGCTGGGCGTGGTGGTGGCACACACTTGTAATCCCAGTACTTAGGAGGCTGAGTCAGGAGGATCACAGGTTCAAGGACAGCCTCAGCTGCTTATTGAGGCCCTCCGCAACTTAGTGAGACCCTGTTTCAAAATTAAAGAATAAAATTGGGCTGGAGGGGGTATAGCTCAGAGGTAGAATACCCCTGGGCTCAATCCCCAGTACCATAAAAAGACAGAAAGAATAAATAACCTCCCTTCTTATACTGGGGACTCCCCACGAAAGAAGCCTGGACAGCAGAAGTCTCTGGAGGTGCGTCATGCTATCCATGGTGAGCAGGAGGTTCAGGACCACGAGACGGGGAGGGGGGGCCCAGCATTGGTCAGACAATAGGGCTTGTTTGTTTGGCTGCTTCCTCCTTCTCCCTTAGAACAAAGGGGTCTACAGGGCCCCCACAGAGCCAGCCCCCACACATAGTCTCCCTGGAATGACCTTCTTGTGTGGGTGAGCCTGGGGAGGGGCCAAGAGGTGGGTGAGGATGCTGTGAGGCAGAGGGTCACAGGCCAGCATCTGAGCTCGGGCTGGGGCCTCGCTCTGCAGCCAGCTTCCGGGGAACCAGTGCGCGGTCCCTCCCTCCCTGGCTCCCGAGTCAAGAGCAGACTTGGGATTGGGAACCAGGACAGTGGTGCCTGGAGAGAAAAGACTTGCATCCTCTAGGCACCTTCCTTTAATTTTCTCCAGGCAATTTCAGTTTGCTGTACTGTGAAATACCACGTAGATGTTAAAAATAAGATTGATAGAGCCAGGAGAGGTGGCACAAGCCTGTAACCCTAGCGCTTGGGGAGGCTGAGACAGGAGGATCACAGGTTCGAGGACAGCCTCAGCAAGCAGTGAGGTTCTCATCAACCTAGTGAGATCCTGTTTCAAAATAAAAATAAAATAGGACTGAGGATGTAGCTCAGAGGTAGAATGACCCTGACTTCAATCTCCTGTAACACACACACACACACACACACACACACACACACACACACACGACTGAAGTCTGTGACACAGTATGGAAAGCTCACCCAGATACATATGTTCTTAAACAAAGAAGGAGAATAGCATGCAATGTGTGTTAAAATTTTAAAAAGCTCCAAAAGATCAGTACCTGTTATAAGTAAAAGTATATCTTGAACCGGGTTTGGTGGCACACACTCGTAATCCCAGTACTTAGGAGGCTGAGACAGGAGGATCACAGGTTCTCAACCAGCCTCAGCTACTTAGTGAGGCCCTCTGCAACTTAGCAAGACCCTGTTTCAAAATAAAGAATAAAACGTAGGGCTGGGGGTGTAGCTCAGAGGTAGAATGCCTCTGGATTCAACCCCCAGTACCTTAAAAAAAAAAAAAAAAAGTAAAGTGTATCTTGAATCGATGGGTTTTGGTGCATAGAAAAAGCATACACATTAACTGATAACCATGATTCTATCTAAGAGGTGACTTTAGGAAAGGAATTATTGGTTAGGGTCAATGTCAAAGGAGACCTTAGCTTTATCTCTATTGCTTGAGTAGTTTGTAAAAAGACTGCAATAATAACCAGGCGTGGTGGTGCACACTTGTAATCCCACGCTTGGAAGGCTGAGAGCGGAGGATCACAGGTTCTCGGCCAGCCTCAGCTACTGAGTGAGGCTCTCAGCAACTTAGCAGGTTTGAAGGCGACTTCAGCAACATTAGGAGACCCTATTTCAAATTATTATTATTTTTTTGTGTGGTACTGGGGATGGAAACTAGGGGCATTCTACCTCCGAGCTACATCCCCAGCCCCTTTTTTTTTTTTTTTTTTTAATATTCCTTATTTCGAAGCAGGGTCCCAGTTGCAAAGGGCTTCAATAAGTAGCTGAGGTTGTCCGCGAACCGCCATCTTCCTGTCTCAGCCTCCCAAATGCTGGAATTACAAGTGTCCGCCACCAAGCCTGGCTTTAAAAAAAAAAATTTTTTTTTTTTAAAAAGTCTAGAGATGTTGCTAAGAGGGAAAATGCCTCTTGGTTCAACCCCAGTACCAAAAAAAAAAAAAAAAGCAATATATATTACCTGTATAAAATATTTAAAAAATTTAAAACCCTGAATCTAGGGGATAGTGGAACTGGGGAATCTAGGGGATAGAGATACTGACTCAGAGGGAAAGTGAGACTTGAAGACTTCCCAACTTATAGAAGCACTCAAGAGAATCCTGCTAGTAGGGCATGGTAGCACATATCTATAATCCCAGCACTCGGGAGGCTAAGACAGAAGGATCACAGATTTAAGGAAAAACTCAGAAACTTAGTTAGACCTTGTTTCAAAAAATAAAAAATAAAAATTGAGCTCAGAAGTAGAATGCTCCTGTGTTCAATCCCCAGTAGTACAAAAATAAAATAAAATAAATAAATAATTTTGCTGGGCATGGTGGTACATGCCCAGAATCCTAGAAGTTGGGAGGCTGGAACAGGAAAATCACAGGTTGAGGCCAGCCTCAACAACTTGGCAAGACTGTCTCAAAATAAAAAGTCAAGCTAGGCATGGTGGTGCACACCTGTGATCCCAGTACTTGGGAGGCTGAGACAGGAGAATCACAGGTTCAAGGACAGCTTCAGCAAGGAGTGAGACTTGCATCAATCTAGCGAGATCCTGTTTCAAAATAAAAATAAAATCAAGCTGGGGATGTAGCTTGGAGGTAGAATGCCTCTGGGTTCAATCCTTAGGGCTACAAAATAAATACATAAGCAAACAAATAAGTAAATAAATATAAAAAGGGTTAGGGGTGTAGCTTGGAGGCAGAATGTCCCCCCAGTTCCATCTCTAGTACCAAAGAGACAGAGAGAGAGAGAGAGAGAGAGAATGAGAATCTAATGCTGCCTGCTTTCTTTCTTTCTTTCTTTCTTTCTTTCTTTCTTTCTTTCTTTCTTTCTTTCTTTCTTTCTTCTTTCTGTCTTTTTTGTGGTATTAGGGATTGAACCCAAGGACATTCTACCTCCGAGCTGCACCCACCAGTCTGATTTGTTTATTCTTTATTTTGAAACAGGTTCTCACTAAGTTGCAAAGGGCCTCACTAAATAGCTGAGGCTGGCCGCAAACCTGCACTCTTCCTGTCTTGGCCTCCCAAATACTGAGATTTCAGGTGTGCGCCCCCACATCTGACTCACGCCAGGTGTCTGTTGTTGCTAATTTCATTTCCTCTACAGACAAGCAAGAGATTAGCAGACACAGCATTTCTGCTTGTCAATTCAGAGACTCAGGCCTGAGGATCTGCTGTGGCCTCTGGCCTTGACTGCCCATGGGTCTCCTGCCTCCTGTCCCTTACTGGGTCCACCCGTGTGTCTGTTTCTCTGCATCCACAGTGCTGTCCCCTGTCCAGGCCATTGTCGTTTACACAGACAGGGAGGTCTACGGTGCTGTGGGCTCCCGGGTGACCCTGCACTGCTCCTTCTGGTCCAGCGAGTGGGTCTCAGATGACATTTCTTTCACCTGGCGCTACCAGCCCGAGGGGGGCCGAGATGCTATTTCGGTGAGTGCCTGGTGGCGGTGGTGGTGGTGGTAGAGGAATCCTGGGGTTGGATTATAGAAAAAAAGTGCTTCAAGGAACCACAGAAGAGAGGACTTGGGGCCAAGTGTGTTGGCGCACACTTGTAATCCCAGGACTTGGGGTGGCTGAGGCAGGAAGATCACAGGTTCACAGCCAGCCTGAGCAACTTAGAGAGCTTAGGGAGACCTTGTTTCAACAGTAAAACATAGCCGGGCGTGGTGGCGCATGCACACTTGTAATCTCAGTACTGGGGAGGCTGAGACCGATTCATGGCTAGCTTAGACAATTTAGTGAGGCCACCTGCAACTTAGTGAGACTCTGTTTCAAAAATAAAAGAATAAAATAGGGCTGGAAGTGTTGCTTGGAGATAGAATGCCCCCCTGGGTTCCATCCCCAGTACCACATATACAAAAATAAATGAAACACAAAACAGGGCTGGAGCTTGTAATCCCAGCATTTGGGAGCCTGAGACATGAGGATTGTGGCTCGTGGACAGCCTCAGCTACTTTTAGTGAGGCCCTTTGCAAATCAGTGAGACCCTGTTTCAAAATAAAGAATAAAAAATAGGGCTGGGGGTGTAGCTCAGAGGTAGAATGTCCCTGGGTACCACAAAAAATAAATAAATAAATAAATAAAAAAGAAAGAAAAGAAAAGCAGAGCTGGGAGTGTAGCTCAGAGACAGAGCACCTCTGAGTTCTGTCCTCAGTACCACAAAGCACACACACACACACACACACACACACACACACACGAAGAAGAAGAAGAAGAAGAAGAAGAAGAAGAAGAAGAAGAAGAAGAGGAGGAGGAGGAGGAGGAGGGGAGGGGGAGGGGTGGGGGAGGGGGAGGAAGAGGAAGAGGAGGGCAGAAAGAAGAAAAGAGAATCCAGAACCAGGTGTTCTGTAATCCCAGTTCTTGGGAGGCTGAGACAGGAGGATCCTAGGTTTGCGGCCAGTCTCAGCAGTTTAGGGGAGACTCTGTTTCAAAATAAAAAGGAAAAAGGCTGGAGTTATAACTCAGAAGTAGATCAACTTTGGGTTCAGTCCCCAGTATCAGAAAGGAAGGAAAGAGGGAGGGACACGGGCTAAAGAAAGGAAATCCTTCCTAGGCCAGCTAGCCCGCCTTTGGCGGGGTAGGAAGCGGTGCTCTGGGGTGGCCCTCCCTAGGCCGGGCTCCCTGGCCACAGGCCTGGACAGCCTGACCCTGCCTGAGTTCTCCCAGTGCCCTGAGCCCCCTTCCTCCTAGATCTTCCACTATGCCAAGGGCCAACCCTACATCGACGAGGTGGGGACCTTCAAGGAGCGCATCCAGTGGGTCGGAGACCCTCGCTGGAAGGACGGCTCCATCGTCATTCACAACCTGGATTACAGTGACAACGGCACCTTCACCTGCGACGTCAAAAACCCGCCCGACATAGTGGGCAAGACCTCTCAGGTCACACTCTACGTCTTTGAAAAAGGTGTGAGAGGGTCCCAGGACCAGAGTCTGGGAGGCAGTCTGCCAGGATGGACTGATGGGGGTGGCGGCTCCCAGTCTGGGAGGTGGGGGTGGCCCAGGCAGCCATGGCTAGCAGCCCTCCACGGGGAGACCAGTCCCTGATCGCGCCGGTTCCCTTCCTCTCTCCTAGTGCCAACCAGGTACGGCGTGATCTTGGGCGCCGTGATTGGGGGCATACTGGGGGCGGTGCTGCTGCTGCTGCTGCTTTTCTACCTGATTCGGTACTGCTGGCTCCGCAGACAGGTGGCCTTGCAGAGGAGGCTCAGGTGAGACCCGGGCGCAGGACCCTGCAGGGTGGGCTGGGGCTGGGCACCGAGGCCGGTCCCGCAGCAACCTCTTTCCCTGCAGCGCCATGGAAAAGGGGAGATTTCACAAGTCCTCCAAGGATTCGTCCAAGCGCGGGCGGCAGGTCAGCAGGTGGCCGGGCGGGCGGGGAGGCCGGGAGGCCGGGAGGCCAGCCGCGGGCTGACTGCGCATCCCTGTCGCAGACACCGGTGCTCTACGCCATGCTTGACCACAGCCGGAGCGCCAAGGCGGCCAGCGAGAAGAAGTCTAAGGGGCTGGGAGAGTCCCGCAAGGATAAGAAATAGCGGTTAGCGGGCCGGGCGGGGGGTCGGGGGGCAGGGGCCGAGGCCCCCAAAGGCGCGCAGGTAGTGGTCATCGAAATGGAGCTGCGCAAGGACGAGCAGGGCGCCGAGCTCCGGCCTGCCGTCAAGTCCCCCAGCAGAACCAGCCTCAAGAATGCCCTTAAGAACATGATGGGCCTGGACTCAGACAAGTGACCGTACCCCCCAGACCCTGCCAGAGCACAGGACCGCGCCCTTGCGCAGGTGCTGCCCCCGCCCCGCCCCGCCCTGCCTTTGAGGTGTAAGTTTCATTCCAGACTTCATTCCCTGACCTTACCCCCAGGGGCTAATCCTACCGCCACCCGCCCCAAAGGCTGTGTGTTTGGTGCCTGCGATCCCCGCACCAAGAAGAAAGGGCCCTTGGTAGAAAGCTCCTGCCTCATCTTCCCTCACCTGGCCTTTCTGTCCCCACCCCCAGTGGCCGGCCCTGCCCTGCATCGGGAGAACCAGCTCCACACTCCCCTCCTGCTAACACCCCGGTGACCCAGATCACACCCCTTCAGGGTTTATGTAGGTCGTTGATTGTTTTTTATTTTTAATCCATTCTTTATCTGTGCCCACACTCAGCCCTTACCCCCATGACTGAGGACCAATGACGTCATGTGGCATTTCCAGTTCCCCAGCCCTTTAGGAAAGCCAGCCAGCACCTGGGGACCCAGAGCGGAGGGTCCCTGATCCTCAGGACTCAGCTACGGGATCGGGATCGACTGGGCCAATCTGACCCCGCTGACCACTTTGGAGCGGTGTTCTGGGGCTTGAGGTCTTGGGGACGGATATGGTTGGACTCTCACACACAACACTCACACACCAGGGGGGGAGGAGGGGACAAAGGAGCCTTAAGAGATGGCTTTAAACAATCAAACAGAGCGCAGGGAAGACACTTGGGTCTGGGGGCAGGGGACTGCGCTCCCAGCCACAGGGGATTCTTAGGAATTTTCTACTTTCTGTATATTTCTTCCCAAACCTCCAAATGTCCTTACATGTTTAATAAACACTGACATTTCCAGAATCTGTGGCTCCGCCTTGCATTCCCTGGGAGGCCCTCTTTCCACCCCCAGTTCCCAGGCTTCCAACCCACCTGCTGGTTTCAGTTGTTGAGTTTGGTCTTATAGTCTGGGCTTCATTGCATAGCAGAGTGGAAAAAAATCTAAAATAGGCTTACAAGATCATTCATACAGCCCACAAATATCCAGGGAGCTCACACATGTGCTAACAGAGTCAGGCTCTGCTTTCTCATGAGTGAGAACACAGAATCCCTCTTTACCAAGCTCTGGCCTCTAGAACATCCCAGCCCCTCACAGCTGCCTGACCCAGTAGGTTACATCACTTTGGTAAGCTTGTTTATGCATTTGTAAGCAACCAAGACCACGACACCTGCCCTGCTTAATTCCCAGGGTTTTTGTGGGACTCTAATGAGATCCTGTGTATGGAAACCTTTGTAAACATCTAAGTTGATATGTAATTAAGATAATAAAGGTCAGTCCTTTAAAGACTATCTAGATCTTGCCTGAAGGAATACACTTAATAAATTAGCACAAGTCTCATTCAGTTTTCTACAAATACACACATACAACTTTGTTCCTTTGGTACACTATTTTATTTTTTTATTTTTATTTTTGTGGTACTGAAAATTGAACCCAGGGGCAGTCTACCTCTGAGCTACATCCCCAGCCCTATTTTTATTCTTTATTTTCAAACAGGGTCTCACTAAGTTGCAGAGGCCCTCATTAAGTAGGTGAGGCTGGTCTCAAATATGATCCTCCTGTCTCAGCCTCCCAAGTATTGGGATTATGAGTGTGCCCCACCATGCCTGGCTCTGGTACTCTATTTTAGATATACTATTAGTACCTCATTAGCTAGTTTGTTGGTTGTCAATTTAGGTACATCATTGCTATCCTTGAATCCTTAAATGGTTGTAGGAAAGCATTATATATACTATATATTATATATATAATGTATATATAATATATAAATATATATATACACATTATATACACACAATTTTCCCCTGAGGGTCACTGATGGAAAAAAGAAAGATACCTACAAGTCATTTCTTCTCCTTGTTAAGAGTCTAAGGAAGCAATTAGCCAGGTGCCGTGGTGTACACCTGTAATCCTGGCTACTCCGGAGGCTGGGACAGGAGGATCATATTTTCCAGGTCAGCGCATGTTAAGTTAGTGAGACCCTGCTTCAAAATAAAAATAAAATAGGACTGAGGGTGTAGCTTAGAGGTACAGCATCTCTGGGTTCAATTCCCAGTACCCCCAAAACACAAAAGAGGCCAAAGAAATGATTAGCCAGGTGCAGTGGTGCACACCTGTAATTCCGACTACTTGGGAGGACAGCCGAGGCAATTTGAGTCTGTGTCTCAAAATTTAAAAAGGAAGAAGGGCTGGGGAAACTGGGTATGGTGGCACATGCTTATAATCCCCAGTCCTTGCTGAGGACAGCCTCAACAAGTAGACTCTCATCAACCTAGTGAGACCCTGTTCCAAAAATAAAAAATAAAATAAAATAGGGCTGGGGGTGTAGCTCGGAGATAGAATGACCCTGGGTTCAATACCCAGTACCATGACCAAAAATAAAGGGGGGGGGCTTGGGATCTGGGCATGGTACTTGGTTGGTTGAGACAGGAGGACTACACAGGTTTGAAGTCAGCCTCAGCTACTTAGCGAGACCCTGTTCCAAAATAAAGAATAAAAACTTGGCTGAGGCTGGGTGTGGTGGTGCACGCTTGTAATCCCAGCATTCAGGAGGCTGAGACAGGAGGACTGCGATTCGCGGACAGCCTCAGCTACTTAGTGAGGCCTCTGCAACATAGTGAGACCCTGTTTCAAAATAAAGAATAAAAAATAGGGCAGGGGGTGTAGCTTGGAGGTACAATGCTTCCAGGGGTACTCAATCCCCAGTACCACAAAAAAAGAGAGAAAAGAAAGAAAGAAAAAGAGAGAAAGAAAAAAGAGAAAGAAAAGAGCTGAGGGTATAGCTCAGAGGTAGAATGCTACTGAAATTAATATTCACTACTACACACACACACACACACACATACTAAATAAATAAATAAATAAATAAATGTATGTATGTCATGTGGGAGGCTGAGGGTGTCTTTCAGTGGTAGGGTTCTTGCCCAGCCTGTGTGAGGCCCTGGGTTCAATTTCCAGTACCATCAAAAATTAAGCCAGTCGTGGTGGTGCATGCTTATAATCCCAGCACTTGGGGGGCTAAGACAGGTGGATTGCAGGTTCACAGCTAGTGTCAGCTACTTAGGCTCTTTGTAACTGAGTAAGACCCAGTTTCAAAATCAAGAATAAAAAACAGGGCTGGGGGTATACCTCAGAGGTAGAATGCTCCTGGGTTCCATTTCCAGTACATAAAAAAAAAAATTTTTAAATTAAGCGGGGCATAGTGGAATATACCTATAACCTCGGTATTTGGGAGGCTGAGACAGGAGTATAGCAGATTTGAGTACCGCCTCAGCAAGTAGTGAGACTCTCCTCAACCTAGTAAGACACTGTTTCAAAACAGAAATAAAATAAGGCTGGGGGTATAGCTTGGAGGTAGAATGTGGTACTGGGTTAAAGCTCTAGTACCATAAAAAATTAAACAAAAGTCATATGGAATGACTGTGTGTGTGTGTGTGTGTGTGTGTGTGTTACTCGGGAATTAACCCAGGGGCATTCTACCTCTAAGCTAGCCCTTTTAATTTTTTTTGTTTTGAAACAAGGTTTTGCTAGGCTGATAAAAGCCTCAGTATTTGCTGAGGCTGGTTTTGAACCTGCGATCCTCCTGTCTCGGCCTCCCAAGTACTGGGATTACAGGCATGTGGCGCCAGTCTGGCTGGCAATTCTTTTGTAGTGTCCTGGTCATTGTCCAGTAGCCTTGGCTTCTGGACACGAAGTACTAGGAACTCTCATCACCTTCACACCTTCACTGTGACAACCAGAAAAACACCCTCACAGATTTTCAAAATATCCCCTAGAGGGCGGTACATTCTCCAGTTAAGAACTGGTTTGTGTAAATAAGACACTGGCCCTCCACAAAGAGTTAGAGAACAGCCAAACACCAAACACACGTCTGTGCCTGTCATCCTAGTACATGGAAGGCTGAGACAGGAGGATTCCAAGACAGCCTTAGCAAATTACTGAGACTTTCAGTAACTTAGTGAGACTCCGTTTCGAAACAAAAAATAAAAAGGGCTGCTGGTGTAGCTCTGAGGTAGAGTGGCCCTGGGTTCAATCCCTAGTAACACACACACACACACACACACACACACACACACACACACAGACTAGCTTCTTTCCAGAAGACCCATACCTACTTTATTGTGTGTGTGTGTGTGGAACTGGATATAGAACCCAGGGGCATTCTACCTTGGAGCTATACTCCCAGCCCTATTTTTTTATTCTTTATTTGTAAACAAGGTCTTGCTGGGCGTGGTGGCACACACTTGTAATCCCCACACTTGGGAGGCTGAGACAGGAGAATTGCACGGGTTCGAAGCCAGCCTCAGCTACTTAGTGAGGCTCTCAGCAACCTAGTGAGACCCTGTTTCTAAATAAAATATAAAAAAGGTCTGGAAGTATAGCCCGGAGGTAGAAAGCCTCTGGGTTCCACCCCCAGTACCATCAATCAATCAATTAATCAATCAATCAATAATAAATAAATAAATGAAACAAGGTCTCACTGAGTTACGAAGGGCCTCACTAAGTAGCCAAGGCTTTCTGCAAACCCGGATCCTCCTGTCTCAGCCTCCTGAATGCTGGGATCATAAGTGTGCGCCCCCACGCCTGGCCCTACTCATCTTTTTACACTGAGGTAAGCTTATTAATGCTCTGTCTCTCTGGGCTGCACATCAGCCCTACTTCTCAAGTTGGGAGTCTTCAAAGTTCAAACCACTTTTGGTCTCAGAGAGCGTGGCCAAGGTTCCCTGGGGCAATAGGGATGAGGACATGGAGGCACTGACGCAATCCCGGGAGGAGCTGGCAGGTAAAGCCAGCACCTGCTTCTCCTGTGGAAGGATGGGAGAAGGTCCAGTACTCATCTGTCCAGGCCAAGAGGAGCCAAGCAGGTGTGTGAGCTCAGCCAGGGGAAGCTTCGCTCTCTCTGCCCTCTAAGCTAGGCTGGACAACATCCTTGATAACCAATCTGGTTGAACTTTACTTATGGAACCCCTTATCAACACAGTGTAAAAAGCACAGATGTCTGAGAAACACAGTGAGGACGTCGCAACTTAGCCAGACCCTGTTTCCAAATAAAAAATAAGAAATTAGTGTGGGGAGTTAGCTCAGAGGTGGAATGCCCATGTGCTTACCACCCAGCACCGCATACACACAATAAGTAAGTAAGTAAGTAAGTAAGTAAATAAATAAATAAATAAATAAAAATGATGTTGGGCATGATAGTGCATGCCTATAATCCCAGGACTTGGGAGGTGAGACAGGAGGATCACAGGTTCATGGCCACCCTCAGCAACATAGTGAGACTCTCATCAACCTAGCACGCTTGTAATCCCACCATTCGGGAGGCTGAGACAGGAGGATTGTGGTTCGCAGACAGCTACTTAGTGAGGCCCTTTGCAACTCCAGTGAAACCCTGTTTCAAAATAAAAAAATAAAAGCCAGGTGTGGTGGCACACACTTGTAATCCCTGCGCTTGGGAGGCTGAGACAGGAGGATCGCGTAGGTTCGAAGCCAGCCTCAGCTACTTAGTGAGGCTCTCAGCAACTTAGTGAGACCCTGTTTCCAAATAAAAATATAAAAAATAGGTCTGGGAGTATAGCCCGGAGATAGGAAGCCTCTGGGTTCCACCCCCAGTACCACCAAAAAATAAAATAAAATAATTAAAAAATAAAAAGTTATTAAAAATAATAATAAAAATTAAAAAATAGGGCTGAAAGTGTAGCTTGGAGGTAAAATGCCCTGGGATTACAAGCGTGTGCCACCACACCTGGCCTATTTTTTATTTGGAATCAGGGCCTCACTAAATTGCTGAGTCTGGCTTCAAACCTATGATCCTCCTATCTCAGCCTCCCAAGTATTGGAATTACAGGAGTGTTGACCACTATATTCTTGAATAAAAAGGGAGGGAGAGTTAAAAACTAAGAAGTAAGGGAAAATCCTAGAGATGGAAAATAGAACAGTATTTTCAGAGGCTGGGAAAAGAAGAGATGGAGAGTTATGTGATGATTTTACAACACTGTAAATGTACTTAATACCACCGAACTGTAGAGTTAAAAACAGCTAAAATAAGCCAGGCGTTGTGGTGCATGCCTGTAATCCCAGGGACTTGAGAGGCTGGGACAGGGATCACAAATTCAAGGCCAGCCTGGGCAACTTAGCAAGGCTTCTTCAAAATGAAAAAATTAAAAAAAGGGCTGGAGTGTAACTCGGTGGTAGAGCACTCATGCATTAAACACCCCATACCACAACAACAACTAAAACATGTTAAGATGATAAATTTTATGTTATGCATATTTGACCACAATAAAAAAAAATTGGAAAAGGAAAAAGGAGTGAGGGGCACGGTGAGGACGGGCTTCTGTGCTCAGTCGGTAGTTGTTTGCACTCTGGTCCAGGTGTATAAAGGAGCCAGGTGCAGTGGCCACACCTGTGATCCCAGTACTGGGGAGGCTGAGACAGGAGGGTCACAGGTTCAAGGACAGCTTCAGCAAGTAGTGAGACTCTCATCAACCTAGTGAGACCCTGTCTCACTATAATAATAATGTAGGGCTGGGTATGTATTTCAGAGGTAGGATGTTCCTGGGTTCAATCCTTGGTACCATAAATACATAAATAAAGAGGTGAAAAGGGTTAGTGGTATCACTCAGAGGTAGAATGACTCTCAGTTAAATCCCCAGCAAAACACACACACACACACACACACACGCACACGCACACGCACACGCACACGCACACGCACACACATGCGTCACTTCTCAGCACTGCACACTCACTTGAAAGCCATCATTTGAACTTAATTTGTGATTTAAACTCCTCCATAGAACAGCTGTGCTCCCTAATGACCAGAGTCCTGTCTCCTTCCCTTCAACTTGATAAACACTGGGAGGGGAGAACCGAATAGGAGAAACGGGAGGAGGGGAGGGAGTCTAGGGCAGATCCTTTGGGGTAGGGAGCCAGAAGCCCAGGTGTGCTTTCTGATAGGAAGTGTCCCAAGTGAGCTCCTAGCTGTGCAAGTACAGGAAGATGAGCGCCCTGCAGGTGCACGCAGACACTGGCGTGATGGCAGGTCAAGCTGAAGGCGAGATCTGGAGGAAGGGAGTGTGGGCTTTAGGCAGCGTTGGCTTCCAGGCCAGCCGAGACAGACGCCATGCTCTCCCACCCACTGGGGGTCAGCTCAGGCCTGAATTTCTATTCCTCCCCAGAAAAAAAAATATCAGGAGACGGGTGCAGTGGCTCATACCTGTAATCCTTGGGAGGCTGAGACAGGAGGATTGCAGGTTCAAGACCAGCCTCTGTAACTCAGTGATGCCCCCGCTTAGAAACTTAGCAAGACCGTTTTAAAATAAAAAGTAAAAAAATAAATAAATAAAAAAGGTCTGGGGGTGTAACTCAGAGGTAGGATGCCCCTGGGTTCGATCCCCGTTACCAAAAATAGAAAAAAAAAAATAAAACATCAGGAGAGTTAAATAGACCCACTTGAGGTTATTTTAATTGTTATACTTATTAAACATGCTAAAATCACATAGAGTGGCTATTTAATTTCTGCCCTGACTCCACGGGGGGCAGGTGGGGACTACGGGGTCATTGGCATCTGTGGCCTTTAGGGATAGGCTGGAGTTGGGGGCTGGAGGTAGCAGGTTAGCAAAGCCCCAAGAACCCTTCATGTAACTTTACCAGCAGCAACTTGAGGCTTCAGAGACCTCCACCATCGTCCCTTTTCTTTCTTCCCTGAGTGACCCTGTCTTTTGCCCAGCCCCAGGAACCTCGCTGTCCCTGCCCCTTGTGCTCCTAGACTGGATGCTGAAGGAAACTTTCCCTGCCTCTGCTGATCCCAGTCTCTTCCTTGGAACTAATCTATTCCACATGCTCTACTGTGGTGAGCTCTTAGGAGGACGGGAGGCTCTGGCCCGCTGTGGCCATGACCGCAGGAGGGAGGCTGGAGGCGGAGGAAGGATCGGGAGGGGAGAGATGTTCCCTGAAGTGTGAGCGCTGGCACTGGCGGAGCAGTGACCCAGTCTCAGGAGCCCTCTTCCGGAGGCTTGCCCCTGCCCATTATGGGTGTCCTCCCGACCTTAACGCCTTTTATGCCCCAGCCTCACAGGGCGGCCAGGGAGCCTTAGCCCGAGGAGCTGGTGCACAACTGGGGCCGTCCCCACCTCCACGGTCCTTCTGCTTCTACTGCTAGCATGGCTGGAGAGGACCCGAGGAAAGACTGCAGGATGGTGGGACTTGCCTCGACGGGAGGCTAGAGGGTTGGCGGACAGCTACATGGGAGTCAGGGCTGTGGAGGAATGGCAGGAGGCCGGAGGAGGGCAGGCTGGCCACTCAGGAGCTGGGGTCCTTTTTCCTCTTCTGGAATCGCCGGAACTTGCCCTGGATGGCGAGGGCAGCCTTCTCCGTCTCTGGGGCCGTCAGGTCGATGTCGATCTCCTCCTCTTCCTCCACCTTCTTGGGGCCGCCAGCTTTCCCTGCGAGTTGAGAGATACATTGATGCAGTAGCCTGCTTACCTGAGCCCTTTCTCCAGACCCAAATACTGTGGGGAAGGCTCATTTCATGCTAGGTTTTTGGGGTACCACAGTCTTTTCTAAGAGGACGAATGCCTGGCAATTCTCCTGGAAGTCTGAGTCAAGGTACCTGAGCTGGGGATTAACTGCAGTTACCGCAGGAAGCTTTGCTATTGGGGGCCAAGTGACAAATGTCTGCTATCATCACTTATGCCTAAATCCTGCAGCTCAAGTCCCAAAGCACACTCTAGCTTTCCCTCCGTTTCCAGGGGAGAAGGTGGCTGGGGTTATCTGATGAGTCTCGTCATTGTAGCTGCCTTTCTCAACAACTACAGATCCAGATGTTATTATTATTTTTTGTGTGGTACTGAGGATGGAACCCAGGGGCATTCTACCTCTGAGCTATTCCCTCAGCCCTATTTTTATTTATTTTAAAACAGGGTCTCACTGAGTTGCAGAGGGCCTCACTAAGTAGCTGAGGCTGTTGGCGAACCACCATCCTCCTGTCTCAGCCTCCTGAATGCTGGGATTACAAGCCTGCACCACCACACCTGGCTTCAGATCTAGATTCTAAAATCAAAATTAAAATACTGCCAGGCATGATGGCTCATGCTTGTAATCCCAGTACTTGGGAGGATCACAGTTTTGCAGCCAGCCTTAGTAACTTAGTGAGGTCCTCCAAGACTTAGTGAGACTGTTTCAAAATGAAAAATAAAATAGGAGTGGGGGTCCTAGAATGTCTATAGGCCCTAGGTTCAATCCCCAGTAAAACACACACACACACACACACACACACACACACACACACACACACACACATTATTGATAGAGCTGGGTGTGGTGGCACATGCCTGTAATCTCAGTATTTGGGAGACCGAGACTGGAAGATTGCATGTTTGAGGTCAGCCTCAGAGACTTAGTGAGACTCTGTTTCAAAATAAAACATAAAGTAGGGCTGGAAGTAAGCTCAGAGGTAGAGCGCCACTGGGTTCAATTCCTAGTATAACAACAACAACAAAAGGAAAACGTGGACAGAAGTGTGTGTGTGTGTGTGTGTGTGTGTGTGTGTGTGTGAGAGAGAGAGAGAGAGAGAGAGAGAGAGAGAGAGAGAGAGAGAGATTTTTACCTTAGTCCTTTGTTTCATGTTTCCACATTATTATTCCTTTTTTTTATTTATTTATTTATTTTGCAGTACTGGGGATGGGACCCAGGGGCATTCTTCTTCCAAGCTAAGCCCCCAGCCCTACTTTTTATTCTTTTTATTATTTATTTATTTATTTTTGTGGTACTGGGGATAGAACCCACAAGCATTCTACCTCCGGGCTATACTCCCAGCCCTATTTTATAATTTATTTGGAAACAGGGTCTCACTAAGTTGCTGAGAGCCTCACTAAGTAGCTGAGGCTGGCTTCGAACCTGTGTAATCCTCCTGTCTCAGCCTCTCAAGTGCTGGGATTACAAGCGTGCGCCACCACACCCGGCCTTTTTTTTTATTCTTTGTTTTGAAACAGGGTCTCACTGAGTTGTAAAGGGCCTCACTAAGTATCTGAGGCTGTCCTCAAATCACGATCCTCCTGTCTTAGACTCTCAAATGCTGGGATGACAAGCGTGCACCACCTTTTGACATCTGATTGTAGAAGCTTACATATTTACAGCCCTGTTTGTCTTCCTGTCCCTACCTTCACTAGGTCTACAGGCCTACGAACTGCCTCGCCCAATCCTGCTCACCTTTTTCCTCTGGGCCAGATGCCTGGTTGGTTGCTGGGGATGTTTTGGTGTTAAGCTGAAAAAACAAAACAAAACATAACCTCAAGATGTTAGCTATTCATGGAGGTAGTAAGGCACCTTTCCCTCCTAGGTACACTTGGGCTCCTCTCTGCCAAGTGCTTTCTCATCGTCTCTTGAAGGGTCAAGTCTTGAGGAACGGAGAAAAAAAAAAATCATCAAAATTAATTCGACAGCCAGGCGTGGTGGTGCACGCTTGTAATCCCACTACTTGAGAGGCTGAGACAGGAGGATCACAGGTTTATGGACAGCCTCAACTTAGTGAGGCCCTTCACAACTGAGTGAGACCCTGTTTCAAAATAAAGAATAAAAAATAGGGCTGGAGGTGTAGCTCAGAAGTAGAATGCCTCTGGGTTTGCGTCCCCAGCACCGCAAAAAAAAAAAAAAAAAAAAAAAAATCAACAAATACTTACTGGTGTTACAGAAATTAGAGAAGACAAAACAAAAAACCCCTGCCCTCCTGGACCTTATTCTAGGGTAAACTCAGAAATATAAGTACAGTGACTGTGATATGAAGTGGTGAGAAAAGCCATAGAGAAAAGTCAGGGAAGGCAGGGAGGGAGTGCTGGGGTGAGAACAGAGGAATGGGTCGGTACTGGGCAAAAAAAAAAAAAAAAAGTACCAAGGCCATTGTCCATGAAGATGAAGGAGGAAGAAGTAAAGGAAGCAGGGCAGAGGGCAGATGGGAAATGGTCCAGGAGAGTGGCGTGCCGGGGCAGGGACAGGAACCGAGGGCGAGACGTGCCGAGCCTCTGCAGCTGAGCCTGGCGCTGGCGCTTCCTCTGCGGCTGGGAGTCTGGGCACGCACTGCGGGCACTCCCTTCCTCGGCAGCCTGTGGCAGATGCCACGGCAGGACGGTGTTCTTGGGTCCTGGGGGGCCGGGTGGAATCTTTGAGTCCTGTTTACTCATTTCACAATTCTGAATACTTTACATTTGCCAAAATATAGAAAGCGTGTGATTTCACAATGCTTTCTCGTGGAAGCCTTGGAACAGCTTGAAGCGGCACCTTTGCATGTGGCAGCCATTCAACAGGGGTTTGCAATCTGTCCGGCGGCAGATAGTTCTATGGCGGTTCTGCTTTTTTATTTTTTATTTTATTTTTTTGTGGTGGTGCTGGGTATGAAACCCTTCTACCTCCGGGCTACACTCCCAGATCTATTTTATATTTTTATTTGGAAACAGGGTCTCTTAAGCCAGCGAGGCTGGCTTTGAACCTACGCGATCCTCCTGTCTCCGCCTCCCAAGCGCGGGGATTACAAGGTGCGCCACCACACCCAGCGAGGTTCTGCTTTAAACTGAAGCAATCCTGTCCTATCAATTACGCCGCTTCCACCCCATTTTGATAACTACTTACCAAGTGTGACTTGTGTCTGGTATTCTCCCACATACCTGGTCCCCAAGTAAAATAAAACAGAGAGAAGCCTAGGAAGGTCTCTCTAAATATCGGTAGAAGAAAGCCCGGGGCCCTATTTTTTAGTCTTTATTTTGAAACAGGATCTAAGTTACAGAGGGCCTCACTAAGTAGCTGAGGCTGTCTATGAACCTGTGATCCTCCTGTCTCAGCCTCCCAAGTACTGGGATGACAGGCATGCACCACCACGCCCAGAGCCAGGCTTTTTATGCACTACAAAGACACTGAAATGTTGAATCATAACAGCTCTATAAAATAGGTATTGTTATGATTCTTATTTCTCTGATCAGAAAACTGGGGTATTTTATCTCCAAGCTACATCCCTAGACCCATTTCATTTTTTTTTTTATTTGAAATACGATCTCACTAAGTTACTGAGGGTATCGCTAAGTAGTTGAGGCTGGCCTTAAACTTGTGATCCTTTATTCTCAGCCTCCCAAGTTCTGGGATTAGCCAGCACTCTGGCTCAGCATGGACTCAATTTTCCTCTGCTACCACTCAGTCTTCAACCACAACCATGGAATGTACTACACAAGTTCTCCCACGCAGCAAAGCTATCCGTAGGTAAGGAAGAAAGCCCCTTCATCCCCGTCGACAAACACACACACACACACACACACACACACACGCGCGCGCGCGCGCACACACACACACACACACACACACACACACACACTGCTCCTTAATGGGAGGAAAACAGGGTCTCACCAAATTGCAGAGAACCTCATTAAGCAACTGAGGCTGGTTGTGAGCCTGCCATCCACCTGTCTCAGCCTCCCAAGTACTGGAATCACAAGTATGTGCCACCACAGCTGGCTAAGAAGCAATCTTTTTTTTCTTTCCTTTTTTGTGGTACTGAGGGTTGAGCCCAGGGGCATTCTACCCCTGAGTTATACTCCCAGCCCTATTTTTTTTTTAAACAAGTTCTTACTAAGTTGCAGAGGGCCTCACTAAGTTCCTGAGGCTGGCTGCGAACTTGCAATCTTCCTGTCTCAGCCTCCCAAGTACTGGGATTACAAGTGCGTGCTACCACACCCTGCTAGGAGCAATGCTATATGCTATATGAGGTCCTGATCGCAGACAGTGCCCACTGACTCAGAGGCTTGCCCCACCCCGGCTCTGGCTTTCATCCTGAGCCTTCTGCGACCCCAAGGTCAAAGCCAGATATGGCTTTGAGAGTGCGGCAGCTCCACCTGCAGCCTGTACCTCTGCTTTCCCTATCAAATGGCCCTTGCTTACATTCAAAGCTGCCCACCAAGCTGGCAGGAGCTGGACTCAGTTCAGCTACGTTGCCCACAGAGGGCTAGATGTTTCTCCTGTCTCGGGACACAGCCAGCGCTAATTAGAGCGGGCCCTCGCCTCTCACCCTTCCCCGGAGGCCGCTGCTTTGCTGGCCCCTTCCTGTGTCCCTCTTGTCTTCCCCTCTGGGCCTGCGTCCCACTCAACATCATGGCGGGGGCTGCGAGTCCCTGATACTCTTAGAATTGTGGACCCTCCCTTCTCATGAGGAAGAGGGGGAGGCAAGAGGGCACAGGGTTTTTCTTTTCTTTTCTTTTCTAATCTTTTTTTGGTGGTACTGGGGGTGGACCCCAGGGGCTTCCTACCTCAGGGCTATACTCCCAGACCTATTTTATACTTTATTTGGAAACTAGGTCTCACTAAGTTGCTGAGAGCCCAAGTAGCTGAGGCTGGCTTCGAACCTGCACGATCCTCCTGTCTCAGCCTCCCAAGCGCGGGGATGACAAGCGTGCGCCACCATGCTTGGCTGGGCTTTTATTTTCTTAGACTTTGAGGCTGCAGAGAGGGCCCTGACAATAATGCTCTCTCCTTTCCTGTAATTTCCCTGAGATAAACCATTTTTATTTCTTCTCTCTTCCAGAAAAAGAAAGTATACTTGCCCTGTCCAGCTATAACCAGGATATTTATTTTTATCTTTTAGTACTGGGGATTGGACCTGGGGGCATTCTACTTCCAAGCTACACTCCCAGCCCTGTTATTTATTTATTTATTTATTTATTTATTTATTTATTTATTGTGTGGTAGTGGGGATTGAACCCAGGGGCATTCTACCTCTGCACAACAACCCCAACCTTATTTTTTAATTCTTTATTTGAAACAGGGCCTCACTAAAGAGGCTGAAGCTGTCCGAGAACCGTGATCCTCCCATCTCAGCCTCGCCATGCCTAGTTCCTTCATTTTCTTATATATAAAGTCTTTCCATCTACTTAATAAAAAACAAAAATAAACAAAGAAAGCCTCCCTCAATCCAAATTTCATTTTTCTAAGTGCCATTAGAAAGAAAAGAGGCAGGAGTCAGGTGTAGTGGCGCACACTTGCAATCCCAGCATTCGGGAGGCTGAGACCCGAGGATCCGGGTTCGCGGACAGCCTCAGCTACTTAGTGAGGCCCTCTGCAACTCAGCGAGACCCTGTTTTGAAATAAAGAATAAAAAAAAGGGCTGGGGGTATCGCTCAGAGGGAGAATGTCCCTGGGTTCCATCCCTAGTACCACAAAAAAAGAAAAAGAAAAAGAAAAGAAAAAAAGAAAGGAAGAAAGAAAGGAAGGAAGGAAGAAGGAAAGAAGGAAAAGAAGCAGGCTTAAGACCAAGTCTTGATGAATAGCAATATTATTAAACGGTCAGGGAAATTTTTTCAACAAATAATGCTGGAATAGATTGGGCAGCCATATGCAAAATAAAACAAAAGTAAACAAAAAAGCCACACCTTGTACCTTGTATAAAATTTAACTAAAAGTGGATATAAAACGATAAAGCTTTTCAGAGAAAACACAGGGGAAAAAAAAAACCTTTAGAACCCTGGGGTAGGCAAACAATTTCTCAGATGTGTCAAAAGCACACCTAATAAAAAAGTCTAAATTGAAAATTAAGACTGCTCTTTGAAAGACACTCCTGAAAGAATGGGGAGACAAGCTACAGGCAGGAGGAAAGATTTGCAATCACACGTCTGATAGTAACTTGTGTTCTGAATAAAATTTCAAAGAACTTTTTTTTGGTGGTACTGGGGTAGAACCCGGGGGCTTTCTACCTCCGGGCTACACTCCCAGACCTATTTTATATTTTATTTGGAAACAGGGTCTCACTAAGTTGCTGAGAGCCTCACTAAGTAGCTGAAGCTGGCTTTGAACCTGTGCGATCCTCCTGTCTCAGCCTCCCAAGCGCTGGGATTACAAGCTTGTGCCACCACACCTGGCTTTATCTTTATTTTGACACAGGGTCTCACTAAATTGCCTAGACTGGCTATGAACTTGTACTCTTTCTGCCTGGGCCTCCAAAGTAGCTGGGGTTACAGGTGTGCTACTGCATCTAGCACTCAAATAACTTTTATTTTATTTTTTGCGTTACTGGGGATTGAACTCAGGGGCATTCTTCCTCTGAGCTACAACCCCAGCCCTATTTTTAGACTTTATTTTGAAACAGGGTCTAACTAAATTTTGGAGGGCCTAAGTAGCTGAGGCTGGCTGCGAACCTGTGATCCTCCTGTCTCAGCTTCTCAAGTACTGGAATCACAAACCTGTGCCACCATGCCTGGCTTCAAAGAACTTTTAAATCTCTGTAATAAGTATACAATTTTTTTTTTTTTTTTGGTGGTACTGGGGATGAACCCAGTGGCATTCTACCTCTGAGCTGTATCTCCAGCCCTATTTTTTATTCTTTATTTTGAAACAAGGTCTCACTAAGTAGCTGAGGATGTCTGCAAACCCAGATTCTCCTGTCTCAGCCTCCCAAGTACTGGATTTATAAGTGTGCGTCACCACACCCAGCAAGTATACAATTTTTAAATGGACTACATATTTGAACAGACACTTCACCAAAGAAGACGAACACAGGAAAAGATATGTAACTGTCAGGCACGGAGGATCACAGGTTTGTGGGCAGCCTCAGCAAGCAGTAGGACTCAACAAACCCAGACCCATAATAAAAATAAAATAGGGCTGGGGGTGTAGCTCAGTGGTAGAATGTCTCTGGATTCAATCCCCAGTACCATACACACAAAAAAAAGAAAAAATATATATCATCATTAGTCAGTTGGGAAATGCAAATTAAGATCAGGAGAAACCTTTTTATACCTGTCGCAATAGTGTGTGTGTGTGTGTGTGTGTGTGTGTGTGTGTGTGTGTTTTGGAAGATTTAAAGAAGTTTATTAGAAAGATAGAAATACAGAAAATAGAAATACAGCCCCATGCCAAAATGGCATGGGGGGGGGTGACTCGAAATGAATACACCCTGTGTTTTTTTTAATAGCAATATCATAGCCGGCCATAGTGGCACATACTTTTAATCCCAGTACTTGGGAAGCTGAGGCAGAAGGATCACAAGTTGGAAGTCAGCTTCAGCACCTTAGTGAGGCTGTCAGCCACTTAACAAGACCCTGTTTCTAAATAAGGGCTGGCTATATAGCTAGGAGGTAGGATGCCCCTAGGTTCTACCTCCAAAGTGAGACAGACAGACAGACAGACAGACAGGCTAGTGTTTAGGAGCAAATGCAGCCTCTCCCCCTAAGGTCTTCTGTCTTCCTTCGTATCACAAGAGACTGACACTTCTTGCATGACAAGGTAGAGCTGTCTTGGCAAAGCACCTAAAGACAGCCAAGCCAGCAGCACTGAGCACAGCTCCCTGCTCCTGGCACTCCTGGGGAGCAGGCACCCTAACTCGCCGCTGCGCCCTGCCCCCTTCTGCTGCTGCTCTCTCCCTTTGTTGCTTTCCTCTTTAATGGTGTTACCACAGCAACCACTGTCACCGGAAAGCCCTCTCTGCTGCAAGAGGGAGCTACAGCTAGTCTTGGGAAGGGTACATTATCCAGTTTCCCCATACTCTTCAAATCCCCAGGCTCTGTACAGAGGGATCACAGGTTGTTAACAGCAACAATAACCAGGAACAAGGTCACTTGGTTGTACCAGAGCTAACCTTCCCTGCACTTGCCTGGCATAGCTTGGATGCCATGCAAATAAAAACCCATGACAACACCTTCTTGTCCTGCCAGGATCACTTCTCTTAAACAGAGAGGCCCAA
Source organism: Muscardinus avellanarius (assembly GCF_963383645.1). NCBI lineage: Eukaryota > Metazoa > Chordata > Mammalia > Rodentia > Gliridae > Muscardinus > Muscardinus avellanarius. Next base: position 109,446,232 of record NC_137788.1, on the reverse strand, counting down.
GCACTCAGAATACTGTCCTACGGGTCAGGGCAGAGACGACTAAAAAGAGCTCAAGTCCTGCAAATTCCACAGACAAGCCTTAAAAAAGGGCCCTTCCCTGCCTTCCTAGTACCTTCAATCTTGCTGTACGGGTGCAGGTGGTACAGGGAAACAGGAGCTGGTGGGCATGATTCCAAGGGGTGACTGAGGTTTTCCACCCCTTACCTCCTAGGGACCTGTCTCTCCCCCCACCCCCCTTGGTACTGGAGATTGAACCCAGGAGCATTCTACCTCAAGCTACAGCCCACCCACCCCCAACTTTTGTTTCTTATTTTGAAATAGGGTCTTGCTAAATTGCTGAAGCTGGCCTGGACTGTCATCCTCCGGCCTTAGCTTCCCAAGTACTGGGGTTCTAGGGGTGTGAAACTGTATCCAGCTCTCCTAGGAATCTTTCTATCCCCGCTGACTTATCATCCTCCAATGTCAAACGAAGGTCACCGCTGAAGGACCTGCGAGGCCTCGGGGATCCCCTGGTGCCCTGGATGACTCTAAACTGCTGTTTTTGGAGCACTGTTGGAACTGCTCCAGTCCTCTGAGCACAGCAACCAGCTGCAGTCCTCCAACAGCCTCAGAAAAAACTGCTCAAGGTCACCCTCAAGATAATAACAAAAAGATCCAGGATCCCTTCCCCCAGGTTCTGCCTGCACACACTCCTCCACACAGGTGGACCCTAACCCACATGCCCCACATCTTAGATGCTTCCTACGACACAACAGAACCTCCCACAGCCCTCCCTCCCAAGCCCGCAGTGGGTCCTTCTCCCCTGAGCCACCCCACTGGTTCCTGGAATAGCAGTACCCCACTGGAGGCAGGGGTAAAAGTCCCTGCCAAGCCAGCGCATGACTCGGGCAGGTCGACGGCCCGGCCAGTCCCCTCGCACAGGCTGCCACTGTTTGATGAGCGTTTGCTGTGGTGCTCGGCACACAGCTTCTATCCCATACTGGGTATGGGTAGGGGAGAGGCAGAGGTGCCAGAGCATCACTTATTACTATAATCTCCTCGGTGCAGCCCACCCGTGGTGTCAATGTCCTAAAATAAACGTATTAATCCCCCTCCAAGCCTGCAAAGCAAACACTCAGCTGGAGGGCTCTGTGTGGGCGGGAGGCAGAACCAAGGACAACAGCTCGAAAATGGCAGTGCTTTCCCTGGGAGGGTGTGGGAAGCCTAGGTAGGCATCTCTGGGGGGGCAGCCCAGAGGGAAGCAGACATCAGGCTTCTGTGAGCCTGGCAGTGGTAAGTGTGTGACGAGTTCTGGGCTCATAGGCCCTAGCTCACAGGCACCCCGAAAGGAAGAAAGTCTCCTGCAAAAAGTGGTTTCAAATCTGCTTCAGACTTAGCTTACTCTTCAGAAAAATAATTCTGGGGCAAGTCGAGCTATTTGAGGCAGTAAGTCTAGAGTATAGACTCAGAAAAGGATGCACTTCTCAATGAGATCCTATTTCAAAATTAACAAACAAACAAACAAACAAACAAAATTAAGCCAGTGGTGGTGGTACATGTTTGTAATCCCAGTACTTGGGAGGCTGAAACAGGAGGATCACAGATTTGAGGACAACCTCAGCAAGTAGTGAGACTCTCATCAACCTAGCGAGACTTTGTTTCAAAATAAGAATAAAATAGGACTGTGTAGCTCCAAGGTAGAATACCTTTGAGGTCAATCTCTAGAACCACACACACAAATAATAAATTAATTAATTAAGTAATAAAAAGGGCTGTGGAATACACCTGGGTTCAATCCCCAGTACCACTCTCTCACAATCATGAACTTAGAATAATTCTGGGATTATCACTTACAGTCCAATTCTTTCTTCTTCCCCCTTCATTGTGTGTGTGTGTGTGTGTGTGTGTGTGTGTGTGTGTGTGTGTAGACATGCGCGTGCATGCACATGTGGTGCTGGGGATTGAACCCAGGAACATTCTACCTCTGAGCTACATCCATAGCCCTTTTTGTTATTTGGAAACAGGGTCTAAGTTGCTGAAGGTCTCACTAAATTGCTGAGGCTGGCTTCGAACCTGCAATCCTCCTGTCTCAGCCTCCCAAGTACTGGGATTACAAGTGTGTGCCACCATGCCCGGCTTCCCTCCTCTTCTTACCTTTCCACTCACAAAGCCTTTGTACTCCTTGCTTGGAAGTCACTTGGCCAAATTAAGGAAAATGAAATATCTAGAGCCTGTTTAGTCACCAGGTGTACTGGTTTTTACCTAGACACCCGCAGGAAAGCACTAGATCCTCCAGGACAAAAAGACTTAGAGCCGAGGGTATAGCTCAGTGGGAGAACACTTGCCTAGCTTGAATGAGGCCTGGGTTTGATCCCTGTTACAAGAGAGAGAGAAAGAGAGAGAGGAGCTTGCTCTTATAGTAGTATGCTAGATTTGAAAAAGAAATATTTCCTTTGGATTTTTTGATGCTCTACAAATATGGAAATCCATGATGGATATCAGCCTGTAATCCCAGTACTTGAGAAGCTGAGACAGAAGGATCGCAGGTTCAGTGCCAGCCTCAGAAACTTAGTGAGACCCTTTTTCAAAATAAAAATAAAATAGGGCTAGGGGTGTAGAAAGCCCCCAGCTCAGTCAGTACCAAAGAGGTGCAGGGGGAGAAAGATGTTGTGGCACAGGCCTGAAATCCCAGCAAGGCTGAGGCAGGAAGACTGCAGTTTCAAGGCCAGCCTCTGCAATTTAGCAAGGCCTTGTTGAAAGTAAAACATTTTAAAAGGGCTGGGAGTATAGCTTGGAGGTAGACCACCTCCAGGTTCAATCCCCAGCGCCAAAAAAAAAAAAAAAAAAAAGATTGCATGTATCTAGGCATGGTGCCGCATACCCGTCATCCCTATACATGGGAGGCTGAGACAGGAACATGGCAGGTTTGAGGCCAGCATGCAGTAACTTAGGGAGACCCTGTTTCAAAACAAAAAAGGTCTGGGGGTTTAGCTCAGAGGTAGAACCTCCTGGGTTTAATCCCCAGTGCCACAAAAATAAATAAATAAAAGTTGCATGTAAATCAAATTATTCTGTGTTCACTGGTGTAACAAGTTAAAGGGACCCTAAGGAAAGTTTGAGGGTGGAAGCAAGCAGTACCGTGCCTTAGCCTTGGTTCTAGTAGTATGAAAACTAAGATAAGTTATGGGTCTCAGCTTCCTCACCTACATAATAAGAAGAATTATGATTTTTAGAGGTCTTACACAAGTTTAAAATTATATCAACTAAAATGTTTTTATATTTTTAAGGTTATCTTGGTAGAAGACATAAACTTTCTATCTTGAAGAGTTTTTGCAAAACTAAGTTTCTTTTTCTCCCCCTCTGGTAAAATAGGCTTATGATAGACCATTTGGAAATACAGAGAAGTACTTTCAGAAAGTAAGAAAAGTACAGTCAGAAAGAAGCGTTCACAGAACTGCCACCTTGCAGACAATTACTGTCTGTCTTCTCTCCCACCAGCAACCCCATCTCCATCCCTTTTATCAGCTAAGACCCTCCACAGGCAGACATCATAGGTGCATCAGGCTTGGGGGTCTGGATTCCAGCAACATTACTCATGGCTGCCTGCCCCATAGAAACCTGACATCCTACCCGGTGACTGACCACAGCTGCCACTTAGGAGAAAGAATTGATATTCCCAGGTCACAGGATGACAAGGTCACCCACTTTCTATCAGCCAGAAAGCTCCCACTCAAGCAGCTAAAGACCACAACCTAAATGAGTGGCCAGGGGAGGGGTAGGCGAGCTTGAGAACCAAGTTCCGGTTCTCCCCCGTGGCGAGACAGATGTTTCCGGAGATAGAAAGCATTCCGATAACAAGTAGCTAGCACCTCTGGGTTGTATGTCCAATATAGCCATAATAATAATAATAATAATAATAATAATAATAATAATAATATCAATGAAAGAAAGAAACTTGGACTCCCTCCAAGTCTCTACCTGGTTTCCTGACAAATGGCTTGTGGAAAAGATGACAGAATTGTGTCACGCCACTCGAACGTCTGTTGTGTGGGGGGCTGTAACTGCAGATGGACGTGCAAAGGAGAGATGACGTGCTCCCAGAGTGTGAGGTCCTATTCCCACCAGGTAAGAAAGAAGGAGGGAGCAAGGTTCTTAGCTCTCCCCTCATGTCCTAGCGGATCTGTCCCTTGCTCCAGGCCCTGCCAGCCAAAACACAGGACAGAGGATTGCCATCGGTAATTCATGACTCTGTTTCAGGGAATGAGTACAGGACCCAGGGATTCCTCCAGCTAGGTTCTTCATGGATGAGAAAAGCAACAGGGTCACAGAACAACCTGCAATTTCACTTTTAAGCAGCCAGCTACAACACACCAAGAGAGGTGACAGGCAAGAGCCCTCGGGGCTTGAATGCATCTCCCATTCTCAGCCTTCACTGAAGCTGGGAGGAAGTTCTCAAACTGTAGAAGGCAGACTGATTCACAGCAATCAAGTGCTGCCTGCAGCTGCAGATGCGGTTAAGCTGGAGAGGAGTCCCTGCAGCTCCCCTGTGCACGAGCACACGCTCACAGGGAAGTGCTCTGCTGCGGTACTGAGTGACGCCTGAGAGCCACCGAGTCTCCTGGCAACTCAACCGGAACCTGCACTGCCCGCTACTGCAGGTTCACCCCGATTTCTTTTCTTCCACTGAAATGGGAAAACTCTTGAAGATATCCCAAATTCCGCCTCGTTCCATACAGTTTCTCTGAAGCAAGAAAATAAGCAGGTATGGGGGGTGTGTGTGAGACTTATATAAGATTCAGGGTGCGCAGGGCATTCCTGGCCTAGGCACTTCAGCCTGGAAGAAGAGACCCATGGAGCTGGGCTGGGAGTAACAAGCAGTTTGGAGTCCCCCTGGATCTCCAGAACTCTGCGCAACACTTCCGCTTTTCATCATAGTTTTTATAAAAGGAAGAAAACAGGCTGGGTCTTGGCCTCAGGGGGAGCAGAAACCCCCTGGGGACCTGGTTCAGCGCCGACGACTGTTCTCTGTGTATACCCAGTTGGCTGCTTCTAGATATTATAAATACTTGTCCCTGAAGCCTGCCTGAGCTCCATATCAGGAGGTAGCTTTCATGGCTAAATTACCAGTTAGAGCCAGTTCACTCTGACAGCCTAGGAGGATGGGCAGTCTTACACACTGAATTAGTTCCCTCCCAAGATCCCACCTTCATCACTGGGCTCAGCCCCTGACTGAGGCTAGCCAAGTTCAGCTACTGTCAGGGGGGGACCCAAGACTTCACTTGCCCTGACCAGGGCCAAATTGTTTTCCTTGCAACGAAACAGCTTTGTCACACCACCACACACCACTCTACACGGAGTGTGCCCTGCACTTCTCCCCAACACATGGTCTAAGCACAAATCTTTATATGGCACAGCCTCGGGATACACTCCCAGGGGACAGCTTGGATGAAAACTCTCAGATTTAGAAACACTGGGCTGGGGAGGAGTGGTTTGAACCCTAGGCCTCAGTGGGAAGAAGGCTGATAAAAGCAAGAGATGAGACAGTTGGTCTACCTTTCTTTCTTTCTTTCTTTCTTTCTTTCTTTCTTTCTTTCTTTTTCTCTCTCTTTCTTCCTTTCTTTCTTTCTTAAAGGCTGCCATGGTCACAGTTACAATCAGCTAAGGGACTGGAAACAACTTTTTTCTCCTGCATCCCCCAAACTAGCTGAATTTTCCAGGATAAAGTAAACACACATGCCACCAAGACAACATAGTAATTGTAGTAATTGGCCCTAACTGGATCCCTAGGTGACAACATCTGGTAGGAGCCAACAAGGTTCCTGTGGAAAATCTTCCTCTTTAGTATCTAAGCTCCGGGCCTTCACTAACCAGTTGTCCTTGGGAATTCTTGTGCTAGTTACTGAACTGCTCTAACTGGAACACACACACACACACACACACACACACACACACACACACACACACTAACATATATTGAGTCTGTGCCAGGTATCGTTCCAAATGCTTTGCATGTATCTCATTCAGTCATCAGAAAAACCAGTATTTTTCCCACTTTACAGCTAAAAAGCTGAAGCATAGGAAAGTTTTGTAATCTGCCCAAGGCCACATAGCTAGTAGGTAGTAGAGCCGGGGCCTGGCACATAGCTGAGAAGCTGGATGGAACCCAAGGAGGGTCTGTGTGTTAGGAAAGGGGTCGCAGAGTCAGCGTGTATGCCACTGTCCAAAACAACTTCACTTGGGAAGTAACACCTTTTCTCAGGATATGAGGCTGTGCCCAAGCGGGGGATTACAAATACAGTCAGACAATGGGAGAGGACCCCCATGAACAGTGTTCTTTGAAAAGATTACAGCAGTTCAAGGCCTTGGGGGTGCCTGAGCACCACACGGCCTGTCCCAAGACTTAGATGTAACAGCACTGCAGAGGGAGGTCGGCTACTGCATCTCCCCAGAAGCTGGACATCCTCTGGTACAGCGTGTGTGGATATCAGAAATGGCGCCTCCTAAACTGGGCATGCCTCTAATCCCAGTACTTGGGAGGCTGAGACAGGAGGATCTCAAGTTCAGGGCCAATCTCAGCCACTCCTGAGATCCTGTTTCAAAACAATAAACAAACAAATAAAAGAGCTGGAGGTGTAGCTTGGAGTAGAATGCCCTGGGTTCAATCCCGGTACTGCAAAAAGAACGAAAAAGGAAGGGAGGGAGCGAAAGAGAGAGGAAGGAAGAGAGGAAGTGAAGGAGTGAAGGAAAGGCACCAACGATTCTTTTTTTTTTTTTTTTTTTTTTTGCGGGTCTGGGGACGGAACCCAGGGGCACTTGACCTCCGAGCTACACCCCCTGCCCTATTTTTTATTCTTTATTTCGAAACAGGGTCTTACCAACGATTCTGAGTGAGGCGCCACCTTCCAAAAAGGGGGAAAGTGGCGGTCCCGGGGGCCTGGGATGGAGTTCTGGCCAGTCGGTCCCTAAAGAGCAGCACAACCCTGGAGGGTGAAGTGCGCCAGGCAGGGGGAACCAGAGAACCTCGCACCAGCAGGGCAGATGCAGGGCGCAGCACCCGGCAGAGGACGCATCACCGGAGGGCTCAGTTCCCCCACAGCCACTCCAGTCACCCCAAAGCCGACACGCACAGTGGCGAGCCCTAGCACCCCTCCGATCGCCCGCGGTGGGCGCCCTGGCCCCCCGGACCCCGCTCACCTCGCTCATCGCGGCGGCTGGACGGGGCGCGGCGCGCGAGGGACCTTCGGGGGCGCGGGGACGGCGGCCGAGGGTCGCGGGGCTCCGAGGAGGAGGTGCGGAGACGACGGTGCTCCGCGGGCCGGGGTCCCTCCCAGACCCGTCCTGTCAAATCCACTCCGCGCGCCACCGCCAGCACCGGTTTTTATAGTGCGCTCGGGTCCCCGCCTCCTTCCAGCCCGACCAATAGGAGCGCCCTCGCTGCAGAGTGACAGCCGCTGCGGCCCAATGGCGGCGGGCGCAGAGGTCTGCTGCATTTCCAAACTAGGGTAGGACAGAGAGCGGGAAGGAGGGGGAGACCGTAGGGAGAAGAGAAGAGAGAAAATGAAGTAGTATACGACGGACGGAAGGAGAGAGTGTGTGAGTTTGGAAAAAAGAAGAAAGAACTAGGAGGAGGAAACCAGAGCGTAGGAGAAGCCAGGTGTGATAGGACCCACCTGTAGTCCCAGTATTTGGTAGGTGGATACAGGAGGATTGCGGTGTGTGTGTGTGTGTGTGTGTGTGTGTGTGTGTGTGTGTGTGTGTGCGCGCGCGCGTGCGTTATTGGGGATGGAACCCAGGGGCATTCGACCTCCGAGCTACACCCCCAGCCCTATTTTTGATTCTTTATTTTGAAACAGGGTCTCACTGGGTTGCAAAGGGCCTCATTAAGTAGCTGAGGCTGGCTGCTAACCGAGATCCTCCTGTCTCAGCCTCCCAAATGCTGGGATTACAAGCGTGCGCCGCCACGCCCGGTTTAGGATTGCAGGCTTGAGACCAGCTTCAGTGATCAGCGAGGCCCTCATCAACTGAGTGAGACCGTGTTGCAAACTAAAAAATAAACTAGGACTTGGGGTATAGCTCAGAGGTAGAATGCCCCTGGATTCAACCCCCAGTACCCCCTCAAAAAACAAAACAAAACAAAACCACTGAATGAAAGGGGTAAAGCCAAATTGTAGCCAATTAAGATTTAACAGTAGGCAAATAGAGGCCAGGCAGGGTGGCAGACACCTGTAATCTGAGTACATGGACAGTGCCTTGTGGCAAAGAATTACTCAGTCCTGCCTCTCACACACGGCAAATCAAAACCTCTCCAGTAAGATGCTGGTCTTGCTCCCCCAACAGTTAATTTGCAGCTGCGTATCCATTCCAGCTCAGTCTAACAATGTGCCCTCCACAGTGTCATGGCTAGGAAGCTACATTAAAAAAAAAAAAAAAAAAGCATGCCAGGAGTGGTAGTGTATGCTTGTGCTTGTAATCCCAGCACTTGGGAGGCTAAGAGGAGGATTGCAGGTTCCAGGACAGCCTCAGCAAAGAGTCTCATAAACCTAGAGAGACCCTGCTTCTAAATAAAAATAAGATAGTGTTGGGGGTGTAGCTCAGAGGTAGAAAGTCTATGGGGTCAATCCCCAGTGAAAGAGACAGACAGACAGACAGACAGACACACACACACACACACACACACACACACACACACTATTCAGGCATAGTGGTGCTTGCTGTAATCCCAGTGTTTAGGAGGCAGAGACAGGAGGATCCCAGGTTTGAGGACAGCCTCAGCAAGTAGTGAGACTGTTTGCAGTCATCTTAGCCCACACAAGAGGTCACCATTTTTGACTGGCTAAGTTGCAAAGGGCCTCATTAAGTAGCTGAGGCTGGCTGCGAACTGTACATGCCGAGTGGAAATTGTCTGCAAGCAGATTCGCTTCCCTGGACCTGATGGGACCACTAGGTGGACTTTGATGACCTGTTCTCCCAGAAACATGGAGCTTGCCCTCCCTGACCTGGCCCGAGCCTGCCTCTCCCTAAACCTGGCTTGACAGCCTCTTCTTTCCCTAAACCTGGTCTGTAGCCCTAAACTCACGACTGCCCTGACATTTACTCATTTTTAGAAATGCTTTGTTTAAACCCTCAATAAAAAAAGATGCTTATGGAAGGAAAAGCAGAAGCCTTTTGGCCTTCTCCCCAACTCCTCACATCTCAAAGATTATAATAACAATTTCTTCTAAAAATAATCATTTTGACTACGAGTCAGTTCATGGGAAAGACTTCTAATTAGCTGCAGCTTCAGCAGTAGCTTTCCATGGCAAGGACGCGGAACAAGGAGTGTCCACTACAGAGACTCTCATCAACCTAGCAAGAACCTGTTTCAAAGTGAAAAGAAAATCAGGCCACTGGGCATGGTGGCACACGCTTGTCATCCCAGCGTTCGGGAGGCTGAGACAGGAGGATCATGGTTCGCGGCCAGCCTCAGCTACTTAGTGAGGCCCTTTGCAACTAAGTGAGACCCGGTTTCAAAATAAAGAATCAAAAATAGGGCTGGGGGTGTGGCTCAGAGGTCGAATGCCCCTGGGTTCCATACCCAGTACTGCAAAACAAACAAACAAACAAACAAACAATCACTACAAGGGCCGGGGGTGTAGCTCAGAGGTAGAATGTCCCTGGATTCAGTCTCCAGTTCACAAAAAGAAAAAGGAAATATTAATTACTGTGAATCCCTGCCAGGCGTAGTGGTGCACACTTGTGATCCCAGTATTTGGGAGATTGAGAGAGGAGGATCCGGGTTCACGGCCAGTCTCAGCTACTTAGTGAGGCCCTCTACAACTCATTGAGACCCTGCTTCAAAATCAAGAATAAAAAAATGGGGCTGGGGGTATAGCTTGGAGGTAGAATTCCCCTAATTCCCCTGTGTTCTATCCCCAGTACCAAAAAAAAAAAAAAAGGAATCTTGCCAGAGTGACAGGACTGCAAAGGAAGATCAGTTACAAAGGACAGCAGCTAAACAGGAGTCGACCAGATGACACCTGGGAACGTACAAAGCTAGCAACCTGTCTGGCATGGAAGAGACGTCCATTAAATATTTACTGAATGCATGAGTGCCACAAATAACAGCATGCAACACCACACGGGAAGAGCCTGAGTTTGGAACTGGGCCTCCATTCCTCTCCTGGCCCGGTTAGTCAGGCCAGAAACATTCAGCACACGTTTCTGGAGTGTGTAGGTCCTAAGCATCCAGAAGTGAAAGGTGCGACCCCCTGACGTGGGCCACTCACTACTGATTGAGTCAGAAAGATACAGAACACAGTTCTGCAGTGTGATAATAAGTTCTGCAGCGTAATACAAAGCTGTGTGCAGAAGCAGGTGGCTCCAAACCACAGGCCCCGGCAGTGACCCAGAGGGACAGGACGACCAGGGTTGGAGAGCCGAGAGGTGATAGTGTTTGAGGTGGTTCCAACCAGACAAAATAACAGAGGCTGTTGAGCACAGCGTGTTCAGGGAGCGCTGAATGTTTAAGCACATCCAGAGCCAAGGTGTGACGTGCCAAGTCAGCGGGGAGAACCGGGAGGAAGAGAAAAGGCCCGAAGGATAGACGGGCTGGATCACGGAGGACTTCGTGTGACGGACCAAAGCGATTGGATTTTTTTTTTTTTTCCTCTGAAGGTGATGGAAAGCAAATGAATTTTAAGCAGGGGAGAGACATGATTGAATTTGCATTTTAGAAATGGCAACAGTAGAGCTGGGCGTGGCGGCACATGCCTGTAATCCCAGCATTTGGGAGGCTGAGACAGGAAGATCACAGGTTCACAGCCAGCCTCAGCGACTTAGCGAGGTCCTTTGCAACTCAGTGAGACCCTGTTTCAAAATAAAGAATAAAAAATCAGGCTGGGGCTGTAGCTCAGAGGTAGAATGCCCCTGGGTTCAATTCTCACTACCACACACATACATACAAAGAAAGAAATAGCAACAGCAGGGAAGATGGGTTAGGAGGAGATGAGTCTGGAAGTAGGGAGAATCGTGCAGTAGTCTACTGCAAGTCAGGTGTGGCAGTGCACACCTGTAGTTTCAGTACTTGGGAGGCTGAGGCAGGATGATCACAAGTCTGAGACCAGCCTGGGCAACCTAGAGACTCTTGTCTTAACATATAAAAAGGTCTGGGCAGGGAGGCACACACCTGCAATCCCAGGATTTGGGAAGGTGAGACAGGGTGATTGATGATTCTAACCTCAGCCTCAGCAGCCTGGCGAGCCCCTGCTTCAAAACAAAAAGTAAGAAAAAGGGCTAGGGATGAAGCTTGGAGGTAGAGTACCCCTGGTTCATTCCCCAGTACCACACATACAAAGAGTAAGTAAAAATAAAAAGGGAACCTGGAGTGGTGGCACACGCCTGAAATCCCAGTACTTGGGAGGCTGAGACAGGAGAATTGCAGGTTCAAAGTCAGCCTCAGCAACTTATTGAGACTCTCGGAAAGTTAGCAAGATCCTGTTCCCAAATAAAAACTAAAATAGCCGGGCATGGTGGCGCACACTTGTAATCCCCGGGCTTGGGAGGCGGAGACAGGAGGATGGCGCAGGTTCGAAGCCAGCCGCGCTGGCTTAAGAGACCCTGTTTTCAAATAAAATATAAAATAGGTCTGGGAGTGTAGCCCGGAGGTAGAAGGGTTCCATCTCCAGTACCACCAACCAATAAATAAATAAATAAATAAATAAATAAATAAATAAATAAAATAGGTCTGGGGGTGTAGCCCGGAGGTAGGAGGCTCCTGGATTCCACTCCCAGTATCACATACACACTCAAAAATAAATAAAAATAAAAAGGGCTGGGGGGTCACCAGATGTAGTGGTACACACTTGTAATTCCAGTACTTGGGAGGCTGAGACAGGAGGATCGCAGTTTTAAGGACAGCCTCAACAATGCAGTGAAACTCCCAGCAACCTAGTGAGACCCTGTTTCAAACTAAAAATAAAATAGGGCTGGGATGTGGCTCAGAGGTAGAACTCCCCTGGGTTCAATCCCCAGCACTAAATAAAATAAATAAATCAACAAATACAGGGGCTGGGGTGTAGCTCAGTGGTAGAGCAGCCTTTGGTTCCATCCTCAGTACTGACATCCTCAGGATTACTCAGTACATCCTCAGTCAATCAATCCGGTTTAATTTCCAGCCATCCCTAGTTAGGAAGCAGGACCCCTGCTAGCTCTCTGCATAGGCTTTTTTTTTTTTTTGCGGGGGGGTTACTAGGGATAGAACACAGGGGCATTCTACCTCCGAGCTACACCCCAGCCCTATATTTTAGTCTTTATTTTGAAACAGGGTCTCACTGAGTTGCAGAGGGCCTCACTGAGTAGCTGAGGCTGTCTTCCAACCATGATTCTCCTGTCTCAGCCTCCCGAATGATGGGATGACAAGAGTGCGCCACCATGCCTGGCTATCCCCAGACCTTCCAAATATTTTATTTTGAGAAAGGATCTCACTAAGTTTCCCAGACTGGCCTTGAACTTGCGATGTGCCTACCTTAGCTTCCCATGAAGAGGGTCCTTTCTCGCTCCTCCCACCTTGTCCAGGACCCCTGTAGCCTGTAGTGTCAGGAGGCCCCGCCCACGTGTCCCTCCCCATGTGCCACCAACCAGCACCTTTGGCATCCTGGGAAGCCTTCCACCCAGCCCTTTGCCCTGAGTCCAGAGTGTCTGTGCCCTAACCGCCTGGGGCACTGTGAGCACGGAGTCCACAGACAACAGACGTCCTTGTTTCCCAGGCAGCAGGGCCCTCGCAGACTCCTGGCAGCTCCCAACATCAGAGGCAGTGTGGACGTTTGGGAAGAGGCCTCCCACAGCAGAGTGTGTAGCTGCAGGAGCTGTGCCACCTGAGAGTAACAGGTAGGAACTCTGTTGCCGGCCTAGGACCACAGGCAAATTTCCCTTTCGGTATAGATGGTGGTGGGGCTCAGGTCTAGGGCAGGCTTGAGAAGAGTCTGTGCAGGAGGGAGACAGGAGGGCCAAGCATGGTCCAGCACTGACTGCCAGCCCACATCCTGCTTCCAGGGACCGGCGATGGCCACCCCAATACCTGAACCTGCATCCAACGGGGATGATGAGCCAAGGAGCTGTGCAGTGTGTGGGGATCGAGCCACGGGCTATCATTTCCATGCTCTGACTTGTGAGGGCTGCAAGGGTTTCTTCAGGTGAGATGCCCCTTCCCAAGAGAAGCAACCCCCAAACTCCTATCAGCCAGCCTTTAGACCCTGGCACATGTCCAAGTGTGTCCAGATGTTTCTGTATCAGAGTCTAATTTTTTTTTTTTTATATTGAGGATGGAACCCAGGGGCATTCTGCCTCTGGGCCACACACCCAGCCCTATTTTTTCTTCTTTATTTTGAAACAAGGTCTCACTGAGTTGCAAAGGGCCTCACTAAGTAGCTGAGGCTGGCCGCAAACCCAGATCCTCCTGTCTCAGCCTCCCAAGTGCTGGGATTACAAGAGTGCGCCACCACGCCTGGCTCTCAGAGTTTAATTTCCCTGGGGATAACACCCTGTATCACAACCCAGAAGAAACGGTGACATAATAGTAGAGAATGGGCTAAACACTGGTGCCATTCACACAGCCCTTCAGTAAAGGGTACTTGTTCCGCACCTACTTCCGCAAAGCCCCAAGCCGGCCTTACATCAACAAGACTTGCCTGGGTGCTTCTGCGTCCCCGTGAAAATGCTTGAGATATGCCATGCCCATGCACCCCTAAGACCTTTGGACGTGCCTCTGATTAGCCCGTGTTGCCAGATCCCTGAAGCTTCTAAGCCATATCTTAGCCCTTCCCACGCTTATCTTCCCGTTCACTGCCGTCCCAGGTTCTGAAAATGTCTCCGTTTCTCACAGGCGAACAGTGGGTAAGAGCACGGGGCTCACCTGCCCTTTTGCTGGAAGCTGTGAAGTCAGTAAGGCCCTGAGGCGCCACTGCCCCGCCTGCAGGCTGCGGAAGTGTCTGGACGTGGGCATGCGGCAAGACAGTGAGTTGGCCGTGCTGCCCACCAGGCCAGCGCGGTGGCCTCTGCTTCGGCTGCGTTCCCCATAAGCCGACTGGTAACTGATTTGACCATGCACACGGTGTCACTCCTCTGCTTAAAACCTCCAAGGCTCCCTGTCTCTCTCTTCTTATTTCTTATTTTGGGTACTAGGGACCAAACCCAGGGGCATTCTACCTCTAGGCAACACCCACACCCCTATTTTTTTTTTTTATTTTTAATCTTGAAAGGCAGTCTTGCTGCATTCTGAGGCTGGTCTCAACCCTGCGATGCTCCTGTCTCAGCCTCACAGATGTGCGATCAGTTTTAGATTAGATTAGCTAATGCTTTCTCTGTGATAGGTAGGTAATTATGCGCTGCTCCCACCAGATGGTGTAACTGGGGCTCTGGGAAGCCAACCTGCCCAGGTTCAGTTGGGCAAAAAGCTGTATTCAGACTCAGGTCTGTGACTCCCAGACTCTTTTTCCATGAAATCACACTTTTTTTTTTCTTCTTTTTTTAGCACTGGGAATTGAACCCAGGGGTATCCTACCTCGGAACTATAACCCCCAGGCCTATTTTTTTTTTAATTGGTGTGTGTGTGTGTGTGTGTGTGTGTGTGTGTGTGTGTGTGTGTTAGTGGAGATTAAACCCAGGGGCATTCTACCTTTAAGCTATACCCCCCAGCCCAATTTTATTTCCTCTTCGAAAACAGGGTCTTGCTAGGTTGTTGAGAGTCTCACTACTCACTGAGGCTGTCCTTGGACCTGCGATCCTCCTTGCTCAGCCTCCCAAGAACGGGGATTTACAAGCATGCACCACCTCACCCAGCTTGGATTAATAATTTGAATGGACGGTTGGGAGTGATGGAATCTGTGGGAAGTGGGGCCTAGCGGAGGAGGTAAGTCTCTGTGAGAGTGCCCCGGGCGGGTCTGTCCTCACTCTGGCCCCTTCCTCTTTCTCTCTGGGTGATGGGTGACAGGAAATGGAGGGAGCAGCTCTCCTCTGACGCGCCCTTTCACCCGATACTCTGCCTCAGGCCCACCATGGACCGACCTCCGTAACTCACGCCCACAGTCAGCCTTCCCTCCTCTCAGTGGCTCTTAGGAGTCATTTCCGTCACAGGTGAAAAGCAAAGACAACATCATGCCAACGTTAGGCCATGTCTTGGACATTAAGATATCCAGTATGCCCCTCCTGAAGCCAGACGGCTCCTTATACCTTGCCTGCTTGATTCCCACCCTCTCCTTCTTCCCCGACAAGCACTGTTTTCTGCTACAGCATCTCACAGGTTAATGCTGAGGTTGGTGAAAATGTTCAGGGAGCCGGGCGTGGTGGCATGTACCTGTACTGTGGGAGGCTGCGACAGGAGGACTGGGGGTTTGAGGATGGCCTCAACAACTTAGCAAGACTCTCATCAACCTCGCAAGACCGGGTTTCAAGAAATAAGAAAAAAATAGATGCATGATAGAACAACATACTTGATTGCCCATACAAATAATACTTGATATTTTAATATACTTTACCCTCTTAAATTATGTAGGGGTAACATTTACTAGGTGAGTATTCCTAATTGGAAATCAAATTTCTTGCTAAAGAGAAAAACACAAAAGCATAATAAAGTAAAAGGGCAGTAATATCTTAAAAAAAAAAAAGAAAAAGAAAAAGAAAACTGGGCTGGGAGCTAGGTGTGGTGCTGCACACTTACAATCCCAGTACTTGGGAGGCTGAGACAGGAGGATCGCAGGTTTTTGGCCGACCTCAGCTACTTAGCGAGGTGCTCCACAACTTTTTGAGACCCCTGTTTCAAAAATAGAGAATAAAAAATATGACGAGGGGTTGGAGCTTGGAGGTAGAATGCCCCTGGGTTCAAAAAAAAGGGCTGAGGATGGATGAAGCTCAGAGGTAGAATGCCCCCGAATTCAAACCCCAGTACTCCCCCGACACACACACAAAAAGAAAGTATGCAGGCATTCCCTGCCACCTGGAGTAGCTGCCCTGTGCGGGGTGGCAGAGGCCCAGCTCCGGGGCTGGCAGGAAAGTGTCCTGCTGGTCTCAACAGCTGCCACCCCACCCCCGCCTGTGCAGTGATATTGTCAGCAGAAGCCCTGGCGTTGCGGAGAGCAAAGCGGGCCCAGCGACGGGCCCAGCAGGTGCCTGTACAGCTGAGCGCAGAGCAGAAAAGACTGGTCCAGACCCTCCTGGGGGCCCACATGCGGCATGTGGGCCCCATGTTTGACCACTTTGTGCAGTTCAAGGTGAGCACTTACAGAATCGGGGCTGGAAAGGAACCCCAAGGGAAGTGGCCAAGGGACAGGCTGTGTGCCACACGCCCCTGAACCCAGGTGCCTGAGCACAGAGCCCTTCCCAGGCAGAGTAGAGCCCGCCGGGGCCTGCTCACATCCCGACCTCCACAGCCGCCGGCCTACCTGTTCATCCACCACCAGCCCTTGCCCACCCTGACCCCAGTGCTGCCCTTGCTCACACACATCGCAGACATCAACACCTTCATGATGCAGCAGATTATCAAGTTCACCAAGGAGCTGCCCCGCTTCCGGTGAGTGGCCGTCCACGTCCTCCAGGCCCCAAACCACACACCGTTGGCACCACCACCCCTCCAAAATGGCCCTGCTCAAATTAACAGACCCCTCAGCCGTCTCTGGATGTGGTGGCATACACCTGTAATCCTAGTACTTAGGAAGCTGAAAAGGAGGATCACAGGTTTAAGGATAGTCTTAGCAACAAACCGAGGCCCTCAGCAACCTAGTAAGACCCCGTTTCAAAACAAAACAAAATTAAATCAAGTATGGTGGCACATGTCTATAATCTCAATATCTGGGAGGCTGAGACAGGAAGAGTGTAGGTTTGAGGACGGCCTCACAAGCAGTGAGCCTCTCATAAACCTAGCAAGATCCTGTTTCAAAATAAAAATAAAACAGGATTGGGGTGTAGCTTGGAGGTAGAATACCCCTGAGTCCAACTCCCATTATCAAAAAAAGCAAAGAAGCAAACCCAACCCAAAAGGTCTGGGGTATAACGGGATAGAATGTCCCTGGGTTCAATCCCCAGCACCATACACACCCCCACACACAAAAATTCCCAACTTTGTTTTCAAATGGGTCAATAAGGACTCCTCTCTCTCTGAAGTTCAGGCTTGAATATAAAGTGTCCTTGTAGCCAGCTGTGGTGACATATGCTTGTAATCCTAGCACTTGGGAGGCTGAGACAGGAGGATCACAGGTTGGCAGCCAGCTCAGCTACTTAGTGAGGCTCTCTGCAACTTAGTGAGACCCTGTTTCAAAATAAAGAAAAAAGCCGGGCGTGGTGGCACACGCTTGTAATCCCTGCGCTTGGGAGGCTGAGACAGGAGGATCGCATGGGTTCGAAGCCAGCCTCAGCTACTTAGTGAGGCTCTCAGCAACTTAGTGAGACCCTGTTTCCAAATAAAATATAAAAAATGTCTGGGAGTATAGCCCGGAGGTAGAAAGCCTCTGGGTTCCACCCCCAGTCCCACCAAAAAAAAAAAAAAAAAAAAAAAGTCAAAATAAAGAAAAAAATAGGGCTGGACATTTAGCGAGAAGGTAGAATGCCCCTGGGTTCAACCCCCATGGGGCACTGCAAATAAATAAATAAATAAATAAATAAATAAATAAATAAATAAACAAATAAATAAGCAAGCTGAGTGTGGTGGTGCACTCTTGTAATCCCAGTATTTGGGTGGATGAGACAGGAGGATCGCAGGTTTGCAGCCAGCCTCAGCTACTTAGTAAGGCTCTCAGCAACTTAGTGAGACCCTGTTTCCAAATAATATGTATGTATGTATGTATATATATATATATATATATATATATATATATACACACATATATATGTAGCCTGGAGTTAGAAAGCCCCTGAGTTTCATCCCCAGCACCATAATAAATAAATAAATAAATATAAAAAATAAAGTGTTCTTGTTACCAACCTAGGCACCCATTACTAGGACAAATAGGTAAAGAAAATGTAGTATGCCGGGCGTGGTGGCGCACGCTTGTAATCCCTGCGCTTGGGAGGCGGAGACAGGAGGATCGCGCAGGTTCGAAGCCAGCCGCGCTGGCGTAAGAGACCCTGTTTCAAAAATATAAAATAGGTCTGGGAGTGTAGCCCGGAGGAAGAAGGGCTTCCAGGAATCCCAGTACCACCAAAAAAAAAAAAAAAAATGTAGTATGTGCACACAGTGGACTTTTGCTCAGCCATAAAAAACAAAATATTGTCATTTGCAGAAAAATGGATGAAACTAGAGAATTTTAGGCTAAGTGAGATCAGCCAGTCTCAGAAAACTCAACAGTCTGTGTTTTCTCTCATATGTGAAAGCCAGAGAGAAACTCTGAAAGCAAAGGGACCTGGCTCGGATTACTGAGGGAGGGGCCAGAGAGTAGAGGAAGGGATGTGGGAGGGAAAACAGAGGAGGCGGGAGTGCTCAAGTAACCCTTGTCCCTGCAGGGAGCCATCACCAACCATCTTACATGGGGAGGGAGGCGGGGAGTGGAGCAGGGTGAGAAGGGAACACACCAAATGCTGTGTGGGTATGTTTGTGCCACATCGTATGATTACAGTGCTCCTATACAGCGTAAAAAAATTTAAAATATAAAAATTTAAAATATAAAATATATATTTATATATAATATATAAATATATTTATATATATTTGTATTTATTTATATATTTATATAATATATAAAATATAAATTTATATATTAAAAATATATAAATTTAAAATATAAAAAAACAAAAGGTGCAGCCAAGCGTGGTGGTGCACACTTGTGATCCCAGCATTTGGGAGGCCGAGACAGGAAGATCCGGGTTCGCAGACAGCCTCTGCTAGTAAGGCTCTTCGCAACTCAGTGAGACCCTGTTTCAAAATAAAGAATAAAAAATAGGGCTGGGGGTGTAGCTCAGAGGTAGAATGCCCCTGGATTCCATCCCTAGTACTGCAAAAAAAAAAAAACTTTAAAAAGCGCTGCTTGGTATGAAGGTGCATGCCCGTAATCCCAGCACTTGGGAGGCAGAGACAGGAAGGATCACAGGCTCTAAGCCAGCCCCGATAACTTAGAGAGGTTCCCAGCATCCTAGAGAGACCCTTTTTCAAAATAAAAAATTAAACAGGGCAGGATGCCCTCAGAGGTGGAATGCCCCTGTGCCCCATCCCTAGCACCATAAAATAAGTAAGTAGGAGTGCCCTTGCTTTCTGCTCCCTCAGGTCCCTGCCCATGGAGGACCAGATCTCCCTCCTCAAGGGAGCCGCTGTGGAAATCTGCCACATCGCCCTCAACACCACTTTCTGTCTCCAAACACAAAACTTCCTCTGTGGGCCTCTTTGCTACACGAAGGAAGATGCGGCCCATGGTGAGAGGGAGACACGCGTCCTCGTGGTACGGGGCATGGCGGTGGCCTGCAGGCACCTAAGCCGCATTTCTCCCACAGTGGGGTTCCAGGAAGAGTTTCTGCAGCTGACTTTTCGCTTCCACGGTACACTGAAGAGCCTGCAGCTTCAGGAGCCTGAGTACGTGCTCATGGCGGCCATGGCTCTCTTTTCTCCTGGTGAGCATCCCCCAAAGCCCAGAGACCTTGCCACCTCTGTCCAAACTCGGCTCCTCCAGTCCCCCCACCCCCAGCCAGAGTCTCTACCATCTGCGGGTGGCCCCTGGGGCACCAGGCTCCTGTTCCTCTCCCCCATCCTTCCCAGCTCTCCATCTTGCAGACAGGCCTGGAGTTACACAGAGAGACGAGATTGATCAGCTGCAAGAGGAGATGGCTCTGACTCTGGACAGCTATATCAAAGAACAGCAGCCAGGGTCCCGGAATCGGTAGGAAGACTGGGGGCCCAAAGGGTGACCGGGGAGGACGGGGTTAGAGAAACACTGAGCTCAGCAAAAATGTTTCCTACTGTCTTTTCCTTTGGGAAACCAGATCTCTTGGTGGATCTGGTCCTTCCCTCTGAGCATCCCCACTGCAGAGATCCAGTATCCAAATTGCTATCGTAGCCAGGTGTGATAATGCACATCTATAATCCCACTGCTTGAGAGGCTAAGAGGAGGATCACAAGTCTGAGACCAGCCTCAGAAACATAGCAAGACTCTCAGGAACCTAGTGAGACCGTTTCAAAACAAAAAAAATAATAAAAAGGGCTGGGAGTGTAACTTGGAGGTAGAATGCCCCTGGGTTCAATCCCCAAGACCAAAACCAAAACCAAAACCAAACTGTTCTTATTGCTGTTTCATCCCACTTTTTCTGGATAATTTATTATTATCATTATTGTTGTTATTCAGTCGAGACGCAAAGTAGTAGCTCATAGGCCCTGTGTAGTAGCATTCCTGAGATTGATGACATCCATCACCTCTGCACTCCAACTTCTTCAAACTAAAGTAGACCACGGAGAGTCTCATTCACCCTTCTTCCTTGGCCCTTTTCCTCTTCTCCACGGGGCCAGTCCCTTGGAGTTTTTATTTCCCCTGAAGTTATGGTCATTCACAGTTTCCTGGCCAAAGCCAGTCTCTGGCTCAACAGTCCATGATCTGTTTGGGCTCAGAAGTGTGGACCACTTCTCTTCTTGCTTGTTCCTCACTGAGTCAGTAGACTAGAAAGGTAATGCTTTAGGCCACAGACCAACAGGCCCACCTGCTAGAACTGGATCTCGAAGGCCAGACCCTCGGATTCTACAGTTACAGTTGTGGACAAGTCTCGGGCACTCAGAAATACCAGGCAGGATGAGAGAAGACGGTGCCTTTTGAAACTCTTGATCAGTCTGTCACACCAGAACATGATTTTCTATAACGTCCACACCGAGCTTCGCTGTAGGCAACGGAGGGGACCAGGGCCTCCGGCTGAACCTCGCACCTGCCTTACTTCTCTCCTCTCTCCCTTGTGATCTCATTACTTCCTCAAAAGGTTTCTGTATGCAAAGCTGCTGAGCCTGTTGGCTGAGCTCCGGAGCATTAACAGTGCATTCTGGTACCAGATCCAGCGCATCCAAGGACTCTCCGCCATGATGCCGCTTCTCCAGGAAATCTGTAGCTGAGGCCGGGACTGGTCTTCCCCAGCCCGCTGGGACGCGTTGGACTGGAGAGGGAAAAGTCGGGACCAGGAGTGGAGCCCAGTGTTCTCAATGAAAGACTAAAGCAATAACTGCCTCTTCATGCAGTCATGGGCTAGTCAAGGGAGACCGTGGGGACAAGTCGTCCTCTGGAAGCACAGAAGAGGAGGAAGGCAGGCTCAAGGGTGCGAGAGCAAAGCTCCCTCTGGGAATGGGTAGCCCTCCACTTTCTGAGGTGAAAATATAGCCCTTCAGCCCTACTTTTCCAGCCTCCAGAGGCCCTGGGGTGAGAAAACAGGACGGGAGCTAATCCCAGACAGATCTTTCTGCTCTGAAGAGGAAGGACTTAGGAGCTTCCATCCAAAGGAAAACAAAGAGGAAGTGAGGGAGGAGACTCATCCAGACATATTCCTTGATCCTTCTCCCCCAGTCCACCGGTAGAGGAGCACGGGAAAGATGATCGTGGGGCTGGTGGCCGAAGTGGGCACCCCAGACCACTGCCCTGTCAGCAGACCCTGGGCAGCGCCAGCTCGGCGGGGGAGCATGGTCCTGTCCCACTCTTGCTCCTGGGACCTGCAGGTCACCCAGCAAGGTGGGCTCGGCCCTGGGGCGCCTGACTTCAAGGTTCCAGCTGCCGTGGGGCCTGCTCTCAGCAACCTCAGCCCACTGTGATGCTGAAGCCACAGTGGAATCTGTTGCGCCAGTGATTGAGGAAGGCTCCGAGGGCCAGGGTAACAGGCAGGGGTGGCATCCTCTTCTCCAGGACAGCGCCTACACACCAGTTACTATCCACCAAGCCTATCGCGGAAGAGAGCCAGGGAGGCTGTTGAAAGGGGCTCGGAGAAAGGGGTCGGCACTCCTCCCTCTGTACCCCGTTCAGCACTTCCCAGTGCTGATGAACGGACCCTTACCTCTAAATACCATGTTGGCCTGTGGCAGAGTCAGGTGGTAACCAAAGGAGAAGGTTGTATCTTGCAGCCTCGTGTTTGCCTCGAACTCCACTCCAACCTGCACCTGAGAAACACAGACAAGGTTAAGAAGGGTTTCAGCAAGCCGGGCGCACTGGCACACCTGTAATCCTGATTCTCGGGAGGCTGAGACAGGAGGCTCACAGGCTTGAGGCCTGCCTTAGGAACTTAGTGAGGCCCTCGGCAATTAGTGAGGCTCTCAGCAACTTAGCAAGACCCTGTTTCAAAATAAAAAATTTTTTAAAAAGTGGAAGGGGTGTGGCTTGGGGGTAGAAGGTAGGACACCCCTGGGTTCAATCCCTAGTGCCAAAAAAGTAAGTTGGTTTCAGAAGAACAAAGGTGCACATGAAGCCATACACTTAGTGTGGGGGGAAGAGCACTGGGCCAGTAGAACCCGGAGAGGTCTGGAGGGGCAACAGCTTAAGACCGACTTGCGAGGGGAAGGGAGGGGACTGGTGGTCTCACCTGCTCATTCGCTCTGTGGTAGTAACTCGCATGGGCCCCGCCGGAGCCCACATTCACTGTAGCAACCCAGTGCACGGCTGTAAGAATCAAAGTGGCATTACTGGCTGAGTGTGATGGCACACACCTGGAATCCCTGTACTTGGGAGGCTGAGACAGGAGCATTGCAAGTTCAAGGGCAGCCTTAGCAAGTAGTGAGACTTGAATCAACCTGGTAAGACCCAGTTGTGCTGTGGGCGTGGCTCAAAGGTAGAACACCTCTGGGTTCAATCCCCAGAAACAAACTAGAAAATGGCGTTACTGTAGCAAGACACAGCCAGGGGCCCCCGGCAGAGCCCAGAAGTGCCCCTCCCCACGGTGCCTCCACTCCAACCCTCACCCGAGTACTTCCCAGCCAGAGTCAGGATGGCGCCCTCCTCGCCTGGCCGCCGGTGGTAGACAAGCTCGCCTCCGAGCACCAGCCGATGGGTGAGGCTCTGCAGGAAGTGAGCAACCATGATCACTGTGGGGAGACAGGAGTCAGTCAGGCCAGAGCCCGCTTCACCCTCACCTGCCCACGATGTTTCTTCTGCAGCTGGGAGCAGTGGCACACACCTGTCATCCCAGTACTTAGAAGGCTGAGACAGGAGGATTGCAGGTTTGAGGCTAGTCTGAGCAAGTAAGCGAGACCCTTTTCAGAAAAAATAAATAAAATAAAAAGGGCTGGGGATACAATTCAGAGGCAGAATGCCCTTGGGTTCAATCCCCAGCACCACAATAAATAATAAATAAGATTGGTCCGGGGTATAGCGTATAGCTTGAAAGTAGAATGCTCCTGGGTTCGATCTCCAGCTCCAAATAAATAAACAAACAAACAAACAAATAAATAAAAGAATCCTGTCCCGATTCCTCACCCGATTCCCCAATCAGGTCAGGATTTCCTAGGGTCAGCGTGGCCGTGTAGTCCTCTCCCCGATATTCACCATCAAACTGCCATGTCAGGAACTTGGCCTGCTGCGTCTAGGGAGGGAAAGCAAGAAGTGGGACCCTCCTCCCTCTTTAGGATCACTGTTGCCTCTGACCCTCCCCTGGGTTCCCCAGGGCAGGATACCCATGGAGGAGAAAGATAAGCGCCTCGGTGGGTGGAGGCAGGAACTGGGGGGTCACCTGGAAGACAGCCTTAGCTCGGAGCCGCTCTGCCATCAGGAGGAGGACCTGCGCGTTGAGACTGCCACTGCTGTCTATGTCCCCAACCACAGTGGGGAACACCTGTGGAGGAGTGTGGTCAGTCAGACCCAGCTGGGGAGAGTCACTCAACCCAAGCGCACACTGTGGGATCCCGTTAACATGACCCAGCGCCCCCTGCTGGGCACCCAGAGACAAGCTCTGGTATCAAGAGAATCTGGTTACTGCCCGTTCTTCCCAGGGCTGCCTCCTTTTCCAGGCCTGGGTCCCAGTGTTGCCTCTAAGGAGCTGGCGCAGGTGGGTGCTGCCCTCACCTCGGTGAGACTAAGTTGCCGGTCCCCGGCATAGGCCGCATGGAGGTGGTAGCCGGGCAAGCCCAGGGAGCTCATGTGCACAGTGTGTGCGACCTGGAGCAAAGAGAAGCCAAGGGAGGGATATCACTCACGCTGCAAACTCCCTCAGCTCACCCAGGAGGCTCTCATGAGAAGGCCCAGTATGCCAGCATATGCCCGCTGGGGAGGCACAGAGGGCCCCCACACCCTCCCTCCCTTGTCCCACATGGCCTGGCCAGGGCTGGAGGGCCCAGGAAAGGAGGAGGGTCCAGAGCAGGCAGGGACAGTGAATGAGAAGGGTTGGGGGGGGGGCGGGGCACCTGGAAATGGCTGCTCAGAACCTTGTTGACAATGAGCTTCACGCCTTCCATCTGCGATGGGAATACATCTGGGAAGGGAAGGAATGAACAGACAAAGAATCCCTACCCACAGGGCCAGACCCTCAAGTGCCGAGGAGGAATTGACCTCCTTTCAAATCCCAGGAAAAGCTCCACTTCACTTGGGCACCTGCCCCTGCCTGGCACTGGACGCCAGGCTGTGATCTCCCGGCTTCTGCTCCCATCGCCCGATGCCAGTATTCAAGACCCCACCCCACCTGACCCCACACGCCTTCTCTGCCCCCTTCAACTCAGACACCCGTGTGCGGTCCTCACCTTTGCACAGACGGTGTAGCTCATCGAAGCTCCCAGGGTTGGGCAGAGGTTCCTCTCTGCGGGGGCCCCGGCGAGGCAAGGTCCCCATCGGTGCCAGGCCCAAAGTGTTACCCATTTTAGTCCAGAGAACTGGGAGGGGCCGGGGTTAGCCTGGCGAAAGGCTCCGTTGCTCCCTCTACCCGCCACGGGCCCCACCACCCATCACCAGGCTCCCCGGCCTCAGAAACTTCCACATGGTTCAATGCTAAACCTGGAAGAGCAAGAATGTGGGATCGCACAGGTGGGAAGGCTGAACCCCCAGCACCCTCTCGCCCCAGCTCTAATCCCTTACCCCCATCTGTCACCCCTGTCCATTCTCTAATCCTAGCCCTCATCACAGCCCTCGCTTGACTCCCTGTCCTCTTTAGTCTTCACTCCCACGCCCCAAGGCCAGGCCTGCAAAGGAGCAGCAGACCTTACCATTTCAGACCATCCTGTAGCACCTTGCCCCCCGGCACACCCCGGTCATCTTGATGGGGGCAGCCATCTTGAGTGATGGCAGATCCATGGCTTCACGCCGTATTTCCAGCGTGGCCATGAGCGCCATCTTGGAATTGGGCAAGGGAAACTCAAAGACTCAACCTCCCCAGATTGGGTGCCGCCCAAGCGATGAAAATGAAAGCACCGCCTCTCCCAGTGACCAATGGTAGAGGAAGAAGCAAAGGAGTGGCAGGCCCAGTGACCAATGAGCGGCACTCGGGCAAAGCAGAGATGAGAGAGATTTGATTGGTGGCTTCTGTGTCCCGGCCTGTCGGAGGTCAGGTAAACCTCTGAGCATACCGGACACTAGAGGGAGCATGTTGTCTTTTGGGCCATAACAAGCTTCTTCCAAAAGTTTATCGCCAGGCAGGAACACTTCTTTGGAACCCTAGTTCACGTTGTCCCCCACTTCAGTGCACCTCTATTTATTTTTCTTTTTTTCTTTTTTTTTTTTTTTGTGGTGCTGGAGATTGAACCCAGGGGCATTCTACCTCCGAGCTACACCCCCAACCCTATTATTTATTTTTTTTTATGAAACAGGGTCTCACTGAATTGCAAAGGGCCTCACTAAGTTAGCTGAGGCTGTCCTGGGACCGTGATCCTCCTGTCTCAGCCTCCCAAATGCTGTGATCACAAGCGTGCGCCACCACATCTGGCTTCAGTGCGCCTCTAAAGGACTTCACAAGCTCAGCCTTCCAACCTGTCCCAGGAGGGTAAAGGAGCAAATTCTGGGCAGAACTGCTCCCTGGAACAGCTGTAGTTAACCCTCATTTCATTTCTGTGAGTGTCCAGGCAGAGTGGACAAATAATATCGAGGAACACCATTCCAGCTCACGAAGCCACTCCACCTCTGTGCGATCTGCTGGGGAAGAATGGAAGATGGTCCTGGTCTTTGGTGTCTTCCTCCCTCACTAACACCCCACCTCCACCCTCATCCCTCAGGAACATCCCACCTACAGACCGAGTAGCCTTTGAAGGCCAAAGGGTGACAGGTATAAATGCTTCTGATATCTTTTTTAGCTGATTCCACCCAAATGCTTGGGGCCTGGGGCCTGGGCCTCTGTCCCCTTCCCCCACCCACCCACCCACGATTAGGGCTGGGACAAGGGACAAGGGCCAGGGCCTTGGGCACAGGAACGCAATTGCCCTACTGATTCAATATTGGCTGACCACTGCCTAGAGCCGATAAGGCTTCCAAATGAACAGGCACCTTCGACCTTTATTCTGGCAGAATCCTCTTACCTCCTTCCTGCCAGAGCTTTACGGCTGAGAGGGGAAGGGCAAAGGCCATTTTCTGGATTTGTTTTACTGGGGGTCGGTGTGATCATTGGTCAGACACCAGGAGCGTCACCTGGGCTCTCCTGTTTCCCCTTCTCTTACACATTAACTCTAAAGGGACAGAGTCAGTCACATCTGTCCTCTGACCCTGACCCTCACCCCCGGACCCCAGTCCCTTCGCCGCCACCCTTGAGTTCATCTCCTTTTGCAACAAAGGGAAGTAGGGTTGGGGATATGAAATCTACCCATAACTGGGGTGCAGTGGTGCATGCCTGTAATCATAGTACTTGGGAGGCTGAGAGAGGAGAATCACAAATTTGAGGCCAGCCTGGGCAACTTAGCAAGACCCTGTCTCAAGTAAAAATAAATAAATAAATAAAAAGGGCTTGGGGTGTAGCTCAGTACTAGAGCATCCCTGGGTTCAAGTTCTAACACAGAGAGAGAGAAAAAAAATAGAAAGAAAAAAAAAGAAAAGGAAAAAGGGAAGGAAAGAAAAGGAAGAAATTTACCCCATAATGAGATAAAACTTTCTAGAACTAAGGGCATGTTGTCAGAGCCTTTCTGAAAAATACCAGGAATCTTCTTTTCTAGCTCAGAGAAATCCAAGGACTACCAGCCCTAGATCCCAAAAGAATAAATCTTGAAGCGATCAGACATACATCTTGGCCCCCACCGAGTCCCGCATCCTCTTGGGTCTCACTCCATCATTATGAGCCCCCAAGCTTTTCCTCCCCTCCCCCATTGCTCGGACTTGTTTACTCCAACCTGGTCCCTGACCACTGGCCCTCCCCACGGGTCTATCACCTGACAGGGGGTGGGGAGGCGGACAGGTATATATCTCTGCTTTTTCAGCCTGGCCAGTAGTAGTCGCCTAAGGCAGAGCTGCTGAGGAGGTACAGTAAGGGAGCTGGGGGTGGGAGCACGCAAAGAGGACAGGGCTTTAACTGCAGAGGGAGAGGACTGGCCCGGGGCTGGGCGGTTGGGGAGCCCTGGGCAGGACGGAGCCCACTTGGCTTCAGTACCCCACCCACCACCTGCACTCTCCTAGGCTGCCTTTCCACGGACACGGCCATGAAGCTGCTTGCGATCACGGTGCTGCTCCTGACCGTCTGCAGCCTCGAAGGTGGGTATGCTTGCACCTAGGCGGGTAAGGCCGAAGTCCCAGCTCCCCGTATCTCTGTGCTGAGATCTGGTGACCAGAGACCTCGAGAGAAAGAGCGTTCTCATTCTGAAGCCCGGAAAGCCCATCCAGAGACCTGGATGGATGCCCGGTTGGGAAGAGGGTTGAGAGCTGGGGTCGGTACTGGCAGAGGTGTGGCAGAAGGCTG
Source organism: Muscardinus avellanarius (assembly GCF_963383645.1). Lineage (NCBI taxonomy): Eukaryota > Metazoa > Chordata > Mammalia > Rodentia > Gliridae > Muscardinus > Muscardinus avellanarius. Next base: position 109,418,494 of record NC_137788.1, on the reverse strand, counting down.
GGATTCATTGCCTGGGGCCACCTGCGAAGAGCATCCGTGTGTTTGTGTGTGTACAGGGGCTTTGGTTCGGAGACAGGCGGAAGAGCAGAGTCTGCAGAGCCTGGTCTCTCAGTACTTTCAGACCATGACCGACTACGGCAAGGACCTGGTGGAGAAGGCCAAGGGCCCAGAGCTGCAGGCCCAGGCTAGGTAAGCACCACGGACAGGTGGTAGAAAGAAGGGAAGGTGGGAGGTCTCATCTTCTCCCTCCTGAGACTGAGCTCAGGGAGGGGGTAGGGAAGAGTAGGGTAAAATAGAGAGGAAAACCCTCCCACACCCAAGCGTCTGTCTGGCACACCTCTCGAACAGATAAGGGCAACAGGAAGTGGGGCTTGACCTCTTCTTCTGTCTGCTCCCAGGGGAGGGCTTGCTGCTCCTCCTGGGATTTTGCCATGTCAGGGTGGACCAGGGTCTACCATCTGGGGACCTGGGTTAGCCCTGTTGGGGGCTACGTTCCTTCACACTGACTACTCACCCCTCCCCTGCTCAGGGCTTACTTTGAAAAGACCCAAGAGCGGCTGACACCCCTGGTCAAGAAAGCTGGGACTGACCTGATGAACTTCTTGAGCAATTTTGTGGACTTCCAGAAAAAGAGCCCTCCCGCGCCCGTTGAGGAGTCTTGACCATCGTCTTCCATCCCGCGGCCCTAGCACCCTCTCCCAACCTGCTTCAGCCCAGTGCCCCGCGCCCTACCTACTCCCCGGTTTCTACAATAAATGCGGAAGGAGTCCGACTGTGAGCCTCATGTGTCTGAGTGCCTGGGAGAAGTAGTCGGGTGGGGGAAGGGCAAGAGGAAGAAAAAGATAAATCTGTTTCTAAAAGCAGAAGGGTTTTGGTGTGGAGGGATGGGGAGAGGGCCGACGAGACCATGGTGGAGTTGCAGGCGTAGGGGAGTACCTGTGACTCTCCTGAAGCCTGGAAGTCTCCCACCGGCCGAGGACTAGGTCAGCCATGTGCCCAAAGAGCTTCTGTGCAGGACATGGAACTATGAACGGAATGAAGGCTTGCTTTCTTTCTCTTTCTCTCTCTCTCTCTCTCTCTCTCTCTCTCTCTCTCTCTCTCTCTCTTATTTATTTATTTTCTGGTACTGGGGATGGATCCCAGGGGCATTCTACCTCCGAGCGACACCCCCTGCCCTATTTTTTATTCTTTCTTTTGAAACAGGGTCTCACTGAGTTGCAGAGGGCCTCACTAAGTAGCTGAGGCTGTCCTCAAACCGCGATCCTCCTGTCTCAGCCTCCCGAGTGCTGGGATGGCGAGCGTGCATCACCGCGCCCAGCTGGGATGAAAGGTTTATAAACTAGAATTTAGAACTCACAGAAAAGGAGGGCACACCTCAGAACTCTGAGTCATTACAAAAAAAAGATTCCAAAAAATGAGTCCATGGTGTGACCCAAGATCCTCTCTTTCCTTCTGAGCCGGAGGGAAACTCTGAATACCCCATCTCACAATAAGAGGCAATAAAACTCCTCCCCCCAAAAGTGTTCCAGTTCCTCCATCCAAAACTTCTGAATGACAGGCACAGTTCTTCACACCTGCAATCGCAGTACTTGGGAGGCTGAGACAGGAGGATCACAGGATCGAGGTCAGCCTTCGCAACTTAGCAAGAGCCTGTTTCAAAATAAAAAGTAAAAAGGGCTGGGGTTATAGCTTAGAGGTAGAATGCCCCTGGGTTCAACCCTCAGTACCAAATAAGTAAATAAATTTCTGGCTAGAGGACTGGGAATATGGCTCAGTAGTGGAGCACTTGTCTAGTATTGGTAAGGCCCTAGAATTAATCCCCGGCATGAATAATAATAATAATAATAATAATAATAATAATAAAGAAGAAGAAGAAGAAAAGAAGAGAGGAAGAAGAAGAGGAGGAAAGGAAGAAGGGGGGAAGACCCATTCCAAGCCCCTCCCCCCTTTTTGTGGTACTCTGACCTACACCCCCAGCCCTATTTTATTCTTTATTTTGGAACAGGGTCTCACTGAGTTGCACAGGGCCTCACTAAGTAGCTGAGGCTGGCCAGGAACCGCAGTCCTCTTGTCTCAGCCTCCCGAATGCTGGGATGACAAGCGTGCCCACCACGCCTGGCCCAAGCCTATCTTCTATCATTATGCTGGCACTGGCACAATTCATAGAACTGTCTCAGTAGCCATGTTAGAGCCTGAGACTAGTGGGCATCTATGGTGGTTACTTTAAGCACTTTAAGGCTTCCTAACTTGGTGGACATGTGAGACTAGAGAAGCTTTGAGAGCTGTGATACTTGGATTAAATAAATGGAATGGAAATCAGACTGGTTTGATGTGGGGAGATAAACAATCCCAAAAATGGATGGCAAGGAAAAATTAGGCATTTTATAATAAAAAGTTGATTTCCACTGTATTTATTTGCAGTATTGGGGATGGAACCTAGGACTTTGTGCTTACTAGGCAAGTATTCTACCACTGAGCTACAGCTCCAACTCCCTCCTTTAAAATTTGATTTCTCGCTGGGCGTGGTGGCACACGCTTGTAATCCCCGCGCTTGGGAGATGGAGACAGGAGATCGCACTAGTTCGAAGCCAGCCTCGCTGGCTTAAGAGACCCTGTTTCCAAAAATAAAAAAGTATAAAATAGGTCTGGGAGTGTAGCCCGGAGGTAGAAGGGCTTCCAGGAACCCCAGTACCACACACACACAAAAAAAACCCACCAAAAAACAATAAAATTTAATTTCCAGCAGCCATGGAAACACACGCTTGTAATCCCAGTGCTTGGGAGTCTGAGACAGGAGGATTGCAGGTCCAAGAACAGTCTCAGAATCATAGCAAGACTCTCAGTAACCTAGTGAGACTCTGTTTCCAAACAGAGAGGAAAAAGGGCTGGGTGTGTATCTTGGAGATAGAATGTCCCTGGGGTCAATCCCCAGTACCTCAAAATGAATTAGTTTATTTTTTATTTTTTGTTTTGGTGCTGGGGATTGAACCCAGGGGTATTCTACTTCTGAGCTACATCCCCAACCCTATTTGTTTATTTTTTGTTTTGTTTTGTTTTGTAACATGGTCTTGCTAGGTTGATGAGTCTCACTATTGGTTGAGGCTGTCCTCGAAACAGCGATCCTCCTGTCTCAGTGTCCGAACTTCTAAGATTACAAGTATGAGCCACCACGCCTCACTCTCATTTTTATTTTTTAGTAGAACTGGGGTTAAACCCAGGAACATTCTACCTCTGAGCTATACCCCCAGCCTTATTTTTTCACTCTTTATTTTTTTAAAACAGGGTCTCACTAAGTATTAGAGGACCTCACTAAGTAGCCAAGGCTGCCCACGAACCCATGATCCTCCTGTCTCCGCCTCCCAAGTACTGGGAACACAAGCCTGTGCCACCACACCCAGGTTTTTATTTTTATTTTGAAACAGGGTCCCGCTGGGTTGCTGAGACCATCCTTGGATCTGCGATCTTCCTGTCTCAGCCTCCCAAATACTGGGATTACAGGCATCCACTACCATGCCTGGCTTTAATTAATTAATTTCTAACAAATTATATCTTCACATCCAGTCTAGGTCTTAGTAGAAGTAGAGCAAATATAGGAGACGTGAAAGAAGGCACGCAGTCCAGTGCTTTATTGAGGGTATGTTCCACAGTTCAGGAGGAGCAGGGGATGGGGACGGGAGTGGGACTAGGAAGGAGCCATCCTGAACAGAGGCTGGGTTGAGTGTGGGCCTTGGACAGGGAGGAGAAGCCACGGTGTGCTCCTTCTGGGTCTAGCATTGCAATAGGGTGGGGCCGGCCGCTACTGATGGCTGTGAGGAGCGTGGGAAGCCAAAGATGCAGGTAACCAAGGACACCTGTTCTGTTACTGGGGCGGCTTATCATGCTTCAGAGTTTCATAAGTCTCCTGGTTCCGGGTGCTCAGGCCCTGAAGTGAGGGTCAAAGGATAATCAGGTGCTTGAGCTCCTCCTGAGGCTCCCGCCCATCACCCGGCCCTTCCAGAAGGCCCTCTAAACACCATCCTCTTTTGCCGAGCCCAGGGTGGGGAGTCAGGTGAACTCACCGTGTAAATACCATCTGATTTCTACAGAGGAAAGAAAGGAGTACAGCATTGAAGACCCACACATCTCTGGAAAGCCCTCTTCCCCACCCAGGGTGATAGCTGGTTAGGTCAGGGGCTGGCTGCCCTAGGCAGGAGGCCATCCTAATGATTGCTCCAGGGCACAAACACACACTTGCCCCCTTGGCTCCAAACAAACGCCAACACACAACATAGTCGCATACCAGTCACTGTCCCCTGGTTTCCCTGTCACCAGCCAGATATTTGATTTGTGTCTTGGCCAGCTGGGTTAACTGGAAGAGGGTCTCTGAGCTGTGTGCAGGTCAGCGCTGGAGACATGAGCCCTCCCAGAGGCCTCGGACCTGCCTGAGGCCCGAGCCCCACGAGGCTGAGTATGAGAAATTGTGGGCGCCCAAGTGTGGGTGGGGCATACCTCGTAGGCTATGGCGGCCTTTCGCACCTGGATCTGGAGTAAGGGAGAGGTAGTCAGTAGAGGGGAAGTCAGAGGCCCACCTCTTCCCAACACCTTGGCAGAACCTTGCCCACTCCCACCCTTCCCTCCCACTCCTCCTTGCAGCCTGGGACCCTCCCTGCCTCACCTTCAATCTGCAGTAGAGCAGAGTGAGGACAATACCGTACAGAAACAGGATGGCATCCAGGATGTAGCAGAGCTGAGGCTCCGCCAGGGCCGCTGAGGGGAGAGAGGATGCCCGTGGGTCAGGGGCACCGAGGGTGCTAGTGCTCAGAGGAGAGGGGAAGGGCCCAGGTGGTAGGCCAGACCCAGAGGAGAGCTGTCAGCCGGGCATGGTGGTACACGCTTGTGATCCCAGTACTTGGGAAGCTGAGACAGGAGGATCACAGGTTCAAGGCCAGCCTCAGCTACTTAGTGAGGCCCTCCATAACTTAATGAGACCCTGTTTCAAAATAAAGAAGAAAAAATAGGGCTGGGGTGTAGCTCAGAGGTAGAATGTCCCTGGGTTCTATCCCCAGTGCCGGGGGGGGGGGAGAAAGAAAAGAAGCTATTTCCCTCTCTGGACTCCTTTTCTTCCTTTTCTCCCCGCCCTAAGAGAGGCATAGGCTAGAGAGTGTGCCAGGTTTCATGGCAATGGGACTTTAAGGGACAGAGCTGAAGACTTTGTTTTGTATTGGGGCTTGAATGCAAGGCATCCTACTTCTGAGAGACACTCTCAAAGCTTTAAAACAATTTTCTTTTTTTTAAATTTCGAAAGTGTGTCTCTCAAAGCTGCTGATGGTAGCTGGGCGTGGTGGCACACTGTTGTAATCCCAGCATCCAGGAGGCTGAGACAGGAAGATCTGGGTTTGCAGCCACCTTCAGCTACTTAGTGAGGCCCTTTGCAACTCAGTGAGACCCTGTTCCCAAATAAAGAATAAAAAAAGGGCTGGGGATGTAGCCTGAAGGTATAGTTCCACCCCCAGCACCACCACAAACAAACAAACAAACAAACAAACAAACAACAAACATTGCTGAGGACCTCGCTAAGTTGCGGAGGCTGGCCTGGACCCTGTGACCATCCTGCCTCAGCCTCCCAAGTCCTAGCATTATGGTGGGCCTGGCTGAGAGCTCAAGACTGCTCCCTGAGCCCCAACCTTCTTTTCATCACTATGGTGCCTTGGGCACCAATGTTCCACCTCGAGGACCATCTGAGCGCGCTGGGCTGAGACCAAAACCTCAGCCTGGGGAGGGGGAGGCGGTGGCAAATATCAGCAAAACCACAGGAGTGTCTCTGCGAAGTCCTGTGACCTGTGGCTAAGGGCTGGACGGGAAGGATGTGTGCTGGGGAAGGGAGAGAACACTTACTATTATGGTCATTAGCTAGCCTCAGCCTCGCTGCTTTTGGCCCCACAGACACTCAGCTATGCAAATAACACATCGCTTTCATAGGCAATGTGGATGCCGCTGGCTCCACACACAGAGCTGGGAAACGGCCACAGGCTCGAGGAGATGACCACGGACCAAATCCAGAATGCGGGTTCCTCCCCCACCAACTCTGCAGCTACTCACCCTGGGCCTCTGAGAGGGGAAGTTTTGTGTAACTTTAAAAAATCACATAGAAGCCAGGCGTGGCACTGCATCCCTGTAATCCCAGTACTTCAGAGGCCGAGACAGGAGGATTGTAGGCTCCAGGCTAGCCTCAGCAACTCAGCAAGGCCCTGAGCAACAGAGCAAGACCCTGTTTAAAAAAA